>NC_089526.1:25144698-25793479 GCF_963924715.1 Thunnus thynnus
AGGAGAGTCTTTGAGGAGTCTGGAAATACCATCAGCACAGTGGTAAGTGTTTTAAAATGACCTTCTGAGTTTTTCTGAACTTTGCTCGTTAATTACCAGGGTCACCAAGGTTGTGCTTCGTCACCAATTCTATTTGCTTTATGCGGATGATGTGGTTCTGCTGGATTAATCAGACCGTGACCTCCATTGCACACTGGAGCAATTTGCAGTTGAGTGTGAAGCAGCAGGGATGAGGGTGAGCACCTATATAAGTCTGAGGCTACGCTACACTACTGGAAAACTGTGAATTGTTCCCTTTGGGTTGGGAGTGAGTCATTTGAGAGCGAGTGAAGGAATTTGTATTTTGGAGTCTTGTTCACAATTGAGGGTAAAATAGGGGCCATGTTGGAATCGAACATGTTCCTACGAAATGTTGTCCAACCATGTTGGAAGGCTAAAGTGTTTATACAGAAGCCGTTCAGAAAATCCACAGTCAAAAGTGGAGTGAAAAGCCGGCTGTCAAAGAGCAGGGTGAGACACAATAATTGTTCAAAAGGGGATAACGATGCACACTTTTGTAAAGTCTTTCCTGGAAGGCCTTTGTAGAGTTGCACTTGTTTGTAAAAAGTTATAAAAGAAGTTCTGTGAAGAAAGAAATAAAAGAGCTTGAGACAGAAGTTCAAATCCTGTGTACTTTTCCAAGTTGAAACCCCCATTTGAACATCAGAAAGGTGTGGGGTGGGGGCATTTTAGATGGTTTTTGACCATCTGACAAGCATAATGGATCATCCATTGTTTGAGCAATTGATTCTCTGTGTAGGCATTCTAGGCATGTCCAGCAGGGAGGAGATCCTGTGGCAGACCCAGAACACTGAAAGGTCACGGGACTGATTATATATCCCATCTGGCCTGGGAACGCCTCGGGATCCCCCAGGCAGAGCTGGAAAACATACAGGGAGAAGGATGTATTGCCTACCTTGCTTTAGCCTCCTGCCACAGTGACCTGTATCCACATAAGAGGCAAAAAATGGACAGATGGATGGACAAAATTACTGTCCAGTGTTTGTTTATTCAAAATAATGAAGAAAGGATGAGGAAACCACAGTGAGGAAGGGGAAGAGGAAAAAGAGAAAGAAAACAATGGTGAAGAAGAACTCTAAGAACAGTAATATTCTCACACTTTAAAAAAGCCTTTATTTACACAGTGTGACAAGAAATCTAACACACATGGTGTAATTTATATTTAAATGTATATTACAGGGACTCCCAAGACCTGGTTTATTTAATATACGATTTACTGAACAGCATTTAACTTAACAGCATAATGTCAAAATAGGCTGTAGGTTTACCTTAGTATGGGTCTAAGTGCAGGAGGAAAACAACCTGCTGCACACAGTAACAATGCTCTCCTTGTGTCTCTTATCCAGTGAAGTAATATAGACACACTTGACAAAAAACAGTTATTGTTTAGAGTGTGTTAGAACAAATCCAAGTGGGCACATTATTCTGTTGCGCAAGTATCCTTATTGTCATTGATACCTTGTTCCCTGCACTTAGTCAATACACTTGGACGTGCATATACTGTACAGTATCCCTCTCTTCCCAGTGGTTTCAGTGTCTATCTGCCTGGTTTACATATGCATGATGCGCTTGGGCTGTTGTTCTGTAATCAAAGTATACAAGACCAGCATGGTTCCTCTTTCATTTTTGTGTATACAGTGTTTCAGAAAGCCTCCTTACTTCACTGGTAGGAACTTAACATGCGTCCAGCAGTAAAATTAAGGCAGGGCTGTAAACAGTGCCATGGATACAGTTAGTAAATAGAGCTCTATAGTTTAGATGAAGTTTTTATTGCGGAGCTATAATCTCTCAGAGAATACTACATCATCATGGCATTTCTCTGTGTTCTGTCTTGCTGTTTCCGCCTCTCTTCGTATATACTATATGTCTCATTGGGTCATAAAAGTCACCATGTTTAACTCTCGCTCTCTTCCTCTCTCCTCTGTTATTTAGAGGCCACATCATTTTTGAGTCATTTATCTGTTTGTCTGTGTTATCATTTTTGTCCCTGATTACAGATGGCTTGACTCTTTTTTACAGTTTCAACTTTCACATCCTATTTAAGTGATGTCACTGCACAAGATGTGAGAAAACTGGAGTGTAATTAAACGCAGACAGACAGACGTACCGACCTTTCACTCTTTATGTCTTGTAGATATTAAATGCTGGTGTTTAGCAGTTTAGGAAAAATCCCCCAGTAATTACTGTGGGATAAAGATTGAAAACAACACCAACGTTCTGCTTCACTGCCTCACTTCCTTCCCTCTTCCTTGCCCACTCCTCCCTAACTCACTTTAACTTTTTCATTCTCACCTTACCTGACCTTTCTTGTCCTGTGTTCCTTTTCATTTTTCTATCCTTCCTTTCACTCCTGATGTCTTTCTCATCTACAGCAGGCAACACCACAGCACAAACAGCAGTAACCTCTGCACCAAAATGAAAAAGATGAAAGATGAAAAAGATATAAATGTAAAAATTAAAAGAAAAAACCAACATCTTGTTCTCCTTACTGTCTTCCTCTCCTTTTCTCTTTCTCTCTCTTTGCAGAAATCCAAACATGAGCCTTCCAGCTGGGTGTGTTGCGTGTAAAAGAAAGTTAATTGGCCTAAAGTGGCTTAACGACCTTACCGGCTAATGGTGTCCGTTTACAGCCAAGTGAACCAAACCCAGCAAACGAGTGAATGGGGGCACTGCTGTGACCGCAGTCTGTGCCGGTCAACTTGAATTGGACTCACCTGGGAAGCAGGATTTATTCCAGCTTGATTCACTCAGATTTACTCGTTTAATTGAATGACTGACCCATAGTCGCAGACATGGGTTAAACAGCTTCCTCGAATAATGGTCGAGAACAGGATTGAATGGATGTGGGGTCACTGGAGGGGAAAATTGTTTGAACCCTGAGAACATTGTTTGATGTCCAGAATGGGATCTGGAGTGCTACCTGACTTTGCTCTGTTTCCTCTTGGTGTTTTGTAACAAGTTCAGTTTTGGCTAGTCATTCAGGAGGTCATCACAGTGTATAGCTTAGAGTTTAGGTGTGCACTCTTGTGATGGGTGTTTAACACTTACCACCTTAATGTGCATGATGGTACAGGTTTTAAATCTCAGTGGCATTTGATTGTGTTAGGGCAGTCACATTACAACAGGCTTTTATTTGTACAATAGGTATGATAGTCATTGGTATGATATGGTCAAAAGTCCTAGAACAAGCAAGTAACAAGCAAGTGCTCAAAATAAGGGAAATTTCAACATCTACTTTTCCATGACAACTGAGCAAACTTCATCCACTGATGAAGACCATGTGACAAAGCTGAAAGCCCCGGGACACGCGAATAAGTGGACATTGAGTGGAGACTATAATGATGATGCTATTTTTTTATTCCTTCATTCATGATTAATCTTTCAGCCCATTTCTGCCTGAACAGATTTTGTGACATTTTGATTTTCTTGGCATAACTTAGTTATTTTGATGAAAAACGTTATGAATTTAATTTTTATATGCTTTGATACTCTGTAATTGGTTGTGAAATTTAGTCTGGGCTTTTTGACATAAACAGCCATAACTGCACTGCACAATTGCAACCAGTCCTGCAAAATGTGATTGTTTTTTGCCAATATTTGGCATATCTGCAACATAATGATTATTGAGAAATATAATATTCACAATACTTACAGAGCTCTATCCTTGGAGGAAGTATGTGACCTCTGAGTGTTCTCTAGTTTGGCTCTTGTGCCACCATATTTTGGTGGGCCAAAGGCAGGGGTGCTGCTTGAAATCTTGCCCCCCCGAACACATCTTAACAACAGCTGTGACATAATAAATGTCTCTAATTACTGACATGTTTCAGGGCCCCCTGTTCAGTTCTGAGCTCTGAGGACCCCCTCCAACAGTGCCATTGGCCGAAACACATTACTGCCTTCATGCTGTTCCTTGTCTATCATTTATGTTCCAATTATTTCCTTAAAGAACATATCCACAAATTTGTGACAGGATCTGAGTTATTTGTACATACTACAATTTTTACTAACCCAAAACTGAAATATAATCCCTCATAAATCTGCCTGGGAAACTGAGACTGTAGGCTGCTGTTGAGTCTTCTTGTAAATGTGACCACAGTCAGTCCCCTCCTCATCACTTTTTAGTGGCATGTATGTCAGCCCTGTATGTATGTGTGTGTGTGTGGTGCAGCCTGGGGAAGTTGAGTGGCATTCTGGTTTCCTTTCCGCAGCTCTATAAAAGCTGGGAAACCATTTGTTAACTGTCAGTTGGTTAGCCTCTGTCCCCACTCTACCCCAAAATAAAAACCACCGGACATCTGTACCAGCTTTGAGAAGGTGAACCATGCTGCTGTACCTTCACCATGTGCAGGCTGGAGCATTTTATGCCATTTTGGTGGTTACTTTGATCCAAAGTGCTTTCTCAACAGTGAATTACATCCACAAATGATTCCACAGTTTCTGAATGTTAAAACAAGGACTGAACATTAAAATACTGAGTGATTCACATCCGTATTTGGTAAAAACTATACTCATCAGCCTCTGCATGTCTTTGTGCTTATTACCAAGCATGTACTTCAGACATATTTCTGGTCTAAACCAATCAATGCTCATTGCTCATTGTAGGAATGTTATCGCTCATTGTAGGCATGTTACTAGTTTCCTGTAGGAGTTTACTGCTTGTAAAGTACAGTTTTTGCTGAAGTCATTTCCATGGAAGAATTAGCTTGAGAAAGACGTCATTAAAAATAGACTGTACAAATTATTGACAGTGTTTTCCTTTAACTAGTCATCACTATGAACTATTTCTTTTCCTGACTAACAAACCTAAACCTTGCTGGGCTTTCATTGACAAAACATGGCAACTGTTCTGGAAACACTGTCAAATTCCTCCTATGAAAAATGATTTACATATTGTATTGAAATAATGAAACCATTGGCTGTCTGGTGCATACATAAATCTAAAATTCTCTAGCAATGTATAGTACTGTATGATTTGCAATGTATGACTTCAGCCATGCAAAATAAACAGCATTGCCCTGACAGCACTCATATATGATATAAATCAATAAATTAACTGCAAAATTCATAAAATTCAGAACTCTGAGCACAACTTGGGATTTATGCCCCATCACTTATGAATTACTATAACCTAGCGTGACTGTATGCCCCACCTGCCTCTGACCAACTAAAGCTGGGTTTTTTTTAGCGACTGTTCATCTTGTTGTTAGACACCGCTGACCTCTATAACCTTCTCCACAGCTGTTCTGTCCCAAACAAGATATAAGTAAAGGCATCATTAGACACAAATCCCCAAACCAGACACACCAGACAAACACTTTGTAACTCTTACCAATGACAGTGACACAACACACCACAGTATAGACATTGGAATTGGAGAAAAACGCTGTAGTTGTAAAAAAAGATGTATGGAACAGACCCACTGTGCAGTGGACAGAATTATAAAAGGGGTGATGCAGTTTACCTCATCTGTATCTTGTGTAGAAGTTCAAAGGAAGCATCCACATCACATCCTGTTCAGGGGTATACTCAAGAATGAACGCACAGTCATTCCTTCATAGAACATCTGACTGAAACATCTCAACAACTAATGGAGGAATTGCCATGTTTTGTACAGACATTCATGTGCCATTAAGGATTAAGCCCATATATTTTGGTGATCTCTTGATCTTTCCTGATGTGCCACTATGAAGTTGACATTTTCAATCTTTAGCGAGATTTGTCCACATCTATTGAGTGTATTGGTATGAAATTCAGCACAGAGGAAAGAAAATTTCGCTCACAATATGCTAGCGGCTGTTGACTCTTAATCTTCTTTCCTCTGCCTTTATGCTTCTACAAAGAGGGCCCTTTTCATCCTAATAAACAAAGGTAAATAAACAAAGGTAAGTAGGTTTAGCACCCACATTCCTCTTTCGTGTTAAGTCTGTTTTTGTGACCCTTTCTGGTAATATTAATTATTGGATGAGGAGAAGATACAAGAGAGGGAAAGGGCGTGATGTGCAGTAGGAGTCAGAGTTCATGCACAGTATTCATCGTTGTGTGGTCTGACAGTATATGAACTTCAAATGACTCAATAAGAACCCATCCAGAGGGGACCCCAGGCCAATCAGAGTAAGTGCAAACACCAGCGACCAACAGAGAACCTGAATTAATAACTGGACCACAAATGTGTGTATGTGTGTGCAGGGTGATGTCATCTTTATATGGAAGGTCACAGCAGTTAAAACAATCACTTGATGTGTCATGGAGTCAAGTTCTGTAACACAAACACATTCCCATACACTCACGTGGAGAAAGGTATTTGATATTTTAACTGAGTATGATGGCATAATGACTGACCACATGTATAAACATGTGAAATGATAATAGTAGAACTGCAAACTTTTCAACTTGTACAAAAAAGCAATTGAGTCAAATTAATGAAGTGTTTTTCAAATGTAAAATTCTACCTTTTAATAGCATGGCAAAGGATAGTGCTATTTCTTTAATGTGAAAATGGATCCCCATGGAATGGATGTCTTGATGTAACATGCTGAAATCCCCATAAATACTCATCATGCCCATGCAGCTAAGGAAATATGTAACCATTTACAATCCCCAACCCCACTGCAGCTCAGTGGACTGCCTGACTAACTGTGGGGGCTTTGTTCAGTCTCTGAGTGTGTGTGCTTCTGTCTTAAAACAGACAGGGGGTCTGCCTTGGTGGTGGCCTGTTATGGAAAAAGGCAGCGGGAGGCTAGGCACACACACACACACACACACACACACACACACACACACACACACACACACACACACACACACACACACATATTATGTACCTCCAAATGTATGCAGATGCACATGTGCATCTGTGCACGTACTCTCCCTGTTCTCTTGAACACAGGCAGCCTGATCCGAAAGGCTACTGGAGGTAATTGTGTCAGAGATGTATGGTGTAGGAAGCAGAGCGAAGGGGGGAGCTGGAAAGAGAGAACAGAGGAGGCAGGGAAGGAGGGAGGTAGAGAAAGAGGAAGCTGGAGCTAGAGGGGGCTGCATGCTAATTGGAGCCAAATGGGCAGCAGATGAACTGAAGTGTTTTGCCATGTAGCCTGGACACTCACTCTCTCACACACACTCTTTCCTCATCGCTCCTTCTCTGTCTGTCTTTTTCAATATATTTCTGTTGAATTAGTCTGAACTTTACAGTATATCTACATTTCCTCTCTCTCAGGCTCTCTCCACATTACTGAGCTACATATCACAGCAACATGAAAGCACCTCAACCTTGGCTCAGTTTAATTCAGCTCAACATATACTCTCAAGAAATATTAATTGATTTTTTTGGCCACTTGGGGGCAGTGCAACAACCTGGCGAATGTAAGTCCAATATTCACTCTCCTTTGTGGCTCTGATTTGTTCTCCTACTCCTGTGGGGAAATATCTGTCTTAAGATTTAGCAGCTAAATGCTCAACTATGGTCACCTGGTAGTTGCTAGCTTTGTCTGCCGTTTGGTGCTGGGAAGCTAGCGCACAGCGGGTTTGTTGGCGCTTTTTCATTGCTTGCTGCTGCTGGAAACCTGATGAGAATGGTGAGAGTGAACCAAAACAGAGAGCTGAAAGACGCTTAAAAGCTCTGTAGTGCTAAGGGAAACTACAGAGAGAGGGATCATTTTCTGTGATTTTCTTTGACACCTTTTACTTAACACAGTTAAGTTAAGTAATTTAGTCCATTTTTAATATCAAATGATTGTATGCTGCAGCTTTAACTACAGCTGCGATGAGTTCCTGTGAAAAATTTGGAATTAAATAAATCACCTGGTAATTAGCCTACTGTATATCAATTAATTCTTTATTATTTTGTGTTTTATGTCCAGTGGGACATTCGATTATTAAACATTTAGTAACTAACTGGACTGCTTTGGATAAATTAAAGTGATACATCACTTTTTATGTTACATTGCCACATGTAGTCTAAAACACACAGTAGGTTAGGATCCAAAATGTATATTGAATCAAGAATCTCAGGAAAAATGTTTGCAAACCACTGATAAAGAGATAATTAGATGTCTTCAAATAACAGACTGACTGTATTGAATTGCCAAAATACTTGACAATGTGTTTAAGGATGTTTTTTTGTATTTTTTTATAAGAATTCCTAAAACATACACACAGAAACAGAGCAGACAGAGGAAGCAAAGAAAGTAAGGGAATAGTGTTTATTTAAGAGAAAGAAATTGAAGAAGAGTAAAAACAAAAACATGAAAATCTAGAGGAAAGAAAAAAGGAAGCCGGGGGGGAAAGACCACTAAATAGAAGGCATCAGTAAGGGGTTGTAAAAACAGTCAAGACAGAGAGGTAGTGAAATATTTGACATGTTGGTTATGAAACTGGAGTTGAAACAGGATTTCCTATACACCTCAGCTGTCAACAAAGCACTTAACTGACTCTTTATCTTAACTCCCCCTAAATCTCTACTTACCCAACATGTAAAATTATAACTTTCCGCAAACCACATACAGTACCTTATCATCAACCTGAAGTATGGCCAAAAGTACAAGAATGAGATTTAAGTCAGAGATTACAATAGTACATGTGTGTCCATAAGATTGTGTAGATGTGTTTGACTGCACACATGTATGTATATGTATTTGTATGTAGTCTGTGTGAATGCATTTCAGTATTTGTGTGTTTTCATGAGGTTCTAATGAAACTTAGCTGCAATTCAACGCATGAAGAAAAACCTTCAACATGGTAAGAATGTGACTAACTGTGTTGATCCAATTAGCTGCTGGCCTGCCGTGTCAGAGCCAATCAGGACAGAGAGCGCCATGGGGTCGTTAGAGAAAAACCAAAGGCCAAATACTAATTAGCCCATTAGCTTTTAATTCTAGCAGTCTCTGTGTGATGAGGAAGAACAGGCAGCAATGCTAACATAGCTGATATGCACACGAATAATCAAATAACAGACACACTTCCTGTTGCACACAAACGCACACACTTAAAGCAGCAAGTGCGCCTGCACAGCAGGTGATTGCTGTGTGATTTCTGAGAAACACGCACCTGTTAATGCTTGACTTGATGATCAAGGTGAACAGCGGAGTGCAGCGGCCAAATCAAACAGAACATCTATACAAAATACCCCACTGTGGCTAAATGGAAAATGTCAAAATTGTATAAAAGAGGCTGACCTTTTCTAGGTGTGAGAGTGTAAGCAGATCCTAATGTTTACTGTGTTAACAGATGCAGAGTGCAGAGCAAACTGAAAGGACGACATGTAAGTTCTTTGAACATGTTCACAGTCTTGTGTCAGCTGATGCTGCTGTTTGTCTACTATTAATAGTGATATTGAAACCAATATAATAAATTCATTTACAATTGAATACATTTAAATTGTGATTTAAGTAGCCTAATCTCCAAATCACACAACTTTCACTGCAGTCAAAAGCTGAAATGGCACTGAGATCAAACGTTAATTAATCTTAGCAGGAGTGTAGCTGGGTTTTTTTCTCCATCATGACTGGAGTTACTGGCTCATTTAATAATGTGGAATAACTAACTGAATTACTAAAACGTTTTGTTCATTTACAGAGATCAGCTAGGGAATAATCAATAAGTAAATTTAGTTTTAGCTTTAGCTAAAGCTAGCAATGGCTATCTCAGCAGCTAAGTACAGTAGCTGTCACTTGATACAGCTCTCCTACAGTAGCTGTCTGGCTGTGGCAAAGTGTGATGGCAGCTTCTAGAGTCCAGTTATCAACCAAGCCAGGGTGCAGTAACTACAGCTTGTTATTGTGCTCTGTTTTGTAGTTACTGTAATCTGTTTTCAAATGATACATTTTTATGACAAAACATAAGTCAAAGTCAGATTCAGGTCAGTTTTGACTTACTATATGGTTGCTGCATTTTGCCTTTGTAGGGCAGTATTGCTCAATAGCACACTGCAATGCAGATGGGACCTGATACTGTGGTTCTTGATGGAAAATGCAAAGTTTTTGCCAAAGTTTCAATTCTCCCTGACATAGAGATCTAGCTCTAATATAAACACCTATCCATCCCCTGCAATGGGGAACAGCATGAGAACGGTTGGCTTCATCTTCAACATATGGGATATATATTTCTTACTGTGACATCAGTTTCAAAATCGTAGCAAAGGTGACAACAAAAAAATGGTCTTACTGATTCATACACCCTCTAGCTTTGCAGGTTAAGTGTGTAAAATGTAAAATTATTCACAAATCTTAAAGAATCGTTGGGTCTTGAGTAACAGAGTATCTATTGTTTTCCAGCTCCTGATGTCCTGAATGATGAGGTCAAGACAGACTCTGGCATAAAAAAATCAGAATGAATATATAATCATTTAGACAACGAAGCCAAGTTAGAAGTTCAGTGTTTCTGGCAGGACTGACTTCATGTTGGAAAAGTTCTTGAAAGCTTTAAGTGTATTATTAGTGATTGATTAGTGTTGACAAAAACAAAACAAAACAGATGTAGGCTACACGTGTATGTCTGTGTTTGTATGTGTGTGTGACTGTGTCACATTGTGATAAGTGTTGATGTTGCAATAGTTTTGATTTACAACAAACCCATCAACTCATCAACAGTTTTCAGCAGATGGGTTATTCATTTTGTGATACACAGAGGCACTTATAATAAAATCATTAGTCATGAGTTTATACTAGAATTACATTTTTAGGTCATCACCTGTGTGTTATTTTGAAATGTTACATATTAAACCTGCATTAATTGATTTTTGGCCACTAGGGCTCAGCTCAATAAACTGTAAGGAACCTAGGTATCCTTGACTTCGCACTTAACAAGCAGTAAACACAACACTGACATATTATCAAGGTATGACGCTAATATTGCAAACATCTTAGCAAACAATTGCCTATTTACACATCAAGTAATCAGCAACACTAGCATTAATTTGTGTTCAAAGTCCAATAATCACTGCCTCTTTTAGTTCTGTTTCACTCTCAACCTAAATTTGAAAGAAATGTGAGTAATTTTAAAATGTAATAAGTGGTTAAACCTCTACTTTCTATTCTTAAATCCAACCAATGACTGTCTATAATATTCCCCTGAAACAACAGTCACTTCAGGGCCTTTTTTTTCATCTTGCTGGGAAGTACAATGTGGAACGGATTCAGTGTTTTATGGTATGTATGGCTGATAACTGGTAATATTCTGCTGCTCCAGTGCTTGAATCCTCAACATGAGCTCTGACCTTACACTTCCCACCACTCAGCAGGCAGGAGGTGGCAGGTAGATGCCACTGCTGATATTAAATGCTATGATAATCTGAAGCTCTCTTTGAATAGGTGCCAAGCGGCAACCTCTGGGTCTGAAAAGTGAAGCCAATGCATAAGTGCCTCAAACCTACATTCTCTCTAATGGCCAGCAGGGGGCGACTCCACTGGTTGCAAAAAGAAGTCTGATTGTATAGAAGTCTATGAGAAAATGATCCTACTTCTCACTTGATTTATTACCTCAGTAAACATTTTCCTAATGAGTTTATGGTCTCAATCACTAGTTAGAAGCCTCCTTCAATACAGCATGATGTTCATTTCGTGAATTATGGTCCCATTTAGAGCGAAATAGACAATAAAGCAGCGTATGCTTTGGGGCGTGGCTACCTTGTGACTGACAAGTCGCTACCATGGTGACACCGTTGATAGTGCAACGTAACCATGGCATCACTACATGGTGCTAGCAGCAAGTAGCATTAGCATTATCACAGTTAAAGACAGACTGTAAATGTACCATGCTAACCAAGCTAGCAGCTAGCGCTAGGGTCTGCCCCACCCTCTTGTCCAAATATGGTCACTTCTGGCACCAAAAATCAAAGATGGCGATGGTCAAATTCAAGATGCTGACGGTCAAATCGCTAATTCAAGGCTTCAAAACAGCAGTCCCCAAACCAATGAGTGATGTCATGGTGCGTCCATATGTTTTTACAGTCTATGATAGGTATGCATTTGATTTAAAGGGTCAGTCCAAAAGACATATTTTACCACTTACCAATAGTGGTATTTATAATCGCAGATAGATTGCCATTCAAATAGAAATGAACCAAAATTCAGTGGAATTTTGGTTGAACTGTTTAAATGAAGAATCAACAGCAACATGTCTATTCAGAAACAATGTCCAGTTACTCCTTGTTATCCACAGAAGTCACTGTCAACTATTTTTTGGAACTATTTTCAACTGAAGAAATAGTCCAGATGTAAACTGCCCACTTCCTAAATGATCTATCTGGCTACAGTAGATATCTCTAGGGATAAGTAAGAAAATATGTTGTTTAGTGATATGGGAGAACGGACCCTTTAAACAGTGCTGGCTCTGTCCAACACGTTACACTGCACTTGTGTGCTTCACTTGACTAAAAGCCTCCCTCTGAGTTCACTGAGGCCACTTCGCCTCTACAGGGAGATCATTAGTGACAGTGCGAGTCTTTTTGTGGATACATTTTCAGTTTGAGCATTTTATGAAACAAAATATATCACTTAGGTTCAGCTGTTCACAGATGACTCTGGTCGAGTTTTTACAGTGGTTAAAAAATTGCACTGGTTGAAGCAATAATGAAATCCTTCTGTGATTGAAGTAGCATAATAAATCTCAATTCTCAGAATTTTTTGGATACAAGTAATACAAGTATTTGAATCATTTTCCCTCTCAGTGTCTACTCTGCAACACTTCTACATGGTTATTTGCTAAAAACTGTCGTTGTGCACACTAATGTTTTGTGTAGCTGATGAGTAAGTCCCACAGCTGTCATTTGTTTACGTTATCAGCCCTAAGCTTCACACGCAATATCAATTGTGGCTGGACACCACCAGGACACTTTACCACTTAAAAATAATAATCCAAATTATGATGGTGGTGATTCCATCTCTTCCTCTTTGTCTCTGTTTCTCGCTCTTTTTCATTGTGTCCTTTGATGTCTAAGGATGCATGACTGGCTCTCTTCCCCAGTGTCTCAAAGAAAACATCCAGGACACTTAAGCCAATTACATGCTCCCTGACTTTGAAACAAAGATACAGCCCATGGAGGAAGCGTAATAAATCAAGTTAAATACTCAGAATTCTTAGACTCTGGACAGAAAATACTTTGATTCAAAAAACAAAATAAATCACAATGACACATTAGCAGCAATATGAATGTCTATCCCCCCTGTGGTAAAATTTGAGTCTAATCTTCCAGAACCTGCAAGCCTCCTCACATTATTATTAAGACTGACCAAGCATCGCCTTTTGGGCATTAGCGTAAGTTACATACACAGCAAAATTTGTATTTGCTACTAATTAATATCTGTAACCTTGGCTTTGTCCAAATGTGTGTGCATGTGTCACTTTTACAATGTTTAACAGTACCAAGAAACATACCAAGAGATATGTTGTGGACCCCTATGTGTGGCCAATTTTTTTTAACTTTCCCACTCATCTGTGTCCTGATCTCACCATTTAATCCCAGGAGGCTAGTGAACAAGGTAACTGAAAGACAGAGGTCACTGTGGCTGAAGCTTTGAACCTCAAGTTTTATGGCAACATGGATGAGAAGTCCACAGAGAAAAATTAATAGTAACACTACTTTTATCCTGGTAGGAGCACATGCCTTTTCTGTCAATAACCCCAAAACAACCAGTTTTTTATGTAATATCAAATGAGACTGTGCTCCCGGGGTACATAGCGGGTGCAAAGATTTACTTAAATGTGCTGACTTTGATAGATACCCACCACATTCAACATTTTCCTATGAAGGACGATGAAGGATGTTGTGGGAATATGTTAATGAACATGGGCACCAAAGCATACAGTGGTGAGACAGCGATGCACAATTTAAGACAGATGCCATTGTCTGATGGGGGCTTTTGGAAATATCATTGGTGCCACTGTCTGCACATTGTTGGTACATTGTTGGTACACTGGTGGCACCAGAACAATTTCTAAGGAATGAGAAACTCAGTGTATTTGAGTTAAAAAAAAAAAAAAAAAGTTCTTTTGGCAAAACCTGAAATGCATTTTTAGGATTTTATGCATAATGACTGAAAACCATGTTTCAAATGCAATTTATGTCCAGCGTGGTTTAGTTTGACTTAACAAATAAAGCATTTGATACTATGTTCTAATTTTTTAAACCAGTCTACGTAATAGCAAGTACCGATAAGCCCTGCTGTGGATAAGCCACTAATGATCATAGTTAATGATGCAGCTAGGGCTGGGGGGTCAGATAATTCCAGTAATTTGCTGCTAAGCAGTCAGACAGACAAATATATTGTTAAAAGGCCGAAACAGGAGCATGGGTCTTCGGAAGAGGGTGCACACACACCGCCTGTGTTTACATCCTGATCAAGTCTGACCAACGGATTAGTACCTTCCTGCAGAGACTGGGGGAGTGGGTGGGTGGCCATAGTGTGTGTGTGTGTGTGTGTGTATGTGTGTGTGTGTGTATGTGTCTGGGTACTTACCACTATCACCACCTGTATCAAACCAAAATGATGCCATGAATACTAGACTGTAAGTTGAAGTCTTGCTAGTCAGTTAAATATGCCTTTTTATTCTTGTCTAGCACATTTGCAGTTTAGAATAACAGTGGCCAAATTTGCTACTTTAAATATTTAGTACATTTTGAAACACTGTTGCCGGCAGATTTTATCAGCTGTAGCTCATGCAGCTGTGTTTAACTCTAGGAGTTGGTTGAAAAACGCTGTCTCAGACTGACTTTCTTCATTTTTCCAGCTGACTTGTCATATAATGGGCTCTTAAATATGCACTTACATGATATTTTGCTGAAAGCTGACAAAATTTGTTGTTGGTCCATGCACTCCAGAATGACACATAGAAGCATTTTCTGATCTGACACCCCTATTGGCAGTAATTGGCTGGACGACATTCATCAGTGCCTTTCAAAACTGTTACAAATCACTGTTGAAAAATGTATGTTTTATGATGTGACAATGCGATGGTTAAGGTTCGGTTAGGTTTAAGCACAAAAAGGACTCGGTACTTGGGACCATCGTTTTCATGGTCACAATAAAAATTACATGGTTACATGGTTAAGGTTAGGGAACAATCATGGTCATGGTTTAAAAAAGAAACCACAACGTTGATCTCCTGTGTTAAAATCAGATGTTTTGTTGAACCATTCATTTACCTGACCTCCTCCCTACACATACTTCTACTATTACTAGCTGATTCCCACCTTTGTGACCATTATAATTACTATGTCTGCTAGAGGGCTTCTGTCACTTGAATGTAAATATTCGTTCATTTTTGGGCACTTGCTTAATCAACTGATCCTGTCGATTTTCATGTGACTCTCTTCTCACCAGCTGATGATCCTAGAGGACATGGAAATAAAGAAACACCATTGTTCTTGTATCGCGGTGTGTTAGTCTTAGTGTTATAAGTATCATAAGGCAAAATGTAAGATCAGACTATTATTTTGTTCTAACATAACCCTGTTTGCTATGTTAGCTTATGTGACTTTTTCAATTTTACAAGGGATAAGGCTTTTAGCTTTAGCTTTACTAACTGATGTGTTTGGTGACCATCACGCCACGTATTGTGATAGGAAATACCACACTTTGCATTATGAACTGAAGCTAGTTTGTCAATCATTCTAACCATTGCAGCTTACACAGACAAACACACTGTTCAATCCATTCCTACACTTTTGGTCCTGTGCTTTTGGTATTGTAGGGTTAAAAAAATGACACCACCTCCAAACTGAGTATCGGACTTACTAGAGCGCTGTATACACTGCTTCCAAAGCTTGACAGACTTAGTCATGGTTGCTAAACTGTGATTAAACAATCGCTGTTTGAGGAAAGGGTTTAGCAAGTTCCATGTGTTACTTTCATGGAGGTAACTGGTTGTGGTAAAATATCATTAATCTCTACCATTTGGTTTGTTTGTTTTCCCATGAGGAAAGTCTTAGTTCTGGTTTTTCATATCTGTTTGTGTGTTTATTTGTGCATGTGTGTGTTTGTCTGTGTGTGGTCTACTCCCTTGTTCCCAAAGTAACACTTCCAGGCTACAGATGTTGTTAGCAGTCAGACAATAGACAATCAGCCATTGTAAGGTGATCACTGTCATTTATATCTATTTATTGCTACATGAATGAATGAATCAGTCAATTACATACATAATCTAGAAGACCAACACATCATCACATTATTTACTATTCAAAAATGAACAGCAGAGGAGTAGAGTTATACATGATATAATTAGACATTTTGCGTGATATGCTTGACAAGCAGATGTGATATATTCATGTCAATTATTTTTAAAAGGCTTCTGCCATCTTAAATTTCTTTGCACACGAGGCCAAAAACAAAAATTCTATTGTGTCAACCTAACATAGTAGAATAACAATGAAAGCATTGTAATTTACATGCAACTGCATTTCTATGAATTTAATGCAAAGACAAACAACAGAGATAATGTCAGTGGGAATGATTTTAATACGGAGGTAAATGGGTGCATTTTCAACATATAAACAACATACTTGGCAGAAAGCATTAAAACTCTCTCTCTCCAGCTCTCTGTTTATGTTTGTGTGTGTGTGCACGTGTGTGTGGTACGGCATTGTGGACCATTAAATATATCTGGACTGAAGCCTGGTCTCCACTGTATGCAGCTATGAGAGAGAGAGAAAGCCAGGACAGAGATAATGGGAGTGGTAATGTGAGGGATTACAGACAAAGTTTTGGGACAGTGAGGTAACATTTGGCTTTGTAGCAACATTTGAAGTTACAGCTCAGTTTTGTTTTTATAATTATTGTGTTATTATACAGGAACAAAATGTAACCCAGCTGGTTCAAGTACTACAAGCACAGCAGTCTTCTTATTGATTGTACCTGTTTGATTAACAACATATTTGTTTACAAGTCAGATGTCTGCATATTAACGACTGTTTTAATGCACCTTTTGTACATTGTCGCAGGGAGTTAGCTGAGAAAATTGTTATGAACACTCATGTTTGTATGGTAAATATGAAGCTGGAGCCAGGAGACTTTAGCTTAGCTTAGCATAAAGACTGGAAGCAGGGGGAAACAGTTAGCCTGGCTCTGTCCAAAGGTAACTAAAATCCACCTACCACCATTTCTAAAGCAAATTCCAGCACATAACTCCACTTAAAACAACAATTTGTGGTTTTTACACTTCTGTTTTTGTTTGGATTAAACAAACAAGATATAACTTGTTAATTGGTGAAGTATTAGGCATATTTATTTTACCTTCCAACATGGCCAGGCTAGTTGTTTCCTCCTAGTCTTTATGCTAGGCTAAGCTAACAGACAATAAAGACATGACAGTCATATTGATATTCTCATCTAACTCTCAGCAAGGAAGTGTATAAGCATATTTCCCAAAATGTCAAACAACTCCTTTAAAGCAGAAGTAAGTATTATTTCCTCTGTCATCTATCATTTCTGTCTCCCAGTTAACTGGTTATATTCAAATCTCTGACTGATTTTTATGCCATCTTCTCCGTGCTCACACATTTCTATGTGCTGTTATGGCACTGAAGAGGCTGGCGCTCTGCGTTGGATTACTCTTGTGGTTTCCATCAGCCAAACATTTCCTCACTACATGGAGTTGAGACAAAAAGTGTCTCTTTGGTCGTTTTATTGCAGCCACAATCTGTCAACTAGTCGTTTAATCAAATTTGCATTAACAATTACAGCTTTGGAGAGCCTGCAGTTCAGTCATCTGTGCACATTAAAAATGGGGGTGAGGCTACATGTAATATACGCAGGTATACAATGTACACAATCACAGAGGTTCTTTCCTCTTTCCTTTTTGTTGTTTGTGTTAACAAATTGTATGTGAAACAAACTCATATCACTATATTTATGAAGTAATTCCATAACCTGTAACCTTTATAGTGCAGGTATTTCCATGACACTTCTTCACTTGATGTTCAGATCAAAACATGTTCACATCCAAAGCTACAAAAGTACACACTTTATCTTCCTGGCAGCTCCTCTGAATGTGTATTTAAACCACACTGGAGTGCTCTGCCATGATTGCCTAATGTTGAATTTGTGCAATAACACACAACAGGGCCCTCAGAGGACCGGCCTTCACTACCAACAATAGAGGGACTCACACTGGTTCCATACAGTTTAATGGGCTAAGAAGACTGTAACCACTCTGTGTATACAACCCACTCAGAGAGAGGGGTGGGGAGGATGAGAGAGAGAGCAGGAGGTAATGTGGGGGTGGGAGAAAAGTGTGTGTGTGTGTGTATATGAAAAAGAGTAATAAAATTAAGGGACGTGTTACCCGTGAGTCTGCCAAATAAGGCAAAGGTGCTTTCACATTGTTACCTACAAGTAGTCATCTATTTCCTGCCAACATGTACAGTAAACATTTATTATTCTGCTACACTTCATGAGAGAGATTAATTGGGAGCTGGCACCAATTATCACTTCAATTACATCTACGCAGTGAAAGTAATCTGCTTCATAACGTTTGATTCGGTATTGTTGATTTTGCATACTTTGCTTTTGTTCCTCAAGATCATTTTGATGTGCTTGTCCTAAGTCTGAGACTTATATTCTATTATGTACAATTATATGTTCAGCTCAGTGTCAACACCTGATATAACTTACAGTAAGTTAACTTCAATTAAGGTGCAGGATTTTACTGAATATGCAGCTACTGAACATAAGTTTACCATATTAAATTAACAGAATTTTCTGAGAAAAACTCTCACATGGAGTTTTCAGTTTGGATGAGGCAAAGTAGGGGTGATGTAGTAATAAAAGGCTCTATTAACAGTGACAGCAAAGCTGAACCTGTTAAAAATGATTGGACACCCTCCTTTATGACAACTATAATCTCCACTGTATTGAATACAACCTCACCATAGTAATAGTTTATAAAAGCAGAGTAACTTCTTTCTCTCTCGCTCTCTCTCTCTCTCTGCTCCTCCCTGGTAATTCAATCAGAGGATTCGATGTTGCAACATCAGTTCTGGATTTGGACAATATTCCCATTATCACTATGGAGATGGTTGCTTGCTAAACAAAGAGAGAGAAAGTTGGCGTCTCCCTAAAATGTCACACAAGAGCAGAACCACCTCATTTGCTGAGACTGAATAAAAAAATTGAATTTTGCAGTAAGTCTACTAATATTTGTGTATTTGTATTTCAATGAAATAGAAATTGTAATCAATATACAGTTTTGCAATTTAGAGCTATGGACCAAGCAAGGCAACAGTGTTGTCTCTTTTAATGATAAAGTCCTCATATGGACTTCTCCAGTGGTGGAGTATTCAGATCCTTTACTTAAGTAAAAGTACCAATACAGCAAAGTAGAAATACTCCATTACAAGTAAACATCTTGCATGAAAAATCCTACTTCAGTAAAAGTGCAGAAGTATTATCAGCTTGTAGTTAAAGTATTGCAGTAAAAGTAGTGGTTTGGTCCCTCTGACGGATATATTATTTTATATGACATCACTAGATTATTAATACTGAAGCATCAGTGTTAGAGCAGCATGTTACTGTTGTAGCTGCTGGAGATGGAGCTAGTTTCAACTACTTTAAACACAGTTTGCTAGTTTAGTCCGGTGGTTCCCAACCTAGGGGTCGGGCCCCTCCAAAGGGTCACCAGATAAATCTGAGGGGTCGTGAGATGATTAATGGGAGATGAACAACTCATAGACATCTGAAATGTGACCCCAACTACATACTGCTTTTTGTAAGATGTCAAAAGCCAAAAAGGTTTGAAACCACTGGTTTCATCTTAACAATGTGTTCTATTTTAAAAGTGGAGTAGAAAGTACAATATTTCCTCCTGAAATGTAGTGGAGTTGAACTATAAAGTAGTGTAAAATGGAAATACTCAAGTAAAGTACAAATACCTCAAAATTATACTTAAGTATAGAACTTGAGTAAATGTACTTAGTTACTTTCTGCCCCTGGACTTCTCAGTAACTCATATATAACCTTGTTGTGAGATGCACAGGGATTGCAGTTTCCTTTTGGGTCATTTATTGTCATTTTAAATGCTGGAAATCAGCAGTGAAATGTATTATTTCTGTGGTTTTGTAAAAACTGGAACATTACAGCTTGAGATGTGCCACATGAAGTGACACACGTATGAATGACCAAATGTTATAGTGCAGTGTTGTAGTGAAATGCCAAAATGTATGTGAGACAATTCCCACAAGCCCTGGCGAAACACAATAATTGTTTATCTGAGAAAGGTATTACATGTAATGGATGGATGGGTCAATCCGGGTCAATGCCCCAAATTCATTGTGGTGATTGATGAAGTTCAACATTCCAAATTAGGCTGGTGTAAGAGCAAACAAGCCGTTGATAAAAGAGACTCTTCACCAGAGGAACAACAACATTGGTCATTTGTTTAGCAGCGATCTGTGTTTATCTGTTCCTGATAAGTGACCTCTTGAGGTTGTGTAAATACTGACTGTCTCCTCTTGTAGCAAAGTCGGAAGAAGCTTGATCTCTTTTCCCGTTACAAAAAGGGAAGTATATCACAATTTTGACTTAATGGTTAATTAATTATTCATTAGAGTAATGGAATATTACACTAATAAATCCTCCCAAAACATGTATGATGTACTGTTGAGATGAATGGGCAGGGTTGTTTGGAAATTTGGAGGCCCTCTTCAGCTTGTGTAGTATGTGTGTGTGTGTGTGTGTATTTAGGGATAACTTGCATTATATTAAGGAGGTTCTAACTTCATCAGCTTTGTGGTGTGATGTCACTATTACAGTGCAAAACATCTTGTTAACATCTGTGTTTAGTTAGAAATTGCTGAGTGAGCATTGCATTGTGGGACTGATCAGAGAGATAAAATGATGTCAAACACAGCAGATCCACAGCTGCGTACCTGTACATGATGTCATTTTCAACACACCCACGAGTGTTATTTAAGTGGGCAGACACAGTGTGTGTTATGTTGTAATGCAGCATGTGGGGATAACAGTGCATATGATACAAATAATATATGCACTGCTAAATGACACATTTGATATGAACAAATTTGCACCTCACGACACAACCTTATAAAGGATAACAAAAAACTCATCTACTGTAGGACAAATGACAGAATATTTTTGTACATAACCATATAGGTAACCCTTGATGCCTTGCTTTTGTTACACACTCTGAGCCACGCTAACAGTGTGACTCTCAGCCATAGTCTTGTTACTTAGCCATAAGTCACAGCCAGTATCTTGAAGACAATCCTAAAGATGCAAATCCTCTAATGGCAGCTAGAAAATAAGAAAGAAAATTCAGAATTTAGGTCAATTTTTTTCCTCAATAAGATAAGGCCTTATTGCAGTAAACCCAAATCCAAGCTTCAGAAGATTCTCTGTTTAAGTTCTTCTCAGTCTGTGAATGAGATTCATTTTCTCCTGAAAATGAGTTGTGACTCTTGTCATTTAAGGGACGACAACTTTGGGGGTATTGACCCTTGATTACAGAAACCAGCGGTAAACTAAAGTAAATGGTGTCTTTGTTGACAGCATTTAGGAAGTTGTGTATAAATTAACTCCAAATAGCCTGTTTTCGGACAGGGACAGCACCTCCTTGTTTATTTCCCACTTTTAAAAGCTCTACATGCTACATCTTCTACGTACTACGATGCACAAAAACAAAATACACACAGCCACAGAAATGTAGAGGGGGTTTACATGATGAATGTGGAACAAGTGTTATGTGTAGAGCGGTGGGCTACAGGCCAGCTACTCTATGAACTGCTTCATGTTAAGTGACAGTTAGCTGGAAAACAGTCAGAGACCACAATGGATTAACTTGTGATTTATAGTGAATGGCTGAACTACAATGTAGAATGTTACGTTAAATTCATTTGTCACAAAGACTGCAGATGTAACTGTACTCAGTGCATATTTGCCTTCTTGTTCTGTATCCCACAGATACAGTATATCTAGTGTGAAACGGCTTTTCCCTTCCAGAGTAGTGGCTGCCAAGGTACCCTTGAGCAAAGCATCCTCCTCAAAGGTTCTCAGGAGCTTATGTGTAAAAACACAGTACACATCTGAAGCAGGGTGTTGCTAGGAAAAGATACTGTTACATTTTAAAGTCAGTTAATAAGTGTAAAATGTACCCATGCCATTTGCAGACTGAAATTGTAAAATCTCTTCAGGTGTAATACATAAACTCAGGTCACATAATTCACGCATAGGCTCCGTCTGGGGAAGAAATAGATCATAGAGATATGATTGTGGATGAGCACACGTTTTCAGGAGGAGACATGGCCTTTGTAAAGACACTCCAAGATTCTTTGGAACAATGCAGCAACACAGTAACTTACAACAGACTGTCCCACTAATACAACATTAATTGACCCCAGATAAATAAAGAGTATTTTAGGGCAGGTTTTAAAGAAATAGTTCTGGTTGCCAGATAGGTCAGGAAAAACTGCTGTCTGACTTGATTTTTTTAGTTGCTGTGCAAGGAGTTGTCCAACAAAAATCTCCAAATATGGTTTAAGTTTACAGGATTATGGCTCAATCAAACCCACAAGAACAGCACTGGGATATGCAGTGATTTTGGTGTTTTTGTCACAGGTGACACAAGTGGCGTGACCAAGTTTACCAAAAAATGACTTGCGGCCACAAATCCATTCCTCAATCTCACTCTTAATGGAAAAGTTTACTTGTTTATAAGCTGTTTTGAGCTCATATTTATAAAATTAGAGTCTTTCCATAACTCACAGTACAATACACATGGTGTGGATCTGATGATTCACCATCGTTTTTGGCCTCGAGTATTGAGGACTCTTAGTGGATCGTGTGGAATTTAAAGACCACAAATATTCAACGCCCACTTTTTTTTTTTTTTTTGGTCTCCAGCAGTCTGTATTCCTCACCAGCATCAGCCACCGTCACTGTATTAATCCAGTTATGGGAATGCTCTTTAATACTTGGTGATTCTTACTGCAGCTACAGTGGTGGTAGGAACGTGAGTGAGTTTGTGGTTACAAAGTCACTTCACAAGAATGATGTGCATGTGGCCCACCTGTGAGATAACGCACTCATAGGCACGTACACACACACATTCTCTTTTCCTTTGCAAACCTTTTTTTACTGTTTCTCACATTTTCTCTCTCACTTATCCTTTGAATGTGAGGCAGTTAAAGCTGTAGTTCTCATCAAAGACCTAATCCTACACGCACACCACGCACACACACACACGCTGGGTCATGGAAACTAGGGCAATGGAAAGCCCCTTTTCTCCCTTTGCTCTCTCTCCGTCTGTGTCGTTGAATCGGCTGCAGCAATATCACTCTTGTGCATCAGATCTGCTCACAGTAATGCCGTTTGGATGTGATTACTGGTGCAGTGCGCCTCAATGTTAAATGAGCACCAAAGTTAACTGTTAAGTGCTATGGTATCCATGGCATAACCCTCCCTCTATTCAGCTTCAATTACATTGCCATGAGGATGGAAGTTCTCCAGCCTCCATCATTGATATAGAGACCTCTGCAGCCTGTTGCCTGTGTCTCTTATCTGTTTCCAGCTGAGACCTGAGCACAATCAGATTTTCCAAGGAATTCCTCTGTGTGGCTGGAGAAGTTCAACAGACAATAAAAGAAAGACATACAGTGGTTACATCTGTATAATGTACTTCTATAGTGCATACGTAAAACAAAATGCTTTGGGCACTTTCTTCTGCACAGCAGTGTATATGGAGCCACAGAATTGTATGGACTTGTGGTTGCTCAGCAGTAATGTTTCAATTTCAAATCCAGCTCATTGCTTTTGTACCCATCTCTAGTCATTCTCATTTGAGCTTATCAGGTATAAAACCACATATATGAGGAAAAGAAATGTGACAAATGTCATATTTTTATGCTTTTATCTCCTATAACAGCCTCTCCTCACAGTGTGCTTTTGAATCCTCCCATATGCTAATACTGAGCCAATGTTTTGGCACAGGGTTTTGTGGTCAGTGTTGTTACTTTCAACAGATGTTGAGCAACATAAACACGCACGGAGAACGTAGCAGTTCCATATGTGCACCCTCACCCAGCTTTGAGCCTCTCTTTGAGTGACAAAACAAAGGATGCCAACCCTTAAAACAACAAACCACACTGTACTACTGTCCAACTGTGACGCCCCTGCCCATGGATTATGCTGGGTTTGATTTATGATAGAACATCACTTGATGAATCATCTGTTTGCTCTGGCGAATTTCAGGTCATCATTTCATGCCCCTTATGAAACTCCATCAGAATTTTTGTCATTATTATTTACAGCAATTTTACTGTTTAGTTAACATGTTAGCAGTGGGTGATGAAAAGGAAAGTGCTGTTGGGAAATACAACAATAAATCTTTATTCCTAAACTGCAAATTTTCACACAATACTATGATGTCATTGTGGTAATTGTGGCATGAGATTGCACAGAACTTGTATTTTTTTTCAGTGATGCCAAAGAGCAAAGTCAGTAATGTCAGTGGAAACTGCTTATAGTGGTCATGTCTGTCCGGGTCAAATTGATCACTATAAGCAGATGATTATTATAACCAATTTTTTTTCTTATTCTTTATTTCTCAAGCAGATTACCATCACATTGACATTTGCACATTTATTACATGAATATAAAGCAATGTAACAGACAGCTTTGCTATTTACTGAATTTTAATGACTGTTTCAAAATACAGAACAGCTGTTTCAAACGCTTATTGTTTCGCTGTTGCATCTCATTTGGTGGTTTTTGGCAGTTTGTCATAAGCTTCAAGGAAACTACGTTTTTCATTGAGAGACTCTCTTTTTCCCGTCATGATTTCAATGTGCACACCAGCCTCAGGTATTCAGCCGGAAGCAGAAGGGTTGTGCGTTTAGGCTGCGAGAGTGGGGGCCGCAGCAGCCTGCAGCGAGAAAGTTGAACCAGAATCAATTTTTGGAGAAACGCAACCCGTAACCTGTAGCTAGAGAGTGGATGAGGTGAGATCTATGAAAAGAAAAAGAATTATAGATTTGACCTGTATTAACCTATTTCTGTGTGGTATGCGTGTGGTTTTTATAATTTCTTTAGTCAGTGTCATTACTCAGTAGGCCTGGCTTGTATCTCTGATAAGCTTGTTATACTTTCTTGGCTGGCTAACTGGACTGTTTATTGCATCATTTCCTGTGACGCAGCATTAGGAAGTTTCTTATCAAAAGCAGACTTGTTATTATTTATGCAAGAATGAATAATGACACAAAAAAGATTCATATCTGATGTTATCTCTGAGATGTGTAAGAGTCTGAGAAGTCATTCAGTCAGTTGGCCAGGGTTTTCCCTCACATACTGTAGTCTCCCTTGGCTGTTTACACTATCTTTGGATGTTGTAATTGGCTTGCTTGAACTACAAAGACTACTTCCTTCCACCCAACACTCACAGTGTTAGATGACAAGGTTTTAAGAAGCTCATCTTCTATACGAAAGAACACAAACCATCCATCATGAGGAAGACTTTTGACACGGAAGCCAATATAAAGAGTGCCAAGAATATTGCAAAGATTACTCCAAGAACTGATTTGTTATATGTTGTAATAAACACATTGATACTGCAGTACTACTTTTAATAAAAATCCATGAATATCGATATTTAGAACATTTTTTTCAGTTCTTTTAAAGTGTACAAGTAGAGCAAGGTGATTCCTCTGTGTGTTTAACAACGATTCAACAATGAATGACATACCACAGAAATCAACTGCTGTGGGTCGAATCTCTTCAACACTTTTATGGCCACACCTCAATCAATGATGTCACAGCAGGTGTTTTTCCTTTACCAGCTGATGGGAAACACCTGTAGTCCAACACTGAACTGAACTGGGTGTGATCATAAGTCAGTGTTTTTGTACTGTGTGATGCCGTGTTGGTTTATCCTTTAAAACAGAGACTGATTCATACCAACATAAGTCAGGTGTGTTTTCCTGGCAAGGAGAGAGCCAGGGAAACGTTCATATAAATCTCATGATTTTCAATGCATTCCAATTTATAGACTAGCATATGGTCTTCAGAATCTTCATCCACATTGTTATGAATGACTGTTACTGTCTGTCATCAGGTTTTAATCCAATTTTGAACACGTAGTTTCAATACGTCAGCTCCTGCTTGAATCACAAGTTACTGCCACTAAGTTGCCACTAATTTGTGGCTAAATGTGCAAATCCGTTTATATTGACTGAAGTTAACATTAGGTGGATGTCAGAAACAATGACAGATCACTTACAAACAGTGACCAAACAGTTGTTATAATTAAATGAATGGAGCTTAGATGGAGGACTGTCAGATGTCTGTCAATATTCAACCCAGTATGCATTTTGGAGTCAGTTCTGCTAAGGTTTGAAGAGTACCTCCTTTTACACATGACAAATGATCAGTAATTATACTAATGAATTGGCAGTGTTTATATACAGTATGCATGTAGTAGCCAGAAAACTACTGCATGAACCTTAAACCTGGTCAAATGTTTCACTAATAAACTGCATATCCTTAACTAAAACAATGTGATCTTCCAAGTAAAAGGGCCAGTTTTCGGTGAACCACGTCAAACATTGTAGACGAACTACACAAAGACAAATTAGCTTTCATTCTTTTGGCAGCTTCTCACCATCATATGAAGGCTACAACCTGCCATACATTTGGCATGTTAACACAGTAGGGTATTGTTGTAGTGGAGCACTTGGGATTGTATGAGTTGCTAAATCTGTTTCTTGAAACAGAAAATAAGAGGGACAGAGGGGGAATGAAGAAAGAGAAGACCATGGACTTTTTTTTCCATAAGTGCATTCTCCACTAACATGCTTTTATTTATTAAAATATGTCTGACTGTAACTCTTTTGCGTCTTTAGTTCAGTCT
The DNA here is from genome assembly GCF_963924715.1 of Thunnus thynnus. Lineage (NCBI taxonomy): Eukaryota > Metazoa > Chordata > Actinopteri > Scombriformes > Scombridae > Thunnus > Thunnus thynnus. The sequence continues at coordinate 25,171,603 of NC_089526.1, forward strand.
TTCATTGAACTCAGTGACTCAGACACATACGTACAAATATATACAAAGATATTTTAGGTTTAAGGGTCAGGTAAACCGAGCAGCTTTCACGTAACACTCTGAATCACTGGTGTCTCTGATGAGGAGACTCTAACCCCATTTGAGTCATCACCCACACAGCCACATTAATCTGTATTTTTGACACTTCTTAGATTAGAGATAGCCAAATGGACTTAGCCAGTATCCCAGGGCAGACATTGTGAAGGCTGTGGTTTAGAATTCCCCATTATTATACCGACATGAGGGCTGAGTTACATCATTTATTTGACTTCCAGCGTATGAGAAAATTTACTCACTGACAATTTCATCCATTGGTAGGCCACAACTAGATTTTTAGAACAGTTCTAGTACTTGTTTATTGTTAATAGGCATATGGAAGATATTTTAACTCACAGTCTTTGTCTAAAAAGAAAGGACATAAAGGTTACAAGAGTCAGAAATGTTGGTTTATGTTTTGGAGTGACAGATGGCAGCATACACTGTGTGATTTGTGCTAATTGTATTAAAGCTGCTACTATCTTTATCCTTTAGATTTTTTCCCCGTGTGTTTCTAGGTCACTGGAGGTGAGTGGTACCTCCATTCTGCCAGTATCACTTATAGCATAGATGTCTCATGATACAAATCAGTGACCCAAAAAGGGCAGCCGTGGAAACCTGCAGAGGGTCACAGAAAGGGTTCACAGACATGCTGCAGTGGGGGAGCACCAAGATGGACTACTGACAAGAAACTAAAAAATTAAGCCAGTTTTTTTTTGTACAAATGGACACAACGCCAGATCCAAAATGAAAAAATCAACTCTTAATCAGTGATTCCCCATCCTTCAGCCCATATAACATCAGCTAAAGAGTTCAAAGCAGAACCAGATATAGCAGAAGCAGAGGCATTTACATCACAATAGTTGCCCATTGTAGTGTATTATATTCTGGGGCTTTCCCACCACTACTACCTCCCCAAATCACACACATGTTGCATCGTTAAAATCAATCAAGATGTTTTTCATCTTGTTCCCCTTATTGGGCTTTGAGAAACTCCACAAGGAGCTTTACTGTGTGACTAATCTGTTTAGTTCTGATCGCTCTGTCTCTGTACCGTTTATGTGACTGTAAATACAGTACATGTTATCAATGAAGTTAACAGATGTGTCTCGTTAAAATGATTCTTCAAGGTTGATATATGCAGCAACAAGGTTTTTCGCTACATAGAAACATTATCGCCACATGTCTTTGTGTGACAAAGCTGAAGTTAAAACAGCACAGAATATTGCATTCACGGTTTCATCTACCAATTCATCAAAACCTTGTGTGTTTGTATGGACATGCGTTTTTCCATTGAGAAGGTACCTTTCAAAACATGTCACCTGCGCCCGGTAAAGCTTTTCATAGATATCATTTTGTCTCCCTTTTATTAACCTAAACCACTGCAAATTGCAGTATAATTTGAAAATACATAGGATTAGCTTTAATCTTATAAAAGATTTCTGCAGAACAAGGCCCATGTTGTATCACTTAAAGATTTTCACTTTAACAGAAACAATCCTTACCATGATAGGATACAGCAGGAATTTGTTAGTATGAACCCAGAAAATATCATGATGGTTCATATTCTCAGTTAGTATAATTTTCTGTAGAACAAAGCATCTAATGGCCCCCCTCAGTGGTTTGTATGTTGTCTTGTACCACATGCTGTGTACTGGAGTCATATAAATTTTGTTCCTAAAGCCAAGACAGACTTAAATTGTAAGTATTATATATGTAATAGGAAACATACTGTATAGCCCATATTGTTTGCTCTTGGTTTCATGACATTTGTAATCGTCAAAGGATGATTTCTTCTTATGTCAAGACAAAGACGGCTGAAAACACATGCATATCTATATGAATACACACAAATGCATTTGTGCTAGACACAGTGATTATGTGCACACAAATTATTCTTTGGTGTTCACAACACACACACTAAATCAGCTGCTGGCCTCTCCTCATCTTTTCCCCTCCTGCTCTTGATGAATTTAAGCCTTCCTCACAATCCTTCAGGGGCAGCACGCCCCTCCTGAGAGAAACAAAATATGTTTATTTATGTTATTTGCCTAATTTATGTGCACTCGTTTCATTTAAGCTCAGTGCGAGAGTCTCTGCTGTGTTTTGCTGTCATTTATGTTCACGCTAATTTCTCTCTTCTCCTCTGCTCTCTGTGTTTCAACGGGGGTGGGGAGCGGAGCAGAGTTGAGACAGACAGCGGAGGAAACGTTGCGTAGTTGTTGGATGTCAGGAAGCAAATTTGTCATTGCACAGCCTTCTGAAGGTTGGATAACATTATCCTCACTGGTGGAGTTTTACCCACAGCCCTGGTTTTACCTAGCTACAGGCTAGGCTACAATCCATTACCTGTAGTTGGCCTGGGCGTGCGTCACTCACAAAACAGTCAGCTAATCAGAAGCGAGGGGCATTGAGCAGACACAAAACAGCCTGTTCCTGGTAGAGCTCCAGAGAAAAGCTTAAGAGAAGAGATGTAAAACCATATCGAGATGGTTTTTGGTACTTAAAACCTCAAAAATATCTTCTTATGGATATCAAGACTTACAATAAAACACCGGAAAAGTGTAAAATATGGGACCTTTAAACCATACAAATGGGATTTCCTGCAAATTTCAAAACAACACACTCATACTCACGGACATGCGCATTCACCGGCACACGTGTCACTTAGAGTATGAGTGAAGTCAGGCCCCTGGGAAGGTTTTAACGCAAGTGATCGAGGAGAGTGAATCATCAGGGAGAGAGGTGGGTCACTACAAAAGCAGTTACAGGAGAACAATAACAGCATTGCAGTTCAGCGAGAGAGAGAGAGTCTGTCAGACACCTTTTTCCAATTTCAGTTGCTGTTACCAAAATACTGTATGTCATAAAGTGAAACTGTTACCTTTGTCACTTTGACAGATGCTCATAAACTCTGCGAGGTCATTTTCATTTAATTTCCGCTCTTACATTTCTCAGATGATATAACCTCATCGCTCATGCATCACAGTGGCAAAACAGGTTCAAATCAGGTTATTGATGCTCTTGAGTTCAGCTAAACTAATGTGTAACCACATACAGCAGGGTGTGGTTCACTGTAAGCTTGTAAGTCAGGTGAAAAGCCTGCAGCAGAGTTAGTGTTTAGTACAGTATGTAGTTCATGCAATAATATGTTTTATAATCCCACTGTTTTTTCAAATACACAGTAGATCAGCAGGTAGAGCAGTAGGACTTATGAATGTGTTGTAGGTTTTTTCTGATCATTTTGAGCATGAAAATGAATTGCTGACCAAAATCTTAACTGAAGGTCCACTCATTAGCTTTTTCCGGTGCTTTATATTGCATTTTACAGTCTTCTCTGAATCCCTTTAAAGATTATAATAGACCATTTCAAAGTTTTCCCTGCACAATTTAACACCAGTTTTACTGACACATTTCTTAAGACTAATTTAACGGCCAGGTATTAACCATTTACTTCACAGATTTTATTGTGCTTAGTTGGCATTGGCTGCTGTTTTAGTGTTAAGTTGTCAGATATAATGTATTTTACACATGTTTTAGTGAAAAACTTTGTTGCTTCTTTTCATGAAATATTAAGCTGGTCATAAATATTTCAGTGAGCAACTATGGAGCCAAAAGCAGTAAAAATAATGAATTCATATGAATACTATTGCAACATACAATGAGTATGTATAGAGACATGTGTACAGTAGTAGGTATTAGTTAGTAAAGTCAGGTGAAGTTAACAATGTGCAACATGTAAACCTATGGTTGTTTGTTGGCTGGGTGGGCATTTTGGGCATGGGAAATAGTCTGAAGAAGTCAAAACTCAAGTAACACTTGCAGTGTAAAGAACATGTTTATTGTGAGAACAGTGTGATTCAGCTTGTGGCCTTCATGAGGGTCACCCTATTGTTATATTGTTGCTGTAAGTGGTTAGCTGATAGTGTTTCCAAGGTCAACTCAACTCAACAACTCAACGGATGATGACCGTGAGAAAATCCATTTTAGATTTTCAGGTTTTTGTTTATTTAAAACAAATTAAACATAAATCACTAAAACTAAGCCATCAAGTGGAATTGTTCAATACGAATCACTAATCTGTGAGGGTCCTTAACTGAAAGTACCTAGAGACCCAAAACACTGTAAACCAGCTCCACAGCTTAGAACACAATATAGTACAATACAAACGCTATACACAACACAATTAGATTTTAACATTCACACAGCACACAGCAGGAGTAAAGGGAAAAACAACTTAATGCAATAATAAGCATCTAATTTTCTTAGTGTAAGACATAGGCCAATCAACATTTGCTGGCATGAGCAACAAACTTGCAACTAAAAATCATTAAATTTCACTCATTATCAGATCTACATTGAGTATTTTGGTTATTTTTATATCTAAACAGAAAAAAGATTTTATATTCATACTACCAGCACGAAGTATGAAATGACGGAGAGTGGATCATGAACTTTCACTTTCCCATCTCTGCATTGGGTGAAGTAAATGCAACTACCTGAACTACAGTATCTGCATAGTTAAATTCAACACAATTCTTAATTCGTAATTAGCATTTCAATATGCTGTCCTGAAAAAGGGTTGATCAGATTTTTTTATGAGCTACATTATGAATACTGACATATATTTACTCTGTTGGGCCACATGCACAGTAATACCATGACACAGTTTTCAGCAAGACTGTGCACTGGCAGCTCATTTATGCAGAATGTTGCCCATATGAAACTAAAAACCCTCAGTGCTACTAGATTAAGAATGATTAAGGGCAATAGTTTGCTCTGTGCTGACCCTGTTTCTCCTAGAGTTTTCCCAGAGAAAAAAACTGCTCATTTTATAAAATTCTAAATCACTTAATCATTTCCAGCCACTGGGTATGTTCTCTGTATCCTCAAGGAAATGTGTGTTTTCTTTCTTTTACCCCTCTCTTCCATACTCTCTCTTCTCTTGCTTTACCTGTAGTTTTAATATATGTCCGTCTGTGTGTCCTGTGACTTCCCAAAAGCAAACCCTTTGACTGGCAGTGCACTTCTGTAATTATTCACTGTTTCCCCTGCTCCCACTCTCTGTCCCCTGCAGAGCCACGTTTGGTACTAATGGGAACCATATGGCTGGATCTATCAGCTTAGACAGGGACTTCAAAGTCACTTTAACTTTCTACCTCTGAGTCCTATGCAATTATCAGGCATGTGATTGGCAAAGTACAAAAAGCAGGAAAATATACAGAGCTAAAAATGTCTAATTTTTCTAAGAGTCCAAAGTGACGTGTTTGAATGTCTTGTTTTATCCAACCAACAGTAAACCCAAAAATAATCTGTTTACGATATAAAAACAGAAAAAGGCATCAAATCCTCAAACTAGCAAAGCTAGAATCTGCAAACTGAATTGATAATAGTTGCCAAATAATTTTCTTTCAATCAACTAATCAGTTGCTTGACTATTTGTTTCACCCCTAACTCACATGTTCTCAAAAGCACTCAGAGAGTTTGTGAAACCTCCTTGTTGATATAATTTGTGCGCAAAATTCAATTTAACACAATTTCTTTTCAAGCAGAACACACACACTTACTGATCATCATTTGAAAAGCTCAAAATCTCAAACTTTGAGACCATAAGTAAGTAATTTTATACAACTAGACAAACTATTTGTACCAAGGTTCACTGTATACTCTGACTTTATTTAAAACAACTTTATTTCAGCTTGAATTCTTTCTAAATCTACAACATCTGTTAGCCTGGATGTTTAAACTCATGTCCTCTCACAGTGTTGGTGATTAACACCGGGACCACAAACCGCATGAAAACTGGACTTTCAGCTCCGTCAGAGAAAACTCAGTTCAGACTGTTTAGTTACAGCACAGCTACACTGACAGATAACCAAACCTCCTACTTGCCTATCAAACAGCAAACAAACCATAAACCTTCTCTAGACAGTCCAGATCTGAGTGGAGTCCTGCGTGGATCAACAGATGTCAAGTCCGCCGGCTACTCGCTCTGCCTGCATGCTGCTTCTACGCTTCAGTGGCTAACAAGTGGAGCTAACTGCTAACAGTCACTGCTGCAACCAACAAACTCCACAAATCCATTCAACAGCTTCACCATCCACAGTCAGACACAAATCGCAGCTTAATTACTGCTGAATTGCAGTTAAAAACATGTGCTAATGGCTGATGCTGCTCCAGTGTGTGTTTTGCAGGCTAGAGAAACACCCTGGCGCCAACTATTTACTGGCATTTACCAACCCTTTGGTGATCCGAGCTCTGCATGAATTGCAGTCGACAGAATTTTGTAAATAAAATTTTCACATGGGTTATTTCTTATGCTTTGACATATCTTTTCCAGCTTCACTGGGCCTCTTTAATTTTCACCCAATCTTCAATTCACTTGTGCACAGTAAACAAACAAAACAAAGCCTCAGTGACTCTGTTAGACTTGCCCCACTATCCCTTGTAATGACCTTGACTGTAAAGATACTAATGAGTTGCATGCCCATTCTGCAAGAGCTTGTCAGGATAATGTAGAGCTCACTTTGTGGAATTCAAAAACAGCAAAAGATTGCTGTGAATGTGCCACAGTATTTAGCATAGTTTTGGGGATCATTGATATGTCATTTAGTGAATGTGCAGTTTTCCAGACAGCAGTAATGGGGGCTGTTGCAGGAATGCAAGCCAGCACCAGCATTTTTATGGGTGAGTCATGACCTTAAAGTTGGGGTAGGCAGTTGTCTGGAAATGACCAAAAAAAAAAAGCCAGAATTTGAAAATACAGCCCTCCTCTTGCAGCTCACCTCCTCACCTCTCTGTCCTAAGCCCCTCCCATCAGATGAACATGGGCATATGCACGTACTTACAGTAAATGATAAACAGGCCTGCCTCTCACCTGTTTGAATTCCACCACAAAAGTAATGAAATTGAGCTTGAAATTGAGCAATATTGCGTTTATTTGATTGTCTGCCTCCAAAACCTCTTCAATCACCAGTCTGTCAGAGAGCCGGACCATAGACTGTGAAAAATATGGATATAGCCACCGTGACATCACCCGTTGGTTTCTGAAGAGTGGTTTTGAAGCTCAAAGTGGGTGGCTAGCGAACTGTCACTTGAATCAACCACATCCTTAATTATGCATAACTTTACGGCTTAATAAAATTTTAATGGGTGAGTTGTCATGAAAGGGGAATTTAGCTATAGAGACCAAAACTGTTTTTTGCACTAGGCTGTAAACATATTTATTTCTGCTCTTAAGTTGGACATTTTAACATGAGGGTCTAAGGGGATTTTGGAGCCAGCCTCAGGTGGCCATTCAAAGAACTGCAGCCCCGAACCGAGTCCTGGAGTGACGAGCAGCACCAGGGCGCAGAGACGGTTCAGTATCCGGCCTGAAGGCCTGAAATCTATCACTGCTTTTCACTTCTGGGAGCCATATTCACTTCCATTGAAAGTCTCTCGCTGTGGTGTTTTTGATAAGATTATGTGCTGTTCAGTTTCCCCCACGCTACAGGCAATAGTCAGATGATCTCATGTTGCTTTTCATTCTGCTTTCTGTTGATATTCCCGTCTTTTTCTCTCCTTCTGCAATTCATGCAGTCCCATCACTTCCAAACCTTTCTGTTTTGTCTGCCTAGCCTTGTGGAAGACCGGAGTCTTGTGGCCTAGCCTAGCCTTGTGGAAGACCGGAGTCTTCCACAAGGCTAGGCAGACAAAACAGAAAGCAATGAGTGCACGGGCAGAGTGGGTGCTGTTAGGCAGGTAGGTAGGTAGACAAACAGGTTGGCTGTCCAGTCATTTCATGGAGGCCGAATGAAATAATTGGATGGGATTATTACAGACCTGCGACAGCCACGTTTACCAGCTTTTTTCTTTATATTGTCAGAGCATTTGATTTATTGATTGCTGCCAGGATGTAAATTTCAACAAATATAACCACAAATGCTTCTAAAATACATGACCTACCCTAGCTTTAAAGTCCTTAAATATGAATTAATTCAAAGCAACTTTAAATTTTGACTTATGAGTGTGAGCTCATTTACAACAAAACATGCAGTATGCTAATAATGTGAACTAATCTGCTGGGACTAAGAGCCAGGTTATACTGGAAAAGAGCTACTTCTGTACAATGTTTTGTCCAACTCCGACAGAAGGCAAAAGTGTTTATAGCTGTTTAGAGTGTCCACACACGACGGAGGGGAGGGATGCAGTAATTGTTTAAATATACAGATAATGGCGCACATTTTGAGACATTCATAGTGATGTACTCAATTGTAAACCGGAAATGTGACAAAAAATAGTTGTGTAATGAATGAAAAAAGCTTAAGCAAGAGGTTCAAACCTTGCCAACTTTCTCATCTGTTCATATTGACGCTAGAATAAGTCAGGTTGTCACCAAAGTCATTAGGATTCATCCTCTGCGGATCATAAATATCTGCAGAAAATTTCATGGCAACCCAATAGCTGCTGAGATATTTCAGAAAATCCAAATTAGTGAACCCACTGACATTGCCATCCCTAGAAAAAGGATGCTTGTAGATTTTTTTTTTTTTTTTTTGCACATGCATACATCCAAACACAGGCACATACTGTCTGTTCTGTACTGAGCTCAGAAGACAACAGTCATATGAACTGATGTTGGTTAAATCTTGTCAGTAGTTAGGAACATATGTAGACTCTGGAGCACACAATAGCCTTCACAGCAGGATAAGTCTCTTCAGGGTCAGCACTGTCTCTCTCATGCACACACATCCGCAGGGTTCATTCCCTGCAAAGAGGAGTAGCGGGTAGCAGAGTGGAAATCATTTCACTGTGTAGAGAAACCAAAACAATGTTATAATTCATTGGAGAGGGGAATTAAACCCTCATGTCATCTTTGCGTATGGCCTGTCCCTCCTTTTTCTGTGTCTCATTCTTTATCTTTATCTGTGCATAATCCATATGTCATAACTCATAAATCAGCTATTCATGTAACTTTTTCCTTTCAGTTTTTTCCTTTTTTGCTGTCTCTCTCTAACCCCTGTGTCATACATACATACATACATACATACATACATACATACATACATACATACATACATACATACAAACACTTTTTGACAGGCACTTAAGTTCAAATGATCTGAATGCTAAGTCTTATGAGCTGCTTATCTAATTTTCTCATGGCTGTCTACAAACACACACACACATCCCTCCTCTCTTGGTCTCTGAGTTGCGTTCATTGCCGAGAAGACAGGAAGTGTGGATGTAAACTAAAGTGGGAATATGGGCCACATCTTAGCATGAGGTCACCCTATGGTGTTAGTCACTTTGGCTGTGGTGATTGCACCAAGTGGAAGCCACAGGAAATATTGCAGGTTGCCTAAACATTGTGTTAGCTGATTGAAGGACAGAGCTGTTCATGCTGTGTTGTGGAACGTAAATGTAAGAACATGGATGCACCGTGTATGTGTTCAGAATAAGACATACATTTGTACTGAAGCACAATATTTACTTTTGCTAGTAAGAAATTAATTAATGGCTTGTATAGATAATTAATGATAAATTAACGTGATATGTACCACATAGATATCACGTCATTAATCATGTACATATCACGTACATATGTATGTCCTCTATCTAGACTTACAGATTAATTCAATTAAGCTTGAACAAGAAGCAGTTCTGCAACCGCAAGATGACATATGGACACAATGAGACAAGGTCCACAGGATCATGAAGACCTTGCCTTTGTCACATGCAGATTACATGCATGTTGACATACAGCAGACTACAGGTAATTTGTTCAGATGCACTTACAAGACTGTAAGTGACTCAACAGAATGTATGTCTTCTCATCTCAGAAGCTACTTTGTGCATTTTTACAGATTTCCAACATTTAGTTTTTAATTGTCTCTCCACTGAAGCCAATGTCAAGCCTTGGACTCCTTACTTCTACTGAGAACCAAATATCAATTGGTCTTAACAATTATTCATTGTTCACTGTAAGGAAACAACTGTCAAAAGGAAAAACCTCAGATTTACTGAAATGTTTACTGCTAAGAGATATAAGTGCCTTAGGTTTCAGTGTTGAATTAGTCAATGACAGATTTAACCAAAAAAATGCTACCAAGGGAATATTGCATCATACCATGGCCCATTTAGTGCAAAAAAAAAAGACTCTTAAATGTTTTTTTCCACATATACACATGCATAAAATATACACTGTCATGATTGTATATGTGCTTTGCCATGGACTTTATATTTAAGTCTGCAGTTTTTAATTCAAGGTAAGCAAAAAAACCCACCAAAGGTAAAGGAGTTTATTTGGCTATGTCATCATGAACAAACCACGCCAGTTGGCCTTCATCAAGCCGTGAGAAAGGAGGAGTGCTTGGACTGACAGACTGTTTGGGTTATTTCAACAAAAAAAACTTCTACAATGATGTCTGTAGCTTTAGCAACATGGGATAACGTAACAGAAGTTATGATTGCTGAACTGGTGCACTAGATTTATCATCTTTGATCACTCACTTTGAATGTTTTCACTCGATTAAATGGGCATTATCAATGGTTATCAGCCTCATAGATATGGGTTAGAAGGGGCCTGCTACAACTACTAGTAGGTTCAGAGGGGTGTTATTATCCATTGCTAAGGTGAAGGTCACCTTTGATTTACAGACGCCATCTAGCGGCTAGAGTGAATATGATAGGGGAAGTGACGTAGTTCAGATGACGTCAATATAAGATGACTGATGAAGAGGTGCATTGGGTGGACGGCTAGATAGCTAGATAGCAAGTTGGCTAGATAGTTAGCTGGCAACCTGCAAGTTGCAAGCAAGAAATTACAGTTTGAAACCACTGTTCACCTCCTTCGGGACATTTTCACTGCATTTTACTGCCGTCATTTTTACCACATTTTGCTACATTTATAGCCGATGGTTGCCACATTTAATTTTGTTTCAAGTGATAATTTTTTACTCAAACCATGATCTTCTCCTAACCCTCACCAAGTGGTTTTTGTGCCTAAACCTAACCAGACCTTAACCACAGCGTTGTCACATCATAAAACATAATTATTTTTTAGTGTAATGTAGCCTAACAGCATATTACCTGCTGGCAGGTGCCACGGTCCTATTCCAATGGTATAATGATATGCACCTACTAGTAGGTGTAACAGGCCCCTTCTAATCCATATCTATGAGGCTGATAACCACTGATAACACCCATTCAATCGAGTGATCATCTGAAATGGGTGCTTTGATCCAGTGGTGAGCCCACAGGGAGGTGCACCATGCACTGACTCCAGGTTCAGCCTGGCTGGGCCCCTGTGGGTCAAAGCCTGACCAACAGGCGCTCTTGCCTTCCAGTTCACCTTCCGGGCTGAGAGCAGGGGAAGGCCTGAGAAGGCTTTAATAAGATTACACTGTAAGTTGACCCTCAAAGGTCTGCTGCCCTTCTGGGAGATTCAGGTGTCTGCGATGTTAATTCAAGTATCGACAGATGCATAATGTTAACTATGGGCATATTTTAGACTCTTTCAGACAAAGGTAATATCATGGATTTGGAGCCTTCTTTCAAGTTTTATCATAGATACTCCCGAATTTATTTTCATCCCTCATCTTTTCTGTATCATCTATGTAGAAAAGCCGACATGATTCACCATTGAGTGGTACTCTATGCTTCATTTTCAAATGTCCACTGTTGGTCAACTTCTGGGCAATCATCTAAGGTGTGGCTTCATATAATTTGACTGTGATTTCACCAGGCTGTTTGACCTCACTCTTCCCACACTTCAGACTAAACATTTTTAATGAGTCTCTCATGACTCATCCTTTTGATTTCACCATCCTGGCAGGCTAACAAGAACATCAGGTTGGCCCTTGACCTTGAAACAAGACCAGTTCTTCTTGGTGGACAAGCAACAAAAATTATGATATTTAAATTAAGTTATAATTACAAAGGGAAAAATGGCTGGGACTATTGGAACTAAACCTCAGTGTTGATAACTACTGCTCCCATTTACTGAACTACGTAACGTCTGCTGCAACAGGTCTCCATTACATTCTTAACACCTTTGGTTTTGGATAAGTAGCTGTACCTGCATTGTATATTCCTGTTTTCACCAGTTTTTTTTTTTTTTTTTTACCACGGACTATTATAAAAGGTGACCTGATGCTTTGGTTAACTATATATCTCTCCAGTGAAACTACCACTAATGAGATTCTTCTAAGTAGAATACCATCTCCCCTCTCTTCTTTTCTTCCTCTGAATAAATGTATGAGACAGAAAGCACAATCCAGAAAGACAGAGTGAGAGAGAGTCAGAGGTGGGCAGACAGTCTGCCAAGCAGCCAGCCATGCAGTCATTCATCCAGACGGCCAGACAGACAACATGCCCTGTTACTGTTCGCCCTCCAGGTGAAAGAGGTCAGTGGCCCAGTCCTGTTAGTGTGTGCTTCACAGAGACTGTGCTGGAGAGAAAAAATAACTGAGCGAGAGCATCTGGAGGTTTGCGCTGCTGACTGAGCAACGGACAGTACAATGTTGTGACAGGGGTCTGCCCTTCGCTTAGACCAAAAATACTTTCTAAGCGTTCTCTTCACTGAAAATCCTCCAACTGAAAAACTATTTGGTTCTGGACCTGAAGTATTTCACACGTATTAAACTCTGTCTACCCCAGGGCCTGTAAAAACACTGGTGTTATTTATCCTCAGCTAAGTAGTTAGAAGGTGTGTCCGTGTGACCTGAGCATGCTTTTATTCTCAATGCAACAAGCTGTGAAAGCGAATAACTTTAAGCAATGAACTTGTTACAGCAACAGCAGGAGCCACATCTAGCACTTCACTCTGGCAGATGTTGATTGCTGTGAGCTAAAGCACAAGTTTTTGGTGGCTGAGGAACCTTTATACTGAAGGGAGCGGGTGTCCTTCCTGGGTTTATAGTTAGTAAATTTTGGCTCCTGCCTGAAATGTTGACAGTATGTGTCTACTCAAAGGAAACACCTGTGTGGTGTCTATGAGGGCCTCAGGGGCCACAAAAACCCTTTGAAGTAGTGGAAACTCACACACAGTCACAGACAGAAATATATACAGACCCTAACTCATGCTAATCCCAACACTAACTTTAAATCAGTTTGTTTCATTGTGAGAACTGAGGAAAGCTCTCAAAGGGGTAGAATTTGTATTGTCCTGCTGACAACTTCTGGACCTCATAAATAGAGTTAAAACTGAAACAGAGACACATGAACATGTATGTAACATATGTCTCTCTACTGTACATATTGTAAATGTGCCATATACATGTGCCAGATTATATTTGTTCAAGTAAGTGCAGTACTTACTAAAATACTGTGAAAATAGTCTTTTAAAATTAATGGATATTACAAATTTTAAGGACTTTTACTTTGGAAAAAGACAACCTTGTTACTTATGAATCAATGTAAGTACATTTTTAGACATGATTTGGAACTTTTTTTTTTTTGATAAGCTTGTTTTGGTGAAAACTAAAAAAACAAATCAGAAAAACTACTGGTGTAATAGACTAAATAACAGTGATATCGAATGACCTTGCTTTGTGTAGGTACACATTATTTAATTGAAATGGATTCTTCACTGTTTAAAGCACTGCCCGCTTCACCCGCAAACACCTTTTGATATTTCATCAAGTCTCCCCTTATCACTCTTCTCCTCTTCTCAAATCCTCTCCTCTCGGTCAGTGGGTCAGGGCCCCAAATTCTGCCAAGCAGTAAACACTCCCTCCAATTTGTCTTCAAAACTACCAAAACATGCTTCAAAGCTCTAATGATAAATGGTAAGAACCCAATAAACACTTCACTTCTATTTGTCTAAGTTCAAAACCAGCAGACTTCCTTATATATAAATCTGAAGAGGAGCTAATAAATACTTTGAATTTGTCTGTTCGACCTAATAAGCAAAAGGTCATCTCAAGACGAGACAACATAGACAATTCTTCTCTTTTTGACACAAATATTTACAATGACCTCTCTAAATAGTTTATGCAGTGACAGTTTATCTCATGTTGGATATTTTTGTTAAACAGCAGGATTTCAGTGTAAACTGATAAAATGGTTATTACAAAGTTATTACTATTAGTAACTAGTATTAGTTAGTACAATTCTGTTTCTATAATCTTGGACAACATAATCTGCATTTATTTAATCCCTAAACAACAAAAAGGCATCTGTAGCAGCAGTTTAGCCTCTTGAAATACATGTTTGGAAATAGGCAACACAAATTGCCTCTTTAAATATAAAGGCTTTGCAGATATTTTTGTCCTCTTCTCTCCAGTCAAAGATTGTTTTCTAAGTTAAAGCTGCTGTAATCAAAATTTCATATTACTGTAACAATGGATAAAATCACTGTGAAAGGTGTCACCTGTATTTAAAAACCAAAAGAGAATTATTGCCCACTCTGTAGAGCTTTTTAGTATCTTTCAGCCCATTGTTTTGGTTTTATGCCCTGCAAATGTTCTGTTTCTTTTACTCTCACTGCTTTTACCAACCTTGTTTCAAGCAGCAGCAGGCAGCTTATTTCAGAGAAAAAGCTCAGATGAACCCACTGCACTACTTGTCTAATACCAAACAGCAGACAGACAACGCTAGCAGGGAGCTAGTGTCCACAGTGGGGCATTTAGCTGCTAAAGAGCCAGATATTTCCATGAGGAGACCAAACAACAGGTAAAAGGTGAGTGGATATTAGGCCTACACTTTCACTTTCGCTTTTGCCAGGTGGCAGGAAATGTGAGAAAATGTATGCTAATTTTGATCTGTGTCTAAAAACACTGTCTGAAAAAGCAACTGGTTTCTAACACGTTGACTGTATCAACTCCATAAGGCGATACTATGTCATGTGTTAATAGTATAGACTGTATAAAAGTAGCCACTGTGACGTCACCCATTGGCTTGCGGACTTGTGTTTTGAAGCCTCGAGTTTAGCATTTTGATCATTGCCATCTTGGATTTTTGGAGCCAGAAGTAATTAGAAGTGACCATATTTGGATGAGAGGGTGGAGCTGGCATAGCGCTAGCTGCTAGCTTGGTTAGCACAGTGCATTTATAGTCTGTTAATAATGCTAACGCTAATGCTAATTTTCGCAGGCAAAAAACAGGCTTAAAACCATTAAAACAAAATGTACTTACTGGAAAATCTGAATATCGGACTCCTTAGAGGGTCTTTTAGTACAACCAAATGCTGAAAAAGACTTTTAGGTGACCAAAATGTCACAATTAACTTTCATTAACATGAACTGAAAAACTCAATTAAACAGTGATGGCTACCGCTGCACCTATACTCTGTGAATCTCGGGTTATGATGTGGTTACGTTACCTAACCAATGTAGTTACTGTGACTTGTCAATCACAATGTAGCCACGCCCTAAAGCATACCTTGCTTTTCCCATAGACTTCTATATAATCAGATTTCTTTTTGGAGGCAGTGGAGTCGTCACCTGCTGGTCATTAGAGAGGATGCAGGTTTAAGGCACTTTTCCATTGGATTTCAGACCCGGAGCTACCTGCTTGGTTAACAGCCTGGCATAATCCTAATGTTAAATTTATTCCATGAGCAACCAAAAATCATATGTCCAGTTTTCCTTCAAAATATACAGATAAAATTTTATTTTTCTTCCTCTGATTAATTGATACATTAACAATGATTAAATAGGTATTGCTTGTTTTTATTTTGGAATGTAAAGGATTAAAGAAAAAAGATGGACAAAATATTAGAAACAGTATAGGCTACTGTAAGCATAATTCATCTGCAATACAAACAGCCTCCAAAATGATCATAATAATGAATCTGCACGTCTTTATAACAGTTAAACAAAAACTGACTATTGTAACATTCAGAAAGGTTTGTTGTGTTTCAGGACTGTTTTTTGGGGGGGGGGGGGGGGGGGGGGGTACACATCATTCTGTGGTCCTTTTTTTCTGTATATATTGAAACTTTTTTATACCCCCAGTACTACTGTCTGTCGTGTCATATTATTTCTGTTTCAATAAAGTTGCAAAAAAAAAAAAAAAAAAAACATGCCCAAAGGCTGCGTTACCATAGTAGCATGTAAACTGTCAAACTTTCGGGCTAACAGTTGCTGTGTTTTACAAGGATAAACTATTGATTGCATGTAGTCACTTTGAATTTAATAAATGTCACTCACATAGGTCATTTTTATCTGTCATTCGTGGTTCAATGCGATACTAGAGAGTGTGCTACATTCACAGATGTGCAAGCTTATGATCAAATAAGAGTGTTGATCTGTTAGGGGAGAGCAGTTTTTCAATGCCTTGCTGATGTGCACTATAGCAGGGGTTCCTGAGGGAGATGAGAGGACCTCTAGCTCACTCACATCCACCTCACAGACTTTTCCAGCCATTCTGAGAATTTAAGCCGGCAACGTTCCCTGTAATGTCTCTTCTACTAATCATTTGGCCACTGCTGCCCCTAAAAGCATTTCAGTCGTTTGTTGCCATCCTGTGATTCAGCCATTAAAGGGAAGCCAGAAAACCAGCTGTGATCTGCAGACTCTTTCTAAAAGATCAAGGTTTTCCATGAGCTCACCAGCCTTTCCAAGATATGTTTGAACCAAAAGCCATTACATAAAGCACCTCATGTCAACCTTCTGCTAACATCGCACAAGTTCAGTTTCCACTGTCCTCCCTGCAGCCATTATACTGTCATTTCAAAGTTTGGATTAGGAAAGTACAACTTAGTGATGATCACACTCTTTCATTCAACAATTGGCTGTTATTTAGTTTGTGCTTTGTGTTCATTGCCTAGCACTAAAACTCAGAGTGTCGGCCTTCGTTGAGATCAGAGGAGCTCATAGTGTTACCTGTGGTGTTGAAATAGGTTAATAATTCAAACTGTCCCACAACTGCTGCAGTAAAATCTTTATTTAAGCCCCAATGGAAACACAGCTTTTGACTGTCTACATTTAACACGGCTTCAGTTGAGCGTGTTAAAGGCCATATCACATTTTATTGGTTTGACCAGAGAGGAGATCTGGTGTGTGCAGTGTTTGTATGCTTTAACTGACATCATTTCCACTGGCTTGAGAGATGGTGCGCTTTTACAGTATCCTCGGGAGGGCCAAACGTCCGCATGTGGACTTGAAGATATGCATAAGCACGCTTGTGCTTATGTGTGTGAGTGTATATGTGTTTGTATGTGCGGATGGCTGTGTGTGTGTTTGAACCTGGATAGCCTCAGACAGAGGGGTCTCTCCTCAGTGTGGGGTTCGGAGGAGGAACTCCTGGGAAAACAAGGGTGGGGACTACAGACTACATGTTTTCCCACCCTCTCTGGTCCGTTGTAGACTATCCCTTCCACTTTAACTGTGACAATGCATCAAATGTTACGACTGATTGATTAGACTTAACTGTTAGAGTGAGGCAAAACTGGCACAAATGCTGAAAACACAGTCAGCTATATGGTCCAAAAGTGATGAAAAAGTTATGTTGGTTATAACTAGAAAATTAGCCCATGTGCAATGTTTCAGGTTAAAGTATTATCTTAATAAACACCTTTTACTATAGCGTGCTGTACTGAATATTTAAGTGGTACCCATGATGATGCTGAGGCTTTGATAAGGTAAAATCACACAGGTATCCATGTTGGCTCAAATCTCAGACAATATTTTTATCTGGTATAATGTTTTTAAAAAGTGTTATTTGTTGCTTTAATGTTGCTATGGTTAGCAACATTTTTCAAGTCTTTAGAGTTATTCAGCCCTAAAAGCATTTATTTAGCTCAGTTTAACCTAGTTTCTGATGGCTTTGCTGCCATGGAGGAAACTAACTCATTACAAAAAAGTGAGTCAAAAGCATACTAAGCCATACTAAAAAAGACATTTTTTATTTACATTTGAAAGGATTTTTGGTGATAAACCAAAGTACACAATGTGAACAATTTCAAATTTTGACCTGCTGGTGGTGCTAGATGAAAGATCAAGGATCACCAACGTCATTAGAGCTGTTCCTCTGGGGACCATGAAGTTATGTGCAAAGTTTAATCCACCCAACATGTTGTTGAGATTTTTTAGTCTGGAGCAACAGACAAACCGACACTTCCATCCACAGAGCCATGCTGCTAGTGTTGCTAAAGCTAAAAATACTATTTTCCACCCACCATAGTGCCAGTTTTAAAACTGCAAAGAGAGTTCAAGCACTTACATGTAAGCTTCAAACTGAAGCCTTTACCAAATTGACCCATCACTCTTCCTGAGCCAAACACACCTCAAATGTTTGCATATGTGACACTGTATGAAACATGGACCTGTAATTTTATTTACTCTGCCATGGCAGTACCCACATATAATGAATAGATAGCCCTAAGTATCAGCACAAGCACGCACACTTGCACGTGTGCAGACACTCAAGGCATGAGACGTTAACCTTCACCGCACAAAAACAGTGAGCTGAAGTGCTGCTACGTAATGCTGTAATCAGTAGGAGGAATTTGACACAAGGTTATGTAAACTACTCAAAACCTCCAGCAGACAGTAATACCTAACAGCATGTGAGGAGGTGACTTTTCTTCTAATGACCAAATTAGGCTTAAACAGAGCTTTAGACTCTGCAGTATGGAAGTGAAGTGACAGTGAGAATGAGAGGAGGCTACAGTGATTCTGTTATTCTGGCCTGTTTTGTCATTTTGAAGAAAGAATCTGTGGGAAATCCTGAGTTCAGAAGAGAAGGGGGGTGAGCCTACTCATAGTCAGCCTATTTTAGTTTTATGCCATTACATTGTGGGAAAATCATGCAAAAGTGGAAAAAATAGCCTACAGTATTTGCACAGATAGCAAGTAGTGAATTAATTAAAATATCCAAAGCAGAAATGTTTTTTTTACCAAAAGATGGTGAAGGCCTGCAAGTACACATGAACTTTTTCTTCAGCTTTTTCTTCAGTTTACCTAGGTAAATGCAGCTTTACATTTATACCATATTATATTTACTTACATTTATACTAATTTATGCTTTAGTGGCAGGTTTACAACTATAGAAAACTACAGGAAGGTGGTCAGCCATGATACAGTAATTACGGTATCAAACTTAACAAGACTGATGTAATAACACTTTAGGTTCATACTACATTAGTCTTTGGAGCTGTTTCTAAACAAACTACCAGCAGGTCCAAATGTTCCTTTGCTACAAACACTTTAATGGCAAAGGAACATGTCACCCAGTACAACAGTGTGGCTCATCGACATGTTTTTAATAGTTTTTGGACAACAACGGAGGTCTACTGCAGAGAGGAAGCAGAGAAGATTGGATACGCACACAATAATTTTAATAAGTAGGATGAGTTCATTGTTGGTTTGGCTCTGCATGTGAGATTTGTTGATGGTAAGAAAAATATAGAAAATCACCACCCATATCCTTTAAGTGTCTTTAGTTGATGCATGATGGGAAGCTACTCTTGGCTGACCAAAGCCTCACTTGTTTTTCCCATCTCCAAGGAAGGACTGGTGACTGTAGAATATGAGACCACCTTTGACCTTTTAACTGTGCCACACCTCAGCTGAGCATGATCACACACAGACGGCACGCACACAATTACACAAAGCCAAGATGAAACTATCACACACTTGTACGTGGATAAATAAATTACATTTTGATAGCATACTCCAAACCCTACTGTTCTGTTTTACTCTCTCTAAAATACACACCCACCATACCAAAATCCCTCACACGCCCCGCAGCCCTCATACACTTGACATATGTTACGTTAAGCAGACGTCAGCCTTGGTCAGGTGGTGTCAAGGAGCATGAAGACGGTGAGCTCATCTGGGAAAATCATACAGGAGACAGCTTGATGTAATAGAAAAAAAAACATTAAGGTTTCTGCTCATGAAAAAAGGCTTTTTGTGATATTTCACAGAGGATTAATAAAACAAAGCCGTGGCTTTTTAAATCCTCTCCCCCACCAAAAATGAAGTAAACTAAAATATGAAAACATCACGTCAAACATCATATAGCATTAAGCAACACCTCTAGCCCAGGGACTCAAAGAGGTCCTCCTTCTCAGAAGTAATGCGCCATTGTGTTTTCCTGGGACTCTGGGTAATGTAACCGTGACAACAATATATTTGTTGTGGCAGCACTGAGTCCAAATCATCAGGAAAACACTGAAAATGAAGAGAGACACAAGAGAGAAAGAAAAGAGGTAAAGAGGCATTTAAAGGGAGAGGTTGGTGGGGTGGAGGAGGGTTGCTCCAGTGTCATTCATGTTTCAAACACCTACAACAAGCTGAACCAAGTTGAGCTAAGTCCAACTAGTGCTCCTTCGCACTGATTAGGTGATACCTCTACATGTCCTTACTGCACTGCACAAATATGATGAGAAATGTGAGCAGGTGAAATTTTATTTTGGAATATTTTGTCATTTCTCAACCTGGGAGGAGAAACCTGAAGAGAAAGAGAGGATAACAAAAGTGCACTTATGTAACGAGGATATTTTGCTGTGTTTTGCCTTGTCTTTGCCATGATGAACATGCTCTTACTCAATACTACACAGCAGAGGTGTGGTCTCACATGACTTGGACTCCAGTAACAAATGATTTTTCACTGGACTAAATCATGACTTGACATAAATTATTATCTAAAAGGCCAAAGATTAAACATTTATTATGATATAAAACTTTGGTTATTAGATTTAGAAATTACGTACTACACACTGGCTGAGTTCAATGTTTTCTTCTAACTCACTGTTGATACTCTGAAACTCTATGAAGTTCACAGTTGAGTTTTAAACTATCCGCACTGAGCTATAGAGGGGAATGCTGACCATTAACCACAACATTCTGGTTTGAGTCCAGCCTTGGACCTTTGTTGCATTTCTCTCCACCAAATCCCACCAACTGAGAAATCGGAGGAAATTTAGATGCTTTGACAAAATTAGCAGGCTTACTTTGACATAATAATATGATTTTTTCTTGTTTTTTTGTTTTTTTTTAATTGCCCCATCGAGTGTTTTTGAGTCCTTCTCTAAAATATCATTATTCTCAATGCAAGGATCTGTTGATAATTTCAGGTTCTTCAGAATTCAAATTGATCTACCTTTTGAAATATTTTCTTCAGTGCTACTGGAAAAACTTGCAAATATAGGCTAGAATCATAATATAAGATTTTTCACAGCAAACAACATAAGGCAGGTTTATAACATAGCTGTTTTTTTAAAATATTAATTGCCATTGCTGGTTGAACAGTAGCATTAAAGAGCAACTTGAACATACAAAAATTTATAAAAGTCTTTTTTTTGCTGACCTTCAGTGTGACCACACCAAACCACACCTGCCAGAGATGCTGGGTTTAATAAGAGACAGACTACAAATGATAAACTTATACCACTTATACTTTTTACCTTAACGGCTGCCATGCAAGGCGCTGGTCTGACAATCAGGAGCAACTTGGGGTTCAGTGTTTTGCTTAAGGACACTTTGACACATGGACAGGTAGAGCTGGGGATCAAGCCACCAACCCTGTGTTTAGTGGACAACCCGCTCTACCTCCTGAGCTACACACCTCAAAAGGAGTGCCCTAAATGACCATATCAAAGTTTTTGTATGTTTTGGCCTAATTTCTAGAAATCAAATCCTGTGCAATTTAAAATTAATGTGATTAATATACTAAGCATTAAGTAGAGGTTTAGATTTTTATTTATTGATTTTTAACTTACATTATAGAGAGTAACAATGTATTTTTCATGACACCGTACTAAACTTGTGTGTGTGTGTGTGTGTGTGTGTGCATGTATGTGTGATTGACTTCAGGGGGTTTACAAAGAAAAAGGGTGGGAATGTTATTGATCACTGTGATGGTAATAAATGAAGATGTGTGTACAGGATGTGGGAAAGGTCCTGATGTGTGTATCAAGTATATCAGTGCACATGTAAAACTTTTATTGCTGTATATGTACATTCAGCTGTGCATTTGTGAACTTGTAGGCTCTGCGCTGTGTGTGCTCGTGTTTCATGTTTTTTGTGTACACACAGAGGTCTTGCAGAGGTCCAGATGTTGGCGACACCCACCATAAATCAAAAAGCTTTAACTAATGAACAAATAGAGGAAATAGAGAAAAAGTCTAATAAACAGAATCAGAGGGAGGAAGGAATGGGGGGAAGAGAGAATAACCGATGAGTGTAGAGGCAGAGAAACATGTGGCGAGAGAAAAAAGTCAGAACTTGGTGGAAGAAGTGAAGGAAAAGGCTGTCAGCGGAGAGAGAAAAAAAGACAGGAGGACAGAGAAAAAGAGAAGGAACGGGAGCCCAAAATCAATAGCATTCATACTCAGAGTATGACAAATGTCTGTAAAAAATTTCATGACAGTCCAGCCAATATGTTATCTAGATTTTTCACGGTGGACTGATGAAGTGAAGACATGAAGTGATGAGCGAATTGACCAACTGCGATTGTCTTGAGCAAGCCGTTTGTGGCTTAAAGTTTTCACATTCACATCGACCAGACATGGAAACATCAAGGACTGTTGGACTTTGTACTGAAACATCTGATTAAATGAAATAATTTTTCATTAAGGGAAGTTTTTTTTTTGTGTTTGTGTGTCATTTTTTGTATCTGTGCTCTGCTATTCCTAATTTTGCATTGCTTTCTAGGGGATCAACTCCTCCCCTCCTATCCTATCCCAGCTCCATCAGAGAAAATGAGCTATAGGCCTTAAATGTAGGAACTACCCTGCATATCTGTCACTGTGGTTCAGCATCTCTGCCCCTCTGTTGGTGAAATGATCACGGTCTGAAAGTCAGCTGGTAATATGAACTTTTGGAGACTTTGTGGTTTTGTTTGTATTTGGAAGTCCAGGAATGTGCATGTTGACATCTCTGACATGAGAATTTATCAATGAATATGTATGATTTCCTCCATTCACATGATAAATATTTATGTTTGTCGTACTTTGGTCTAATAGTTGACTTAAGAGACACTGACAGTACAAAAAAACAGACATGTATGCCCACATTCCACCCCATCATGACTATGTATATGATCACCACTTGACTCTGGGGATCAGTACACATATGCAGATGTACTTTGTGCACCTTCCTAAAACTCCCAAATTGCACATGTGGCCATGGTCTTAGGGTATATAATTTTGTCTTTTCATTTTTGTTAGAAATTCTTAAAAACACACCAATTACATTCTTTCCTGTCACACCTTCTTAGCACCTTACTAACACCTTATTTACTAAAATGAATCAGCAAGTCTTTTGTTGACAACTAAGAAAAAAACTTCCATTAACTTGCTTTTGTTCAGTAACTGCCAGCTTTAGATCTAATTTCAGGATTACATTTCACCTTGAATTGTTTCTTCTGCATTTCAAGATAAAAAAAACAGCCTCATAAAGAACAAAAACAGCTTCAGGGCCAATATTTATCATTTAGAATCACTCCAAGGAATAGAAAACTTAACCTGAGACTAAAAATACTCTCTTGCCTATCTCAGAGTAGGACAGGAGTTACATGAAGCTTCCAACATGACTGTGATTAATATTAAGTGTGTTGGAGGTGGCCTTCCTCCAAAACCTTTCACTGTACTAGCAGAGTGTCAGCATCCGTATTTAGGCCAAACAAATGTCTGGTGTTGCTCCTCTGTCCCTGGCCACAATGCCTTACTCTTACAAGTGATGGAGCAAGAGGAAACATTAAGTATCATTTTACAGCACTACTTATTTTTAATGCCATTGATGCAATAATGTTTTGTTTTGTTTTGTTTTGTTTTGGCCCCCTCCGGCTGGCCTCCTGAGTCCATCCCAGGCCCAAGCACTAAAATGGTGGAGGGTTCATTTATAAGAACTCCCACTTGCTCAAATAATGAAATGATGCTTGATCCACTAAGAAGGGAGAAAATAAAAATGCAGCTGTAAGTGCTTAAATTGCAATTATTATACAATGAAAATAAAGAAAGTTAAACAATAAAACTGTCACCAGCCTGATTATTACTCTGACAATAGAGGTGGAAGAACATTTATTGCATAATGATTCCATATATTTTATGGGTTGAAATTTGGACAGTCAGTAAAAGTTGTGCCATTGGAGGTCTTCATATTTTAAATGAAAATTGGCAAAATGCTTGCGTAAAAGGCAGCCCTCCCCAACTGCCATACTTATCATCCCCAAGGCCATCATCATCGTTATAGTATAGTCACTGTCAATTTCCGGCATACAGCTTGTTTTTCCATAACTTCATGCTGAGTGGTGGGAAAATAATGGAATCTGCACATCATCCGAGGTGCTGTAAGAGTGCTTTATTATTGCCAAGTTTATTGGATCTGACAGACTGAAGTCATCACTGTTGCAAAGCTGCATCCTCCTTTTTGCCAAAAAACTTAAGGTTGCTGTTGGTTGACCTTGGTTTCTGCAGAGACAGCATGTGTTTTCCTTGTTTAAGGAGTCATTGTATCCCACACAAGTTCAGTCTATCCTGCATACTAATTCTAAGCAAGTTTTGAGTATGTGATTTGTTCACAGTAGAGAAATGACAAAATGAAGTGTACTCAAAACAGTCTCATGTGTACTAAAATACTTTACTATTGAGTATGCTGGTGGACACAATTCTCCCACAATGCAATGCACAAAGGAAATGGAGGAACTGCAGGAATAAATTTAAATAAATTGTGGATCATAGTGAAATGGCTCAAGACACACCTTAGAAATAAAAAAAAAACCTAAATGATTGAACTCTGATGGCATAGATGTAGGTATGACAGCAATTTACTGTATACAATTAATATGTAGGATGGATTTGAGACACGGCACATCATTTGTCTGATTTTTGAATGTGGTTTGATGGACACTATGGTCCCAGTAGGCAGAGCATAGATGGAAATGGAGATGTTCCCACAAATAATTAAAACTAATTGCTGACTGTGGTGAGACAGCAGAGAGAAAAACAAACAAAAAAAATAATTATTAGTTTTGGAAAGTCATTTTAGATTCATTCAAGTCTGTTTAATAGCCATCTGATGTGAATGTCTTTTGTCATTCCCCGTTACAAGATAGCATGTTAATTTCTCAACTAGTACTAATGTACTGTATGCACATTAGTCAACAGTGTATTAATGTTATTTACCGTACGGACTTGAGATGCAGACTTGGTTAACAAAACTACAGAACACATCTAATAATCTTCAGTTTTATCCTGCCCATGGTCTGGGTCTGTTGTGTGTTTTTCCTCACCTGTCAGTTTTGCCCTGCCTTGTGCACACCTGTGGTTCATTACCTTGTCAGCTCCAGAGCTCTGCTGCCTGCCTCACCAGCTGCACCATATTGCTAATTAGAATATTCGGGGGATTAAATGAAAACTTAAATGCATTTTAACAAAATTAACAAAAACAAAGAAATCGATTCACTGCAGTCTGTAGAGGTGAATTTGTTGGTTTACTGGAAAACGTAGTCATCCAGACAGTTTTGAAACATTAAATTAAATTTTCCTTGA
Organism: Thunnus thynnus; assembly: GCF_963924715.1. Lineage (NCBI taxonomy): Eukaryota > Metazoa > Chordata > Actinopteri > Scombriformes > Scombridae > Thunnus > Thunnus thynnus. Next base: position 25,197,104 of record NC_089526.1, read on the forward strand.
AGCAGGTTTTATTTAAGGTTTCATGATGAATCTGGTCATGTTTGTAATAAACAGCATATTTGAGGGGCTTTATTAGTCATGTCCTAAAATGATGAACAATGAAAAAGATCAATGGCGGTGCTGTCTACAATTTGTGAGGAATACACAATAATGAGTTCCATTTCCAAAAAGAACAAAGTCATCCAGTACAAAAATCCCATCTTCTCAAGAGAAGCAGATAAGTTTAATGTAGAGTAGTAGATTATACCTACAATCTCTAACATTTTGGTAATTCTTGAGTGAACATGGTTGTAAGGAGTTAACAATCAATTTGAAATAGTAGCAAAGGCTGCAATTTATTTGCTAAAATAAATTTTAGAGTTTTTTATTTCATTCAGTCTTTATTTCTATATTTTCATTAACGGTAACAAATGCTCTATTATTCTGAACAAAACCCTGTTTCACATTATCTGTAGTATGAAAGGATGTGCCATGAAATGCTGGTGTGGAAAGCACATGGAGCACATTTTCATTTTTCCTTTTGTGTTGTGCATCTGAACTTGGCATGTGTCATTCAACATAAGGTTCAGGCTGTTTTCTTCAAACCATCATTGTGGCACCCCAGTGAGTTTACCACATGATCTTTATCATTATGCTACATTCCTATGCTTCCAGCCCGAGGTATTTCACATTGTCTTTCCTCCCACAGAATCCATACTTTATGCTTACACTGCAGCCTCCCATTGCAATAACGTGCCACATAGCCACTTCTCGCTGTATGCAACATCTCTGTGGGCGGTTAAATTGCTCTTCAGAGCAGTTGTTTAAAAGATGGTGGTCAGGAATTAAAATGAGTCACATGAAGATGAAAATTGTTCTTTTTTAGTTTGCACTTCAGTATGAAACATGAAAAAAATGAGGTCAGAATTCATATTTAAAGATATCCCTACATAGTACAATATCATATCATCAACCACTTTTCAATGAAGTTATGTAAAATGAAACAGTGTACAAAAGCTATCGAAAACAATTCCTGTAATTCATTTTTCAAGCATTTGATACGTCCTTTTGGCACAGAACCCCAGAATTATTTTGAAAATGGTTGTCCCTTAGAAAAGAACATTACATACAGTATATAGGCCATTGTCATGGACCCTAACCTACATTTCTGCTAAGAATTACCAAACCTCAGTGAATTTTGCCATGCTTATCAGACAGACAGGATGTTGAGGCTTTTTACTAACTAATGAAATCTAATTCCCTCTTAGAAGGTCCCTAGTCTGTCCACTGTAGCCCACCCTCTGCTGAAGCCTCACCACATGTTTCTGATGCATTGATTTTCACGGACCAGGTTTAAGTCAGAGGTTTGTTTAGAAACTAAACCAAACATAAGTTCCAAGGTACGCTGCATTATCATGTGAAGGATGCTTGTGGCGCCCTGCCAGCTTGGTGTCCTGGGGCATGTACCATGCACAGAGATCATCCAGAAAGGATCTCCTTTAAGTAGCCAGGCAGAAACTAAGGGTATAGAGGTTCGGGTAGTGGGTGTGTAGCATGTCTGGATTTCATGCAGGAGACCCATTCCGCATCCTGTCACAGACATGCAATTACCGTTCACCTTTGTAATAACAGTAGCCCAACCTTTCCCTAACCTTAATGAAGTATTTATTTGCCTATTCCTAACCATACCTTAACTATAGTTAATCATAACCACGATATTTCCCTTACCATAACCATATTATGGTTGCTATGTGAACTGTTGAGCAAAATTTGACAAACATTGGCACTGGACATAAAAAAAATTAACTGAAATGTATCCAGGGTTTTGCAGAATTGTCTTATATCAACATTCTTGTGTGGTGATGGGTTGCCGTAAGTGGTACCAGAAGTATACAGCACACATTTTCGGGCCCTACACTGTGGCTCTGCTTTTAAGGTTTCCATAGATATATATAGTTTGTGCAGTATCTCCATTCTTCTCTGTAATCTCCAACCAGAAATTTGTTGATACCACACAACCTGGTGCACAAGGACACGCTGCATTTTCTTAGGATTTTACTTTGCGCCACCAAAATTCGACATGCCCCAATTCTCCAAAGCATTGTGCACTGTATTAAGTGTAACCAAACCAGAAAAGGAAACCTACCAGCTGCAATCTGTGAAAAGCCTAATTTATGCTCTGTGCATGGATGTGTGATCGATTAAGAGTTGCTGATGGCACTGATGGAGTGATATGGTAATGATGAGAAAGTCAAAGCCAGTAACATTTGCTCCCAGCCATGATGCTGTGATAAAATGGCAGCAGATACACTTAGTTTTTTCCTCACAACACACTTTATAAAAGTGTCTATGAATGTGTGAAAATTAACTGTATGGGGTTAAAAGTCTCTGGAAAGAGGAGAGTTTTCAACCAAATGTACAATAAAATCTATGTTTTTACAGCTATGTAGTTATGTGGTATACATTTCTGATTGTTTCCTTTCTTTCTTGGTTTGATATACATTTTTCTCCAAATTTTTGATATCATTCTGATCAAAAAGGCTTTCACATCTGTGTTAATCAGTGTGAGATTTTCTAAACAGTGTTGGCCAACACTATTTTGGTAAATCCCTCTGTTGGCATAATCCAAGGATGTTGCTTCATCCCAAAGATTTAGTTTTCCTTATGCAAAGAGTTTTGTGTCTGGCATGCAGCACTGTGGAGCACAGATGCACATACATGATCAGTCTCCTTATATGCAATCAACACCTCCCACTGAAAGCATGTGCGTGGATAAAAAGATGATGGATGAGTTAGATAGTTGTCATGGTTTAATGAATGAACTGTGGGGTGCCATTGGAAACCGGAGTACTGAAAACAGTATTGAAATAGTGACAGTGTAATGAAATATGTGACAGATGAATCCCTCCAACTTTCTAATTAAAGATGGTGAACAGACCAGGCCAGTGGAATGAGTCGATCAAAGCCTTTCAGGAACACCGTCACAATTTTGACAAATGAATTACTGTCCTTAATGGAGAATATAACTGATGGTAATGGTGTTGGACAATGCTCTGTATCTAAAACAAAGTTGCGTGGCATAAAATGTTGTTTGTGGTGTGGATTTGAGCTTTGACTCTAAACATATAGTAGATTCTGTATGATCCAGTCCATATCATAAGGCATTTCTGTAGCTGAAAGTACTTGCAAGCAATTGCTGTGACCTCTTCTCATGTAAAATAATCAACAATTAATGAGAACTCAAGTCAACAAAGGTCATCTTTAAGGATTAATCTACAATTAATTCAGGCAGCTTGTTGACATAAAGCCCAATTTGGGAGGTAACACAGAACAATCAGACTAATTATGCCACTCTGCACTAGAGCTGTGACACTGGTATGGTGTCTCTCAGTCGGCAGGAAATAGTCCAAAGAGCAACCTAAAGGCTTTAGCAACAATGATATGGTCGCACAACCAGTTTACATTTTTATATCATACAGTAAGATATAAAAGCTGTAAGATCAGATAATGTCAGATAAAAGTGCTAAAATCAAAACTAAACAAACAGAAAACTATCAAGCTAACATTTGGACAGACTCTAAAGTTATTGTTGAAAAGTCCTATCAATTGCACCATTGGTATACTGTGCACACATAAAACACACAATCATGCACACACACATTATTCAGATAAGCAGAGTACATTTGAACCAAAATCCAAGAAGACAAGAGAGGGGAAAAGTTAGAAAAAAAGAGACCAACAGAGTGAAAGAAGCTTCTCTCCATCACCAATCCCCCCCTTGAAGATTAGATTGCTCAACTGTTTGGGCAAGCCCTTAGTCCCCCCACAGACTCACACATACTCACACACACAAGCACCCTCACAAAGACACATTCATACTGATAGAGACTCCAAGGGCTCTCCCTTGTATCAGCTGTGTGGGTGCTCTTGACTCATGAGGTGACACAGTCATCCTGGGCTGATGACGACTGCTAATGTGTGTGTTTTTGTGTGTGAGTGTGTGTGTATGTGGGAGGATACCCCAAAGACTCTTACAGTATGCCACATGAGGGTGGATTGAAACTTTCACAAGTCAATTTAATTGGCCTGCTGCCTTTGTAGCTTTATGAACAGAGAAGCCTGAATATAAACAAAATAAACTTTGCAAGATTATCATTTCATAGTAATTCTAAACACAGAGCATATTTTATATGAGTCAAAGAAATTAATTTGATATTTATTGCCTGGAAGAAGGACTGTGGGGTAAATTTAGGAAAGAGGAATTCTTAGAACTCCATCGTTGAATGATACTGATGATGGGGACAAGCCAAACTGAAGGATGAGTCATAAGATGTCATATAGGACATGTAATGATTTCAATAGCAATATGACTACACGTTTTACCCTTCAGGATATTGTGGCTTTTATAAAATTAATGTCATTAATGCGCACGTAGTATGATGTTTTGTTGCTGTTAGTTGGTCAGTCTGGTCAGTCCAAGTGTTTGATGCATCTCAACAATGACCAGATTTCCATGAAACTGGATGTGGGTATCCTAATGATTTTCCTGCTCCAAAGGTCTTCCGTATAGCTCCATTGTTATGGCAATATCTGGGTCCATAACAATGTATTTGTAAATCTGATGGCTTGATTTCCTGTTGACATTAATGGTACCCAGAGGATGAATCCTACTGTCTTTGGTGACCTCCCAGGCCTTTCATAGTTGAGCACCACAGTCAGGCTTTAATTTCCAATCAAACTGGGAGGAAATATGACATGATGTTCAAATTACCATAAAACTACTGAGCACATTCATGCTTCCAGAGGTTGAATCCCTCTGAAACCCCATTTTGGACACAAATTGCATATTTTCAGACAGGATTTCATGCAAACTAATTTTCAGATTACTGAGCACAGTCATGTTCCCAAGGGGATAAAATAATTTCATGTAATGACATGAAAGCCCTTCCTATAGGGCCACCATCAATACAAACTTCAGTCTAGATGCCATTGTTATTTGCCATACAACAAGCATAATACTGGTGACTAAAACTGACCATCGAATATGTTAATCACATTATACATTGATTCACACAATACAGTCTGACAGGTTGGCAAGCCCTTAAGGATCTATGATGTCAGTGTGGGACTGAGGGGAGTGTGCACCAAGTGCAAATAATCTGTGTGACTCCATCTGTAGAAAAGGCTCTGGCAGTGCACACCTTAATGAGCCATTTAATCGCCATAGCAACCCCAGCCCAGGCAGGTTCTGGAAATCCCCCTTGCAACAGCAGACAGTCTCTTCAGATGGTCACTTCAAGGAAGTGAAACCAAGTAAACCTTACCTGTTGTGTGCATAGATGAACAAATGTAAGTAGAATGTGTCAAGTAACTGTTGTAGATGTTGTTGTAAGGTTATAATGATGCTGTTAAGTTTAATAACTGAGCTATGTGGAAATTGTTAGCCTTCATGTTACACCCAGTATTTTAATGAGAGATGAATCAATGTTGTGTGGACTTCCCCTCACTGCTAACTACTGAGAGTTACTTTATATGTTTTTCATGCTGATTACCCAATCACTACTTGGAAAGTAATTCTTATGCATTCATTGTTTAACTCCATTAGTAATAATAATTACTCTCCTGTTTTAGGCCTCACATAAACCCAACATCACATCCTTGCATTGTGACGGACCGATGGATAGGATTAAGAGACTGTAAGCAATTGTGCCTATGTACCCAATGCTTTAAACCCTCAGTAAAGTTCTATGAATCAAAGTCCGGTCTCCATGTTCTGACCTGACACCCCATATTGGTGAACACTCCTGAGCCAGCTAAATAGTTCAGTACACTGTCATTAAAGTTATTTATTTAATGATTATTCTATTAAAGTGAGGCTGGCACAGCTCTTTGTGTTCCAAGCCACACATTTATATCTGGCAGTCATTTTAAAAACATTTATGCCAACCTCTTAAGCACTCAGGTATGGAGGAGGATTAGGGCCACATGTGAAAAATTTATTTGAGTTCTGAGTTTAAAGTCAGAATTCTGAGCTTAGGGTTTAAACTCAGAACTTCACATGTGGCCCTAATCCTCTTCTGTACCCAGGCAGCGTGACTCCACTCTATCTTATATCCATGTAGCTTTATCTGTCTCAGCTCATTTCTGTGACATTTTATTGTGTTTCACTCTGCTGAACGTATCTCAGCCAATCACTCTTGCTGTTGCCTAACTGGTGTCTTTGGCATCAGAGGCCTGCATACAGTATTAAGAGCTTAGTGCCATGGGAGACACAAAGACTTTTCTTTATAGAACTCAATAGCAACATGTTGAATATAATACAGTATATAAAACCAAACCAACTCCATTACGACACACAGCGTAATACCCAACTCTGCAGAGATGGAATTACAAAACATAAAGTTACAGTTTTCTTGGCCATGGTCATAATGCTTTTGTGGAGAGCATACACCGCCACTGAAAGCTTTTTGTCTGCTTCACAAACCACATTGACGTCTTATTCAGCATTATGGAAGGCTTTTTAATGTGATCAGCAATACTGGAGGTCATTAACTCTTGGATTACTTGGATACAGATTCCTGTGCCTGGGATTTGATCGATTGTTGGTTTAACATTAACACTGGATTGATTTGCAATGCATTTAATCTCAAATCTGGCTATGTTGTTGCACATTAAAATTAGGTTTTTATGCTGACAAGCTACATTCGCTACACTAAAAATTCTCAAAAGCCACAGTATGTAGTGGAGTTGATCCAAAGTTACATTATAGACAAAGAATATTGTATGGGCACATTTTTGTGAATTTCCAAATGTACACAATGTAGAATTAACTGTCAGAGTAGCACAGCTAATCGTTTTGACCTCAGTATAATCATAGTCGGTCCTACTACATCAGCCTATTTGTCAGCACGTTTCCACGACGATGATTACTCATTTACGATTGGCCCATGCCCTGGATTGGACCTGAGCCCTGGTTGGCAGCTAAACTGAAGGCGGGCTCACACCCTGTGGTGAAGTCATGCTGGTTGCAAAGTTGTTTTTCAATTTATTTCTCTTCCCCCCCATCACACACATGCACAAGCAATCTGCATACAGTACTTGTTTTGAAAATTTCCCACTTTAGTTAAGTTAAGCACAGACAGTATGCAGAACATGCACACATAGACAAAAATGCACAGGTATTCACTCCCACAACCAATCTGCATCATAAAGTGCCCATGTGTAACTGCACTTAAGCAGCTGAATGTCTTTCAATAGGGGAATTCAGAATGATAAAAAAGTGGTACAACAGGAAATGTAAATTTTACACTGACAGACTCAGAGTGGCTGGATGTTCTACCAGAACAGTGATTTCTATGTCCATTATGCATCTGGTAAACAGTTCTGGATTTCTCCCACTTCTTTCCAGAGGTCACCAGGTTAAAAAAATAAAAAAGAGATGCAATAAAATGTTATAATGTAAAAAAAGACAAAAGAGTCAAACAGCTCTGTGTCTCAACATCAGCCTTTCCTCCAGATGCCTCTTGTTCCAAAGCTTTTTTTAAGTTTTTGACAATGACATAGGGGAGAGCCAGTATGAAAGTAACACTTTTCAGATAAACGTCATTTTAAAAGATAATTTTACAGACAGAAACTAATTTTCCATGTGATCAACAACTCACATGTGTGGTCTATCAGTACCAGGTGCTATTTTGTACAGATGTGGAACGACTTCGGTATAATTTGAGCGGAGGTTTTGACCCTGTTAGTCGGGATGAAAGTAACACATGGGTGGTTCAAAAGTAATGCAGCGGTATAAACTTGAATTGTTAATATTATTCTTGTTTTTATTAAAAATATCCGACAATGTCCTTGTTAATGTGCAATTGCAAACATATGTCCTTTATCTTAATAAAAAAATATTAAATTTCATTTTCAATTTCAATTTTCAATTTCAGATGTTTTACAACAGTATGAACAGTAGCCTATAACTTTTAAAGAAAATTTAACAGTATAACAGTGTAAAGACAACACATTTTATTTGCTGTATTACTAAGATAAATTATCTTTTTTATTCAATGTTGGGGTTGTGATAGATATAGCCTACTAATCTGAGCCCTCAGTACATGCCTTGTGGGACCAGTGCAGACAAAAGAGACACTGCACCCACACTTCCCCTGGCAAAGATGAGCTGAATGTCTCCCCACACACAAGACATTCCTAATCCTTGTTCTAGGAAACCGTAGGTGGAGTGGTTTGATCTGAGTACAGCCTCATATAACAAACACAATGTGACCGCATTAGTGGCGGGATGAAAGAAACAGCTGTTACTCTTGTCCCGACATTGACTCCTGACAGTTAAACCTGACTTGCTTCTATACTGAAAAACTCTGACATGGCAAACTTCAGGATGTGTTAAAGTGCTAAATAATCAGTCAAATGATCATGACTATGACACATAACAAAATAAACACAACAAAATTTACCGCTTGAGTGAATTTACTCTGGTCGAAAACAGCTTTTTGGGTAAAACTCGGTGAAAGTATGATGTACCCATGTGATTTTTTGAGGTTCTGGTAAATGTTGTGTTCTGTATGTGCTGATGCAGTTAGACATATCGAACTTGTGTGGGCTCAGAGAAAATCACCTTGTTACTTTCATCTCACGTTACTTTCATACCGGCTTAACCCTAATGTCAAAATTTGCTAATACATTTATTTGTGGACACATCTCCGGGGAATTGTTGCTTTCCCCATTCTATCTTACTTTTCTATAGCAAACTGTTGTGCTTATTTGCTTTCTGGCACAATTCAAAAAAATGTCCTCAATTTTGCAAATAAGGATTTACGTTGGCTTGAGGTGGTTTTTTCCTTTTTCAAAAAAGAGGTAATGCTCTAAACGGGAAATGGAAACACCCTTGCTGAATAAGTTCTGATATAGTGAACATTTTACTCACATGACCGATGTTTCCTCTGTATGAGCCTATGTTATGAACATGATTCTGATGTTTTCTTTTAATACTATGTATGTGGACAGTTTGAAATAAAGATTAAAAAAGAAAGTTACATTTCTGCTCCACTGAAGAGATGAAAAATAACGACAGACAACAGTAGATCAGTGTGGAGCGATAACTAACACTCCACAAATTACTACTTGAAACAAACAGAAATAACATATTTCAATCATGTTTTCTACATTATTATTCACTGTTTGAGGTTTGACTGGTGCTTGTTTATTATGTTGCACCACCTGCTGCTAATCTCGATGAACCAACTCCTAATATTTGCATAACAGTAATGGATGGAAACGTGCATAAAATTGCATTTTCTTTTGCAAAATTTCTGAAAATTTGGATGGAAACCCAGCTAGTGATGACAAGACACCAGCAAGTCGCTGCTCCCAGCCAAGAAATAACCATAGTGTGTAACACCACGACTTGTCCCTTTGACATTTCTGTTTGTGTACAAATTAAACAAATGACAATATGTTAATTTTTGAGCTTTAGAGGAATTAGATCAGTCTGGTTTTGTTTTTGCTGGTTGGCTAGCTGCCTTCCCTCATTCCAGTCTTTATGCTAAGCTAAGCTAATCACCTGTTGGCCCAAGCTTCATATTAAGCATACAGATGTGAGAGTGGTGGCGATCTTCTCATCTAACTCTGAGCAAGAATGTGAATGAGCCAGTTTCCCAAAACGTCAAACTTTATTTAACTGATTTTTGCCAAACATCTGTCTAACATTGATGCAATGATGATAAAAACAACATTGATTTGTAATGTTTCTATTTCAAAGAGGGGGATCCTGACATAAAGTGAAAAACATCCCCCTAAAAAGCTACAAATGGTAGAACAGAGCATTTCATTAACAACCTTAGTTTGTTTTGCAAATGTTAATGCTGCATTCCCCTCACCTAGAAACAGGCAATCACTGAGGATTGCTTTATGATTCATAATTACATAATTTGTTGATATAAGCTGGACTTGCATCATAGTCTCATAATGCAGAAAATTAATCATCTGTCAGTTTGTTAAAAGAATTAATGTGGCCGCCTTATCACTCCCACATTTTAAGGTCACAGAAAACTCCCTTTATTCCCTTTATTAATACCAGTAGAAGCTTTCAGTGCCTATCCCCACTAATTTTTTGTTAAATCTAACCCTGTATACTGGAGAAATATACTGTTGTTGTAAAGAAACCCTGTTCCATGAAGCATGTCAGCTGTATCTCAGTGAGCAGTGGTCAGTTAGATAAGACTGGACGGTCTCTCTGTCCTCTCTAGTGGAACAGAAGTGATTACAAGGGGCAACAATTTGGTCTGGGAAGAAGCTCAGGAGAGGATGCCCAGACAGGCCAGTGACAGCTGACGCCCACCACTGTAAACAATGTCATGGTTGTTAATTGGTGTGGCATGAAGTGAAATCAGGTGTTCCTTTCGGAGATCTCAATATATCTGAGATTGACAAGAAATATCACATTAGCTGCATCACATAATTCAAAATAAGTTTTGTGGTCTTGTAGCAGTGTGTTCAGAACATTTAAAACTGGATGTACAGTATGGTGTAGGTGGGGATGAGATGAAAACAGGTGGAGCTGGTGAGAGTGAGGAGATGTTGTGGTCTGTAAATAAAGTTAATGTTAGTGGAGGAATCATATCTTAGAACGGTCACCCTTTATCACCTCCAAGACACCATTATGTGTCTAAGTGTGCGTGTGTGTGGTTGTTGTAGGTGAGTGAGTGAGGGAAACCATCCTGGCTCTTTCTAAAATTACATTACAGACGGAAGTGGATAACACACACACACACACACACACACACACAAAGAGACAGAGATAGGCAGCCATTGTGACTCCGTTCCAGCCAGTGATTAGCAGAAGCGGAAACTCTCAAGATGTTGGAGGGTCTTTACATACACACTCCCGTCTCGTGAGCTAAATTTCCAGTGGAAACACTTCCTCCATGTGTCTGTGACCCCTCTCCGGTCCAGATCAGAGGGAAAATTAAGGGTGGACTACTAGATCGTAAATAATGCACTGCCTGTACAGTTTATATGTGTGAGTGAGAGCATGTGATTGTGTGAGTGGAGAGGAGGGATGATTTTGAGTTCGCTCACAGACAGCATCTAGCAGTTTTTGATACATCACAGCTCACCAGTCCTCTGACAGCACTCATGTCAATATATTTTGTGTTGTGATTTAACATTGATTTTGAATAAGAATTAATGCAATAAAAACACTGCTAACTGATACAGTTGTTTCATGTCTGGCATGAATAGTCCTGGGCAGGGAATCTCTATTGCTCCAAACACACACACACACACATACACCATCTCCTTGTTCCCACTGCTTTATTGAGCATCTGGGCCCAATTTCACACTTCAAAAACATTGGAAACAGCACAACCAGTGTTGGCCAGCAATGTGTGTATGTACACTGTGTGTGTGTGTGTGTGTGTTGGAGATCGGTCTTCCCATTGGTGGGAGATTTCACTGTTGATATTCTCCTGCTTGTTCCTGATACAGGGACTACCGCCAACGATGCCAGAGAAAAGAGCTGGCACTCGGATATAGAGCAGTTGCAATGCAGGGGGTGGCCTTGCATTACGTGAACATGTGTGTCAGAGCCAGAGGGTGTGGAGGCAAAGGGTCGGCTGCCAGATCTGCCACCCACCAACTCTGACCAGCTACACAAATGAACTCGGGAACACACACATACATAAAAAACAGGATTTCTACCTTTATCCTAGAGAAGCAGTACCTGTAACACATACCTGCAATGTCCATGTGACTGGCGCCAATCTAATCTTAGCTTTAAGAAGAAATAGACAGACAGGTAGACTCTTATGTTGTTAACTTGCCTCAAGCTAATATGCGGTCTAAGTCTTAACATATGAGTCTCTCTGTGGGTTCCAATGACTATTTACTTTAGGATCGACCTTTGCCTGATTTCTTCTTTGATCAGTGGATCAGTGATCCTCATCATTATTTTTAATATTATCTTCATATCCACATCATCATTATTCAAAGCCTCTCTGTGTGCCTCTTTCCTCTCAAGCTGCTGTTCATATTCATCTCCATCATCTCTGCAGTTACCACCGGGGCCGTTATCCGAACATCATCCTCTCTTTACGCTGTCAACATCGGTTACGTTCTTCATCTCCGTCCTCTTCTCTTTCTCCTTAATCGCCCTTTAAAATTTAAAGCCCTCGTGTAATCAGCTGTGTGGCTCAGAGGGGAAATCCCCCTCAAATTGCCACAGGAACTACTCCAAAACTAATCTCACTTTTGGTCACAGGAACCCCCCCCTCCCTTTCCTTCACTGTCTCTTTCTGGTTCTCCTCTTTCTCCGTTCACACCAAGCACCCTTATCTCTCTTTTTCAACCTTTTTTTGTCTGCGAGTGCAAAAATGTCGATTCAGACATTGATCTGTATATCAAAACAGTGAACACTGAAAAATTTTGTTTGTCAACTTGTCATCCTTTCACAAATGTTTCCACACAGAATGATGGGTGGGTGTGAAAGTTTGCAGGTTTTGTCCTTTATGGACAATGGCTACTAACAGCGTGAACTCCTGTTACAATGCTTGTCAGATAAAGTGATGACCCAGTTTCACAGCAAAAAAAGTGTCAAACATCTGAAGAAACTTCTCCAAACATTTCTGTAGCATAATCACTTCCCTGCTCTCAAATTGTGTGCTCAGTATGTTCTGATCACCAATATTTTCACCAAAATATGCAAAAAATTTAAGCTCCTTCTCAGCACAAATCAACAGTTCTGCTCCCCCCAAAACTAGATATCTGACAGCAGGTACTGTATGTGCCAAGGCCTCACAATTGATCCTCCAGTGCCAGAACACAACCAAATGCACAGAACAGTCAGAAATCACCTTAGCTTTGTAGCCAGACAGCTGCAACTAGACTTCTGTTTCAACTTTCTGTCGCGCCAGCTTGTGCTGTAATTGCTTGATTTACAAGCTACAATATGTCAATACAAATCACTCAATATACTGTAGATGTTTTCATTTCATACAATATTATGCACAGTTCACCACAAAAACAAAAGTACTGATTTGGTTGAGTACCAGTTTACGTTCCTGTCACTCAAGCTGTTGTGGAAATGGGGACAAAGATAATGGAACATCTGTAGAAACCAGAGTAATATGAGACAGACAATACCTCTATAATACACTCTATATTGATCACCTGATCTAATTTCATAAACCTTGTTTTCAAAATATCAGAGATAAATTTTATATTGGTTGTTCTACAAGAAGGCAATAGTGTAAAATGACTATGAGCACTTCCTGGATGTCACTACATACTGTATATTCTTAATGGGAAATAGACTGTAAATCACCAACCGATAAAAGTAATCAGTGTTAGGTTAATGTGTCAAATACACACCTGCAGTTTTAATCGCTCACACAAGTTTGAGTTTTAACCTTAAAAGACACTTGACCCTGAATGAGTTGGAAAGCCTGAAGGCAGAGAGAGCCAGCACTCAAACAGATGGATCTGAGAACCAGCTGGTGTCACACAGACACACAAACATGAACCTACAGCTGTATGCATACACATAAAGACACACACATACCCACATACCAATGCTCTCCAACCCGGGAGCTCAATTCTCTGAGAATGAGATGACATTTGAGTGTGTATGAAAACCATTTTCATCTTTAGAGGAGAGGAAGTAATCACACAGAAAATTGCAGCCATGAAAGTTAAAGGATTGATCTGTAGAATCAGGCATTATGGGTGGAGGATGTCTGCTCTGGGGAGAGACATATGTTTTCACTGTTTTACCTGACTAATGTCAACTTAGTTCACAAGTCACTGAAGTTAATTAGATAATTTTGGGCCTTTTGGGAAAGATCCTTCTAAGAAAAAATAATTTGAGTTCTAGGAAAATGTACAAAACACCACACTACAGAGTAATTTAACTTAATAATTGTAATAGTGGTAATATCCCTTTTGTCATTGAGCATTACAGTCCACTGATCTAGAATTAGTTGGCTCACATACCTTTTAGGTTTATTCATTGATAATAAATGTTTTACAATCTAGTCTATATTTAAACAAACATTTGTAATACCCCCAGTCTACATATCCTTTATACAACTATAAAATACACATTCAATTCTCACAAAAAATCAAGAATTAAATCACCAAATCAATTATTTTATTCACAAATACTGTAATTTCTACTGTAAATTTGAATCCCATCAAAGGAAAAAAAAATACTGCACAATTTTTGCTAATCTTTATAAAAGCTAAAGTTGAACTGCAGTTTTGTGTCAGAGAACATGCGTTCATCTCCTGAATTCAGTCTCCAGTGTATTGATGTAAGAATACAATCAGGGGTGTGTTCATCCTAAGATACACAGCTTTCTCTCTGACCTAGTTACTTATTAGCCAAAACCTGGAGCCTGACATTGCATGTAACCTTATACTGATGTACAGTACTTGACAAGAACACTTTTGGGTTCCAGTTCAGGTTCGCTCCATAACTATTGCTTACTGTCGATCCCTGTTAGTTGTGGGAACGAGATGGACTAATACCATTCCTGACTTGGAGGGAAACAACAAGAAGGACACCACATGCATGTTGTGTTTCATTTGTTTCTTTATTTATCACAGCTACCAGTTGTCTGGTTCTCCTTGTAAAGTGAATGTTTGTGTCTGTGTGTGTGGCAGACGGCGAAAGAGGTAAACAGACTAGGCGACCAGCCCAATGGAAAAGTGACTGCTCCCTATCTCATGTCTCACAGAAGGAGATATGGTGATGTTTCTGTGTGTGTGCTTGTGTTTCGCTCCCAGGGTAGTTATCAGGCACAGTAGGCGGCAGGAACAGCTGCAGTGACCCTTCACTGATATACCACTTGAATGCAAAAAGGACAAAATTGAACCCTGTGTTTTGTGTGTGTGTGAGTGAGTGAAGAATATGTGTATGTGTGGGCTGGCACAGAGGAGACAGGGTTATTTCTGTTGGCAGACAGTAATTAGCTCTAGGAAGAGTCACAGTGCTGCCAAATGTTGAAACGTCCTGTGCTTCTGGAAACTTTCAGTGCTTTAGCAATTTTTACACCCCTCACTGTGCCTCAATACAGTTCTATCTCAGAGGTCTATGCTGAGTTTCTTGGACTTGTGGCTTTGTCACATGCACTCTGAGCAGTGAGACACTATCAAACAGCGAGTACAACTACTCCTTAAAACTGCTCTTGTCAATATTTCTACATTAAGAGAGGATGAAATTACTGTATAACGTGAAAGGAGTCACTTGTAATGATGAACCACAGAGACATGTCACCCCATTCTGCATTTTCCCTCAGCTCTACAGAGCTTTTAGCATTTTTCAGCAAATTGTTTTGGTTTTACGGCCTGCTTTACTGTTTTGCAACTTCACTGTTTTCATTCATTCTCACAGCCACTTGAAACGGTCTTAAAACGACAAACAAGCCATAATGCAATACTTTCTGGAAGACCTGGTGTTACAGAGGTCCTCCCTCCATTCAAAAAGTCTGATGTTGTGAACACGTAATTGTCTGGTTCTCAAATATAAGACAACTCCCACTTCTTCAAATGTAATTTCAAGAATAAAATATTGTCTTAAATTATGTTTAGTTGTGTTTACAGCTTGTTGCACAAACAAAACAAAACAAAAACAAAAACAAAAACAAAAACAAAAACAAACAAAAACACAAATATTACAACTTTGAAGGACTGGTTTACAATTTTTCGAGTCTGCCTTAAAGAGGTTTTCCTCACTGTTCTCATTTCTTCTGTTCATACTGGTAAGATCCTGTGCAAATGCGCTTATAATGGAAGTGATAGGGGGTAAAATCCACAGTCCTTGTTTTGTGCAAATATGTGCTTAAAAGTTTTTCTGACGATGAGGCTTCTGCTGTCTGAGTTAATCAAATGAAGTGGATGTCTTCCGCAGTTACAGTTTTTTTTTAGTAAAGAAATACACTCTCTGTGTCTCAACGGACATTGTTTTCCTGTTCAGCTGCAGTGGAAGGATCCTAACAAAAAGACGTGAATTTGGCAAAAGACAGTTACATTGAAATATAATGACTTGATTTAACTAATTTAGATGGCTAAAGCTTCCTGTTAGTTTTAAATAAAACTTTTAAATACACAGAAGGAAGACTGTGGATTTTGTCCCCCATCACTCACATAGAAAGCACATTATGAAGGGATCTTCTAATGGTCAGTATGAACAATGGAATGATTACAGCAAAAAAAAAAAGAAAAAAAAAGTGTTAGTGTGCATTTGGGAACCTGACTGTTGTTTTAGGACAGACTCAAAAATCTGTGGACCTCAAATGAGTTCAGTCCTGCCTACGTCAATGACAGAGAATATCAGGAAAAGTCTCTTAATGTCTTAACTTAAGGTGAGATAGCTATTACATTGTGAAGATGTTAACTCAATTTGATGGTAGGCATTTGAGGTTTTACCCGTCATTTATTTCAGTTACACTTCAATGACAGTCAGTAAAACAACCCTTGGCTTTAGCACATCTAGTTCAGAGAAGCCAGTGATGTTTTATTGTGTACTAGTGTTGGGAAATGTCTTTTTTGGCACAAATGGAGCTGGATCCTTTCTGATCCAGCTCCATTTTTAGCATTAATCTCCAACCTGGGTGCAGGGCAGATTCAAACATAAGATTTCAGGGAAATAAAACTGGCTCTGCTGAGAACATTTTCTAACTGGGGGGATTTTGATTCCCTGAATTTGCATGCATGAACCCTTCACACACATACACACACACACACACACACACACACACACACACACATGCTTGCTATCATAAGGAAAATTTTAACCAGAATAATAATAATCTTTTGTGCTTTGACATAGTGTGTAGGCTACAGTTAACCACAGACTGGGTGACTAGTGGAAAATCTTTCAGCATTTAGTGATAATGAAAAGCCACATAAAGGGCTCTGTAATTCAAAGTCAAGCAGGTTGTGGTTTTCCTTCTGATAAATAGGACATTGCTGTAAAGCTCAACCATAAAGCACAGCCATAATTACACCCAGTGCTACTGTGGAGCTGCATGAGTAGCTTTTAGCTTTTTGGTTATGGGTGTGTCACAGGGTGATGGTGTGTGTGCCAGTGTGTGTGAGGGGATGTACTAAATTTGATGGCTGGTCCTGGTGGTGGCGCTGTTTTGGGTGGGAACTCTCTGGGCTTTTGTGTGGTTTCACATTGACCTGGAAAGACACTTGGGTTCAGTGTGTTGTGATTGGTGCACTGGGCTCTGTAGGGGTGTTTTTCCACCTGTCTCCTGTCAGCTAATGAAGGTGTGCAGGGGAGGCGTGTGGTGTGACAGCCGGGAGAGAAGCAGAGCTCACGGCCACCATAATGGAGCAGTGTAGAAGAGACTCGGTGTGCATGGAACACAACCTAAAAATGAAGGGAAAACGCCAGCCTATGGCATGGTCATGAATAAGGAGGACATAAAACCTGGGAGAACAGCCGACATCCCACAGGAGCCACGAGTAAGGCAGAGGGGAGTAGACGGAGCTCAGCACACATGGCGCACTGTACTTGCACGCCGCTGCAGGAAAGAGGAAGATGCTTCGTGGGCAAGCAGAGGTGTGAATGTGCACTTCATCCCTCTTTCAGTTAAGGCACCTGTTACCACCACCTCAACAGGGCTCTAAGTCATTAGCCAGACTCTTCTCTTCTGTAGTTCCCTGGTGGTGGAACAAGTTACCAAACTCTGTTCAATCCGCAGATTCCCTCTCAATCTTTAAGAAAAGACTAAAAACCTAGCTCTTTCGCGAACACCACTGCACTTGATGGACTTAAGGGAGAGAAAAAAAGAAAAAAATGAAAAAAAATCTGCTTCTATGAATTCTGTGCACTCTATGCATTGCCTCTGTGCACTGCCTGTTGGCACCGATGTCCTATGGGACTCAAACTTCGCTTTATGGCACTTACTCGTGTTGTTCTCTCCTGACTAGATCCCTGCTTGTGTTGTATCAGCTCTCAGATGTATGTTGCTTTGGATAAAAGTGTCTGCTAAATGAAATTGTAAATTTCAGATTTGCTTTTGAACTGTTGAACGTGAGGTGGTGGTGCGGGTCCATACAGTAACTCCAAAGGCAACAAGAAATTGATAGAATCTATATACTGATTAGGAAAGAGCCTTTCCTTTGTGTTTGTTATTTCCTTCTGCTTTTTGTTTGATACATTTGGTTTATTTGCATGAATATTTGGTTTGTTTTGGTTGAAATGTATTAATTAACAGATTATTTTGACTCCTATTAGTTAACATAGCTGGACTATTCCACCTTACATCATATGAACTATTGATGCAGTGGGAGACTGAGACAGTTAAGTCTGTTGATTTGTTTTCACCCTCAGTATTCGCCAGTTGCAGACGTCATGAGGAGGCCAGGGACTGTGGACCACCCGCGTGATGCAGCCAAAGCCAAAACAGGACTGCTCTTAGCTGGATTGAACACTGCACTTTTTTAACACTGAGACATTTCATTTCCTTTGGTCAATTTTTATTTCTCCTAAGAGACTTAGACTTTCAACCCGTGTTTTAAATCTGTTCTTCTTCTATGTTTTAGCTTATAATAAATAAATTAAAAATATATTAATTTGTTTCTAACCTCATTTTCTGTCTGCATGCTGTTTTGGGTCAGTACAACTCGCCAGTAGAAATTATTTGATTTTTCTTCAAAGTCACACTCCACACCCACGACAGGTGGCTCTCAACACATTTGATGAATATTGTTGAGTATTTGTTTTTGTCACTTTCATCATAATGCACAGTGAACTCACAATACAAGGGCTTACCATACAAACCCTGTGCTGATATCCATCTCCATTAACTTCCTCCTTGTTCATGTGTGACCTGTAAACACATGTGAAATGTAAACCAGAATTGGTGATATTTGGCAGTTGCAGAACCATGAAAAACCATCTGTTGAACTGCTTAATTCTTCAATGCAATTATTAAACACAAATATTTACTATGTCACTTTCTGGTTCACAAACAAGGACAGATGGATGGTCACGTCTCCGGTGATGATGGGGTGTTTAGAATTATTTATTCAAGCCACGAACTGTTTGACGCAGATTGACCATTTTTATGATAGATTCAACCACTGTGCAGAAAGAGAGGGATTCATTTCCTAATGTTGTGATTTTTACACTGGAAATCTGGACACAGTCAGGTTTTCTCAATCAGCCATGCTTTGTATTTAAATTTAAAAAGATGTAGGGTCAAAAGGTTTACACAACCCACACTGTGAGTCCCTAAATTACCAACTTCTCCTCTCAAAAAGCTCTGGTACTTAACCCTGTGTTTGAGGGAGGTCAGGCTGTATCAGGACATCAGAGACATGAAGGGTTAATGAGGTTAGTTTTGGCTAATGTATCTCTTTTTCTCAGCATCCATCCATCACAGTCAGTTTACTGCGGGCTGCCTGGTGACAGGAGGGTGGATGCTAACAGAGACTGGGCTGAATTATCTTCCATTTGTTTTAAATTCATTTTGACCATGTAAAATCTGGATTAGTGCTGCAGCTTGAGACTAAATTCAGGCCAGGGGTGGGGGTTGATAGATACAGAGTCAAAAACAAGACAGAATAGTGGCTGTAACAGCAAAACTGAGGGAGGATGAGAACAAATTGACACTAAGACCAAAAGGAGTTAGATCTTAACTGAGATCCCGATCCACAATTTTGGGTGAGGGCTCCACCTTATACCATTTCCCCGCCAATATTTCAATCACAAGAGAAAAGAAAGAAAAAAACACTGATATTAAAATGTAAATTAAAATTGTACATCTTTTGGTGCAGACATCACATCAGATCGATGCCCAAAAAAGGGGACAAACATGATACTGTAATTGGTCAGCAACATAACTTGAATCTGAACGATGAATCTGAAAAGTGTCAAATTCAAATACTGGTAAATGAACTGTCACTTCGAAAGAATAGATCAAATATGTGCAGTAACTAATCATACCTGCCATCCAACATGTTTACTATAAGAAAATGTACTTTGGAGCTCATTATTTTAAAAAACTCTGAAGAGATGTAGCACCTGCACCAAAACAGCATCTACAGTGGACTCAGCAGTGTATCTGGATTGACAGCTCCATTGATCTGTCCACCAGCTGCTGAGTGGAGGAGGTCTCAATGGTTCCTGGCCGCCTTGACACTTTCTACAATACATGTTTCTACCCTGAATCAGCAGGCCACAGATGCAGCTAATTGTACTGATTAGAAGGACTGTGATTAGTGATTGGTTCCTGTGCGGGTAACTGAGTGACTTAGTTAGAAACTAAAACTTCTTTTTCTTACCTAACTTTTTTTTACCTAAGTATGTTTTGTGATATGCTCAGAGTGTTTCCATGGTAAAAAAAAATCAGTACACACTGTAACAAAAATAGTAATAATACCATAGTTATCTATTCAAATCTCACGGCACAAATACACTTGCTTTACATTATACTACCTCAAGTGGATATTATACATAAAACCGGAACTAGACCTATCCATAATAATTAAATAAATACTGTATGTGTGACAACAAAAAAACTTAAAAAACAAGACCATGTGTCTACAGCCATGCTAGTAGTTCTATGAGGCTGCACTTACTGTATAGGCACAGTGGTGCTTCAGGCTAAATGCTAACATCACCATGCTAACATGCTCACAATGACAACACTAACATGCAGAGCAGGTATAATCTTTACGATGTTCACTATCATAGTTTAAAATGTTAGCATACTGGTACAACTGAGGCATTATTTGGTAGGCAAAGTATTGGACAGATTTAAAATTTGACTTGATAATGGTACGAGATGAAAAGATATCCAACAATTGCTGAGAAATTTCATTCTAAACCACAAATGTGAGATGATGGTACTAGAGGAAAGTCATTAGAATTCATGTTCTGTAGACCATGTACAGTACCAGCCAAAACTTTGGACACACTTTCTCATTCAAATGGGGAAGGTGTGTCCGAACTTTTGAGTGGTACTGTATATCTGTACCAAATCCATCCAATAGTTGTCAAGATGTTTTAGTCTGGACCAAAGTGGTGGATGGACTGATGGACTGACCACCATTGCCATCCCTAAAGCCACGTCGCTAGCAAAGCAAAAATTTCTCCCAATGATTTTTCTGATTTTAGTAAAACAGAGGCAGTGACTAATTAAATAAACTTGGCAATTATGCAGAAAATCACTGATTTGAATGCATCTTTTTCATAGTAGGCATTTTGACTGATTTCCATGCTCAGGAAGCACAGGTGCAGCCAATAATGAATGAACAGCTGTTCAGTGCGCTGAAAGGGGGCTGTGCGTTCAACATGACATGCCAATGCACATACTGGGCACAAGAGATGCAGTTTTGCCTTCCTGGCGTCCTCATGGGGTGGAGGACAAAATGCCTCTAACTTAATAGTTCTCAACCTAAATGAGCTCCTTATGTTCTTAGGAACAAAGGAGGGGTTTGGTCCAAAAGTAGCACCACTGTGGTCCCCACGAAGCAGCAAACAGCTGGGGTGAACTGACAGGGCGCACAATTCACTCTCTCTTAGCAGAGGTCAGTGCAAGCAGCAAAGCTGTCTTGAATGACCCTAACCCCCTGTAAGAAATGTTTCACGAGGGGGTGGGCGAAGACAAGTCTGTCGCCAAAGCCCTCAGGTCAGTAGGAAACAGCTGCTGCATACACTTTATCAGTGGCATGAGACAGCCCCTTCTCCATCAGATATTGTAGAAAGGAGAGAACTTCTCCCACTGCACATCAGGGGGTCTAGTCTCCTTTCTTCACAACAACATTGGAATCCCAATCACTTAGTTCTGTAGCAAGCAATGATGGATCCTGCTCTCGCCGCTCTGCACACCTGTGCAGACATTTCAGCCCGCATCAGCCTGTCCCTCTCAGGAGCCAAGCCTGGAGAGGTGACAAATACACAAAACTCAAACCGTGGTCCAGGCTAGCATGTATAAAAACTAAAAGCATATCTTCTCAGGCAGAATGCTTTCGGCACAGATTGTGTCTCCTGCAGTGGAGAAAACCTGTTCACTTGGTGTAGAGGAGGACCAAAAATATGAAAAGGCCATTTCTGACAGTAAAGGATATGTTATTTGCAGGTTCCACCACCAGGCAACAGGGTCCTCAGATGTAACAGTTGGTGGCATATCATGATACATCTGAATCTCCTTCTCTTCCTGGTCCTGGATAGACATGGACCTCTTCTGTGGTGTCATCTTTTGTGCATCCTCATTGGCAAAAAGCTCCTCCAGTGGAGATATTTTAGAACTTTAACAGGGAGGTGGTTGCTAAACAAATAAACAACAGGCTTATCACTGAAAAAATGAAAACATCCATTAGAGGCGTAGATCATGATTAAGATTAAGAACCTATCAAATATAATTGCAGCTATCATATACTTAGATTCTCCTCTTCCTCCCTCTCCACTCCTTCCTCATTCTCATGGCTTTTCTCGGATTGCATTGTGACACTACCATCTTCTCTGCAGTCATGCTCTGTTGACTACAGGCAACATAAATGGCATTTAGATCAAACATTTTAATGACTGAGGATGAGACAGTGCGTATTTGTGCATGAATGACATTTCACCCGCTCAGAGTCAGTTAGCTTTCCAGGAATAGAATTATTTCATGTATTCTTCATTAATTTCTTTATAGCCTCAGTCATTTACGTGGTACAGTTTTGACAGGTTTACCCAAACTTGCTTCTTCAGGTTGGATACAAATACTGAGTCTCCCTCTTCAACAGCAAAATGCATCTCGAGCTCTTGGAGAATTGGCAGGATCTGACTACATGCGAGGTTCTTTTCAGTAGAAAAGCAGAGCGTGAATGTGCATAAAACTCTCAGATTGATGAAGTCCTCTGCCCTCCTCAAATCTTCATCAGTCAGCTGAGAAAGTATGCGTGAGAAAGAATACATTTTCTGAGTTCAACAAGGGAGTTTAGCTGTTCATATTTAATTACGCTGCATCATACAGCAAACCAATGTGCGAACTGTTCTTTCTTACCTTATGCACAATTTGCATTTGTGTTGTTTATATATTTATCTTCAATTTGCATTTTATATTATCCACAGTAATCAGTATTCTTGCACTGTTTTCACTTTTTAATCACCTTAAATACCTGTACTGTTAATCGCCAAACATTCACACCACCTCCATTAGCACATACTCTATTATAGTTAAAGTTCTCTGTAGTAGATCTATTGGCTAGACTATCACTTCACTGCTGTGTATTCTTATTCTCATAGTCTTGTTTTTATTCTTATATTCTTGTGCATATTGGTGTTTTGTATTTGTCATATAAGCTACTGGATGGACTGTAAGTGCTTGCCTGCCTGCCCATCTCTTTTTTTAAGAGCATCCAAAATGTAATCTCTGTATTCCTCTACTGTCACAGCTACTGAACAGTTACAGTAATGGTTAATACAATATGTTATATGTCAAAGCCTCTTATGTAATGGAAGTTTTGTGTATGGTGTATTATTCATTGACCTTTTGGAATTACAGAGTTTGAAAAGATGGGCATATTGAACTTAAACTGACCTTTTCAAGAATCAAAAGATGGGGACACCAGGTTATGCCAGCAGGCATCTGAGTGATCAATTTCCACATCTCCTCTTTTTCAGAACAATTTACAGCACCTTTGCTCCCCTACACAGCACCCACTATGACTGGGAAAGGGAGGGGATGACTTATGCAGTGTTATCAATCTTAACAGGTTGTTTCTATTATTTTCTTGGATCCTATGGGAAGTTTCATTTCTCATTCATCTATACATACACTTTATGACCCGGCAGGTTCTGTAGCATCAAACGTGCAGATGGCTCAGCAGGAATGATTTAAGCCTCATGGTTAAATACTGTATACTGCTTTGACAAGTCATTCAAAGGCCAAAGTGGCCACGAATCATATCAAAAGAACAATCATGGTTCAACAGTTAAACTGTCTACTAAACTTACTCAGACTTGATAGAGAGAATAATCTTGGGTGGAAAATGTTTGATTTCAGAGGGTAAAACAAACACGTGGCTCTGTCTTCTGGTTTCTGTGTCAAGGATGTGGATGTGACTCAGTTAAGATGATATGGTGAAGTCAGATTCTTTAGCAGGTCATTCTAAGGTCAAAAAGCTTAAAGCAGATCTTTTGTGCTTAATGTGCTTTGAATGCATCTTTTTCATGGAAGGCACTTTGATGTTTTGCTAGTCCGATCGAGAGAGTTTTAAGGAGTTTTTCCCATTTTAAAGCGATTATGGATTTTACCGATCTTAGTGATTTGCACTGGGTTTCAGTTGGCTTATTGTTTGCCGCTTTACCACAAAATTGGAGTGTGTTTTATCTGGACTAATCTTCCAACATGCCAACAAGCTGACACCACTAACCACATATATCTAGCCTGCTTACTGGAGGCTGATCCATTGCAATAGGCCAAGTCTTGGCCTGTGCTGTTGAGTCTTGTTCCCAGTAGCCTGTAGTTCCTGTGTGTACTGGTTCTGTTTTCAAGTCTGCTTTCCATTGTGGGCTCCCGTTGCGGAGCCCTCGCAGGTTAGTCTTCCCCTATGTACCACCAACAACAGTGGCATCTACCCCTGTCACGACTCCTTTTACTGTCCCTCTTTCCCGAGCGACCACCACCAGAACCTTTAAGTCATGGCTCCACTCACCTCACCATCTAGATGCAACAGCAGTCTCTTCCTGACCCAGAAAATCTCCGAATTGGAAAGGATAATATTCATCCTGTACTAGATCAAAGATGAAGGATGGATCCTTCACTTGCAACTGGCCCCACTGTCCCCACCACAACCGCCTGAGAACTAGACTCTACTGCCCCATGTCTGGATGTCATCGCTCCCTAGGCTGCAGACCATTGGACCCAGCCCAACGCCCTGGTTAACTCCACTACTAGCCAGAAGGAGCTATGGACTGCTGCCCATAAGGATAAACATGGTGGGAGGCTCCCCTTTCGTCCTCCTCAGGCCCTCTAGTTGAGCAACAGATTCTTCATCCTGAACAAGCAGGACTTCCCCTCAGTCGCTGGTCACCACATCTCACCTTCGTCTCCAGAGTCTGATGACTCCTTGCTTCTACCTCCACTCTCCACAGCTATGTCTAAGCAGTCTGCCTATCCAACGCCACACTCCCTCTTCACAATGCGGCTGCATGCAGTTCAACTCTCATCCTGTAATCCCCTCTCTGGTTCAGACCTCCAAGCCCCCTCCTCCTGCTTCACTGATGATCAGTGTTTCCATAGTCAGGAACATTAAATCAAAATGGCCACAATGTATTGCTTCCCTGGCACCAAGGTTTTGGACAAGGTTCAACAGATTCCGTCTCTTCAAAGTAAACATTCTCATGGAAAAAATGTTATCTATGTCAACAACAACAATACCGCCTATCAACAGTCCAAAGTACTAAAGCGTGTTTTTAACAAATTTTAGTGAATTACCCAAGGACTGCGAAAAAACCCAGTTTTTGTGTAGTGTAGGGTGTTTTAGCAGGCTGCTCAGTCTCCACACATGGCTACAGTCAGAATGCTCCTCACACAATTTAAATGATCATTTTTAATGTTTTCTGGGAACGTGTGTCATTTTTTAAGAGCAATAGCTTTCAGCCCAGTCCCCAGGGCACCTGTGCTCTTGCTGCAAACATTCTCCATGCTATCTCCACCACCACACGCATATGACAAATCATTCCTGCAGTACACCTGCAGCTCAACTCTACTGAGCTTAATTCGCCTGCTCAAACTGAGCTTTTAAATCCCGATATTTCTAATATCCCCATTCCATGCAATAGCAGGTTTCCTGCTGAAAATTCTTTTGTCTATAATATTTTAAGTGATCGTAATGCAGTGGTACATAAACACAGAGTTATCGGGAACTCGGTGACTCTGAAACCTGCCCCTGTAAATGGTACTAATGCACATGGTGGGGGCTGTGCTAGTAAGACTAACTTTGGTCTATTCAAGGTCCTGCACAATTCATCCGACTGTAAATCATGCAAAAGTTATGGTACCATGCCATTGGTCCAACAACCCATTATCCTGAAACCCAAATAGTTCGAAAAACTTCCCATTGGGTGAAAGCCCATTAGTCTGATGGCCCATTGCTATGAAAATTAACACTCTCCCTGAAATTTTTTGCCCTTAAAATTTTATTGTATTTTGACATGCAAACGCAAAGACCTGTTTACAAGATGCTTGCTTTTTAGTATGCCCATTGGCTAAAAATGTCAAGGCTTTAAAAATAGATAAATTGGGCAGTCCCCATACACACAGGTGCACATAAATGAACATAAATACACACAAGTACACACAGATACACAAGTTAAAATGAATTAAATGATGCTTTAATTAAGTATTATTACACTGTGACTGTTACTGTGACCGTTACCTTAACATCAGGAATTCTGATACTTTCCCACGACTTTCATTTCCACACAAACAGCTGTTTCAGTAAAACTTAACAGTAAAATAAAAAGCTTTGTGTTCTCGCATTGGTTATCAGACATGGATAATGTTTACCTGACAAAACAGACTGTATATATATTACTGAGGTCTTCTGCTAAATTCGGCATCATGTTTCACTCGGTAGAACTTACAACATACAAACTTATCACATAACAACAAGAAACTCTTGTTATAACAATATACTATTTATCTTGTTATAACGTGAAATGTTTCACATTATAATGTGATAACTTATATTGCTATAACACGAAACTCATGTTTGAATGAGGACAGTGTGCAGGGAACATAAATTGAGGAATATGGCTCATTTACATGAATGGTTTTAAGTTCTACTTCATCCTTGGGTTGGGACATGGCAATTGTTCTGCTGTATTCTGCTGTTATTGAGCACTGTAGATGATATTGTGATAAGAATATGCACACTAAGAAGGATTTTAAAATGCATGGGGCTGTACAGAAGGACGAATGAGGCCAACCCTCTGCAGGTAGCATCATTTCTCATTGATCAGCTGGAGGGGCATTATTATTCAGCTGACGATGGAGTCACACCAGAGTCTACAAGCACTAACACACCCCACGGCGTGCATAGGATGCTGTCCTCTGACTCCTTTTAAGAAGCAATTAACCAGGGGGTGTGCAAAGACAGATCTCACTCTATAGCCTTCATGGCAAGATGAAATGGCCACAGCTTATGTTTTAACAGTATACAGAGCCAACATTTCTAGGAGAGGGCACGATGTGTGCCCCTCTCCACACACCAGCATTGAAAAGCAGACCATTCAGTGCGTAAGAAGCCGTAGTAGATGGTGAAAGTGTAGGATCTTGTAGTTTCATTGCAAAAGGCCATGTGCCAGTTCACAACTGGAGTACATCACGGAGAGTCCATCTCCACCCGAGACCAACTTATCACGTTATAATTTGAAGCGTTTCATGTTATAACAATATAAGTTTCATGTTATAATTTGAAACGTTTCATGTTATAACAAGATTAATAGTATATTGTTATAACGTAGTAAGTTTTTATTTTGTAACAACATGAAAATATCTTGTTATAACGTGATAGTGATCCCTTTTTCTTTTTCTGGTGCGGCAACAGTTATGATTTAGGAGGAGTATTTGTGTAACAGGGAATCTAGATCTGTTAAATTGAGCGATATGTTAACAGAGTCTAGAAAGCAGTAATGCCGACAGTCACTTAACTCCAACAACTCCAGAGTGTGTATTTTCAAGCAATGGACCTTCGGAGCAGTGAGTGTTTGTTTTCGGGATAACGGGTAGTTGGCTTTTGGTCCAATAGAATATTTTTCGAACTTTTGGGGTTTCGCAATAATGGGCCTTCAGAACAATGGGAAGTCCTCAAAGTTATGTGGGACAGTGATGCTAAACTTAAAGGAATATTTGGTGGCCACCGTAGTGTTCATGGCCTATTCCCTAAACATGATGAAACACTGCTAATGGTATTTAATCTGCACTTTTTGTATCTTAGTGAATCCTGGTTTTATAGTAGGATTCAAACCAGTTTAATTGATGTCCCTGGGTGTGAATGCTTTAGGAAAGATAGAAAAACTGGTAAAAGATTAAGTGTACAGAAATGGAGTTGGTGTATGATGTGCAATTTGAATATCTCTTAATGTCTGTTTATCACCACAAATACACTCTGGGTTCATGGTTTTGTACAACCCTGCTGCTTGTAACAGTGCCCTCTATGATAATTTAGAGAAATTACTGCAATTTCCTTTAAATCAAAAGTATTAATTTCTGGTGATTTTAACATTAATTGATTGGATAAAAGCAATAGAAAAAAGCTTAAAATGGTAATGACAATGTTTGTAGTCAAACTGTTATAGGTGCTACCCAGTGCTACATACACAGACAAGATGCAAAAACATGTGAGACTCAACACACTAGCAGGGACAGGATGTAAAAGAGCTATAAGCACATGCAAAAACTGTATAAAATACATCTGTATTTTATTATAGTGCAATGTCACAGTATGACCCCCACCCTTGTTATTAATTGATCCGGAATGTCTTGGATCTGCAGGCTTCCAGACCACTGCTTAAGATAGAAGTTTGTCTTTGAAGTATTGTGCTACGCTTAAGTGAATGAAAAGTGATTTTACATTAAATCACAATAAGTGTTTAAGACCCAAAATGGTTTCCTGCATGAGAAGAGAGGTTGAATAGTTTCATTAGACCTGATCCTGAGATGAGACTAAATACTGTGGATTGTGGATTCTGGGCTGATACATCATGCATTAGGGGAGAAATATTCCAAGGAAGCCTTGAGTAGTTGCCGAGTGATATTGAGTAATATTAAGTATTTTGCCCTCACAGATGCGTCATACTGCATAGCTAGACAGATAGCTAACACAAGACTTAATAGGCTGGACTTCATGTTGAGTGTGATTTACTGAAGCTTAGGTTGTAAAACTGCAATCACAAACACAAGAATACATAATATGTCACACAGTTGCAATGAAATATGTGCAACAATATTACAACAATTTTCTTCTTCACAAGCTTCCAAGTGAGGTAAGTAACAGCTAGCCTATACAACTTATACAGATCAACCAATATACATTTGTGTTAATGTGTGACTCTTACTTGAAATGCAGCCTATGCTAGAGATTAGTTTAGATTATTAGCTCAGCAGCTACTTAGCTCTTCCCATAAACAACAACAAATCCTTTTAACAGTGTTTCTGAAGCACATGACTAAATTACAAATGTAAGTAACCGTACTCACAGACAGATCTACTCCAAGGATCAAATCAAAAAACTCTGTGGGGCTGCACGGAGCCTGTGTGTGCACTGCTTGTCTGTGCTGTGTAAACTAAAAAACAACATGGAG
Source organism: Thunnus thynnus (assembly GCF_963924715.1). Taxonomy (NCBI): domain Eukaryota; kingdom Metazoa; phylum Chordata; class Actinopteri; order Scombriformes; family Scombridae; genus Thunnus; species Thunnus thynnus. The sequence goes on from NC_089526.1 coordinate 25,226,406, forward strand.
GATACAGTACTTTTGAGATAACCTTGAAAGCACAGTACCTCAACCTGCCTGAAGGCCTCACTAATTTACAGCAAACACTGACTGGTGTCAGAACACTAAGTATTTCCAGGAATAACACTACTGCTAGCAACAAGAACAATTTGAGGTACATATTGTCAAAGCAAGATGTAGGCACACCCCAAATTTTCTTTTTTAAGTGCATCCGAAATCTGATCTCTGTACTCCTCTTCTGTCACAGCTACTGAACAAATACAGCAGGGGTTAATAGAGTGTATTATATTTCAAAGCCTCTTATGTAAGGGAAGTTTTGTGTATGGTGTATTATTTACTAGCCCTTTGGAATTACAGAGAGGTTGGAAAGATGGGCATATTGAACTTAAACTTACCTTTTCATGAATCAAAAGATGGGGCCACCAGGTTATGCCAGCAGGAATCTGAGTGATCAATTTCCAACATCTTTTTTTTTCAGAACAATTTGCTCTCCTACACATCACCTACAATGACTGGAAAAGGGAGGGGATGACTTATGCAGTGTTATCAATCTTAACAGGCTGTTTCTATTATTTTCTTGGATTCTATGAGAAGTTTCATTTCTCATTCATCTACACACACACTTTATGGCCCGGTGGTGTCCGTAGCATCAAACACGTGCAGATGGCTCAGCAGGAATGATTTAAGCCTCATGGTTAAATACTGTATACTGCTTTGACAAGTCATTCAAAGGCCAAAGGGGCCACGAATTGGATCACAAGAACAGTCATGGTTCAACAGTTACACTGTCTACTAAACTTACTGAGACTTGGTAGAGAGAATCATCTTGTGTGGAAAATGTTTGATTTTAGAGGGTACAACCAACACATGTGGCTCTGTCTTAGAAGTGGTTTCTGTGTCAAGCATGTGGATGTGACTCAGTTAAGATGATAGATGTGTCATGGTGAAGTCAGATCCTTTAGCAAGTCATTCCAAGGTCAAAAAGGTTAAAGCAGATCTTTTGTGCTTAATGTGCCACATCCAAAGTGCAACAGGTTAACATAATGTGTGAAGAAGGTATTTTTCAAACGGAAAGTCCAGGCTCAGGTCGCCAATGATAGCCATGACACAAGGCATGCAGGAACAAGCAACAGTGTGTAGACACATTTGCAGTATGCAGACACTTTGCCTCCCCAGAAGCTTGGCACTGGGCCTTCCAGAAGTCTCATATGCACCTATTCAGCCCAGACAATATCCAGCACCAGTGTGATATGCCATAAAGTAATATGGATTTCTTATAGCATGGGGAAAAGTGAGGATGCGGAGGCTGTATGTTGGTGTATGGGGATGTAAGCACTTGCCTTGGATATTGGCGGCATGGCTGGGCGTCCTGTCCAAACCTTGTGGTCACTTTTAACACTTTTTTAGCCATGACCATAATCTTTCCCTAACTTTGAAGATTTTATTGTATATCTAAAAAGCACCAACACATCTTGACTCAACAACTGTGAAAATACGTGTAATTGTCTAAACACAACTGTGACCAGAGAAGGGTCATTATTGGATGATTCTGCCGAACTCAAGATTACATTAACTATTCAATGACAATGTTTTTGAAGTCACCTCTTTCTGTAATATCTGTGTATGTCACCCACAGTTAGGGAAACATTATGATTAGCTGTTGGATTGTGATTGGACTCGTATTCTGGTCTCCTGCATGAAGCTTTATGTGCTTTACACCCATCCACCACTCCGACCTCTCCATCCATACTTTCCACTTTCTTCATAGGGATAAACAGTAGTGAGCTGGTCTAACATTAACCATGCTTTAGTCTTCATACACGGATATTGATGGAATATCCAATGTAAGTAAATGTTTTGCAGATATGCACACTATGAACTGTCAGGTCTCCCCCAAAATGTGTGCCGGTCGCGAAAGAAAATGTTAGAATAAAAGTTGCAGGAGGTAATTTTGGACTTCTGATGAAGAATTCAGTGTCAGAAGTCAGTGGACGATGGAGAAAATGATTTACAAATTAAGGCACTCGAGTCTCCCTTTCAATTCATAACGGAGACCTGCAAATTGGGGCAGAAAACTGCAGTAAAACTATTTAAAACAAAAGTATGTAGCAGAGAGATTACTAGTGTGTTCTTACAATGTAATTTTAGTCCAATATTCTAATTAGTTTGGTCATTTTTTGTAGATTGGTGGTGTCTTTTCTGTTTCCTTCATTCCTGCCACAACATCCATGCCCCTGACACTTCTCCTAACCCACCCCTTAATCCTCTCCAGAGCATGAAGTCAGTAATACAAGATACTAATACTTCTTTGAACAAAAAGGCACAATCATTTACAACAGGAAAACAAACATTGCTGTATGGTTGACATTATAAACTTCAATACATTGGTATGGCATGCATAATATCGAATCTTGGCCTTTTTATAATATGTTTTAGAATTTAGGAATGAGATATAGAAACATAATTTCAGCCCTGTGGTCTTTGTTAGGGTGTGTTTTTACTTTCAGCAATGCAAACCAGAGAACCCTACAAGCACTATTTATCAGTAAAGGCATTAACTCCATGTGTCTTTTCCCCCTTGGCCTCCTTTCAGATGGTGGTATCTCACTGAGAGAAAGAGAGGCTTCGAGGATAATAAGGAACCACACCGCTGGCCTTTCTGATATCTCTTTCACTCAACAACCCCTCTCTCCCTTCTACCATCCTATTTTATCTCTCTATGAGAGGTTGACACAAATTTTATGTAACTGCACATGGTTTCCATTTCCCCTTCCCTCTTTAGCTCCCAACCTCCTGTTGCCATTTCCATTTTGACTTTGCGCTGTTTCCCATCCTTCTCTCAAGTCCCATCTGTCTTCTGTGTCACCTTCCTCCTCCTGCTTTTTTCAGCTACCCTTCCCCCTTCACTTTTACCTCTACCAATCCACCTACTGTTTTCAGGTCATTGGGTTTTTCTCAACAAGTCTTAACAAAATACAGGAGAGTGTTTGTCATTGACCTCCAAAATGGCCAATGACAAAGGTCCCCAACTAGAATTGAAACATCTGAGCATATTCACTCAGGCTTTTACACCAACACCAGCTCTGTCTTCAGTTCCTGTTAATGATCTTGTAAACAATTTAAGCTCTAATGTTGTGGATATTATTGATACCATTGTCCCCATAACGACCAAAGCTGTCTGGTAAGAAGAAGGCACCGTGGAGAAATACAACAAAAGTAAAGGTCCAAAAAAGAGAGTGCCAACAAGTAGAAAGCAGGTGGCAAAAAACAAATTCAATTCAATTCAAATTCATTATAACACTTACAAAAAGAAACTCTACAACTATAACCTGAAACTGAAAACAGCAAGACAATCCTTTCTCTCAGAGATGATAAATGAAAATATCAACAATACATGCACCTTATTTTCTGTGTTGACAATTTAAAATAAAGCCCAATATCAGTCCCTCTTGAGCTGTTATCCACCAAATCATGCGATGATTTTGCATCTTTCTTCACTGACAAAATTCTGAAGATACGGCAAACAGCCTGTAATTCTGTCCTGGGGAAGATGATACCTGTGCCTCAACATAAAACCACCACAGTAAATTTAGCACGTTTTCACCTACTAGACTGTGCCACATTGACAGGAATTGTCCAACACCTTAAACCCACTACCTGCTGTCTTGGCACCCTGCCTACAAGTTTTTCAATTTTTATTTTAATTACATAGCATCAGATGTATTACAAATAGTAAACAGTTCCTTTCAGTCAGGCATGTTTCCAGGGGCTATGAAGACCACAGTTAAAGCATTTGTAAAGCCTAATCTGGATGCCACGTTGATAAACAACTACAGACCCTTATCAAACCTACTCATCCTAGGAAAGATAATTGAGAAAGCCGTTTTTCAACAACTCAACACTTTTTTAGTACAAAATAACCTCTAAAATACTTTTCAGTCTGGATTTTGACCTTATCATAGCACCGAGACTGTGCTTGTGAAAGTCCTAAATGACATTCACCTCAGCAGCTTAGTCTTACTTGACCTCAGTGTGGCATTTGACGTGGCTGACCATAAAATACTTCTTGACAGACTAGAAAAATGGGTAGGACTCTTTGGCACCGTGCTAACTTGGTTTAAATCATATTTACAGGATAGTGACTATTTTGTATCAATTGGCGATTATAGATCTGAGCGAACAAAAATCACCTGGGGAGTTCTTCAAGGGTCCATTATCAGCCCCCTTTTGTTCAATATCTACATGCTCCCTCCTACTCAGATTATGGAATATTACAACATCTCCTACCATACTTACACTAATGACACACAACTTTATATAACAGTGTCACCACATGACTACAGTCCCATACAACAGCTAAATAAGTGCATTAAACAAATCCATGAATGGATTTGCCAGAACATCTTACAACTGAACTCAGAAAAAAATGAAAAAAATTGTTTTTGGCCCCAGGGAGGAAAGACTAAAAGTCAGTTTTCACCTAGATTCCATTACACTTAAGTCCAACAAATCTAGGCGAGGCTAGAAATCTTGGTGTGATTATGGACCCGGACCTAAATTTTAACAGCCATATGAAGAATTATGAACAATATGTAAACAATTATGAAGTCAGCCTATTACTACCTCAATAACATAGCAAGAATCAAAGGATTTTTATCTAAACAAGATGCAGAACAACTAGTTCACACGTTTATTTTTAGCAGGCTAGGCTATTGTAACGGTGTCTCAACAAAAAATCAATCAGACAGTTGCAGCTCATCCAGAATGCTGCTGCCAGAGGTCTCACTAACACCAAGAAAATGGAGCACATTACACCGGTCCTCAAATCACTGCGCTGGCTTCCTGTGTGTCAAAGGATAGACTTCAAAATCCTACTACTAGTCTATAAGGCACTAAACAATCTTGGTCCCAAATACATTGCTAATCTCCTTGTACATTATGAAGCACCCAGACCCCTCAGGTCATCTGGGATAGGCTTACTCACTGTTCCCAGGATCAGAACTAAGCAAGGCAAAGCAGCCTTTAGTTTCTATGCTCCCACTTGTGGAACAGGCTTCCTAAATACCTGAGATCTGCCAAAACTGTCAGCTCATTTAAATCAGGGCTCAAAACATTATTGTTTACGGCAGCTTTCCAGTAAATTGGATATGTACCATTTTGTTAATCTTTAACTATTTATCTGCTTGTTTTTGTTTTGTTATTTTTATTGTTTAAATGCAATCTTAATGTCTTATTGTCTTATTTTCAATGTATTTCTGTGCCCTTGTAAAGCATTCTGAATTGCATTGTATCTGAATGGTGCTATATAAATAAAATTATCTTATTTTACCTTACCTTACGTAAGGACCTTACCTTATATGTCATACCCATGCCCCACTGTCTGTCATCCCTATACCTCCACCCCATCCATCTCTTCCCCCAAAATTTCTTTCCTCTATTGCCCTATGCTGCATCCCTCCTGCAAAACCTCTTCATGTCCATATGTCTTTCCTTGCATCACCATCTTTGTTCCACATCTCATCCCCGGTCTCTATCCTCAGGCCTCTCCTGATCCACTGCTTCCAATTTTCTCCTTCCTTTCTGACCCCTTCCACTTTAATTTCTATATCCATCCTTTTCTCTTCTTCTGTTGACTCTTACCAGCCTTGCAGTCCCCCCCCCCCCCCCCCCCCCCGAATCCTCTTTGCCTATCTCTTTTTCCACCCTTAATGGGATATGTAAGCCAAGCCTGACAGTGTGTGGTAACACAGAAGGCAGCTTAGGCCCCCCAAACACATCAACCCGTCAATCTTGCTAACTCAATACAGGCAGCCCCTCAGATCGACAAACTGATACATCAGGAAAAACTAGGTCATATTTAGGAGCGTAGCGGAGTTATTATGGAACCAATATACACTAATATTGTTATCCTTCAGGCAGGTCGAGGCCGATCTGCATGGGGAAAGTGCGATCTGACAGTTTGATATGAAGGAGGAGAAAATAAGAAGAGCTAAGTCCCCAAAGTGAAATGGATATTCTTCGCCCCATGATACAAAGCTGAGCTTATGTGTAAAGGTTACGTAACGCAAGGTCACCTGTAGTCCACTGGCCCTCAGTGAACAAGTAGTGTTGAACACAGAGGTAGACGGAAGAACCAGTGGTCCCAGTGATCTACATTGTTGTTCTCTGATGAGGTTGTTTACGCTTGAATCTCTGCAAAATTTTCTAAACTACAGTTTTGTGGATGGTAATTATATATTTTTTAAATATTTTGGACAGATGTACATTTGTGTTTCCAGATTTTTTTCCTTTCTATGAGAATCTTAAAGTTGAACTGAAATATGAATTCACACAACTTATATGGAAGCAATCACGATTTTAATGAAATCTCATTGGCAACCCCAGATCTAATAGGTTGTTGGTCAAGTTCAACAGCACAATAAGGCGGGACAAATGCTGATCAATCAAGGACAGCTGATCAGCTGATATAGGGCCAGTTTGCCATTTCCAACAACTGTAGTATTGGTGGGACTGAGGCCATGAGAGCTGATCTGTGTAATTTTGACCATGAGTCAGAAAAAAGCAGGTCTCGAAATCAAAAGTACGTGCTGTCTGTCAGGACTCAGGACTCTGGTCACAGTGACCACAAGCTGAGTTAATGCCACAATGAGATGAGTAATGTGCTGACAACTGTTTTAAATATGTTTTGCATAGGTAAGAAGAGTAATGGGACTGTTATTGTGACAAAATACAGTAAACTCCTGTAAATGCTTTGGACCTTGGTTTGGGGTTTCATACAATGTGAATTTGAATGTATATGTGGGGCTGGGATATGTGTATGTGCTGCAAGCATTAGCGAATCGTGAGCTAATATTAGCATTAGCACATGTAATTCACAGTCTAATATGTGTCTATAGATAGCATTAATGCCCATTTTGATACAATAAACCCTGTGAAATGTTTAGTTTATTCAGACCCACCACAGCAATTCATTCAGTTTTGTTTAATAGCATGTTACTGTGTCATGTAGGCAATATTATTCATGTTCAGGGTGTATGCTTCATATTATTTCTGTATTGTGTAGAAATTGTTCAGGTACAGTTTACACATGTAGGGACTTGTAACATTGTGTATGGGATGTTTCAAGTAAGTTAAGTCCATTCAAACTTTAAAGCAGATCTGTTAGCTAAAGTTATTATTGAAGTTCACAGTTAAAAGATAGTAGGACAGACGCAAGCTGAGCTAACACCACAATAATATGAATAACATTACTGACAAATGTTTTAAATGTGTTTTGCACAGGTAACCCCCTGTAAATAAATGTGTAGCACCAGTGTGGACCCAGAGCTTCATCCTAAACCTGCAACGTATAACATATTAGAAAAATTGTAGCCTATCCTGAACATAATTACTGATTGAAAATAGACATGTTTAAATAACCATTGCTTCCCAGAGACTTCGATAGGAGGAAATGGAAAATGTAATATACATGGAATAGAAAACTGAATAGAATGGTAGCTGCATGTTAGTGATGTTCTAGGTTGTAATATTAAATTTAGTTGTTATGGGTGGTCAGCATGGCACCTTTAGTTTAACGCTGTATTATAAAATGTAAAAACAGCAACCTAGCCTTGAGCACAAACATTAAGATGGATGCTAACATGAGTTTATCTGTGCATAGGTTGAAGCAATGCGATGTGTTGAATGTATGTATTTACACATTTTGATCACATGCCATTTATTAAGGTTCACTATGACATGGCCACCCCACACTATCTCTGTGTCCCATCTTGGCCACCCCAGTCAAAATGTCCTGGATACGCCATTGGATGGAAGAAAACATAGACTATAATTATACTTTCAAAAGAGGATAAAACCTTTATGGGACATGGTCTAAGCTTTGAACCTCTGGGTGGGCATTCCTCATGGCAACAGTTGATCTGTGGTGATCTGCAAGCTGGCATTTCTATGTGATGTGCCATTAACTTCCATGGTGCACTACTGGAGTACATTATAGCTCTGTTTAGTCTATGAACATTGATAAAAGATGCTTTTCCCCCTTTTTTCAACAAGCTCACACAGCATTTATTATTTACAATTTAAGGCAAGTTACATTTAACTTAGCAACTTTGCACTGATTCCTACTAGATGTTTCTTTTCATTCGTGTCATTTCAACACTTGGTGCATCATTGGCAGCTTTCACACACTCTGCTTCATGTCAGGGTCCTACATCACCCTGTCGGGCTTAATTTCACAATAATGACCCACTCGCTGTACACTATCCCTTACTTAGCGATCTCTCTTTTATAGGTGAAGTTGTGGTGATGCAACTTGTCAAAGTTCACAGCAATGGGTGATCCTTTGACCTCAGCATTCTGTACGTTATTCTGTGATTCGAATCATAACACAAATTAACTAACATACTGAGTGCTCAAATGACAGATGGTATTAAGTAATGGATAACAACTTTAGCCCCCTGCTGGTCAACTGCCTGTGTGGCTGTTGGTGATATCACAAGCTATTTTAGTACCCACCCACACAGATATTGCACCAATCAAAACAGACAGCATAGATATCATTGATACCAAAAATTCACACCCCCTGGATAACATTAATAAAGGGGGCACTAACATGGCAGACAAATTAAAAAAACAAAAAAAAAACGAACAAAAAAAAAAAACTACACAAGTCAAAACAAACCCCAAACATTTGCATACTAATTTCTAATTTGCATACTTTCAGTTCTGTTGTAATTTTTAACCTTTAAAATAACTGAGGTGTAAAAAACAATCTGACTCTCCTTTCCCATTAGTATTTTGTCTTTCCCCCTGGCTTACATCATGACTTGGTTTCACTGATATCTGAACTCCAACAGTTAAGTATGGGATTCTGTACAAGGCTGCTTTCTCAAAATACTGTTGCACTGTTGTGTCTATGCTTGTTGGTACTCCACATTCACTTTGCTCTTAGTTCTTTCCTCTTTCTGTCACATAATTTCTTAAAGTCTCCTTCTCACTGCGTCTCCATCACTCCAAACTCTGTCTCACAGGAAGTCGGATTTGCAGCTCTCTCTTCTTTCTCTATCTGTGCTAGATTCTATGATGGAGGTCCAGCCAGACAGTTTGACTTTGATTTCGTAAACACGGTCTATGTTACCAAGATGTTGAGGATAATCAATTTGACCGTGACAAGGTGGAAGGTAATTTGCCTCAAATGTCATCATGCTGAGTCAGATTACGGTTGTGGCAGCGCAGGCCTGGAGGTTTGCATTATTTCTGTCTTTCTAAAAAAGCTGTTCCATTCATCAGATAACCAATACTCTCTCACTCTCTGTCTTTGGCCCTCCCTGCTTTCTGTTTTGGTCTCAAGTTAGGTTATACACACGTTTGTACAAAAAGACTTCACTACACCCAGTCTACTTAATAGACCAAGGCTGCTAAATGTATTAAAGACACACAGAGGCACAAAGACACATTTCAGACCGCTGAGCCTGTTTGATAAAAGATTTTGTCTCATGTATGCAGAGTTGTTCAGAGCATGTGCACACAAACATGCATGCACACGCATAAACACACACAGTTCTGCTAAGTAAATGTTTTGTTTTTCAACACATGGCTTGCTGAACACTTGTTGCTCATGCTGTTCTGATGCAGAACTGAAGCCAAATCTACTATAAAGCAGATTTTCCTGCTATTCCAAAATCTCTCCAAGAAGTAGCACTTTTTGTTCAATGCACATTTGCAATAAATATACAAGTCCCTCTACTGAATCTCCATGCATCAGGAGAATAATGCACAATGTAACAAGCTGCAGTAGCAGAATACCAAACTATAGAAAAATAATATCAAATGCTTTAATTGTGTAATGTCTATACCAATCTTCTGTGAAGACCACTGTGATGAGCAAAATCCCTTTAAATGTATGTAATGTAATGTAATGTAATGTAATGTAATATAAATACATTCACATAAAGCCTGAGTTAAATCGTTAGTGGAGATTTTCTGTGACAACAGAATTGGCATTGACCTCCTTTCACATATTTTCACAAATTTTAAAACATTTTAGAAAACTTTCAAAATCTTTGGGTTGAATAAATGTTAAATAGGGGGCAAAATCCTATGGTACAGTTTTTCTTAGTATAGTCCTTTAATGTCTGTCCACTCATCCCTCACAGTCAGTTTTCATCAAGTGTGAAATCTTTTCAGAGCATGAAACTGTCTCAGACAAAGCACTCTGTCAAACTGCCCTTAAACGTTTGTAACTACCTAATGACAACTACTTAAAGCTTGAATAAACAAGTGAAGCAATAATATGTATCCCGTGTGCAATAAATTGAGCCAACGCAATCAAGTCTGAAGATTGCGGTTAGGTGGGGGGTCCGGAGTAATAAGTGTTGAATGGAAGAAGGCGAGGAGCAGAAGCCTGGGCAAAGGACACAGGATTAGCTTGTCTCACGGTGCAGTCAGAGCCATGACTGTACAGGATTCATGTTCATATGCAGGAATTTAACGATTTTTTTCACCTTTTTGTAGCAATGCTGACTTTTTTTAAAATGGTAAATGTTGACAACTGATGTGGTCTGATTTTTCATGCACTACTAACATATATATTGTTGTAACTGGTGCCGATACTGTGTTCAGAGAAATACATTCAAACACAAACTACATGTTTGTTCAGTTCATTCAATAATTTTTAAAATAAGTGTATGTGCACTGGTACTAAGTAGTGTTTAAAATATGATTTTTGGGTAGGCTCACAGGTCAGAGTGTATTTAAGAAAATAATTCACATGCAAGAAGCTGGTCATCATAACTTTATTACACAATAATTATAAATAATATGGCAATAACAATACAAACAAAATAAAAAACAATACAACCTTTTGAGTTTTATGAAGATTTCTTAATCTGTTTAATATATATTTACCAAATAATACACCTCCTCACTCATCTGTATCCCTCACACACGGTGCAATACATCATCTCTCCACACTTCTGGAGATAATCACCTCATTGCGAAAGACAATTTTATCATAATTTTACTTCATGTCACTGCAGTCAGGAAATTTACTTTTTATGGGAATCAACATCAACATGATCTCCTCAGGGACAAATGAAAATAACCACAACTCTCTTACAAAATCTCACACAACTTTTTAATCCTCAATCCAGACTGTTATTTTGTGCTGGATAAACCATTATGGGCTGATGTCCCACAAGAGGTGGTAGGATTTTAACCTGAGCTTCAGCTCTCCTCAGTTACTGGTCTGAATAAACATTTTAGAAACTTAAAATATAGATCATTTTAAAAGTAATCAATAAGCATTTTATTTCTTCCCCCCCCCCCCTTTGTTTAGTCATAGAGTGCTCCAGTGACTGAGCTGGTTTAGTCTCCTCAGTCGAGTTGACACAGATCGCTGACCAGATACTGATCGTAAACCACACAGACGCACAGAAGTTGTGGTCAGAGTACTTTTCAAAGGGAAGTCTGTAAAACAATGTTCAGTGGGACTCTAAAAAACCAAAAGGCCAGCAGGCTACTGACAATAAGCTCTCCAGAGAGTGTTGTGACTCTGTCAGTGTGTCTGCAACTCCTTGTTTCTGTGTGCACATATATGTATGTGTGTGTACGCCTTTACGTGTGTGTTTGTCACTTCTGGTCAGCATCAGTTTCTCTTTCTCAGTCTGTCTTTCTTAAAAAACTTTTATCTTCTCTACTGTGTTCTCTTAACCCAGCCCAGATCCAGACCAGGCCAAATCAAACAGTTTAAACCTCCTTATCTCCTGCAACTCTCCTTATCATCACAATTCACTGCTTTCTCGGCCTGCTCGCCTCACAGCTGGATCTGCTGATGAAACTGTTTTTCCTACAAGCCACCCCTGGCCTATGATCGCATTTGTTGTTTTATCATAACTTTCATGGTGTTTTACACAAAATCTTTGTGTTTTTCTAACATCTGTATCATGTTCTCAGTAGGTGATGAGGAATTGGGTACATTTTTTAGTTTTTTCTTGTGAAAATATATATCACATGAATCATGATAAATAGGCCACAATTTGAGCCCCCAAAACAGTCTAAAGAAATCAAAGTGGACAAGGCTGGTACCATCAGTGGCAACCTTCAACAGGGCTTTCAAATGACAAAATCAACAAGAATTGAGGTGATATCGAAAAGTTATGAAGCTCTATTAAAAGCTATTTCTGTGTCATGAGGGAGGGCTTCCAGATGTGAGCTTTGATATTTTCCTGGCAGGGAAAAACAGACACACCCTGCCTGTCTTTAACCCCAGACTGACCTCTCTAAACCACTTTCTGTTGTCTGCTGCTGTCATCCTAACCTACATCTGCCAGTCTCCTGAAGGCCATTTACACCAGCAAAGGGTCATCATGGAATCTCTTTCACCACCACCTCCCCCATTGCATGTCCTCAAATTGGTGCTTCAGTATTTTCTACAAGAATGCAGATTTTGGCTTGAAAAAGTGAACCTGAATCATTGTTGTTGGACAGTGTCTTGTCCTATCCATCTTGGGAATCTAAAAATCTAATTCCACAAAAAAGAAAAGTAAATAAAAGACACATTTGTGGACAAAAACCTGTGTATAAATGGTAAGTTCATTGACAGGCTGGTTGTCTTGAAGGGTGTGGCGCTACTGCGTCCACAACCTGGACTAAATGTGTGTGTGTGTGTGTGTGTGTGTGTGTGTGTGTGTGTGTGTGTGTGTCTGGCCAACATATGTAGAGGTCTGGCAGAGAGATACTCACCAGGGTGTTCCTCCCGGATAACTGTGAGAAAATCTAAAAAGCTGGAGACAGACAGTGTTTCTCAAACTGTGGGTCAGGTCAGGACCCACGCTCTGACAGCATCTACTGTTATCCAGGCTCTGATTTACACAGGAACAGTACTCAAGGGCACTTCAGCAGAGCCTCTTTGAGAACAAGCCTTAGACTTACTGATTGGCTATATAATGCCTTTTTTGATCAACTATTAAAGCCATTTTGATCCACATGATTTTGAGTGCTTTTAGACAGTGGCTAGACATGATAATTTCTTGGATGTGTTGAGGTGTTGTTAAAAATCAGGTTTCCTTTCCCCAGTGTTTCAAGCTGTCAGAGAAACAGACAAATCTTTAATGATACAAATGTATATATTTAGGATATTTTAGGATTACAGTATTTCCAAAAAACACATTCTCTGTTTAAAACAACCACTTTCATTACAAAACCACAGGTAGAGTTTAAGGTCCCCAAAAGGTTAACATTTAGAGTGAAAACTTGCTTTTAAGGTTAAGGTTAGGGTAAGGGTTAGTGTTTGACATGTATTGGTTATGGTTATGGTCAGGGTAAGTCTTCAAATTGAATGTAAGTCAATGCAATGTCCTCCTACGTGACAAAAACAAGTGTGTGGTCTATAACCTCAAAGTTGTGCAGCATGTGAACTGTGTGCACATTAGTGTTGCATGATTATGTGATTGGCTATCTTGGCATCAAATTTGTGTTTTATTGTGTATTGTTGACTTCCAGGAAAGACTGGATGGCAACCAAGGAAGACTGGTGACTCTGGAGAGACAGATGACCTACAGGAAAGACTAGTGTGGGTGTATGGGGCTAGCAACCTCATGCACAGCCTTGCAAGAGGCTGCTACAGGAAGAAACAAGGAGAAAAACCCCCAGAGTCTCACAAGGGGGTGGGGGTGGTTGAGAGACTCAGTGGGATGGATACAACAGTTTTGGCCAGGACAAGAACACAGACACAGAGAAGGCTCATTCAAACCACTTTAACTGGGGAGGCACCAGAGGTAAAGTGCTCCTGCGGTAAGACCTGCAAGAGTACAAGAGGTCTCAAAATACACAAGGCCAAATCCAAGTGTGGGAAAGGAGAGACACAAGTACAGTGCACAGAGCTAATGTCTGGTAAGATGCCAGAAAATTCCAGTCAGGAAGCACCCCACAGCACAGGGGATTTCTTGGCACCTGCGTCACCCCTAGCCCACAGGAGCAACCAGATGGATGCCACACCACAGACTGAACCCAAGAAGGAAAGAATCAAATGGCCAAAGATGTCTGACAACATGGAATGGGCCAGCCTCGATGATGACCTAAATATAGTCCTAGAATCCACTCTAGCAGGAACAGCAGATTGGAAGGTGAACATAATCACAGTGATCACATACAACCTGGAAAGAGAATGATTTGGCATAACAGAGAAAAAGGTCAACACCAATGCAGTAAAACAACCAAACAGAAGAGAGAGGGAGATCCACAACCTGAGGAAAGACATCAAAAGCCTTAACAGGAGATACAAAATGGGCAGTGCTGAGGAAAGGGAAGGCATCAAAGAGCTCACACACGGCTTCCGGGAGCGCCTAAGCAGATCAAGAAGGATGGAAAGGTCAAGGAAACTGAGCAAGGAAAAGGAGAAGAGGAGGGCCCTGTTCATAAAGAATCCCTACAAATTCACCAGGTCTTTACTAGGGGACTCTGGGACACTGAGAAGCCCTAAAGAGGATGTGGAGGCATTCCTCAAGGAGACGCACAGCAACCCCTCCAACACTCTAACCCTTGGTGCCAAACCAGAAATCGGCAGGGCAGAACCTCCCACCATCATGCTCAAAACCAATGAACCGTCCTGGAAGGAAGTCCAGGAAAGAAGTCCAGGAAGTGGCAAAAAAGGCGAGAACTGCTTCAGCCCCAGGTCCCAGTGGTATACCCGACAAGGTGTACAAGAAGTGTCCTAGGCTTCTCCGAAGGTTATGGAAGGATGACTTCATACATAACTGAGAATGGATATGTGAACACCTCTATCCAAAAGGGCCATGTGATGCCTGGAGCACACAGGAGTTCTCAGCCAGATGATCCACGAGGCCAGGTCAAAGAAAGGCGACTTGACAGTTGTGTGGCTGGATCTGGCCAATGCTTATGGATCTATTCCCCATGATCTCATCAGAATAGCCCTAAAGCACTACCATATACCAGATCACATCAAGGGAATGGTCACCAGCTTTGGCTGGGATCAAGCTTCATTTCAAGATCACAAATTACACCACGCAGTGGCAACACCTTGAGAAAAGGATTGTTACAGGATATGCGGTCTCCCTCATCCTGTTCATCATGGGCATGAACCTCATCATCACATCAGTGGGAAAGGAAGCCAGAGGCCCAATGATGGACTTAGGAATCTGACAACTGGCCATAAGGGGATTCATGGATGACCTCACCATCACAACGACATCCCATGTGCAGGCAAGGTGGGTCCTAACAGCTTGATAAGATGGCAACATGGGCTAGAATGACATTCAAGCCAAGAGAATCAAGGAGCATGGTGATCAGGAAAGGGAACATCACTGACAAGTACAATCTGCTTATCCAAGGTGAGGTCATCCCAACAACGAAGGACAACCCCATCAAGTACCTTGGGAAATAGTACAATGAATCACTCGGGGATAGAAACAATGCCCACAGCACTGAGAAGCAAGTGGAGAACTGGCTGAGGAACATTGAGAAATCTGGACTCCCAGGGAAGTTCAAAGCATGACTTTACCAACACAGCCTGCTGCCCTGATGGTGTATGAAGACCCACTTACAGCTGTGGAAGGAGTGGAGCAAAAGATCAACAAGCACCTTCAAAGTGCTTATCATTGATGTACTTGTCAGTGATGGCCCCTTTCCTGATTCACATCGATTGGGCTGTGCTTCAGATCTGGGAGACTGCAACTATCCCTTTTATCTCTGGTTGAAGAGTACAGAGTGGCAAACTTAAGGGTTGCCATGACCTCTGGGGACTCAAGAGACAACAAGGTCAGCGAGGCTGGGATAAAAACCAGATTGGGACGAAAGCAGGAGGCCTGTGTATCGCTGGCCCAAGCAGAGGACATTTTTGAACTCAAGGACATCAATGCCCTGCACAGGAAGGCAAGGACTAAGAATGACTCATTTCCAACAGTGGGGAAAAGCCAACTCAAGGGAGAGGAGAACCATGGTCCAGGCGGAATTAAGGACCCTAGGAGAAGAGCAGAGGTGGTCAAGAGCTGTGGAGGTAGGATCTCAGGCTGCCTGGACAAGGTGGGACCTCCCCAAGAGAAAGATAACATGGGCCAACCTATGGAGACTGGAGCCTTTCCACATCTCCTTCCCGCTAAGGGCTGTCTATGACACCCTTCCAACACCAGTGAACCTGCACAGGTGGGGAAGAAGGGATGACCCACCATGCAGGCTCTGTGGGCAAAAGGGCAGCATGGCACACATCTTGACAGGGTGCAAGACTGTTCTGACCCAGGGGAGATACAGGTGGCACCATGACAAAGTACCGGCTGTGCTTTCTGACATTCTAGAGCAGGAGAGGACCAGAAAAACGGCAAATTAAGAACAAGTTGCCACCAGCTATAACATTCATAAGGGAAGGAGCAAAGCCAACAGTACCCAATAGAACCAGGGTGAGTCTTTTGCATTCAGCCCAAGCATGGGAGCTAAGGGTGGACCTGAACAGGAGGCTCCAGTTTCCAGATGTCATTCATACCACCTTGAGACCCAATGCAGTCATGTTTTCCACTGAAGAGAAGAATATCATCTTAGTGGAGCTGACTGTTACATGGGAAGAGGGGTGTGAAGAGGCATTTGAGAGGAAATCTGCAAGCTATAAAGACCTGGTGCAGGACTGCAGGGACAGAGGTTGGTAGACATGGTTGTACCTGGTCAAGGTAGGGTGCAGAGGATTCCCAGCCTAGTCAGTTTGGAAGCCAATGACAGCAATGGGACAGATGGGGAGAGAGTGGAAGAAAGCTGTGTGCAGACTAGGGAAGGCAGAAGAGAAAGCCTTCTGTTGGATATGGAGTAGGAGGGAGGAGTTAAGCTGGAAGCCAGGAGGGAAATGAGCAGTGACTTGGCTGCCACAGCTGACCCGCCAACATGAGAGTGTTATGGTTAAGGGTCGAAACACTTGATGATTGTTGGTAACTATCTAATGACATGACCTCCTGGCCAAGGCTACAGTCATTATGCAATGACTGGAGGAGAAGCATCCTTTCGTGTATACAAATACTGTTAGAAGTGGTTTTTAGTAGATCCGTGAAAACTGATATCAGCAGTGTGCCGGCTCTGATTGTTGAGACTATGGGGAGTAAAGCAAAAAACTAGGTCAGGAGCAGACATGGGGAGGAGGGCAGTGGTCATGTGTAAGGGGTAAAACATGGTATTTATGGCAGGAATACAGTATAGGGACTATGTCTGCTGCCGCTAACCATGTAAAAATGGGCTGATACTCTAAGACTGTGAATAAGAGGAGATTAGCATATAATGTAATAAGAAAAGAAACCAACTAAAAAAATGCCTTTTATGCAGTTTGTTAACACTTTATGATAATGATCAGATCATAAATATGTTGTACACTGTGTAAAAAAACATAAATGATGAACTACTTATAAAGTAATAATTTATTCTCGAGTAATCAATAAATAAACAATCTGTTGGCATATTGTTGATGTAATTTAAGTAATTTCAAAGCCATTAGAAGTAATTATGAACATCTGTAGATGATTGTTAAGTAGTTATTTGGTTGAAACTTTTACAAATGATTTACAGATGCATGTTATTATAAAAGCAAGCCATTGAGGTACTGTTTTTTGCTTCACCATATTCCAACAATATATAATAAACCTCCAATCAGAACAGCGGTGTGTGAGATATCACTTTTGAATGCAGTAACCTCATTGATTCAGTTCACATTACTTGTAGCTTTATGCCAAGTTACACATTTGAATTTCTTTTAAGCTCGTAACTCTCCCCTTCATGAGTAACAATTCACCAGATGTGATATACACCAAATATACTCCAACAGTGGACAATAATTTGGGATATACTGTATGCTAGCACAGAATATTTGTCATGTTCTGAGTGAAAGTCCATGTACACTTTGTGAGCTCTGTGCTGTGTTTCTTTGTAAATCCAGGTGTTGACATTCGTGCTCCCTTTTGCCCTGCTTCCAAGGATCACAGTCATTCTTTAAAATACATTTTAGTTCATCTCATCACTACAGCTAAGAGATCCAGGACCTTAGTTTCCTTCATTCTAAACCCCTGAAAGTTCTCAGTAAAAATAAATACACATCAAAGATGAGAAGAAAAAATAAAGATTAACACAATATCAGTGTCACTCAGTGGATCCTTGTCCTCATCCTCGGTCTTCAGTTTCATTCTCTGTGATGAAAGGATGCTGTTTGAGTGAGTGTTGTGGATATAAACACGCTGAGGAGGCTGTTTGGCCAAAGCTGTGCAGGGATTCTACAAAAACAGACAACACATGGCTCAGGGTCGACCAGATCTCGCTCTTACAAACACTCATCCACTGGCAGCCTCACTATCTGGGTACTGTGCAAGAGTCAGAGCTGCATCTGTTCACTAACTTCAACATTACACCAAACAAAAGACAGAGTCCTGGAGACACCGATGAACATGATGTGTTCTGTTGTTACTGGATGATGCAAACGTGTTTTCAACTTCATTACCCCCCTCCCCAAATCACACACACTTATGTTTTATAGAAAAACAAAACAAACTAACAAACAAAAAACAGGAACACTCAGACACACCCATGCCAACCTCCACCTCCAAATGCAACAGGCAATGAAAAAAAACAAAAAGACAAAAACATTTTCATGTTAAACTCATGAAATAGAGTTGGACAATGTGAGGTGACTGGCTGTTGGAACACCTTCACAGCTTGGATGGACATGAAACTCAGTACAAAAGATGAGCAACTGCATTAGAAAATAGCTGGTTCTTTGATAAATATTTGAAGGTACAATCTTGTGTACATAAAAACATAAGGTGAGAAGTTAACTATGACTGCCAAGATACATTTTCGGTGAGAGTTGAGGGAGAGCAGAATGACGAAGATCCACATAGGATCGAAACGTTGTCATCATTAAATTTTTGTGGCTTGGAGTAAGTGTGCAGGCGTTACATTTTGGTAAGAAACATCTAATCACAAGAAGCAGAAGCTAAAAATTACACTATTAAGGACAGGTTAACAATTTTTCAAATCTCTTAAAACAACCGTCAGGTGTCCATATGAACACTGAAAGAGGTTTTTCCTCACTGTAATCATTCCTCCTGTTCATACTGATTATTAAAAGATTTCCTTCAACTACACTTTCAATGTAATTTATGGGGCCAAAATCCACAGTGCGTCATTTTGTGCAAAAATGTAAAAGTTTATCTGAAGCTTATATGAGGCTTTGGCAGTCTAAGTTAGTCATATAAAGTGGATATCTGCCACATTTCTTACACAGTAAAAGTACACAAACATATTTACACACAAACATTGTACAGTATTGGGTTTGATGATACTGTAATAATCACCTCATAAAGTTGGCAAATGTGTTAGCAAACAATTGCCTTTTCACACCTAACTCTAGAGGACATGGGGCAACATAAGCATTCATTTGAAGTTGTGTTTCTGGCCACCTGATGAATGTGAGTCCAATATACATTCCTTTTAGCTCTGTGTTGGTCTCCATTAACACCTGAGAGAAATATCTGGCTTTTTAGATGCTAAATACTCCACTATGTTCACTAGCAAGTTGCTAACTTTCTCTTTCTGACCTTGAGTGCTGGGTAAATAGTGTATTGTGGATTTGTCATAACTTTTTCGCTGATGCTGATGAGATTGGTGAGAGTGAACCAAAACAGTAAAGTTGTGGACCATAAAACCAAAACAATGAACCAAAAGACACTAAAACACTCCTTACAGCTAAGGGGAACTGCAGTCGGGGGTTGATAGTTCTCTGTGGGTTCATCACTACCAGCACTCCCTTTCACATTATACAAATTTGACCCGTTGTTAATATGATGATATTGATTACAGCAGCTTTAAAATTCACGCCAGAAGTTCACAAAAGCAACAAATTCTACTGACAACTTCTTACAGTTTGACTGCACCTGTTAGAAGAGGACATCCGCTGACTTTGACAATACTGGCAGAGAAATACGCTATATGATCTGACCAGACTCAACCAAAGACCAAATCAAACATGTGTCAGCAAAATGGCCTGTGTTTGTATTGTCGACCCTGTTCTTACTACATAATATTTGTTAATATCAGCAGAATCAGCATTAATATTGTTTAGTTACTTTGATTTTTACCAGCAATGTGTTGATGGTAGCGTAAAGTGGGACCATGCTGTGGAACACGAGTCTCCCTCCCTCCCCCACAATCTTCACAAACATTACAGTTAGTGTAAGCCACTCCATAAATCTCATACTGAGGGTAATTACTGCATTACTATGTCAAGCCAGCAGAGAGGAAGGAGAGAAGGAGAGAAGGGGTTGAGGGAATTATGAGAGAAAAAAGGAAAAAAAGAGATGATTCCCCAGTTGCATTAGTAATGTTTGGTACCTGTGGGGGTTTTAGAGGCTGCCATCTTTATGAAAGTGTAAACACACACACACACACTCACATGCATGATTGCATACAGTCTCTGTGTGAGCCTCTCCATGTCTCTTTCTCTCTCTCACACACACACTTACACACAAATACAGCCGGTGTGTTGGTTTTGGCCGATGTCGTCTCCTGTGCTGAGAGAGGAGACGGGAGCCTAACGCTTGCAGTATGTTCATGGAAAACTGAAGCCCAAATGAAACGTACACAGCTGTGGATGAGTGCACGTGTATCTGTCGCTTCATGAGTGCTTGCATCTGTGAAGTAATTTGCTTGCGTATGTATACAACAGATGCATCCAAGCTTATATGTCATAGTAGATTTCTGTGTATTTCATGGCTGCCTTGCAACAACTTCCATGAATTGCTGGCAGTTACTGGAACAGTCTCAGAAACACACACACACACACTTACATAATATCTGTCATTATCTCACAATGTGTCTTTCATTCAGCACCAATACAATAGCTGATTCAAAAAATTAAAAGTTAGGCTAAACTATAGAAATAAAGGTAGAAAATTTGTGTGTCTGTCTTTCAGACTTTGTTCATTTGCAACAAATACAAAAATGAAGTAATCAAATACTGAGGATCTCTGTGACACATTTGTGTGAAGCTTTTTGCATGTTTTGCGTATGTCATGGAAAGCCAGTGACTGTACAGTATGTAGGAGCATTGGGAGACATTGCATTGGATGATTAGCAGTAATGTTTGTTCTGCCAGCGTTGTTGCTGCTACTTCGGTAACGCTAGCAGACATTTGCTAACAGAAAGCTACATTATTGTTCTATTCTGGGTACATAAAGCATTTTTACCATTAATATCTACATCATTCTCAAGTGCCGTTAAACCCACCTGGGTTGCAGGAGAGCTTGCACCGTCGTCCATCTTTCAAGGCCTGCAGGGAGATGAATGCAACAGAACCATCTGCCCTCTGATTGGACAGATTGACTCAGGGTCAAAATTCAGGGTCAAAATTCATACTCGTAACTTGCAGTTTGTAGTTGTAACACACAGGTAGAAAATTTATGTGTCCGTCTTTTAGACTTTGTGAAACCTCACTGTTGAAAAAAAAACCCTGCACAAATTTAATAACATACACAAAATATTTCTACAGCTAGAAAAACTTTTTACACATGTGCAAATTATTTTTACAGCTGCAAAACGTAATTACACTTTCACAAACCATTTCACAAGCTCAAAATATTTATGACCATTATTTGATTCCATAGTTATCCAGCTTACTTGATGGATTTTCTCACACACACACTCCTCAAACCCAGGCCACTTATGAATTCAAGATTATTGCTTTTCATGAAAGGTGGCAGATGTTTGTTATATTGATGCCTTTTGTCATGAAATGTCGCCAAATATTTATGTGGAGTGCTTCTCGGTAGCAATGTTATCTGCGTAAAAATGCATGTGTAAACAACACAGGCCTCAGGTCCTGGTGATTCATCATAGTCCTCTCCACTTCACTCATTGATAACATTAAAGAAATTCATTTAACAGAAATTACAATTGCATGCAAGCATATGGAGATCATCAAGTTTAAATAAACAATGAGTGGTTATTATTAAAGATGACTATGAATTAGTCATTGAATCAATGTCTGTACTTTTAGCTTTTTAGTGTCTTCAAATATGTGATCTGGGGCCAAACACTTCCTCTGGATGAAATTACAAAATGTACCCACAATTTTTCTCATGCTAGTATCAAGGCACCAGAATACAGGAAATGACATCTAATCTGTAAAAAATTTTCTGGGGGAGGACCACCAGACCCCCTGTTAGATTATCTCACCCACATTTTCACTGCTTCCTAAGCTCATGTGTAGCTGCAAGGGACCAAATGCACTTTCTGGATGTCCACGTTCAACCCAAAATTTATGACAATGCTTGTATTAGATTGTATGTATGGATATAGTACTGAATATAGTATTAACAGAACTGCAGCGTCTCCACTGTTGTTTCAGGTACCAATGAGACAATGATACACAATTCAGGAGGACTAGTTTTAGTGCTAGATCCATGAGTTTAAAGGCTTATCAGACACTAAAGCACTGCACAGCGGTTCATAATAATATGAAACAAGATTTTACAACTTTGTAAAGTTACAGTGACAACAAGCATTTTATAATGTCCTGTCATGACAATCCTAAGATAAAGACTACATATAAAACTGTTGTATTAACCTCTATGTTTACACAGTGTACAGTATAACATGACAAATTGGCTTTTACATAATGTTAAGTGGCATAAGATGAGACGCTTTTAGTGGTGAATGGTATCCAACAATGATCCAAACAAGCTTTATCGGCCCTTATGACCCATCTGGTTTGTATTATACGATGTTATCATACATTCTGTCATTGGTGTTGTAGCATGTTTATGTGTATATAGACTGGACTCGCCTGTACATTTCACTGTAATTTTACAATAAACATTGGAAGCTGTTTTCATACACCTTGCCACACACACACACACACACACACACTGGTGGTAAAGATTGTGAGATGGGTGATAGAACTATTGTGCAACTTTGGGAGTGTTAAAATCTGTGCGGCTAATGTTTTACAATTAGTTTATCACAAAATATCTGTAATTTATCTGAAATCTATGAATGAAAGGTAAAGTATACAAATACTTTTTTGTAGTGTTATTTAATTATTCGCATATCCCAGTACAAGTAAGTGTTTTTACTCTTTCACACACACAACCACACACAGGCACAGGCACATGTATATACACTCAATATATATAGAAACTCACAGAACAGTTGGAATTCTGAATATCGTCCCAGAGTGATCTCCTTTAGTTTGGCCATCAATCAACAGCATGATGTGATCAAACTGTAATTGACACCGCTCTGTTTGATGGAGTGTGTCTGCTCCTGCAGCAGTCCCACTCACACCAACTGAGTGTGTACAGTATGGGGGAGATGTGTGTGTGTATGAGTGTATGCATGTGTGCTGGTGAATTGTGCTATTGTGTTTCACATTTGCTGCCAATCCATTTTGTATTGTGATGATTTTCACATGAGCACATGTGGAGCTGACAAATCTTGTAATTTTTTTTCATTTTATTGTTTATAAAAATGTGATATTCACAGTTGACATGGTTGTAAATACCTCATTCAGATGCTTGTGTGTGTCTGTTTGTTTGTAATACGCCCTGTGGAGAGCAGGGAAGGTATTTTTCCCACATATGGTAGATGACAGCTGTCAGTGACAACACACACATGCATGCGCGTGCACATACTAACACACACACACACTGACATTCAATACATCCTCTCACCTATCCACACAAACACACACAGACTTCCTTTCTCTTTCACACACAAACAGATACACACAAATATATTCACAAATACACACACCCAAACTCACAAACTGAAAGTGACATCACTGCATCATGCAAACAACTCAGATAAACTTTACACAGCGGGAAATGATCCACAGAAATCAATTAACACTCAGTCTGAGTGCGGCATGAACCCCCTGTCATTCTAGACAATTAGACTGTTGCTCTGTGATTATTTCTACTGGCTTAAACACACACAAACACACACACCCACACCACCCAAACATACACACACACACACCCACACACACACACACACATACAAGCAGGCAGATGCTCTCTCACCAGTTGCTTTGTATTCTTGGCCAGCTGTTTTCTATTGTATTTTGACTGTTTTTCAGGAATCATAACAAACAAGTACCGCACCCACCGGCTCATGTTCACACAGGAAGAGAAAGCGTAAGTTTGACCTCTACTTGTGTTCCATGTCAAGTCTGTGCTTGTGCTCAAAAACGGTATCTGTTGCTGTAAAATCTTGGAAATACAGCTTTAACTATGTTCAGCATGGGCTAAATCATATGCAGGTTGGTATAAAATGATGCTATGCTCAAAAAAAAAATCAGCTGAAAATGAACATTAAACTGAAGGCCATCATCTTGCTGTATATAACTACTGAAGAACTAAAAATTAAAGATAAAAAGTTGTTTCTTTTAAGATTGTGCCACTTTCTCCTTTTCTGTCTTTAATACCAAATGTATTTCTATTTAGTTTTCTGGCAAATATTTTTCTTTGTTCCATTTGCTACTAGTCTGAGCTCAGTCTTGAGTCTAAGTTAGTATCACATGGTCAAGGTACTGTAACAAATTGAGACTTGCATGGTTTCCATTATGGTACCGGCCACTATGTGCGCACACACTCCTAATGGTAATTTAAATGGTGGATAATGGGTCTTTCGGAAGGAAATGTAACAGTTAGGGGGCTGTGAGTAAACGTCATTAATGTGCAGCAGCGTCTGTGCACACATGTTAGTCCAGCATATGGGCAGGATTACATATGGATGCACCGCTCACATGTAAATGTTACTGCATCTGTGTGTAAATCTTTGTGTGTGTGTGTGGACCAGGTATTCCTCGTGTTGTGAGGACGTAAATCTGTTTACACAGCCATGTTGTGGGGACTCGCCTCTCTAATGGGGACAAAAAGCAAGTCCCCTTAATGTAAATCATTAATTTTTGGGTAAAGACTTGGTTTAAAGTTAAGGTTAGTTTAGGGTTATGTTAAGGTTGGGGTAGGGTTTAAGGTTAGACAAGTAGTGGTTATGGTAAACCTTTGGATAAGTCTCCAGGAAATAAAAGTCAGTGTAATGTCCTCTGAAGTGATAGAAACACGACTGTGTGTGTGTGTGTGTGTGTGTGTGTGTGTGTGTGTGTAAATGTATAATCTGCACATGGGTGTAAATGCTACACATAATCATTGATGTTCTGCTGTGCTTTGTGCCCCTAAACATATAACTTTAATATTAACTAGGCTTTAATGTGTAGTATGTGATACAGCCACATAATAGGCATTACATGACTATTCAAGATTACAAGTTCATCACTGCTGCATGCACCTCAATCCAAGGACAACCCAAGCGGCAACCTCTGGGGTGAAAAATGAAGCCAATGTGGAAGTCCAAAAACTGCAATTCCTCGAATGTCCAGTTGAGGCTAGTTCCAAAAGTGAGACAATCCCCATAGACCTCCATGTTAAAATGTCCAACTTTACAGCAGAAATAAAGCTGTTTACAGCCTGGTACAAAAAACGTTTTTGGTCGCTAATTTCCCTTTCATGACAACTGTACAGGGGGTTCATTTTTTTATAACTCACCCTTTTAGATTTTATTAAGCTGTAAAGTTATGCATAATTAAGGATGTGGCTGCTTTGAGTGACAGATCGCTAGCCGCTAGTTGGCTTGTTTCAGCAACCAGGCTTCATTCAGCACTGCCTCAGCTCCACCTCTTTGCCCATTTTGGATTAGCTGGGAGTTAGGTGGAGTCAGCCACTGCCAAGATGGCGACAGCCAGAGATGCCCACTTTACGCTTCAAAACTGTTCTTCAGAAACTGATAGGTGACATCACAGTGGCTACGTCCATATTTTTTATAGTCTATGGGACACCTTTGGAAGACAGACACAAAACAAAAAGTCAAAAAGACAAAAGGACAAAGTCCTTCACAATGCCTCACATTAACTCACAGAGGAGTGGAGAAGCCATGCAAGGCTCTGGTCTGATCATCAGGAGCGATTTGGGGTTCAGTGGGGTTACATTTTTTGATACTTTGACAGTGGAGATCTTCAGAGATTTAAGATGACATACCCTAAAATTTAGACAAATAAAGTTGTTACAGGAAAGTACAGGTAGAAAGTAAGTAAAAGTTTCTTCTTTTTCGTTTCATCCCTGCTCTCTCTGGTTGTTTCCAATCCTGTCATGTATTTAATGCTGTTTCTCAAGTTCACTATTACAGAGCTTCAACCCAAAGTAGGCCTATACATAAGAGGCAGAGCTCTTAAAGGACTAGTGTGTAAGATTTAAGGGGATCTATTGACAGAAATATTGGCAAAAATGAACATAATATTCATAAGTATGTTTTAATTAGTGTATAATCACCTGAAAATAAGAATTGTTGTGTTTTCATTACCTTAGAATGAGCTCTTTATATCTACATGGGGAGCGGGTCCTCTTCCACGGAGCCCGCCATGTTGCACCACCATGTTTCTACAGTAGCCCAGAACGGACAAACCAAACACTGGCTCTAGAGAGGGCCTTTTGAATTTTTCGTGGCCACCATAGGCTCTTCTATACACTTGGAAGAGGGGGGGTATTCACATGATTGCAATCCACATTCTCATCGCTAGATGCCACTAAATCTTAAACACTGGTCCTTTAAGTAATAGCATTGAGGCATTGACCTCCCTCATCTGAATTTATGTAAAGCAAATATGACCTGTGCTGAAACAGCTGCAGCAAATAAAACCACTAAACCACTAACAGCTGCAGCAAATAAAACCACTGTCAGACAATAATGGTATTTAAACGATACAAATTCCTCCCAATCATTCCCAGTGCTTGACTTTTCTGTCCTGATCTTGATGAAATAAAATGATCGTCCAATGAGAAGCATTTATTCACACAACCTCCACTTGAAGGTTGATGAAACTCGTCTGGCTTCACAAGATACTGTATCTTGTCTGATGGGAAAGTGAGTATCTATCATCCTTGCCCCCTTATAACGAAAGTACCCTTGAGAGAGGTGCTTACCTCTCAATTGTCCAGTAAGGAGCCAACAGCAAAACGCTGTGGTTTAACTGGGAAGCTCTCACATGTGAATCTGTTTAACTATAATGGGTATGTGGCTTGTTGCAGTGTGGATTCCTTCCTTGTATACAGTTTAAACAAAAAATTGCTCTAAAACAAGTAAATACATTGCCTTTAAATATGACCAACAGTCTTTAATTCTAGTTATTGTCAGGTGTAAAAATATCCAAATGTTTGAAACTGAGCTTTTTAAGAATTATGCTCTTTTTTTGGTTTGACCACCAGGCATTTGAGTTTATTTTACTGGTTTTGAACAGATTCCATAAACCCAAGGATCCTGCCATTTTAACAACCCATAAGGAACATCTAATCCGTTAATTAAATTCAAAAAAATGGAAATGACCAAAATTGAAGTTAAGAATATTACTTGACAAAGACAAATTACGTAATCTAGTGTTAGCAGTAATTTATGTCAGATATATTGTGTATCAAATATTGTTGAAGACGCAGCTACAAAAAATCAAAAGAAAAGTCAGAAAAAACATGTTTTTACCATTGCTTTTGTTACTTAACATCCTCAGTCCATTTCATCTTACCCCTCTCTCCCTCTGTAATCCTATCATAATTAAAATCCCCTCACTTTGGAGACCAAACATCTTCAGTACAACCAAGAGTTAACATAACATTAGCTAGTTGGAGCACAGCATTTATCCTGACATAGCTAAGAAGTTTAACAGCAGCACTACATAGAGGATGAACAGACAAAAAGAATGAGAGGAGAAGAAAGAAAAAGAGTTAAAGGGGATGAGCAAGGAGAGGAGAGAAAGACAGAAGATCAGTTCAACAACTGGCTCTGCGTCCATCTTATGTAAACTCAGATGTTTCAAAACCCATCAATATAAAAGCTCTAACACTTAGACATCCTCTGCTCTCTTGCTCTCCCCCATCTTCTACCTCTCTTTCTTCTCTCACCCACTTCAACTATCTGTTTCCCACTCTCCCCAGTAAAACATGCCAAATTGTTATAGTAATAGAGCACCATTTGTGGACTGTCCTCTCTGACTCAGATGATGGCAGATAATTTATGACCACAGTCCGGGGAAACAGCTTTAACATACAAGTGAGGAGAAGAGTAATTTCATGGACCAGTTATGGGTGAACAAAGGTAATATGGCCATGAGATGTGGTTGTAAAATAGGAAGTTAAAAGATGTTACTGTATGTAGTCCATGAGTGATAGGAGGTGGTTGAGAAGTAGAGGCAGTTAACATGGATGACAGGAACTCGAAAATGATATTCCCTCTCAACCAAACGGGGTCTACAGATGGATTTATACTGCTCTCACATTATTTGGTTCAGCTGTTTTCTCACTGCAGTAACCTTCATATTGGACCCATTTTTCTAAGCTGCATAATTGTTGACATATTGGCATATTGGATTGCATTGTAGAACTGCCCCATTAGCGATTTTCCTTGATGTGCTTGTTCATATGTCATTGTCAATTCAAAATTCCCTTCCATTATTTTTGCCACAGCAAAAATGTTAACATGCTTATAGTTAAAATGTGTATCTGCTAGACATCAGCATGTTAGTGTAACTCACTCCTGGGTAAGTACACCTTGCATTAGATATGGGAGGAGCTAGGCATTGAGTGCAATAACCATAATGTGACCAGGTGATACTGAATACACGAGACCCAGAATAAACCAGAGACTGCTATACCAAAAATACCAAATCAAACACTAAACAAAGGCCTGCCTCAGTTGCTGTCTCATAGGTCTCAGTTGCGGAAGAAAGGCCCAGGTGAGCTTCCAGACCTTTTTTATAGACTGTGCCCCTTGCCTGGGGTGCTAACACCAGACTGCCTGTTACCTTTCCTTCCACACAAGCAACAGGTGAATTCTGTTAACTGTAAACTTTAATTTGCATATAAGTAACAAAACCATGTACTGGTATCACATTAACTTAAGTATGAAAAAGAAAAAGCCAGGCCCTTTAAACAAAGAAAGTTGTCTTAGTTGCATCAGTTATCCTTTAAAGATGTTGTTTGGTTTGGTGATTACCTTAGTTAGTTATTTGTCCTTCTGTTGAGTTTACCCACAGTTTTTTCCTCAGATATATCAGGTTAGTGTCTGATTACCTAAGAGTAAAATTGGTGCACTCTTCAAGTATGTGTGTTTGAGCTGGTACCAATTGAGGTGACTGGCACATTCCTACCGCAAGGTAGATAGTTCATCTGGCTGTTTCAGAGGCAATGGAGATCTGGGTTCCTGGGATTCAAGCTGGGCGGCTCGCCATCCACTGGAATCGTTGGATCTTCTTCACTGGATCGTCTCTAATAAAAGACCTGACTGAGGCATGTGAAGTGCAACTAATTAAGATGAAACTGGCACTTCTGGCATTGTCGTAGCTTGGAAATCTTTTCTCTGTCATAACTGCTCAACTTCAGTAACTGTTTTGACGTAGTTCTTACTGTTTCGTAACTTTTGTGAAGCTCATCACTGTTTCACAGAGTGCATACTTTTAGCTTAGTGTGGCAACTCAGAGCAATGCTCTTGCTGTATCATGCACTTTTTGTTGCAGAACTTACTGTCAATCTTAGTAAGGGGTGGGACTGGGTGAAAAAAGAGTTCGACTAGTTAATCACAACTCTAGTATATAATAAGGAAAATAAAAGCATTAACTTAAAACTTAAGTCAGTAGTTCATTTGTTTATTACTTTATGTAACTTTTATTTTAACCCTATTCAGCTGGGTTACATTAGCACTGTCATTGTGAGCATGTTAGCATGCTGACGTGAGCATTTTGCCTCTTAATCTTACTAAAAAATACACATACTGTACCTTCACCTTGACATATACTGTATCATTTAACGCAGGATCTGGATTTCATTTCCTCGCTAATTCATAATGTGCAGCAGTGCACATACAGTATTTGCCATCCATTCATCCTGTAATTAAAATGATGCACCTACACAGGTGTTTTCAATTTGTTGCCTGATAAGATTTCCTCTCTCAGGATTGTGCAGGTTTGCAGTGCTTAACTGACATCTCTCTCACTCTCCTGTTTTGATGTCTTGCTGCACCTGTTAGGTTGAGACAACTTACACCTTACTCATTCTTATAGGTTCATGACTTGATGACCTCACATAATTCCCACCATAGCCCCACCCATCATTAACCTGAGAAGAGGTTTAATTAGACACAATAACTGAAAACACCTGTGTGTGTGTGTGCAGGGGCTTTGACTTTTGTCTGTTCACTGCCACTAGAGGTAACTGTGCCCAGTAATGGAAAAAGTGATCATAGTCACCGTTAAATTCATTAATTAGCTGTAGGATTAAGTCATGTTAGGAAAAAGTGCAGTACATGTGCAGTTCACTGTGATGTATCACATGAGTCGAGCAGCTGTATGCATTACTGCAAGAACAAAAACAATGAAAGTCTGTGACTTTTGGAGTCATGGCAAACCTGCTTTTCATCTTGACGTCATATGAAAGACAGTTGGAGCTTCTGACTGCAGCTGAATGCATTGGTTGGTTTCGACTTTTAATGGGCAATAACGACAGAGGGAAAAGCTTAAAACCACACCAATTTTGTCTTTGATTGAGAGGCAGCACATGTCAATAGTACCCCAGCCATATCATTGTGAGGACTGCTATGACAGCTGCTATTCTATATACCATAGGAATGTATGTGAATTGTCTCTACAACATATTTAGGTGAATTTAAGTGAGGCTAGCCATATAGTGCTGCAGAGAAACACTGTGATGGAGGCTAATGTACTGGGCTCCAACATGTACATTTTGCAGTATGGTGAGTAGTTGGTGGTTAGTTTTTCACACTGCCATGACATGTTGATGGGCCACATCATTATGATAAGTGAGGCCCATGCATCAGATCATAACATTAATAGGCAGCATATGTTAGCACTAACTTAAATGCTCTTAAGTGATGCATTGTGGTTGTGCTCCTCTATCAAAATTGTTATGTTATAATGAAGCTGTTACAGTTTCATTGAGAGTATTTCCTCACATGCAAATTATAAATCATAGCATTGAATGGAAGCATATGTCTGCAATAACTGCATCCATGGTGCATATTATACTTAATGTACAGGATTTTTGATATGTAATCCTGGTTAAACTATTGATGACCGAGTTTATGAGCAGAACAAGGGACTTTTGCGCACATAAAGATGAACAAATTGAATGCAGTTTCCTTAAAGCAAGATTATGCTAAATAATTGCAAATTATACAAATAACTGTTAATTCATCCAGTGGCAGAATCAAGGATAAGACCTTGCTCTGGTTTGTGCTGTCAAAGTGCGGGTGGAAATAAACCATGCTCATATACAGTAAGTAGATACAAGTTGAAACATTTTATAAACTGAAGTGGATCCTAAGTACAGTAGCAGAAGTTGAGCTGACTTTGTTCCAAGCTTTCCCCAAGCACTGTAATGTAAGTAGGAGGTATTATAACCAAAGCCTTGTCATCTTGAAACATGGCTCAAACTGTAAAGTTACTCCCCATGTCTATGCTGATTACATGGAGCTGAGAACTTTAGCAACTCGACCTTTAGCTGCATGATTGCAGTTACTCATGGAGAGGGGAGGACTTGGTAGTGAGACCCAGCTCTGTCAGCTACTCCTACTGGACAAAGAAAGACTAAACTATAAACACCACAATACTGTACACGTGTCTTGTGTGATGATGTCTTTCCCTCTAACCTCCATCTAGTGTACGCTGTATATCACTGCAGGGTTTGCACTGTGTGGTTCATGGGTAGACGCTGACACTGCAGTGGGTGACGCCATGTCTACACAGGTGGTGTGGTGTAACCAGCATGGAGCAGAGCAGCAGTAACTTCAATCCTGTGTCAGCATCAACAAAGGATGTGGTCATCCTTGGGATCACCTGCATTTTGGCAGCAGACAGAGTCCAATGCGCAGTGCTTGTAGTTGTGCATGTAAAACGGAAGGATGCTAACTTAAAGAGTTAAAATACACTTCAGGTTATTGTTATGTATGTACAGCACATATGAAACTCTTGATACTCATAAGTTCAAACTAACTCCTTAAGCCTTATCAAACATCCAGATATTTCAAATTGTTTGAGTCAGTAAGCTAAAGCTAATCGACATTATTAAATACATTTCCAATTTACTTCCAGCCCAAACTTAAAGCAGATGTGTGTTGGCACATCTCCTCAGCTGTTAACTCCTTTAAATTTTGACAGAATCCTCTATTCTTTTTTTTTTCAACAAAAGCTGCAATCTGTTCCTTTTAATTTTTGCACATGCAGTCTGAATCCATTAAAAACTCCTATAAAATATGATCAAAGTGAGACAATGACTTTAACATTTGATCCAAGGTGATGGCATGCACTGCTTTTTGCTAAGTGTAATTGTTAAAACTTGAATGTCACATATATCCACATACTGCATTGGATTTGTAGGGAAAACTGCCAGCTCGTTACTCAATATCAAAATCTATCTATCTTTTGTGCTACATAGAAAATATACCAGATGGATTGTACGAGAAGATCTGAATGGCGTCCTTGTCTTATGTGTGATCTCTCCTGTGTTTCCCA
Source organism: Thunnus thynnus (assembly GCF_963924715.1). Taxonomy (NCBI): domain Eukaryota; kingdom Metazoa; phylum Chordata; class Actinopteri; order Scombriformes; family Scombridae; genus Thunnus; species Thunnus thynnus. The sequence continues at coordinate 25,258,996 of NC_089526.1, forward strand.
ACTATTAATGTTATTGGCACCATATGTTTGGCTGCTGTTGCTATAGTTCACTATGATGTATGTTGTACAGGCTTGAGAAAACCAATAAACAGCAACCTAGCTGGGAAAGCAGAGATGACCTAATGTTGCCTGTACTATAGACACTGAACCTATGGCGACTATAAACCTGGACAAACAGTAGCTGAACATCACTATTTGTGGGATCGAAACAGTGTATCTTCAAAGAGTCAACTTTTCATAGAGAAATAATAAAGAAACGATGGATGAAATTTGTTAGTTGTCAGAGAGAAATTTGTCCTGGCTTTAATTTCATTCCATTCATACCTTAGCAGACACCATATGGAACATATCCCAGGGATAGCATAACACATTATGTATCTGATTTACATCCTATTATAAATCCATATTTTCAACATTGAATTCCAATGTAAACTCTGCATATACTGTATGAAGAAGGACAATAAAGAGAATCCACAGAAAAGAAAAAAAGTTTTACAGTAGATTACAGTAAGAGAAACATTCTCCATTCTCTAAACATTCTCTAAAAACTATTAATATCATTGAAGCATTGAATATCATCAAAATCATAATTTGATGATTTCAAGGGCACATTAATATAATCACAGAACACCCAGAAGTAGTTCTAACGTAAAGGATATACCTCTATAACAATTTTCTTGTACTACAGTCATTAATTTATGGCCTTCAGCTAAAGCAATTTTGAAGGATTTCCTAGGTGGATGCAAAAGAGGTGGATGAATTTTGAGCAGGATGTAAACCAGAAATCAGAATTGCTCAAAATGATTTTCACAGAAGATTTCAGACGCTGGGAAGGTTATTAGAAAATGGACGTTTCTGTCTAGACAAGGTAGTGAAGCAGCAACTGGAGAAGTAGAACTGTTTTATTAGCTGGGCAGCCATTTGCTTCCTGGTTGTTTTGGCTTGAGTGTGTCATGTCATGGGATAATGGATACACCTGCTCAGAGTGTGTGAATGTGATGTGATTCTGTGTCTGTGCTGCTTGCGTTTATGTGTATGCACGTGCATGTGTGGCTAAGAGGGTGTGTGTGTGTGACTTCATTAAACTGTCACCGTCTAGAGGTCATTGGAGCTAAATATACTGTAGCCTTAATGATAACAAATTCATTCTTATCTAACCAGCTGCTGTTCATGAGACAGGGGGAAGTATTCAGAAGCAGCATTTCTTACTCTACTTTTCTGAATATAAACACTGTAACACCATCTATTTTATATATTCTTATATATATGTATGTATATATATATATATATTTAAAAGAACATACAAGAATACCATAGCTTGTAACACATTATAGGGATATCTCTGTTCAAGATAAGCTTTTACATCTAGGAAGGAGGTTTAACATAAGTTTTACTGAAAAACATATACATACCAAAGCTATACAATACATCTAATAACATTTAGAATATGGTTATATAAAAGAAGACCTAATTTATTCTTTGCATATCATTAAAAACAACACACAAAATATAACCTCTAAAAAGTGTAAAACAAAACAAAATGGGGGTACTGAGTAATATCCCACCCACTGTGGTGATGAGACACCAAATACAGGTCACTGGTTTGATCCCTGCAGCAGACAATGTACTCATCCCGTCACAGACCATCTGAAGCAACACTGGAAACTGTCCTGCTCACTCATGCTAAGTCACGCTGGATAAGATCATGAGCTAAAACTGCCGACTACAGTGCAGAAACCCATCCAAGTGCTGTGGTTTTATATAACAGAATACATGAAAGTCAGAGCAACCGCAGAGCTCTGCAGGTAGACCATCTGATTACTTGAAAGAGAAACATCTGGTGAATGGATGTGAGACTTCAGTGGAAGCGCTGCTGCTTGTTTGAGAACAAGGTGTAACAAAGTGTGACAGGAGTAACCATTTGGCTGGCTTGTGCCTGTGTGTGTCTGTTTTTCTGCAAGTGTCTGCATGCATGTGTCTGTGTGTGTGTCCAGGTGTTAGAGGAGGAGAAGACAGTGACAGGAAATTCTTCCTGATAGCAAGAACCAAAAGGTGTTGACTGACTGACTGGCTGGCTGGTTGAACCACTGATTTGTGACTTGCTCTCTGGGTGGTTGACTGTCTGAACAACTGGCCTGTTGGTTGGCTAATAGAGTACATTGTCTGAGACTGGGCAGCCAGCTGATTGGATGGCATGGACAGATACAGGCTGGTTGACTGATGACGTTTGCAGACTGTCAATCAGCTTGGGAACAAAGAGCTTGGGTGAGATGGCAGGGATGTGTGGTGGGGGGGATGTCCCTGCTCATGTGTTGTTAACAAGGCTGAAACAACATGATCACCCACTTTGTTTCCTCTCGGTATCTATATACAGCCAAACCTTCCATCCTGAGGAGCCATGCAGACTTTATTTAAAAGATGACAAACCCAGAAAAAAGGATGCCATGCTAAAAGGGTTAAGAATGGAAAAAGTGTATTGGATATCAAGCTTTATGTTTAAACTAACTAATTGAATTATGTCTATTGTATCTTTTCATGTGAATCATTTCATTTTTGGGGGCTTAATTTGCTCATCTTCACTTAATTATCAAATACAAAATGTTATTGTTTTTGCTGTCAGGACAAACATGTAAGTCCTGAGTAAAACGTAATGTGACAATCCAAGCTGTAAAATGTCATGTTGTGAGGGCTTATTTCCTGGCAAAAACTTCCATTTCTCCCTCCAGATAATTTACTGTAAGCAGAGCGTGACATAATGCCCACACTGAAATGAAAACGCTCAACTCAGGCAAAGTGAAGTAATGATAAAAAAGAAACTTTGATAAAACCAAACAAAGGCCTCATGATTAGTGTGATGGATTATCAAGCTTGGGTGATTTTCAGGTCTGTGGAAGTTGTTTTTCTACTGTGTAAGGAGAAAAAAGGGCTTCTGAATTCAAGAAAATGAGCCGTGATATGTCTGTTACTCAAGGAATAAGTAAAGGAGACAACTGAGTGTTCGGTGAGCCCCTCCCCCGTACAGTGATTGTCAAATCACATCCTAGCAACTAACTAGGCACGGTGGGCCTAACATGCTTTGGATTTTTCCACATTTTAAATCAGTGTGCATTGTGCTCAATTAAGTCTAATACTCTGTATCAAAGAGTCTGGAGGGTAGTTTTTTTTTTTTAGCCTTTCTAGAGTCAAAAACACAACAACAAAAATGTAAGGAATGGATTAAATAGTGTGTTTTTCAGCTCTAATATAAATTGCAAATGTTATGATATCATGGATAATATCATTGTACAGTTACAGGTTATGTAAATTTAAAAAAAACATTCATGAGCATCACATCCACTGTGTGGAAGCTGGTCCAGGATGCTACTATATCAGAGTTTCAGCTAGCTTTAGCGGCTCTGTCCTGCTCTTTAGTGGATGTGGGGAAGTTTAAACTACTTCAAATGTAATGTTAAAACTGAAACATACTGTTTGAAAATTCAAATAAAAATGCATAAATCTAGCTCTGTCTTGCATGTCCAAGTAACATTATGTAAGATAAGCATCTAAACAGGGTTACGCCACACTACAAGAACAATGCTGTTTCTTTAATTACATGTCTTCTATGTGGACCATCAACCAGTGCAGGTGCTTACTTTTTTGCCTGGCATGTAGCTTTGACCTCAGTGTTTTAGCACAATACCATGTATGTAGCCATCCAGTGCAAGACCCAAGACCCATGTGGTTCTTGTATTAAAAAGAGTTAGCCAGCGGCAGCATTTTTTAACAAGTCACATAGCTCACATTAATCAGCTGGATATCTACAGCTGATGAAATCTACCAAGGGGAGTTGTCATTTTGCCACAATTGATGGTTGCAGATTTATATCCCTGTCTGATATCAGGGACCTGTTGTTTCAAAAAAAAACTATTTTGAATGGTAAATCCACAGACTATATATAAAGATAGATGTAGCAAGGTGTGATGTCACCCTTTGATTGACGCCATCCATGCCTTTCATGCCACCCAAGCGAATGCTAGCTTGGGAACACTGTATATCATAATCACTCAAATAACACTAAACTTACTGAAATATTGCTACAATAGTCTGACTCAGTGTGAGTCCTGGAGCCCGGGAGAGCAGCAGATGAACAAACAGACAATTAAGCAGACATCAAATCTGTTATAAGTGTTTAAATCAACGGAGCAATAATTTACAATATGATCCCCAACGCACAAGGGCCTGAATTTAGCGATTAAGACCACTTTTATTGACTTAATATTTCTAGCAGCAGTTGGTGACATTGCGCTTTAAGGGACTTCCACATTGGCTTCAGCCTCAAGCCGTGGTAGTTGCCACTTGGGTAAATCTGCCACAATTGTCACAAGGATGGTAAACTTGCAGGTGTTGCAACAGTAACTAAGGGGCCAGAGCTTAGCAAATAACATAAATATGGTTTGTTTTAAAAGTCCAGTGTGTGGCATCTAGCAGAATGGATTTGGCAGAAATCTGTTTTAATTAGTGTATAATCACCTGAAAATAAGAACTGTGTTTTGGTTACCTTAGAATGAGCCCTTTTTACCTACATATGGAGCGGGTCCTCTTCCATAGAGTTCACCATGTTGCACCACCATGTTTCTACAGAAGCCCAGAATGGACAAACCAAACACTGGCTCTAGAGAGGGCCTTTTGCGTTTTTCGCGAGTTTCACAGCCACCGCAGGTTCTCCTGCATGCTTGGAAGGGGAGGGGAGGGGTATTCAGTTGGTTGCAATCTGTAACCTCATTGCTAGATGCCACTAAATCCTACACACTGGTCCTTTAAATGTAAAGCAAAACCAACCTTTGATCTAATTTAAGCCCTCCATTGTAGCTCACATTTGTTATCTGTCCACCCTAAATGAAACTGCTCTTAATTTGATTCAGTAAAACTATTCCCTGTTATGTGTTCAGAGGGTCAGTTGTAAAGTCCAAGTATGACCAAAATAATCATACTGAGCGAAATGCTGACCACAAATGAAAATATCTTTTAACAGTCATGAACTTTTTTGCTCAGAATCATAACAATCCTAACAAGTTGGTTTTCTTGTAATTCTTTCATATTGATTTGGCAAAACATCTTTCCTCCTGAACTGCAGGGCTTTTTCCAGCTGGAATTGGCTTGTGTCTCGTCTGCAGGGAGAAACACAAATTGAACAGTTTTAAAGTTTCCCACTGCTGTTTTATTTGAATAATAACAGATCTAATTTCTCACTCTGGACAAGCTCACAGTAAGCTGACAAAATGAAAATCGCTTCAATTTGTCTGTGTCTTTACTTTTCAGAGTGGCCGCCAGTCATAACACACCGCTTGATGAAAAGAAGAGAATGGCTATATCCCTGAATAAATACAACCAACATAATGGAGTTTAGTGTTGGGTGGGTACACAGGCCTACAGCTGTTTAAATGTGAAACAGAGAATACAAACTTCACTCCAATCAGTTAGCGGTATAACCGTAGCACTACCTCAAATTTCTTCATCAGGAAGCAAATTTCTGTTCTTATCAAACTTGTTGACAACTGCAGTGTTTTCATATCAAGAAAAAAATCTCTCTCCTGAGGCTGACATGTTTACACAGGGAAGCTGTTGTCTTTTATTTTTTTTCTCCTCTGTTAACAGGCTGCCTTGTTCTTCATAGAGAGACAGTGCCAGACAGCACTGTTTTCATTGAAAGCAATGACACATGATGCTAATACACTTAGTTACATAGAGCAGCCTTTAATGTTTATATCTTTTAAATCTGTTTTCAACCAAAAGAGTTATAACTCTTAAAAGGTTTATTTGTCCCTGAACTATAGAACTCTACAGACTCTCTTTTGTGATAAGAGAAGGTGTGATGGGAGCTTAAACAGTGGTCTGACTAGACAGTTTACTTATTTAGATAAATTGGTCCAGTCTCTGCTGATAAGATTATGTAGCCCCACTCTTCTCACTGCAGTTTGTCTTTGGCTTTGTGTGTGCATCTGCATGCGGCGTGTGTCCATGTTTGTGTCCAGATTATCTGATGCCAGCAATTAAAAGCTGTACCAGCCTCCTTCATTTCCTCTGAGTACGAGGTGGTGTAAGAACAACAGGGGGTTACTTTTGGCAGCTGAATGGATTTAGAGAGATGAATGGGTGTGCGCGTGAGTTTGTGTATGTGTGTGTGTGGTACAATATGGAGATTATTGTGCTACATGCCTTATTTGGCATCCTGTTACTGTGCTTCGAAGCGAACAGCTCAATGAACTGTCATAGAAAGAGTTCTCTATAATATTGCATCATGCTCTCTCTGCTGCTGCTACTACTGGTTGACTTTGAATTTATGCCAGGTTACAGAATGTTGTAAAAACTTACAAAGAAAGAAAATTGATTAAAAAAAAGATATGAAGAGAACAAGTAGTTTTGAGTAAGGATTTGTTTTGAATGGTTTTTAAAGACAGAGTATCTTCCTGTTTTGTCACAGGAATGTATGTTACCTCTCAGTCCATTGACTTGGTATTGATGCCTCAAGTCTCCTGCCTGTGCAGAAAAGGGACAGTGCTCAAATAAAGTGCATTGAAACCAGTGTAGGTGTACTGTAAATTCAAGAAAGTGATGGGCCTTGATGATAACATTAAGAATTAAAATATGATATTTTGGCTCACTGCTGAAATTCTAAAGTTAACTCGTATTGCACAAGTGTTGTTGCAAAAGAAGATGGAGAAGTTTACAGGTACATTTTAAAAACTGAACAGCTACTGTTCTGTTTTTTCCTCCTCCAATGATTTGATGAAAACTACTGCTCCATGGCACAGATCCATGTAAAACATATCAATCTGAGACAGATGACAGTGGGATTGTTGCCCTTTAACATGTTTTATCTAAATCAGAGCTGTCCAAAATGTTACATTCAGTATTGGAGGTAATTATATGAAAAAGGGCACTGGATTCTGAATCATATAAATATGAAATGTAATCCAAATACAATAGAAGAGATTTATTCACATTGACATGTAACAGGGAATGTGTCTACTGACCAGGGAGCTTTTCATGTACATGGTGGGAATGATGCTGCTGTCACCCAGTGCTTGCTCATGGGGGAATGTTGGGTCTCTGTAGGTCTAGACTAGACTGCTCTATGTGAAAAATGCCCTGAGATAACTTCTGTTGTGATTTGGTGCTATACAAAAACAATTGAATTGACAAAAAAATTGAATTGATGCACATACAAAGGTACTGTATATAAACAGAGGGAACATGCAAGAACATTTTCATATTTTTATCCTAAAACTCTCATACTTTTTTCTCTGAGGGTTGCTTGTACAATGTTCCAAGTTGGATTGAACAAACTCTGTTAACTGTACAAAATTCCCTCATTTTGTGATCCGGTTATCCTGTTATGAGATTGTATGTCTTCACGATGCGTTGTTCCAGGTTAGAAAATAGCAAATCAGTTTGGGACTGGCTTGATCTGGTGATTCGGTTTTCTGACTGAAATCAAATTTAGACACGGAACTTTTGAGTTTCTTTTTAGTTTTCTTGTCTGACCAGTTAATATTAAAATCACCAAAAATCATCATTTCTGTTTTATGAAAGATAGCTTTGAGCAGTTTTTCTAGATGATCATAAAATCAAATGTCATATGTGGGAGGGTTGTATAAAACTAAAATATGGAAGTGCATCTCTGGGGATAGATATAATTTAATCCTAGACATTCGATAAAAACATCATAATCAAACTAAGTTTCTGTATACTTAAATGAATCCCTTATATAAATAACCACTCCACCTCCTCTTCTAGTATTTGTCTTTTCTAAAACGTGTATACCCGGGCGCGGCTTTCACTGAGGCATAAAAAAATCCAGATTTGAGTCCAACAGTAGCACTTTGATTTCCTCATTCCGTCATTTTGGGAGAAGACTTCTAATATTTAGATAGCCCATAGATATTCACCTAGGTTTGACTTTGGGGTCCCATATGACCTTTGCATAGTTAACTGTTTGGAAAATCGGGTTTTGTCTGTATTTTGACATAATAGTGCAGCTTTTGAAGGTATTCGATACAGAGTGCTGTGATGTTGAATTCAGTTTGTTGACTACTCTGTTGCGGAATCCCTGGACCGCTCCAGTTGGCGCTGGATTGCAGGTTGCATGGGTTGCCTGGTCTCCCTGAGCAGCGACCAGCTGGAGTCTTTTGATACAGTCCGACTTCGACTGGAAAGCCAGAGCTCTTGGTGTAATGTCAGTTGTATCCAACACAATGGAATCGGTACCTCTTCCTGCTGCCAAATACACCCTTGTAGATGCGCTGGTCTCCGTCTCCAGCTCCGCACAGGTGAGTCCTGGTATTCCCTGCCAGGTTTCGATGGAGCCTGGGTTTGATTGAATGTCACCCACTAGCAGTATCAACAAGAAGCAGATTATGACTGTATATATCCAATCGCATTTTTTGTTTTCAGTCTCAATGTGTTTTTTGTGTGAGGTCGTTGTCACGTATGTTGGGGAATATAGTGTAGTAACCAAAGCCAAACTTATGAAGGCTAAAGTTCAATGGGAAGATTAAATAAAGCAATTTCTTGCTTCGGTTGTGCTGTGCAAGCAGGTGGCTTATACATTCACCATGGGCTGGAGCACCAGCATTTCGCATGTGAGTAGAGATGGCCGGTGAGCATACAGTCTGTTGGTAGGTAATTTCAGTGGATAGTGATTTTGTTTTTGCCACAGCCAGTGCCTTTTGAAGCTACTCACATTTGGTCGAGGTGGCAGGTTGTTATTCTTAAAGCTGTAATATATAATTATTCCGCACTAAAATGCCTAAAAACGATTAGACCTAATTTGTATATTTTGTTGAGTTGTGTACTGGCATTATCCCAAATGTTTCCAAAAATTTTCAAACGTAGAGAGATCCTAATCAGTTACTAGACCCCTAGTGGCAAAAATGACATATTTTGCATTTAAAAAATGCTTAGAATGTTGATAAGTAGAGACATCACATTCGGCACAGAGCCCACTTGTCTGACGCTGACTCCACCACTTGCGCCATCTTGAGATGACTCAACACTCATGAGACACACAACATTTAGATTACATCCTATTCTTGGTATGCATCCATATGTACGCACGGTTACAGCTTCAGGTGCAGAATTGTACATCTGGACATGAATCTGTTCTGTCTAAAAGTGTAATCTCTCATCGTGCCCCATGTGGAGAGTGATCCAGCATGCCAAAGTATTCAGCAAAAAATATATATAGCAGTCAGGATTTGCAGTGCACACTGTTCATCATGAGAGTAGTTCACATATGATATTCACACCACATATATCCAACTCCACAGAGAGATAAATGACTCAAGAAATGGTACACCAGTGCCTGTCAGGTTCTTCATCTCCACACGAAACATCACATATGGCATTATTTCTGTAACTATATGTCTGAACATGAAGACAGCCATAGATCTTTATTCCTTGTCTTAAGCATTCCAACATGACAGGCATCTTTTTTGATGTCTGGATCCCATGGCCATTTACAAACACCTGCTACAGAGATTACTGATATAACTGGACAATGAATTTACAACGTTCAAAGGTATTTTATTTTCAGCACCCCACAAAAATGTTATATTTGTAATTTTTGCCTGACATTGAGTTATGGCACTGCCGCAAAGATTCAGCACAACCACTTTTTCTGTGTTTTAAGACCCACTCTGTAAGATTTCTGCAGGATATAAAGTGAATTTTATGTTCTGCACACTGCTGAACACATTTAGCAGAAGGTATAGAATTTAGTGGCATCTAGCTGAAATATAGTATTCATAAGTATGTTTTTATTAGTGTATAATCACCTGAAACTAAGAATTGTTGTGTTTTTGTAACCTTAGAATGAGCCCTTTATATCTACACAGGGAGTGGGTCCTCTTCCACAGAACAGGCCGTGTTGCACCACCATGTTTCTACAGTAGCCCAAAATGGACAAACCAAACACTGGCTCTAGAGAGGGCCGTTCGTGGCCAATGTTGGGGGGAGGGGTGATGGTGGTGTATTCAGTTAGTTATTCACTGCTAGATGCCACTATATCTTACTCACTGGTCCTTTCAGACTTGAGTGTGTGAAAATTCAGCACATGCCAGATCTTACCATACTGAAGCACTGATATATTTGCTTTGAGACAAAATGATCCATTAGCATAACCATTTTATGTAGCTTTGGTTTGGATGCTGACCACCAGCAGATGCTTTCTGTATTATTATCATCAGCATGGCTGTGGCTGTTCATGAAACCTGTCCAAAGAACATAAAAGCAAAACTGGACTGAAACATAGATCTATCATTGTGGCTATACACTACTGGTCATAAAATGTGTAGGAGTTAGATATTGTGGTGAATTATACTCTAATTTCACCAAGAGACTGATGTGCTTGAATCTCAGTCTTCCAGATCTATGGGAAAGCCAAGTGGGTGGCTAAGTGCTGAAATTATCTGCTGAAACTGTGCCACAAATTCCTCCATTGTAGAATGTCCTTGTTAAGATTTATTTAAAGCAGAAATTGCTATGAAAATTTTTGACTCTTGTTTTTCTTTGCTAAATATTCGTCATGAGATGAGAAAACAGTTACTACTGTTATGATATTAACTTGCTGCTTTAATATCACATAGTCTTGTGACTAAACCTGACGTCATGTTAGGGTCTTTCATATATTTACAGTTTTGTGTTCTTCGTTCTATCTTTATGCTTTTCTACTGATCATTTATTCTCACTGTAGTACAACAACAAGCAGACAATGTTTTTAACATTAGTTTGTTGTTTAGGTGTTCTTTCCAAAAAATTATCAAAATCAGAATTTTATTTGTTCACAAAATTTTTTTATACATGGGCTCCTGAACCAGTACATACTGCAGAATGATACCTTTATGAAGAAAAATGCTTTTAATTTTTGGACAAATAGTGTAGTACTCAATCTGATTTGAAGTTAAATGTATTGATTTACACTCAAAGTCAACGTGGCAACAAAAGAGATCTTTTTTTTCTCACAGTTTGGGCCTGAAACCCACATTTGTTCAAATGACAGATGTCTGATGTTACCAGTGGAAGACAAACAGCAGCCACTTACTCAACATTCACTAGAGAAGAATGTTGAGAAACTTGGCCATAAAATGGTTTACCGAAAAGCTTCTGGAAGTCATAACAAAATTAACTTTTCCAGATGTAATGCCAGCAGAATATTTCATCAATAATACATCGTATTATTAGTTATCAGTCTGAAGTAATTTGGGAAACATGTTTTATACATTTAGGATTCAGTGTCATTATTCCTTGTGAATAACAAGGAGCATCTCACCCTCACCTCCTAACTGTTCACTGAGAAGGAATTTGTTAGTGTCACTTTCAGTTTAGTAGCTACTGCGGTAGAGCTGTGGGAGTCTTGTTATTGCGGTTGTCAATTCAATAATTCAGTACAATTAAATTCACTTCTTTTTCACATCCAAAGAACTTTACTCAACCTAAGTTTTCCAATGAGTAGCTTCAAAAAACAACCAAATATGTATCCTAAATCATTCACAGAAACATACTGTACCCTTCATGTGCAAATTCTGACACACTGAACATATAGCATTTCTTTTTTTTAAATAAGACATGTATTCTTATGAGATATTTACAGGGAGAATACCATTACATCATAGCTAAATACTTGAATTTTCCCTCTTGATGACTTGAGAAGTGTCTGTATCTAAAGCAACAAACTGCTGTGTTTCTTGGCACCAACAATCTCAATGTAATTCCCTGACTCAACTTTGGCTGTGGTCCCGGAAACATATGCAGCATATGGTAGACATGATGATGGAGCTGGGTGAGTGAGTGAAGAAGAGGCAGGGATGGTGGTGGAGTAGAAACAAGAAGGAGGGGTAGAATGGGTCAGAGAAGAGTAGTAGAAAAGGGGAACTCAGTAAACATGAATACATTTTGAAACTATCCTTTCATAGCAAAAGTTTGGATTTATTTACAATGGCACAAGGATTAGACACAGTGTAGGCTTCCATTTTGGCGTATTGTGCACATAGCTCTCTGCAGAGTGTCAGTGAAGCCTGTACCCAATTTACAGTAGATGTATTTTGCACAATTTAATGAGTTTTCATGTTAAATTTGACAGTTATTGTCCCTGTGGAAACATGTAACATCAGCATGTGTAAATGCCTCTCTTGAAACGTAGCATATCCACAAGCCCAATGACAGCATTTTTAAATACACTTACGAATGGTGCATTATGCTTGCCAAGATACTTGGAAAAATGTCTTTGCTTGAGCTCAAGTATTACTGTAGCTAATCCAATGCAAGCAGCAGATGCTACAGTTGCCTGTCCAGCAATGTTCTCCATGAGATCGGCTTCTAAACACTCAATAAAATTAAGCCTGTGCTTGTTAAATAATATTAACAACAAATCATGAAAATGAGTAACATTTCTCGCCATTTTCATGGCATATTTAGCATTCTATTCCCAGGTGCATTGTTATGTTGTTGAGCCTGCTGTGCTCTAGGAAGCTGCAGGTTTTGTTTAAGGAATTAGACGCATAGACAATTTGAAAGAGTTAATTTCTTGGCATATTAGGTGTTACTGGTACTGGTCTCCTGAGATTGTGGAATACATTATACACATGTTATTCACTCAGACCATATTGACATAACTGCAGATAGTTGAATGAGAGCATTTCTGATGAAAAGCAGTGATTTGGTTCTTATTGTCAAATCCCATCTCTGCTGAACTGCAATTCAATATCTGTCTATATGTCAGGTGCAGTTAGTACACTCTGACATCACAATACAGGAGTGAGAAACAAGGTGCTGAACAGGCACTGCTGTAATAATGTCGATCAAATAAGAAAATACTACCTGTATTATTTTAGAAAAACCTTGACTCAGTGGGATTTCATTAAACAAGATCAGTAGCTTAACCTTATGGAGCCACTGAAAGCCTGTGTATTAGATCACTCACTATTCCTTTTGAAGGCTAAGAAGATGGTATACAACAATACAACAAGTTCCTCTGGCTCCGACTCAGACTCTTAATCTTAGATTTCTTGTTTTCAATTAAAATCCTGCTCTGATTCTGAAGAGAGGAATGTTTTGATTCTTACTTGGCTGAGGCTCAGACATGGATTTGATCAGTGATCATGATGGATAGATCGGTTTGTCACTGTCTCTTCCCCATGGGTCCCCTTCAGACAACATCCATCAAAAGCACTGCAAATGTGATGAAGCCTAGTGTTGTGAGTGGATTAACATGAATAGGAAGAATTGACATTTGAGGAAAGTGCATCTGCCAACAGTTAACAGCTAATGAACAACATGACATCTGGCAAAGAGCATCACTGGTTGCGCAAAGTTGCCAGTTGACTCACGTGATCCATTTGGTTGTCTGGTGTTCTGCTCTAATGGCTGTAGTTTGCCTCATATTATCTAGTTGTTAATGATCAGAAAGTGTGATTTTCAGTGGACTTCTTTACTTTTAACAGCTGATGTGCCCATAGTAAAGTTCCTTTGAGTAAGACACATAATTCTTATCTTTGCAAAATGCCCTTAGTAAGAAAATGTAATTGCTGCTCAGATTATGTTTACTGGCAACATTTTTTCGATTGAGGGAAGTGATATGTTTACGCCAAGTGCAGGTCTTTGACACCAGAAACTAGGGCTCGCATCCTGAGTCATTGTGAGGTTAGGTGAAGGCCAGGGAAAGATAGTAATTTTGATTAAATTATTGTAAAGTAAACATGTTGTGTCTCATGCTCCAAGTCACTTTTGACTTTTCCTGAATAAAACCAAGATCACAATCTTCCCCTAACCTGAATCAAGGGCTGTTAGGTGCCTTAACACAGATGTTTTCAGAGTCTGAAAAACTTGAGCCCTGTTTTATAGCCAATATTTATTTACATTTTAGCAAATTTGTGCCATTAACACAATGCTGAATTAGCTCTCATCATTCCTGTTTGTAATGTACCCATGAATGTACAGGCAACTAATACTGAATTACTTTGATACTGAAGAAAACTTAAAAACGTGATGATTCTCATGTAAGTTCTGATCCATCTGTTTTAATTTGTAAGTAGATTAAGGGATTATTTGCAATTATTTGAAAACAATCAGAGATCATATCCTCATTACTCAAAGAAAGAGATACAAGTTTTGACGCAAATAGTGGCTCAGGTTTCACATATCTCCTTCCCCACATATCTCACAACTTCCTTGTGCCCCCCTGGGGAGGTATACCTCACAGTTTGAAAACTTTTGCTTTACCAGAGCCATAAAAAGTTTAATAATGCTTTAATTGCTACAAGCAGATATTGTACTGAAAGATCAGATATTGTAGGAAAACAATTTAAATACATTGTTAGAGAAAAGAAATCTGCAGGTACATTAACCATCAACATTTTGTATCTTTAGGGAGGTTCTGAAAGGGTTTCTTTAGCCCAAAAGGTAGCCATATTATGTGAAACTAAACTGGATGTAATTATCATGACAAGAATGATATGCATCTTAACAAAAACAACTACTGAATATTCTGAGTCAAATATGTTAATTTACTGAGAATGAGTCAGCCATGAGCAACAGTGTTGAGGTCAAAGAGGAAAAACAAAACAAAAAAACAAAAAAAGAAACACTGAACATTTTTCACTGAACATATTAATAGATTTTCTGAGAACAAACAGACAAAAGCCCTCATGCACATAGACCTCCTCTACTATGTAAATCAGAGTTGAGCAGAAGGACTGTGCATGGGCAAAGGTGAAGATTCTGCAATCTTTGCTTTGCAGAGTTGGTCTCGGGGTTACCCTGTTCCCCTGACAGACCTGATGGGAGAGATAAAGACACAAGCGAGGGGTGAGAGAGAGAAATAGGAAAAGAGGGAGCTGGGAAACGGGGAGGGTATGGATGAGTGAGTGATGGAAAAGGAGGGAGAGAAAGAGAAGGACAACACGGGCATGGAGGATTGTGGAAGGAGTGAAAATGTGAGAGTTAACACAATTTAAGCAAGGCAGAGACAGTGGGGGTCACACAGGCAGGAAAAGGCGCTGTGTGTGTGACTCATTGGTGGTAGCAGGCAACAGATGTCAGTGCAGGGGGTAAGGCTTTCTGCAAATTGAACACCCCCCCATGAACATTAGTTACTAACAGGCCTAGAGGAGGTGGTGGGGGTGGTCAGGGGGAGGAGAGGCGAGGGAAGTAGAAGAGAGGGTAAAAGAGAAAAGGAGGAGGGAGAAAATTAGAAGAAAGGGTAGAGTAGAGGAAAAGGCAGAGGTAGAGAGGAGGGGAAATGAGGAGAGAGAAACAGACAGGAGGTCTTAGGAAAGCAAGAGAAGGAGGGCATGAGGAGGTGAAAGGAAAGAAGACATTAAAACAGGTGATTACAGGAAAGGATGTGGCCTCAAATGTGGGGCAAAAGTCACCCCGTTAATCCAAAGGTTCTCGCAGGCAGATGCATCTATCTTTGAGCTAAAAGGTTCTCACAGATAACCATATCAAATTTAATTTGTCTGAAAATTATTCAAAAAAGGATCCTTGTCTCAGTATGTTTGAATAATATACGTTCCAGATGTCAGAGAAAAACATCTGTAATTTAGCCATGATTTCATGATAGATAGCTACACCAAAACAAATGTAGGTATAGCAGTGTGAGATGGTTAAAAACTGTAAACATTTCTATCTTGTTCCACCACAAATGCAAAAATACTAAAATGTGTTTGAAAGGTATATTCTTAAGAGTTACATGCGTCAAACATTTGAGCAATTTGAGCAAAAATAAGCAAAGTACTGGATGTTATGCATAAAAAATACAGCTACATACGGCTATGGACTGTCATTATCAGATGCTTCAACTAATATACGCAATTTCACTTTAGTAATCAGTTTCAGTACAAAGGGCAGACAGTGCTAACCATGAGTCTATCTCCACATATGTTGTAACAAGAGAGATTTTACTCATTCGAAATATTTAAATTAATCAAATTTATTAAATGTACCAACAAGTCCTCCAAATAAAATGATCAAATACATTGTTAGACCATATACTCCAGAGTGACACATAAGAACGTTTCCTAATCTAGTGCCCCTATCAGCAGTAATCAGCAGGACAACATCATTTGTCTGTGCTTTCCAAACTGTTCATGGTTTGGGTTAAAATGACGACTTATAGAAACATGTGGTGTAGGTTAAAGTTACTACTTCCTTAAAGTCAGACAACCTTCGTCATCATGGTAACAAAAGACTCACGGGAAATGAACAGCAGTCTCCTGTGGCAAAGTCCACTGTTGGGTTATAACCCCCCATCCATTCCACCTCCTCTGAATGAGGAATATTGTCATTTGAACTGCGCAACTGCTCTAGGTCATAATTACCACGGCCACTAGATGGCATCTGTCACTCAAACGTAGCTATATGTCACTTTTTGGCGACTTACGTTACAACCTATTGTTTCGTTTTTCTTGGGAGGACAGTCTCAAATTTACCCACCTAGCTCGAAGAATAATAAAGATTGATGAAAATCGTTATGATAGGAAGTGAGAAAACCGAATACACTGATCTGTCATGACTTCATGACCAAACTTTTTTTGTGATAACCTTTTCCAAGGTGTACTAATGGCAACTTGTTCATCTCAGCTGTAATGCTGGGACAGCTACAATTGTTGTCACAGTTATGCCTGGATGTAAGAAATGTCTGTCCCTTTAAAAGGTATCAAGACTTAGTGCTACATTGTTTCTAAAAAGAGGTGGTGGGGGAAGATGGTTGAGGATTCAGAGATTTACACAACTGAAAAGAGTTATTGTTGCAATAATTTATATTTGGAGTCTGGCAGATCATGGATGTTAGGAGCAAGTTCCACAAGTTACATAACCTTCTGACAAACTGTTATAGTCACTAAATAAGCTGTGTCATAGTGATAAGTCAGCAGATAACTCAGATAAAAGCTGAGTTTGGATGGTAATTAGGGTGTTTTCTTGTATCCATAATATTTTAAATTTGACTTTCAAATATTTTACATTTTTTGTTTTTAATCCTCACCCTAGAATCGTAGAAATTAATTCTGCAAAAGACTTTGACATCTTAGTCTCATTAAAAAGTTAGACATCATGGCAGATCATCCTAAATGTACAGTATATTAAATTTCCACTTACTACATATCCAGAAAATATGTGCTTCTGTGCTGTGGCTGATTCTGGCTCAGAGAAATTATAATCATCCACTTTCTTCCACTATCATTTCTCATCATATTTTATTTTTTCACTCTTGGTGTACAGATGACTGTGAACAGTTTTTGGACACTTTGTTTTGACCAAAGACTCTGAGGCAGATGGATCTGGTTGACAGCTCCTTTGACAGAAAATGGGACAAAATCTGTGTTGAAAAATGTGTCAGTCATGAACACATTCCAATACTGACCAAGTAAACTTCCTGTTGGCGAACAACAACTGTGAAACCAAATAGTCCCTTCAGAGCATTCCTAGAAGCTTTGACAAATAGAAATTTCTTAGAAGTGTCAATGCAATTCACACGGTTCACATTGCGCTTCAACAGTGTGGCTTGTGGCAGTCACACCAATTACTAAAAAAAGTGATGCCTGCAAAACAGCTTTTGTGTATTGTACAGTGCACCTGCCCTTGCTTTTCTCAAGATGCATGTCATATTTTCCTCTAAATTCCACTCATTTTGTGATTGAAAAAAGGATATTTAGTTCATGACCAAAATGATCTCATTCAGCACCTCAATCATTGAACATCAAGGAGGATCTAATTCACTCACTCAAGTCAGCATTATGTCCACTTGATCTCCCAACAGCCTTTTAAAAAAGAAGTGTTTCTCTGCAAAAGCAAACATCACATAAGGTTAATCATGGCTAGTGGTAAATAACTGTAATACAGTAGTTTACAATACCACTAACAGTGGGAAATCACCAGTTGTTGATATCATGTTGTACCTAATTAGCATTAAAATTTATACATCCTTACTTTCAAATATGTTTCTTATTTTTGCCCTATCCTCCTCCCATAGCAAATGGATATATATACATATATATGTATATATATCACCCGTTGGTTTTCTGAAGAGCGGTTTTGAAGCTCAAAGTGAGCCGCTCCGGCCGTCGCCATCTTGGCAGTGCGTGATGCTATGTAACTCCCAGCCAATCAAAAATGGGCAAAGAGGCGGGCTGAATGGCTGAAACAAGCCACCTAGCGGCTGGCGGACCTGTCACTCAAAGCAGAGACCAAAACCATTTTTTGTACCACGCTGTAAACATGTTTATTTCTGCTGCAAAGTTGGGAATTTTAACATGGGGGTCTATGGGGATTGACTCGCTTTTGGAGCCAGCCTCAAGTGGCCATTTGAGGAACTGCAGTTTTTGGCACTTCCACATTGGCTTCATTTTACAGCCAGAGCAGGTTGCCGCTTGGTCTCAAGTCTCTTAATCACATCCATGTTTCCCTGACTTGTGTCTTTTCCTTGTGTCTTAGTCCCCCACAGAGGATGCGTGGATAGATGCAAGGAAACCATGTGAGGTGAGAGGAAACAAGGAAATATGTTTCCCTTTCTGATGACTGACAGCTGGATCAGCTGTCAGCTGTCAGTCGAGTTTAACAGCTGTAGAGACTTCTGATGGAGTTTGTGTCTGCACACATGTGTACTGTGCTGACACTAATAAAGGAGCACAGTTATCATTGCCAGAGCAGCAGCTGTTTTCTCTCTGCAGCCTTTTACCTGTTTAACTAACACCTGCACATGAATAAAAACCTGCATTCTGTATTTATACTGTGTACGTGTCCTACTCAGAGGCACAGGAACCATTTCTGCTGGCAGAATGTGTTTGTATTATTTATTGATATCCTGACTGTGAAGTCATTATATAATAACCTAGAATGTGATCAGGGTGTATTTTGAACACTGGAAGATATTTATTTGGCTAAATGTTTCGGGGAAAAAGGAAATTATGTAACTCATATCAAACCCGATGCTCAGGAATTTTCAGCAACATGTGACTGAATGGAAATCATGATAAATGATGTGAAGTATAATTGTGTTTAAAATGTGTTTCTTGCTGACAGACAGACTCTCCCTGACTTTAATTTTATCCAGAATAAAAGTTAATGGAGGAAATAACAGATCATGAAAAGGAAAATCTTTCTAATAAATGAAGAAAGTTGTTTGTGGTTCTTTTGTTGATCAGACAGACGATTAACACAGATTTTTAACTAGATGGTGAATCAGAAAACAAATAAAATATCAAACCTGGGAGTGATACACTTGAGTTTAATCATTTATCTGTCTCCACTCAGTGATGTTGTGATGTATCAGTCCGGTCAGCTGCAGCGTCCAATCAATAACTGATATCCAATAAGGGGGTGTGTTGGCCAGTGCTCTCCTGTATCCTCACTCATGGCTCCTCAGATATCCTTCCTCGATCCTTGATCCTCGATCCCGGCTCAAGCGAGGATTGAGGAGCGAGGAAATATCAAATAAGAGACTTGAGATGTACCCCATGACTTGTAGCTACAGCAGTTTGTTTACTTTGTCTCCATTCTGTACGATACAACTAATGTCAATCAAACAACCTCCAACAACTACACCTCAACCAGCTGAGACAAAAAGGAGCATTTCTGATATTTTAGAGCTCTTTTTTTTTATTCAAATAATATATATATTTTTAAAAACTATTAACAACACATTTAAAAAACATGTTGACATTATTTTCGACTTAAAGTTGTCAGTATGACATGAGGTGATATAAGTGACATTCAAAACATAACCTCAACTGTCACAGTTCCTTTGCTTAGTACAAATAGTGGTCTCAGTATAGTTATATTTCCATTACTTCATAAATAATCAGTAGCCTACACATATGGCCAATGTAAGGTAAAGAAAATTAAAACAAATAGTACAATAGCAACCATGGGAAATTCCCATTGCTCATGTCTGTCCAACATGTTATAAGGCAGGCAGTGGAGAACTGTGGCCATGAGACGTAAAGCCCTTCTGACCACCCTCCACTCCACACCCTGCTAGAGAGAACAGCTCAGCATGTAACTTATGACCTCAAAAATGGACATTATAGCAGAGAAAACTGTGTCAACTCACTGGAGACACATCAGTAATCTCATGCCTGAACTAAAATGATTGTGCAACAAAAACTTGTCAATTTCAGTGCACAAAAAAACATCCATGGAGCTGGATCAAATATGACAAGATGAATCACTGATGATTGATGATCACTGATGATGGAGGTAAGCAGCACAGTCACCATAGTAACAAACAGTTTTGAAAAGTATGAATATATGAATTAATACACACACAACTAGGGAATATATTGCACAAATCATCACACACACCAGACGCCTGTATTGTCAGCATCCAATGTTACACTTTAGGACAAAAAAAGAGAATCTGACAGATCCATAAAAGACAGTACAACATATTCATGCCAAGATTGAATCCTTTGTTGATTCACTATGTACTGAGTCAATGCCGCTATTGAGTCAGTACACTTTTTTCAGACTGTTGAATCACTCCAGGTCAGCAATTACGATGTGTAATTTTTATTAGCTCACAGAAATGGTCATTAGTATTTCATAAATATATACACTCTTGGAGGTGAAATGTGATTGATTAATTCCACTTTGCTTGCTACATATTACAACCTCTCGACTTTGTACTGAAGTTCTTTGAGAAATTTATAATGTACTACAAAGTCTGAGTCATTGTTAATGTTATTAGTAACACCTCTGCCTTGGCTACTATGACAAATCAAAATATCTGCTGTGAAGGGGTCTGTTGAGTCAGGATAATGACTGTCTTTTTGCAGGTCCTGCAGGATAATCAGCTGAATGGAATCAAGTGTGTAGGCCAGCCTGGACAATAACTGAAATACACTTGTGTGTTGTGGTGGTCGGAAATAAGCCTGCAATAGTGTGAGAGGAGTATGGATTACATGAAGGGGACTGTCTGACTGATATACCAGTGACAACTAAAAGCTGTTGAAAGTCTGTGAATTAACCTGCGTAACCAAGACATAAAGGTAATTTTATTCTATGTAATCATAATAGAAAAAGCACAGGTGTTACTAATGATGTCCCAGTAAGACACAACAGTGTGAGTCTTCCAGCATGCACGATACCACGACTCTGTCACTGAAGCAGCTAAATGAAATTTAGCCATCATTACTTTGAAAATTTACACCTGTGCATTTCATACTGTGACATGTCAAAATGTCTTCTGTGAAAAAGGTCTATTCCCCTTAACTTCCTTTGAATTGAGTGGCTACTGTACAGAAGCCTCACAGTGACTCGATTTTGCAAACAGTATATGTTTGTGGTGACTGCATTGCAACAGTGTTGTGCAACAAATTATGAAAATATTTGAAGAAACGACATGAAATCTAACAGAAAAACTGAGAGGTTTTGTCTGCAGTTACACACTGTTGTAAATAACGCTACAGTTTCCTTCAACCCCACCTACTGTAGTTTTCTTTATCTCAATCACTCTCTGTCTCTTTTCTGTGTCTCTTTCACTACAGCTTCACTCAAATTTAATCACACACGCCCACAGCTACCCACCCAGATGCATGCTGACAAAAACCTTTTAACTGCGGTGGGAGCAGCTGAAGTATGAGAGACATACCACCATACCACAAGGTCCGTCTAATCCTTTAAAACGCCTGCTTCAGAGTGTGCCGAAAGCCTGCTGGAAAATGTCTATCTCAACATGTTGGCTTGCCAACTGCAGCGCCATGCCCTCGTCAGAGCCGTGATTAGTAGTGTAAAATGAGTGAGATTAATGATGTGATATAACACAATTTCAACTCCAGGAGTTTTAGCCTCCGATCCATTCTCCAGCGCAGGTCCAGTGTTTCCTCCCCAGGTCGTCTGGTTAGAAAGGTGCCTGGATGGTTTGCTGGTTTAACTCCAGCTGAGGAAAAGGATCTGGGGTAGAATGTGATGTGAACTTCTTCAACAAGTGCTGTCTGTAATGAAGTGAGAGTCCACTATAAATCAAAAAAAATGAGTGAATTTGCTGGTTCTTTACCTCTGTAGCTCCTTCTTTTATAACCAACAACGTCAGGGCCAAACCAAACCTAACAAGCCAAACCTCAAAACCCCTTCCCCCCTTTGAGGTCCTGCCCTTGAGCCCCAGTAACTATTTGCTCTAAGTGCCCAAAACCAGAACTCAAGCCTCCCCCCTTTCCACCACCAAATCAATCCCATCTCCAGCTTTAGATGCTCTGCCTAGCCTAATAACCTTTGCTCTAGCCCCAACTACCCCAGACCTAAAATGCCCCAGCCTCAGGTCTGGTTACATTCTCTTCGTCACAGCTCCAGGTTTCCTTCCCGTGATCCTCCCTTCAGCAGTATTAGTTTCAGCCCAGCCCAATTCATAACTCAGCCCAATCCAAACAAGGCCCTAGCCAGTGTAAAACAGGGTGCACTTCATAAAAAGGTGATGTCAGCTGGCAACAGGGACAGACGCCACTCTGTACTCTAAACATGTGAACGTGTGTCGGTGCATGCATGCCTGGATGTGTGAATGTTGTGTATGTGTGTCACTCTGACCCAGTCTCCATCAACAGACAGTTTTCAGTGGGCTTCAGCTGGCTTTGAAGTGATCTCATGGGAGCCATTAGCCAAAGTAACAGGCCTGCTAGGAGAAGAATGGCATCATGGAACATAGAGGGGTGACAGCATTCAACAGGCACTTTCTCGATGACAGAAACAGTTAATGACTGATTACAAACTGTCTGGACCCTCGACAGTGCATTTTATTATACTTAATTTCTTACTTTCATGACTATCATAAAATGATTTCTAATTCATCCATTTCGAAACATATCTCAAACTGATTTGCTAGTAAAAGTGTTAACTTGATATTATATTATTTAGGTTCTATAGCTTTCATGACTTTTTGAATTGACGGAATAAAGAAAGAATTCAAACATTTTTTCCAAATATTTTCATAAAATATTTTCAAGATGCTAAGTTATTGCAATGTAGTCTTTATAGTTTTGCTGTGTCTAAATATTATTTTTAAGTATACATTGTGAGCATCATCATTCAGGGTTGAGACTGAAAGCAGCAATGTTCTTAAAAAAAAAACCAAGGGGCTAAATTGGTGGGGGTGTGTTGCAATGTGTGTGTTGCAGACAATGACATACAAGCCCAGTTTTAATAATAGATCCTGGAGTTTGAACTCTTATCAGATGCCAAAACTCTGCCAGCAGTTTAGAATGAGAGATGTGACAGGATTTTATAACCGTGGAAAACAATTATTTTGTCCTCCATCTTGACGATTGAAAGGTAAACCTTAGAATTACCCTGTTTGTGTTATAATGTGATCTACGAGGAATGAGCTGTTGCACAAATTTGATTGTAGGTTGTTGAATAATTATGTATTCCTTTGTGGCAAAACTTAAGCCATGTCCAACCTTTTTTCCGCATAATGCTGCCTTTTGTTTTGCCATAGCCCTCTGCATTGAGAAACCCGCTGTGCCAACACAACTCTTGTCCTTAAACCCTACATTAACTCATTGGTTTTTTATTTTTTGTTTTTTGCCACTTAGGGCTGGCGGAAACTAGCTTTAAACACAATTTCCCACATTATAAATTGATAAGCTAACTTATTTGCAAATACCAGCTTATTTGCACAGCCTGTACTGTGGGCACAGAGCAATATTAGCATTCATTTTGGACTTGTTTCTGGCAACCTGGCCAATGCTAGTCCAATATTCACTCCGCCAACTCCTGAGAGAAATATCTGGCTGTTTAACTGCTAAATGCTCCACTAACTTTGCTGTTTGGTGCTGGGCGGGTAGTGTACAGTGGGTTTTCATTGAAAACAGCTGCCTGATGCTGCTCAAAACGGTGCTGATGACAGTGGTAAGAGTGAACCAAAACAGTAAATTTATAGGCCATAAAACCAAAACACGGAGCTGAAAGTTGCTAAAACACTCAGTAGAGGGGAGCTATAGAGTGATCTTTCTCTGTCAGGTCATAATTAATGGCAACTCTTTTCACATTCACAAGTAGTTATTTGATCCATTGTTTTTTTGTTTTTCGATTATAGCAGCTTTAAGAGAGTCAAATTTTTTTTATTCTTCTGCTCACATTCATGTTTTGATGAGATTCATATCATATCATATATCAATCAATATTTCCAGCTTTTTGATTTTTTTTTTAATATAGTAGGAGCAGGTTTTTCTTATATATGTAAGTGATTTTTTAAGTCTATTCAATCAATTAGTTAATCATCATAATAGGCATGATACCTTCTCCCTCTCCGCTTCCTCCATTTCTTCTTATTTTCTGTCCCTCTGTTTCTTGTTCTCCCAACCCTCCTTACTTTTATTCTTACTTACTTTTATTCTGTCCCTCCAATACAGTGTGTTTAACCTAACACACTGCGACACACAGATTGAGACACTCTCTCTCTCTCTCTCTCTCTCTCTCACTCACTCACACACACACACACACACACACACACAGACATGCACTTAAAGATAAATTCACACAGCAATTGAGGCACCGCACCCTAGCGGAGTCACGCCTTGATGCATTATGAGGTTACACCCCTGTTTGGTCTGGCTCATGTTCCAATTGGATACAGTGGGCAAAAACCCATTTTCCCATCGGGTGATATCGATGAGGGTGATTTTGAGCAGCACCCACGCACACACACACACACACACACAATGAGGATTTACTGACAGATGAATCATCAAACATGCCAAGTTGCTCAGAGATTCATTAACTCATGTTCTCAGCTTCGTTCTTTTTTATGTGTCTTGTAGTTGGCTCAGTTCTGCCACTGCATTCCAGAATATTTTTCTTCTCATCTCTGCAAAGTAAGTCTTCATTTGTACCACGTTCGGGAAGTTAAGTGTATTAGAAAAATTGGACACATATTGTCTTTGTCCTAATCTGTGACAGCTGAAAAGTTGGAATTTTCACTGCAAAATTCGAATTTTTTTTAAACACATGCAGGGTTTATTTTCCCTGTTTGAGATAAACATTTCAATTTCTTTTTACCTAGTAGCTATCCTTATTCTTCCTATAGTCCATGGCTTGGTGTTTTCAGATTGTGAGACTATGTTTGATCTTCATTGCATTACAAAATCGCTTAATTACAGAAATATGAGGGAAAACTGGCAAAAATAACAAACTCTTACTTGGAAAAAAGTAAAGTCAATAGATTCAAAATGTTTTGAATGTTACTCATTAAATAACAATTTCTGTTCTTCAAAAAATGAAGGAGAAACAGAGAGTGCCTTTATGCTGTAGAAGTGACATGCTTGAAGCATGAATGTGTTGCTTTAAAAATCTTGGTAAGCTAAAAAATGTTGGAGCTGTTATCTTCTTTCTAAGAAGTGAGACATGTTATAATTATTTGGATCTCTCTCCTCACAGCTGTTGTGCTGCGTGCACGAGAGTGTGTGTGTGTGTCTGTTAGCATAAACAGATGAATGTGCATGCATATATATTGGAATTTGAACTGTATTTGGATAATATGAGGTGTATTTATGTATGTACTCACCACCACCATTGTATGCATTAGTATTGTCTAACATCTGTTTGTGCATCTGCATCTTAGCGAGCGTGCACGCACTAATGTGTGTACGAGTTTCCACCCAAACAGAGTGTTTCCTAGAAGGCTAGCTAGCTGATGTGAAGGTGGTCTGGTTGTTTGGGCTGAGAGCAGGGGATTTTCCCCAGCAAGCTAATTAGACCCAGCAATGATGTCATAAGGCAACCATGGGTCACTGTTGTCAAGACGACAGGTACTGTGTAAACGCAAAGCCATATACACAGTTTAGTTTAGCAGCTGATGTTTGCGGCAGTAGACAATTTTGTTAGCAAGTGCCATGAAGTAATACTTTCTAACAACTTTTGATTCAGACTATTTAAGGTCACCTGCTTATAAAAAAATTGTGATGCACCTAATGTTATGTAATGCTACGTTTGGAGAAATTATACTGTCTTAAGTTCATGAATCTTCCAAGCATTTCAACCATTATCATCCTACTACATTGATACATACATAAAAGTGATAAGTTAGTATGCAATTTGAAATTATGCACACACTAGCTGCCCGACACTAACCTATCCACTTAAACAGTCCCATGCACACACGCTGTGCTGCAGGATGTTTGTGTGCGTTCAGTAATTGCCTCAAAACAATACTGTCTTTCTCTGGGCACAAGGAGCTATAAAGGATGCATGGCCAGATGTGGCCAGGTGGTTGTATACCAGTTTGGATTTTTACACACACACACACACACACACACACACACACACACACACACACACACACACACACACACACTGTTTTAGCAATGTGTTCCTCATTGGATTAGGCAGTGACACATCACAGACCCACTATCTCCACTTAAAGGCTCACACAAGATGCACGGATGAATAGCCCTCTGTCCAGATTTGTTGGAAGTGTGTACATCAAGTACAGATGCACACAAAGACACATCCCATCTGCATTCTACATACAGCACTTATGTGCCCGTATGCATTTTATTTCACATGCTGTCAGCACAGAGTTGACGTTCCAACCATCCTTTTCATATTTGAGTTAATGTCCTGAAAAGAATAGGAGCCTTTCACAACACAAACTTTAAAGCACACATTGACTTGATGAGCAATATCTGTGGTGGATTCAGGCCTCTCCCACTACTGTCTTATGGGAGACAATGTAAGCTGTCGAAGATGATAGCAATTTGTTAGCGATACATGCACAGAGGGGAACAGGGACAACACATCCATTCACTCCAAAAAGCAAGAATAGCAAAGGACAAAGACACATTCATCACTGAGAAAATAAAGCAAAACAAGAAACTAGCATTAAACACTCTAAGAGAAAAAAAGTGTGCATGTTACCTCCAAAGCAGAAACCCCTCAAAGAGGGTACAAAGTGATTAATGATTCATTCAGTGAGCAACCACCAGCTGAAAGTAAATGGGATTCTGGGAAGAGAGAAGAAGAGGAGAGAGTGCTGTTTATCACCCAAATACAGACCTGGCCAACAAACTGGAAACAACCTGGTAGTGATTTTACAAGACAAAAGGTGGTCTGTCTTTTCCTCACACAATTCAAGCTCTACTGTTAAACAAATGTGCTATGCAGCATGTACATGATGATGATATAATGGTGTAGCTGGAAAGCAGAGAAGAGTTGGCTGTGCGTCAGAGGAGAGCGAGATGGAGAGGCGTGGAGAAACAGATATGAGAACTCCCGGGGAGAAGGATGGGAAGATGTGAACTGGAGGGAGATAAATATGAAAATACGAAAAACTCAAAGATTCTGCGAAGATGCACAGAGGACTAAAAGATATAACATGAGAGAATTCATAAAAGATGGAGAAACTGATGCTGTGGGGAGAATTGTTGGCACATGTACTAACATTTTTGTGTGTGTGTATTGAGATGCCAACCTTCTACAGCTGATGGCAGAGAAAACGTGCATCTATCAACTTGATAAGGGGATAATATATGCTAATTTGTTGACAAGCAGCCTTGAATAAGTGGATAGAGGCATTATATGAAATCCATTCGCAGCATTTACACTCAGTAAACAGAAAAATAGAAACGCTTGAATGCCAGTCATGTAGTACATTAATGTTGTGCTCCAGTTTAGGTTGTTACTGGATTGCATTGCATTATACTTTGTGGTGTATCATATTTGTCATGGTGCTCCTGATAATCAGGGGGTGAGTGTATTGTGGAAAGGGTTGCTAAAGAGGGAGCAGTTAACATTTGTCATAAAGATTGAGAAAATATTTAGATTTAAGATTTGTTATTTCTTTAAGTCAGCTTACAACAACTTGTACAGCTATGTCTATCTCCTCCATGCTTGCTGACATTTTTGTATAGTTGTTTTCCTAGAGGTAGCTAGGTAGCTAGTTAGCAATGAAGGAAGATGACGTATCCATTCTTAATCCCACCCACAAAGCTTTGATTGGTCGTTTGTTTCTCTGACTGGCAGAAATTGCCATCAAAGGGCATAACACCAGACCTGTAAGAACCGCTGTACAAATCGAAGGTGTGGGTAGAGATTTGGGGGTCTGGAGCAAGGCTAGACAAATTCAACACCACCACCACAAAATGCAGCTTCATAACATACAACGGACTCAAGCAACGACTGATTTTAAAATAATTGGTGAGCTAAAGCGGTTGAAAGCTCCAGAACAAGCAAGTAAGTGGACCTTGAGTTGAAATTTTTTTTGTCAACTTGATTAAACAAATCTACTGTATGGTGCATAATAGTCTCAACAAACACTAAACTCAGTATTTAGTTATCACTTTTTACAAGGCTGTTGTTCTACATTGCAAACATTATACAGGTGTCTGTTTTTCTGGTCATTAATTCTCAGAATCAGCAAATCAGAATCAGCCTAATCAGAATAAAAATGCCTCATGTTAAAACCTTGATCACCATAAAATGGCCTGTCTCCAGATAAATTGTACTGTTTTTAACCTGTTGGACAGTTAATATATAATTTTTGTATCCATGCATGTTATGATATCTTCTAGTTTCCATTACATTCTGAATTACGGTAGGTGTCATGGGTTGCTTGCCAGTTTCTGGAGTTACACATTTGAACAGAATTGTTGCTTCATTGAAGCCACAAGAATATTAGTGAAGTTTGCCAATGCTGGGGTGCTGGATTCAGAGTTGTATGCATGCCCTAAACCTTCTTTCTAATGACTTACTGCAAAGTATGTAAACCGGACACCTTATCCCATCATTTTATACAGTGGTCATGTAAATACCTTGGTGGTAGTCTTCAATTATATTCAGACAGAAAACATTTGGCCCATGTAACCACAGCAACTGTTGAGTTGTTTCACCCTGTGAAGCCAAAATGAGTAAGTTCTGTGTGTCCTGGGACTCCTGGGTCATTAACACTTGCTGAAACCCCCTCGCATGTTTGGCCACAACACACCCACGTGCAAACCTATCATTGTTCTCCTTGCATCTCCCATGCATCAGCCTTGGGTTCACTTACGTCCGCGTACATGCTGCACTTCCTGGCATCTGTAATGTGTCACCTTTTCAAGATTAGAGGAAAAAGCTGCTCAGTTTCACCACTGACCTCAAAGATTTTTTGACATGGGACAATGCATCATCACTGCACATGTGATGCTTTGAAACAACATTTCTTCATGTAGGAAATCACATCTGTTGTGAATTCAATTAAAAGGTATTACTGGTGGTGGATTTTGGCATATGAAGATACTGACATTTAATTGGTTCCCTAATACATTTGCTTGTCACAAATTAGCAGCGTAGGTACCAGATTAAGCCATTTTAACAGGGAAATTAAGCAGGTTAAGGTTGAAATGGCCCTGAGGAAACTCTGCGGTGGTCGGGTCTTTCTACGTAAAATAAATAGAGACCAAGGAGTTTATTTTCACTGTGGCTAAATAGGGGGGACTGAGGGAGAGAGAGAGACAGAAAAAGAGAGAGAGAGAGAGAGAAGAAGAGAAAGTGGTTTATTTTCACTGCGGCAAAATGGGTTTGTTTTAACTCTGCAGTGTTTGGAGTTGGAGTTATCCCCTGTGTAAGCCAGGCAGAAAGTCAGAAACAGGAACAGTAGAGAAGAGAAGGTGGACAGAGCGACAGGAAGGTGTAATTCAAGAAGGTAAATGTGGAACTTGAGGAAAAGTTGGGTAAGAGAGAGAGAAAAAAGGGTTTGCGAGGCTCATATGTTCATGCTTAGTGTTGGGAAATCGGAGGATGAAACAAGAGACCCCAAGTGTTCCACGTCTGTGCAACAGCCTCCTCTCTCTATTAGTCTCTGTTCACTCTATCATGACACACACACCATTTCCCGGGTGTGAATGAGTATTACCAAAGGCAACTCCGCTGTTGACGCATTCACAGCATTGTGACGTCACTGGTCTAATTGATCCCTGCGTCTGTGCACAGAAGAAAGGTTTTTTTTCTTTTAGCTCTGTTCTTGGAAACATGAGGTCTCTGATTTTTTATCAAATAATGGTTCTGATTATTGGGCTGTTGTCACAGTTATTACATAATAACCACACAACATATACAATTTTTTGAGATGATGCACTCAGTTTTATCTTCAGGAATGAATGGGGTTCAAGGCAGCAAAATCAATGCCATTTACACAGTGGATCAGAGGGAAGAATAATACTATCACTAATACTATTTTTAAAAGCTATTTTTAGAGGTACAACACTTATCATAGAATTTGTCATAGAAAAAATTTACAGCGGACATTAACTTGTCAAGGAAAAAAATCTTGTTAATATAGGTGTAAGTGCCTTGTCGAATGCGTTGTGGTTAGAATGCGATTGATTGACCAGCTCATATTGTGATCGGATCTCAGCCAGGTGTTAATGCAATCTGTACATCGTGACCACATTCTTTAGAAAAAAATCTGCTGGTGAAGGGTCACCTAACTCTGCCTCCTCATGCTAGCTCATGCTGGCTGGCAAAAGCTACAAATACAGCAGTAGCTAGCAAGTCTTCCCCCGCAAAAAGATTTTAAAATTATTTAGGCTTCTGTGGCATTGCTTCTCCTGCTCTGAGAGGCACTATGTTTGTTGACAAGTCCGCCCGTCCCACGTGCCTAACTTGCATATTGAGATCCAATATGAGATCCAATCATAATGCAGATGCAAGATAAGGAGATACCAGATATAAATGCAAAGGCCTGTGAATTGGATGTCATTTTAAAGATAATGTAATGATAATGTGTAAATGGGGCAATAGCAAGCGGCACCCTCTGAGGCTGAAAAATTAAGCCAATGCGGAAGTGCCAAAAGCCTGCATTCTATTTAATGGCCATCAGGGGGCGACTCCACTGGCTGCAAAAAGAAGTCCGATTGTATGGAAGTCTATGAGAAAATGCCCTACTTCTCTCTTGATTTATTACCTCAGTAAACTGTTTCCTAATGAGTTTATGGTCTCAATTGCTAGTTTCAAGTCTTCTTCAATACAGCATGAAATTCATTTTGTAAATTATGGCCCCATTTAGAGTAAAACAGATAATAAAGCAGCGTATGCTTTAAGGTGTGGCTACGATGTGATTAACAAGTCGCTACCATGGTGACATCGTAGCTTACGTAATGTAACCGTTGCGTATAGGCGTAGCTGCTGCTATTTCACAGTGTGTTTTCAGGTCAATAAAGTTAATTGTAACATTGTGGTCACCTAAAAACAGTCTTGTTCAGCGTTTAGCTGTAATAAAACACCTATCAATGAGTCAGATGATCAGTTTTTCCGGTGAGTACATTTTGTTTTAACAGTTTTAGGCCTGTTTTTTGCTAGCAAAGATTAGCATTAGCATTGGCATTATCACTGTTAACCATAGATTGTAAATGCATTGTGCTAAGCAAGCTAGCAGCTAGCGCTATGGTCAGCTCCACCCTCTCATCCAAATATGGTAACTCCTGGCTCCAAAAATCAAACATGGCGACAGCCAAATCCAAGATGGTGATGGTCAAAACGCTACACTTGAGGCTTCAGAATGGCAGTTTGCAAACCAATGGGTGACATCACGGTAACTACGTCCATATTTTTGACAGTCCATGGGCCATAGTCAGGGTAGGAGTGATATGTGGAAGTATTTGAGATCGAGCATGCTATAAAAATTAAGAAGTATTGCATTTAGAGGAAACATTAGGTAATTGCATTTTTTTATTAGTTTAGTGCTGATAGGATACATAAACTGGAAGTGAAAGCCATACTCTGTCTACTAATATTTGTCCTGGGTGTTGCTCAGATCATGATTTCAATTTCCAATTTTGATCTAACTCCTCCGATCTATTCTCTGAAAGGACACCACTGCTGCCCATCAGGTGACTGGTGCAGTTCAGTCTTGAACAAAGACAGTGGTGAAAGAGAAAATGTGAAACATGTAGAGAAAAGATTTTGCTGGGTGCTGGGAGCTCTGCTCATTTTCACACCTGACTTCATCAGGTCAAGTGCTGAAAAAGCTTGTGTGGCAGTCAGATTGTCAATTTCAGAAAGTTCCAAAAATTTAGTGATATGGACCCTGTGTCTGACCTTCTGAAAGCATCTATTTACTTTGTTTGGACTGTTTGTCTGAAGGAGCATGTAAGCAGCTTTAACTTCTGACATTTCGCTGTATAGCGATGTAATAGAGACCAAAATCAAAACTCCAAAGATATTTTCCAATTTTTCCTGTTAAACTTATGCAAAACATTTTTCTTATCATCATTATGGCGATAACATTCAAAGTTAGATCTCAATGGAGCATATTGTTAGTTTAGGTGGAGTGCTGACGTTGTGCTTGAATTAGGTGATTGGCATCACCTGCTCATTAATCAGCTGCTTGCCAACCAGCTGAGTAGTGTCCTTATGATATTAATACAGGTGTACAGTGTGGCTATTATAACCTGACATTGTTCATCTATGTGTTCGGTAAGAAGGATTAGTTCTCTCAGCTTTGAGAGCCCCCTTGAAGAGGAGAGCCTTTTCTACCAAATCTAATTGTATAACTATTTGCTATGAATGGTCAATTCCTGGACGCAAGTTTTTTTGGCTGAAGTGTTCCTTTTGTTTTTGAATAATGCTCCCATTAAATACCTACCTCTAAGCAAAACCCCTACTGCTCAACATGATGTCTGCTTAAAGATAGAGTTTCACCAAGTTATGGTTCTAATTATAGACGATCATGGTGGAAACATTATTGCATAACTTAAAAAACTGACGTGGTTATGAATAGCCAGAGCTAAGTTACTGTCCTGAACAGCCATTTAAATCCAGATAGGTCACATTTTCTCAGTTGGTGCTCAGGCTTGACTGTGACCTTTAACTCCTGCTGCACTGCTGGATATCCCCCAATGCCATTACCCTCCCCCCAGCACTTTCCACAATCTGCACACTGTGAAAAAACCGGCATAGAAATGTCTAGAGATTCTACTGCAAGATATACTGTATGCGGTTAAGATTCTCGCTGTGTGGCCCTTCTCAAAGAAGAACACTTTGGAAAATTCTCTGGGGTTTATAAAGTATGACAGAGGTGAAGTAAGGTTAACAAAAATGTAACATACTGATTTCTTCTGGCCTCAAGGTGTGATTTTCCCAGCGTCACATGCTCTTGTTACAAACACCTTGTGTCCACATTGTCCTGACTTATGAGACATTTTCATCAAAACCATGCGCTTTCCTAACATTTTGACTTGATCCTAACCATCATGTATGGAGAGGTGAGTGATAATAGCCAGGATACTTGTCAGGATACATTAGCTACTTAATTTGCTTTCATCCAAAATGGAACTGATAGGTCCCTAATGTTACTGGAATGATCCTGAATCTGTGGGTTCTACAAAGAGTAAAAGAACATAAATATTCATGTGCCACATGTGCTGAAAGACACAAATCAAGTTACTGTTGAGCTGAAGACAACCAGGCAATAATAGATATCCTGCAGATAAAAAAACAGGCTAGTTGCTGTTCTGAAAATGCCACATTGTCTGATAGAGATACTCCTGTGTTAACAGAAACTTCAATCTCACTCAAAGTATCAATGTGTCAAGTATCATCAAGCACATTGTCTTTGTTTAGTCAGATATTGACTTATCAGTGTTAACATACTGAAAATTTAGCATTAATGTATTCCACAGACAGATAACACTGGGAATGAACTGTCTGTGAACTCAGACCAAGCAAACTGCCAAAACATTTTTTGTTTTCTTGCATCAGATTTTATTGTATTGGTTTTTTATTCAAGGCCTGATACTATACATCAGCTAAACATGATTTAAAAATGCATTTCGACTCAAAAAGTTTCACTTCAAATCAGGCCTTGAAATAAAACAGGCATGTATCGTGGAGTGTATCTGTAGCACCTGAAATGATAGTCACACCCTCTGAAAATTTGTCTTGGCAGTGCAGTGTAAGTTCTGGGTGAGTGTCCAGTCTGCTTTTCATCAATCACTGACAGAGTTCACTTTACTCACCAGAAAGTTTGTGTCAAACCTCAATTAGACCACAACTGCTGTAACCAGATCCGACTGGAGAGAAATCATCCGTAGCGTCCCATCAGAGTCTCCACCCCAGACAAGCAGATTTCCATTTTTATATTGTGAAGCGTTCATATCTACTCACTGATTAGTCAAAAAGTTCACTTATCTGAGAAGACAAAACTAAACCGAGGCACTCCGCTATAAATACAGATCAATTGTTTTTAGTTTGAGTTGAAAATGCCAGCTTAGTGCAAAGAAAGCAAAACCTGAGAGGAAAAGTGTGTTACATTTTGTTGGTTTGGACATAGTCTAGTTAAAGTATCTCTCAGCAAAAATATATGTATTAGCCCTCTGAACTAATTCAAACCCTGTCAGACACAAAGTGAGGATGGACTTCTCCCGAAGGTGTTAATCACCATCTTCAAAGGATGCACCAAGACAAGGCAAACTGATACAGCTGAAACTTGATTCACCTAACTTACCACAAAAGTAAAGTTCCATTAGCTCAGTACTTACACTGTACTTCCACTTCCAAAAGAGTCTCCTCATCATTTGTTCACATGGACATCAGAGAGTTTTAGACTGGAAACAAGAGAGCCAAGGGTCGACATCAGCTGACCTCCATCCTGCCTTCATACTAAGGGTTAAGCTAATGCCACCAGAACTGCTTTTTCTGAGAGTTGTTCCATTTGCTTCAACCTTTGACCTGAATGTGTTTTGAATGGTTGAATGAATGGTTGAAGTTCTTAATTCAAAACAGTAATTACTTCAAATCTGACATTTTGCATTAGAGAGAGAGATTTTGTGCATACCATAAATTGAAAGGCG
Organism: Thunnus thynnus; assembly: GCF_963924715.1. NCBI lineage: Eukaryota > Metazoa > Chordata > Actinopteri > Scombriformes > Scombridae > Thunnus > Thunnus thynnus. Next base: position 25,293,786 of record NC_089526.1, read on the forward strand.
TTCTACATTTTATAAGTATATTTTACATTTGTAATCTCTAGGTTTTACTGAAAATGTATTCTTGAAAAATGCTAAAATGTTGTTGAAACACATGCTCAATTAGACACACCCCTTTAAAATGGTATATGCCTAAAGCATTGCTTTGTCAGTGGGAAATCCTGCAGGTCTGAGTACCTTTACAGTTACAGAGACTCTGCCAGTGGGGCACTGCAGCTTTTTTGGCCATGCTAGCGGTATGGCTCGAGGGATGGCAATGTCAGTCATAGTGTCCACCACTTTGGTTCAAGTTGAAATTGCCATGAAATTTGGTATAGATATTCATGGTGACCAGATGATGAATCCTAATGTCTTTAGTGATCCTCTGACTTTTCGTTGAGCACCACCATGAGGTTCACATTTCACATATGACATGACATGAGCACTTGTACAGACTCACAGAGCCTCTAGCATGGTGACTCTCATGACTCTTGTCTTGTTTGATATTTTGTTCTACCACAAAATTTGAATCTTCTGTTAATATTTATTACGTGAATGGTTCTAATTTGGTTTAAATTGTGTTGATTTGTGAAGGTATAACCTTGTTAAATATCTTAAATATTAAAAACCCAATACACAAAGCCCTTCAGAAATATGATTGGAGCTAACTAAAAAATCAATCTAAAGGCACATAGAAATAGATATTGTTTTAATTTTGGGAAAGAAATTAAAGGCATAAAGTGTGATAATGAGAGAATGGACAACAAATTCAAGGAACAGAAATAGAAGGCAGGTCTACTCAAAGAGAGAAAGTAAAGACTGAGTAAGTCCAGTTTTTGCGTCAGAGAGAATTTGTGTTAAAGATCAGGTGACCGTGAATGAGAAGGTTTGAGAGCCACTGAGTGAGAGATGAATGGGTTGGTCAGCGGGTTAGAGAGGGGGTGGGATGTAATGGCTGGAACCTCCAGATTATTGATCACTGCAGGCACCAGTCCATCTCACCCTGGACAGCTGTGGCTTGTCCACTCTGACCTCTGGATGAAATATGCCTGCACCTCAACAGCGTGGCCTGTATTCTCACTGCTTTATCTCCACCAGGCCTGCTGGGAGAGGAATGAAAAAAAGAAAGACTGACAGGCTGTGACAAGACAGGACTGCAGAGTCTTTAACATGAAAGCTGAAACAACGTAATTTAAATACCTCCCCATTAGTAGGTCTGCATCAACCTTTGTAAGACGCTGGCTACAAAGGGTACAATACCATGGATGCTGGTTTAGCCTCTTATCACGAACCTAGACTTGAATGACAGCACTAAGACATATAGGGTAGGAAGCAGGGTTTACAAATTACTGATAGTGATATCTGGGAGATGTGGAGCTGATAGGCTTCTCAGTGGGTGTGCTTTGGTCTCTGTGGTACTGTACTGATAGAGCATTATGGGTGAAATCACAGAGGTGTTTGATTAAACTGTATTGAACTATATGCAGATGAATGACTTTTACAGTGTCATTACTAAACTTTATTGTAATTTTCCATTTTTTTGATTATGTCCTTAATTTTATGTCCTCATATCACACCATAAAGTATGATTGTTGATGTTGATAGAGCTTCCAGGGGCCTTTAAGGGATTTTAAAATAAAAGTCAGATGGTATTAGTCATCATATCAGAATAACTAACTCCATTTTCAGAGATCCCATGAGGTTCTAATCCCTGCATTGGGACAGATTCAGACCAACGGAAACAGAAGAAACCGAGGTGGATGACTTCATGACATGCAGCTGGATAAGACAGTATTGATGGCTGATTCTTAAAGGTGCAGTGTGTTGAATTTAGTGGCATTGAACTGAACGGATTTGGCAGTAATGGAATGTAACATTCATAAATATATTTGAATTAATATATAATCCTACAGATCCTACATATTAAAACTTGTATACTGGGTAAGATAGTGGAAGGTCATTTACATCGATAAACTTGATATGTAACAGATGATATCTGTGAAAACACCTTCTTTATAGTTTATCATAGAGAATTATAACACAAATAGGTAACATAACTTGACCAGTGATCAAGAACTGTCATGGATACAAGTTTTAAAAGACCAATGTGAAAGATTTAGTAGCTACTAGTGGAACGGACTTGACAGAAATGTAATATGTTATTCATAAGTATGTTTTAATAAGTGTATAATAACCTGAAAATAGGAATCGGTGTGTTTTCATTACCTTAGAATCATCAGTCCTTTATATCTACACAGGGAGTAGGTCCTCTTTCACGGAGCCCACCATGTTGCACCGCCATGTTTCTACAGTAGCCCAGAACAGAAAAACCAAACACTGGCTCTAGAGAGGACCTTTTGCATTTTTTTCAAGTCTTGCGTTCACTGTAGGTTATCCTACACGTTTGGCAAGAGAGGGTGAGGGGGGTGGGGGGATATTCAGTTGGTTTGTTGCTAGATGCCCCTAAATCCTACACACTGCACCTTGTAATAGAACAATACAGGGAAATGCATGTCAAAAACTACAAGTGTTGTGTTGAAACAGAGAAGAAATTCTTAGTAAAATTCACTGGGGAAACAATATTTCAGAGGTTCTTGCCAGTATGTGCTGTGGAGTCAATTCCTAGTAATGCTGTGATTAATAATGAGCAGAGTTGTTGCAAAATGTGACTAAAAATTAAAATCTTCACCACTTTGTAAATAAACAACCACAGGCCAAACGAGGTCCAGACCTCTAAATATTGCAGCCTTTTTAGATGTTAATTTTAGTGTTGGAGGCTTATAAAGGTTTCAGACCTCTACATTTTGCAGTTCTTTCATACATGACTTTCCAGCTGGTTCTGTGGCCGTAGCCCCGAAGGGACAAATGTGACCCTTGATCTTCTGGGACCCCGGACCTGACATTGTGCACTTTGACCCCTGAGGCTAGAGATCATGCAGGCGATTATGTTTGGCCACTGACCGCGGAGAATCAAAGGAAAAGCAGGGCTTTGGTTCATGTGTGAATGTCTTATGCAGATAATTATGGCCATCCAGCCAACAAATCAACTTTAGGACGAAATGAAATGAGTGGAGATGGTTTGCGCTGGTTGATGTGTGTGTGTGTGCATTTCTGCATGAGAGAGCCAGTGTGTCTCACACCAAAGGTGGAGGTGTTACAGAGAGAGAAGAATTTGACCCATGCTTCTCCTGATCATGGACTAGCAGGGGTCCAGTTCTGTCACATGTTCAACCTGTCTGTTCAGATAAGACCAACAAGCACAATGAAGTGGTCAGACAGCAAGGTATTCTGATAATGTAATGGGTTAAGACCCTTATATCATGTACTAATATCATCAAAGGCTTTTATCAAGATTTTAAATCAGATAAGAGATAAGATCATTTTTTGTGGCATTTAAGCAGCAGAACCAGCATCAGAAAATCACTAAATAAAGATAACATGAAGATAAAGATAATTAAAAAGTGAAAGTAAGGTAATACAGGGTGGATAATCAGACAGCTTGTTGCAAAGAAACTGTCCTATTTTTCTGTCACTTTCTGTTTTTTTTTTTTTAACTTTATAAAGTAGAAATCCTTTCCAAAATTAATTTGTATAAAGCTTAAACCACAGGATATTCCTTTAATGCAATGTTAACAAGTGCACATCATATACGCATGTGTTCCTGGGTTCATATCTAGTTCATGACTTCTGTTGCATGTCATATTGTGTTTTCCAAATTTCCCATGACAACCCACTGTTTGAGAATATTGAGCTGTGGCGAAACGAGTGCCGAAACAAAATTGATAATTTGTAACTGTAGAAGCATTTGAGACTGTCAGCCTAATCCACACACAATCCTAAGGCCTCAGTCACAATAGGCTCTTTCACACCCTCTAATTTTAAACATCAAACTGCCATTATTACGGTCATGGTCGTATTTGCAGATAAATATGACATACATCATTTCTACATGTCCTCTGATTACGTTTATGCACACCTCTTACATAATACACTTTGATCTATGAAGGGGCTTTGATGAAACATCAGTAACTACTGTCATGCTTATGATCATTATTCACACACTGTGCACTCTGTGACCGTTGTACAGTTGCTTGGTGAAGTGTGTGTGTCAAAGTCTCATGATCAACAGTTCGCAGCAGGCAATCCTCCACCTGTTCTACCATCTCTCTTGTCATAGTGATTGTTTCACTGAGTCATTGGTTCATTGACTCGTAGAAGGCATCTAACAGATTAATTTAAGAAACAATTTCAAACAATTTTGGCACTCTGATACAAGTAACCCACCACTTCCATTAAAAGAGAATTCCACCTTTTATCCATCAGTCATCCATCTGTATGATTACAGAAATACTTTGTGATGAAATATTGTAATAAATAAGTATTTTGAGCACCTTTTCTTACAAGAATTGTGGTATTTTCTATATTTCCCAGAATGTTAATTCCACTGTAGCATCCAAATCTGACTTTCTGAGTAAAATACACCTCTAAACATCAAATCTGGTTCTGAAATGTAGCGAAGGTACACCATCAGTACTTGTTGGATGGATTTACTCTGTATGAAAGATTTGTGGATGGAAGAAAGGTCAGGAGCCGAGGGAGTGTAACCACATGTAGCAATTCATAGCATTATATAGCTGCTGTATTGTTTTTTGATGACCATCCTACATCATAACAGGATTTCGCTGGATTTCTGCACATAACTCAGGGTATGACTGTGTGTAAAGACAGTTCAGTGCTAACGCAACACACAAGAGAGGATAAATTTAAATCAACCAGACACAGCAGACAGCTCCACAGGTACATAATGACTTGAAGATAGTGACTGATGGTAAAGCATTCAAAATATCCTCACAAGGGGTTTTGAGATATCCTGTTTAAAGCAGAATGTGACCTAAGTAGTGATGCCTCTATGATTAATTTCAGCTCAGTTTAATTAGTGTTTGTGAAATTTGGGTATGGTTAAGTCAACACACACACAACCTATGGTTCTGATTTTTTATTTTATGTTATTTTATGGTAAAATAGTTTGGTCAGTACTGAGGTAAGGTCTTGCTGATGGAAAAAGAAAAAAAAAACCCGGCAGGATTGGTAAGTATTGATATTTGTTGGCAATCACAAATTTCCTGGAAGAACACACTCACCCAGTTCAGACTTTGAGGTATAAAACAGTTTTCACAAGTTCATATGAATTCAAGTCACAGTTTAACAAATGCAAAATAGATACATAATAGAAACATAAAAAAGGAAACACAATTCTACCATCAACTGGAATGGCACAGGTTGTGACACCGTGTCACAGATTAAGTTGGCATTTTGATGTAGATCCACACTGTCATATCCTGTCTGTCTTTGTTGTATGGATCCATTACAACCTGTGCAGTGACCTGCAACATCCCGCTTGTCTCCCTTCATGGCCATCACCTCCATAAAGTTCTCAATTTCTGCCATTTACAATCAGTGGACTGCAAAAACAGTAGCAACCATATGTTTTTAAACTAAAAACCTTTCTGTTAACCTTAGCTTACTTTCTTTTTAATGTGTATGTGGAAGACTAACAAGATAATGACTACCCACTATACCGTAGACAATATTTAAGTGACAACACATGAAAGACTGTGTGGTCAATATATCATCTAACACTCACAATCATCGTTTAGGTCTGTAAAAGGACTCATAATTCTCATGAAGTACTTGCTCTATCCTTTGTGGCATCCATTACAGGAAGCAGCACACACCGAGGCCTGTTTCCCTTTAATATCCGCCTGCAGTCTCACTGCTGTTAGTAAAAAATATTGTCATGCTCATTTAGCAGACAAAGGCTGGGTTTGCACTGCAGCGTCTGGAAGTGCTTTTCAAGCTTCAGCTTTAGATACAATACTGAACTCAAAGCCAGAAGATGACTAATGATAGAGAACAATGTTAGTTGCAGTGTTCTAAGTTAAAACACCTATTTGTCATCTGGAACTGGACTAATTTTATGTGTGAGTAAGTGAAGTACGGCAGAACAGATGGACGTTTACTGAACAAGTGTAAATAAAAGTGGAAATGGAACTGAATTACAAAGGAATTCATGACGTTCAATCTGAAGAATAAAGGGAATCACTCAATTCTAACAGAGTTTTAAATATTGACTGTATGTCTGTGATTCAAATCATTCTACAACTAACCAAATAAGACCACCAGCTTCCAGTCACAGTAAAAACACTGTCATGAAATACTCATTAGTGACTTACGGCCATCATTTAGCACTCAGATAAAAGCCACTGATTAAAACCATTACTGAGCAGCTCTGATAACAGCAGCTCTTTGAAGCAGAGTGGAGGATAGCAGAGGCAGTAAAGAATGTCCAGCAGACTTCCTGCTTCACACAGGTCATTCAGACCTGCACAGTTATGTGAGTGTGTGTTGGACTGTCACTGTCAAAATGTGTGTGCATGTGTGTGAGTTCAACAATGAATTAATTCAGGTGCATTTTTATTCTTCTTTGTGATGTAATGAACAAACGGATACCTTGAATTATTTTCACTAGTATAGTGCTCAAAATGTGCCTGTTCGGAACAGGCCGATTTCTCGATGACAAGAGAGAACAGTACCCGTCCCCTAAACGCCTCACATGCAGACTATCAGTAGATGCTACAATTTTGAGCTGAGCTGAAGTTGATTGGATGGACTGCATGCCTGAGACATCTTGCACTATGTCTTGAACGTACATACCAAGTGTCCTCTTAACATTCTTAGAGTTTTGAGTTTTGATCTTGTATACATTTTAAACATCTTTTCCAATGGACTCAACCAATCTGACACATGACAAGTTGTTTCAACTGAATTGTGAGGTTGTAAAAGAAGGTGTATGTCTCTCTACCCCACTATAGCCACTCTCCCCTAAATTTAAACCATACTGTAGAATAAGGAACAATAACTTGTCAAATTTGCAACTAAATTTGAATTGTGCAAATAAACCTCAAATTTACTTACTAAAAATACTTCCTGGGCCATCAATCTGATTTCCTCAGTAATTTTTAGGTGAGTATATGGCAGAAAAAGTTACAGGACCAGATGACCCAAATGTGATGGTGGTGCGGTATTTTACACAAATGACAACATTGCAACACTCAAGTGTTGGGCGCACATCACAACATCCTCTCTTCTCAGTGTAAACATTTCAAGATGAAACTGAACGAGCTTCAAAGTATGTCTTTTTCACCTTATTAAGAGCACTGTAATGTATCACCATGTATCATCTATTATGCAAAAGTAAAAGAAAATCAGTAACAAACCACAAAACACTGTGAATGAGCCAATTTCAAGTTGTTTCTCTTCATGTCAGATCAGTCCACCAAAATCATTTTTTGTCCTTGTAGTGCAAGACAAAAGCTTAAAAAAACTTGTACAACCACAATAACCAGCGTTGCAGCCTGTGAGCGAAGAGAGAAAACTCACCCCCCTTGATATTATAACTTTTTAACTGTAAGTACACACTGTGTGTTCTTTTTTGGCTTGTAATATTATAATCTCTCTTGTGTTGCCATGTTGCAGACATATGGGGTGGTTGGTAAATTATGTCCATTGTCCTGTGAGGAGGGATGATGATTGAATACATGTCAACTGTAATTCTCACAGGTTGTGGCCTTGAGGTCTGTGTGACCTCAAATAACACCCAGCAGAGGCTGAGACGTCAGACTTAGGAGGATGGAGGCCACTAGATGAGTGGAGTGGGGGGTCCGGGTGGTGAGATATGGAAACAGTATGGAGAAAGAAAGAAAGAGAAAAGGCAGAGAGAGGAGGAAGTGGAGAAGCACAAGAGGGACAGACAGTGGGAAGTGCATGGAGAGCGTTATCCTTTAAAACCTCCAAATTACTCCTCTAATTCTGCACAGCGTTATGGTCTTAGAAATCACCATGGTAACAATACCACAACAAGGAGAGTGGCGTATCCCTGTCCAGACCCTCTCTCTTTCTGTCTCTTAACACACACACACACACACACATACGTAGTCTCTCCTGCAGTGAAGCATTCATGTCCTACCACAATTCCCTAATGAGTACACACACTCACTCAGAGCAAATCAACACAAGTACCATCCTGATTGCTTCAATCTTCCGCTCTTTCTCTCTCTTCCCCCTAAACATAAAGTCTTTCTGCCTTGCTCAATCACTGTCTTTCAGTGAGAGTTCAGTACTGTGGCTGAGCTGATGATAAGTGGATGTTTTGAGTCTTATGAGTGTTAAAAAAAAATAGGAATACACATTTGTGGACATAAAACGTTCAGGTTTAAACGAGGGTTTGGTTCATGTTATGATAATAATTTCAATGATGAGTGTTTGTGTCTGCAGTTGTATGTGTGTGTCCACGTATGTGTCTGTCTAACTGTATGTTCCATCCACAGATGATAGCGGCTCTGCTAGGTCGTCATGGCACTGGTGGAAACTTTGAGGCAGCACCCAGAGGAAGGCAGGAGGAGGAGGAAGATGAGGAAGGTGCTTTCCTCTCAGGGTTCAAAGGTTATTTCTATCCATTACCACCACTGCTCCACCCCAACTGACTGTCTGTGTGGAGGAAGAGATTGCAACATGCAAACCTGCACATAGGTCATTCTGAGATGTTTCCTTTTATACTAGTACAGATTTTGTGTATAAGATTTATGTGCTTTGAACCTGTAATTGGATCAACCAGTCAGCTTGCTGGATGCTCAGGTCTACATGATGCCTTGTTGAGATTTGGGAAGTGTGTGTGTTGGCTCCCTTGTGACTCTACGTACACCTGCAAAAATGGTTACATTTATCTTCAGAAAACCAAAAGTCCAACCTCAATTTATTTTCCCAAAACAGTGAGACGAGGTTAGATTTTTAAGGACTCTAAAAGACTGCACTGTTTATTATTTTGTTAGAATATTCCCCATTTTTCAAAAATTGCTTTAAAAAAGCTGCTGTAAGAATGTGGCAGAATGAAACACATCATAACTTCGATATACAAGTTCTGACAGAAATCAGGGTGTGAAAGGATCAATAGACACCTTTGGCCCAAAGATGACAGCACCCTGTTGAAAACACTCAAATTTAAACAATGCTGCATTTCTGCAGCCTTGTCTGGTGAATATGTTTGTCTATGTGTTATGTACCTATTAAACAGTCAGATAACAGTCAAATGTACTGCCTTTTAATGAGACAACGTCACTGCTTGACTTCTGCCCTCCGTAAATATTATTTCTTCCTGATGACTGATTGCATTGTTGGGGAGGAGAGCATAGAAGATTTTCCCCATTTCCCTAAATTTGGGAAAATCACAGCTTAACATACAGCCCTCCGGAGAGACGTGAGGAAATCATAGACTGAAGGTTTCGATGTATTTAAGAGCAGAGACACATGGTACCAATTGGACCTAAACTCCTGGAGTAACACTCTTTATGTCAAGGAGGAGAGAGAAAGGGAACCCAACACGGTAGCCTACTCTGTGTGCATGTGTGTGTGTGTGTATTGGATCATTCTATACAAGAGCGTCACGCCCAACTCAATCCATTTGTGTGCGTCTCTGTATCTGACATAATCCAACCAGCCACAAGACCCGATGTCAACATCCAATCAGCGGCCTATTTTTGGTCTTTCTGATTGAGCTGTCTAGAGACTACACTTCACACCCTAAAACCACGCCTCGAGACAGCACTGATTTGCGACTGCGGTTAAACTGCACTGAGCTCTGATTTATACCACCCACCCATTCAACTACACTCAATCAAACTTTCAACTTCTCCAAGGCCTTAGACTATGTCTTTTTTTAATATATCTGACCTGATTTAAACCCATGTGCTTTGAGTGCACTTCTAACACCAGGAATTTTTGATTGATTTATTGTAGGAGGCACAAAATCACCTCACGTGTTCAGCAATCAAATGATGTAATATGTTATGCTCATACAACAAACACACTGTGAAACTATGTAAAAACAACAAACACATCTGGTGGTTAAACATGTTGGAGAAAAAAAACAGCTTTTTTTACACTGCAAGTTGACTTTTTGCAATTCTAGAACCACAGGAAACATTTGGGAGAGGTCATGCCAACAGGTGAGAAAAATTAAGTTAGTGTTGGAGACTTTCAAATCAGTCTTGACCTTTTTACAAGTAATATATATATATATATATATACAATAGGAAATCATAATAGAGTAAATAGTAGATTTCCAACCATGAGTAGAGTATCTCAGCTTATTTGACAAAATAGAAATTATGATTTGATTTGATGAAGGGTGGTGTCGATGGAGGGGTACTTTAGTTCATCTGATAGGGCTGTGGAGGTGCTGTAGACTATGCTGGTTGATTCAAACGCTGCATCACCAAAGCAGTGATGAGAGATGATACTTATGGTCTTGGTTTTAAAGAACTGAACTTCAAAGAGGTCACTGTAAGATAAGTAAAACAGAATACGCAGGAAAAGCAAGAGAAGACAGCTGGTTACAACAGTTTCAACGCCATTACACACCTGCAAACTTTTATCCAACACTTGAAAGTAAAATAGTGCAATAGTGATGACGCTGACAAAGGCAGCTGTAAGTGATTGAAGTAGAAGCTGTGACTTACTAACACAGTTTTACTGTTATTCTGTTTGGGGTGAACAAACTTTACTATCGTTTTAAACATCTGAATGTTTTATTTGAACTTCTTGGGAAGCAGCACTCTTGTTTGCTTGTGCAGCCATGTCATTGATGATTGTTGTGGAAAAATCTTCAAATGGGCCAATAAATCTTCAGGTCAATAAATCTTCTTTGAGAAAAACTCAGAAAATACACTGGAGGCTGGTAGAGTTCAATGTGAATAGGTTTACTGTGCATAAAGACATACAGGGCGAACCGAGGCCTTTGTCCCGGGAAAAACCTAACCTAAAATCATATATATACTCATATTATATACTTTTCATAACCCCTCCTGTTGTGGAGCTTATTTTCTAGGCTCCACCTCATTTTTTAATTATATTCAACCATCTGGTCATTATTTCTGAGTTCATAAGTGACCTTGACGCTTTGGTGATAATACAAGTGTGACTTATCTTAGAAATTACTGCCTCAGCATCTTCCACTTTTTTCTCACAGTAAAAATGGACCTGGCGGCCTTTAATCATTTCACACAGAAAACCACATTACTATACCACAGGTTAGCCTTTTTGCTAACTCCCTGGAAACTGTCTCTTATTGGCATAATGTTATCTTTGCTCTCTCACTGGCACATTCGTATGATCATGGAAAGGCAGTTTTCCACCACATGATCCCTGACTCTACACTGTTTCTGCATTGTTTTATGTCCAATGCCAGAGTTCAGTGCAATAATTGGTGTGCCCTTTTTGTGGCAAAGTGGAAGGTAAGGGTGTGAAGTTCCGAGTTGATGGGAGTGTACTGCAACTGACTTTCTTGCAGGAGACTGAAGTTCACAGCCTGTCACAGACCCCCAAAACATTGAATGTTTTCCAAGGTTTGTTGAATCATTCAATATCTACATTCTTGTCTAGCAATAGATCTGGATTCTTTGGCCATGTGAGGTAGGTTCAGAAATGCATGTTCAATCTTTTCAACAGGAGAATGACAGCAAACTTCACCATCACTGGAAAAGCAATACAAAACATGAATTTTCTCTGCTGTTGCACGAGGGGGTTAAGTGCTTTGTTCAAGAGCCAATGACAGCAGTTCACATGGGAGAGAGCATCACTCAGTTGAACCACCCTTCTTTGAAATTTTTCTCAGCCAATCCGGGGATTTGAATTATATTTTGCTCATAACTTTTCTCCTCTAATGTTTAAACGACACACTTTGGTTGAGGGGTGGATGTGTCAGTGTGGGGGAATTTGTGTTCAATCTCAGGCTGCTACTCTGGTCAAGGCAAAAGTAAAACAAACCTTAGATTGACAGTGTGACATGTTTTGTGAACATATAGGCTCATACCTAGTTATACCTCCCAGGATAATTGCTCAATATATTCCCCAAAGCTCTGCTGCTGTTTCCTGCCTGTAGAGTCTCACAGTAGTAGACATAGAACACACAGAATGTGTGTATTTCCATATGGACATTCTGGCTATATAAAAGGTGTGTGTAGTCTGACTTCAATTAAAATGCAGACCATCAATAGAACTGACAACACTGAGTTTTCAATTCAGAGTCTATGATGGATATTATTGCATACTGGCATTGACAGCAACATGGCATGCAGAGCACAACCTCTCCTCAGTGGTCAGCGTGTTCAGAGGTTACCATTTGCTCCCATCAGCCCTTGTTGTTTTCTGAGTGAAATGTCCTCTTGATAATTAAACAGTCCTGAAATAGAAGCACTTATGCTTTGCCAAAAGGTCATTTATCCTTTAAATATAAGAAAAATTACTTCTGTACTACATGTTGTACAAAAAACATTTTAATATACAGTATTTTTCCCATGGAAAGGTTGCCAGTTGCATCTCTGCTCTATACTGTGTTAATTCTACACCCACTTCCAGGAAGCCTTTTACGTCTCCAAGTAATTGTGTATTTCCTTGTTTAAATAAATACTTGAGTAAATGAGCTTGTGTGAAAGTAAAAAAGCAAAGAGTAGAGGACTCATTTTGGCCTCAAACAATATATGGCCCCTGTGACAATAATGTCGCTCACTGACTGGCACAGTCGGGGATAGACCCACCGGAGCTTGGAAACTGTGTGTTTTTACTGCACTATACATAAACAATGCAGGTCTACAGGGGGTTTCCTACCACAGGCCTCATTTCTATTCATCACCTCAGCTCATATACGCTCACGTTCCGAAACGTGATGTTTTACAAAAAGGATGCTTATCATGTGAGTTTGGATCTTTGGAAAACACTGCAGTGTTGATACAAAATATGACATCATTGGGAGTCCAACCTTTGGTTTCATGACCAGCAAGTCAACTCATGATTGATGTGCTGTAACCCAAAATCACAAATTTACCTCAGAGGGCTTTGCAATCTGCACAACATACAGCGCCCTCTATCCACAGACCTTTGATTCAGATAAGGAAAGGCTCCACCAAAGAAAACCCTTTAATAAGTTGTATAAATCATTATCAATAGTTCAAAAGAGTAAAACACTCTGCCCTGATAATAGTTTTCTAAATATGAGAAGTAGGAGATTTGTTGCAGCTAACAAAGAAACCTTTATTCCTTCATTTTATTTAAAAAAGTAAAAATCATTGAATTTGGAGATACAAGGTTTTCACTGGACAGCCACAACATGCAGCCTTTTTGTTTCCAAATTCTTCCAGGTATTGTGGAAGATTTCCCGATAATGACGCCAATCACTGACTAACTCACAGTGGCAGGAGTAACATAAATCCTGCTTTTGGTTGGATATTCTCTTTAGAGCAGCTACTGTACATCAGACCCCTGACTCTGGGTTCTGTATTACATAGCACTGCCTGCTGGTCAAAAATTGGAACTGCACTTTGGTAAATAAATGAGATGACTGAAATTCCATAACATCGGAACTGCAGCATACACGTGCATTTGCAGATGAATGTTTGAATTTATAATCCATTTCCAGCTGTTCTGTCAGTGTCTAACTTTTCCTTGGATTATCTTTTCATCATTAGCATCAATTTCAATGCCAGGCAATGTATACATTTAATCTAAAGCTCAGCACTGAACTCTGAGCTGTGCCAGAATTCACAGTATGTATTATTGGGCTAATTAATGACAACACTTGTACATTTAACAGCCTCTTAGGAACATGCCGTAATTCGGCTCTATTCTCAGGTTTGAATGGGGGCATGGTCAGCCAATCTCTATCTCTCTCACCCTCTCTCTCTGTCGGTACGTCAAGAGTTTGAATGAGTTTGGATGAGTTGCTCTCTCTCTCTCTCTCTCTCTCTCTCTCTCTCTCTCTCTCTCTCTCTCTCTCTCTCTCTCTCTCTCTCCTCTCCATCGCTCCTCCTTTTCTTACACCCCCCAAAACCTACCCCTCTTATTAAAACAACACGCCAATCTGTTGTAGGCCGGTAAAAGGGGTTTGGGAGCCGCAGCAGCCATAAAGGAGGCTCCACACACAGCCGTCTGGAAGGAATTAGACAGCTGAAACAGCGGCATAGAGACTTTTGGCCACTTCTCTGCGGTCTGTGTAGACTGGATGCTTGGGGAAACTATAGAAATACTTACCTGCATGCCCCTCAAGACAGCAAAATACAAATGATCTGACTCATATTTGATTATTAGAGTCTTTGCTGGAAACTTCTTTTTTTTTTGGTGAATATGACACTGCCAAAATTGATGGCTTTTTTGTAACTTTTTAAAAACTTTTTAAGTATGAATGAAACTGTCAGAAGTTGATGGAGAAAAATATTTATCATTTTTATATAGTGTACTTTTTATTTATACTTTTTTATATGAATGATGCCAAAGTTGACTGACATGATGTTTATGTTTGTACACCTAAGATGCATGCGGTGTGTAGTTAATGACTGCTGACAGACAGTTCAAAACTAGTGCTTAATATTTTTGAGCATCCAGCTGAACACATTTAGAGGAAACTGCACGATTCTTTATTCTTCCTTTTTTTTATTAATGAGGACCATTTTGAGCGGATTCATGAGACTCATTACTGCACAAGTGTCCTTTAGAACTTTGTCGAGATTTTTTCTCCCTGTGGAGCGGTACCAGAGCCGCCGGAGTTGACCGCATCCTTTCTCAAGGACCAACGACAGGACAACAGCTGCTTCAAGGTAGGCGGCCAGTGATCATTTGGTCTGTTGACCCTTCAGCCTGCTGACAGACGGTGATAAATGTTCCATCAGTAGTTACTCATGTTGAGGTTATAAATAGTTAAAATGATTATTTTGGAAACGTTGATGCTCCAAACTGTCATATAAATAAATTTAAAATATATCTACAGTATATAAGAGGTTTCTTTCATAATTTCGTATCATTAGGATGCTGTACAATATTTAAGCCCAGCAAAGGGAGTGATGCTTAAAGTTTGGGGGCATGCCAGCTATCACTGGAGTCGTTTCTCTCCACGCGTCGTGCGTAAAGCACGGATAACATCTCTGGAGACATGCACTTACGTCATTTTTCCTCCACAGATGTTCCTACTGAACATAAAATGTTATTACACTGAAACTAAAATATGTCTCTAAAAAGTTTAATTTGTCTTAACTGGCACTAACATCTGTATTCCCTTGGCCAGCTGTGCCACCTGTGGAAATGTGTGAAACATATAAATCCAGATTACTCTTTTAATCATTTACAAGTGCACATACAGTCGCGGCTGAGCCAGTTATTATAGCATGAGAATAAACGAAGCGAAGACGTCACGAGGCATACGTCATTCTTTGACATGTGTGAGCCAGTGGGAAGGCTGGATTTGGAAACGTTCAGCGTGCCTCGTGGTAGGAGCGCGTAATTTAATGCCGCATGTGAATGACTATTATTTGCTGAGAAGAAGGAGTAGCCTGCATGTTTAAAACGGTACCCTACTAACTGTTACAATAGACCTTTGACAGACCTTTACCTTGCTGAAATGTTCAGCAGTCCATGCAGTCCCACCAGCTCTTGTCCCAGAGATCAGAAATATATAGATGCATGCAAACATAACAGGAATCTTATGACAGGCCACTTAGACACATGGGACTATAACATAATAAATGCATACTCACTTGTTACTTTTGGCATTATACACTAACATTCCCAGGCACCCACCACACAACAGACACATATGTAAATGAACATCTGTCACGCGCTTTTGACATACTCTCTTTCTCTATTCACCCACTCTGACCTCTCTGTTAGCAGATTCCACTGTTGGCTCATATAAAACCCACACAAGGAATGCCCATCTGTGAGCTGGATGTCTGAGAACTCCTGACATTTATCTATGATGTACAGTAGAGTTTCCATCCTACACATGGCATCTACTTCCTACTAACCTGGGTAATTGTTTCATGAAGCATTCTAATACTCACGCTGTGCAAGCTGGAACACCGGCCATGCACACCTGATCAGAAGGATGAAGCATGTACTCATCACATATCGATGAGACCAGCACATCTGCCATTCAATTATTTACAGTATTTTTAGTATAATTATGAATATTTACCTTTACTTATTAGGTTTACTTTGACTGTATGCTGTATTTCCCCAGTGCACTGCGTCATTTACATTAAACAAGAAATGCATATGTAAATTTCAAAAGATAGATGCAGACCATATGTTCTTTTCACAATGCATGTATGGACCTTCTGTCTATGAATATGCTGTATGTATCCAAACTAATACCAACATACTGTACCTAATCTAAGCCCACCAGGGAGTTACTCCACTGAGCATGGGGCTCAGTGTAGCACAGCAAGGAGGGCAATCCATCTCTAGTGTGTTAGTGGAATATTAAGCTTTAAAACTTTATTTTTACATGCAGCCAAGTGGGTAGTCTATGACTGTCTGTAGCCTACTACTTTTATTAAAAAAAAGGCAAGGGAAGTAGCTGGAACAACTCTTTTGAACCAATACAGTGACACAGTCATACATCCTGCAGACTCATCAGTGCTACAGGATGTTCTTACAAATAGCGCAGAGAGCAGTTTACTACTTAAGAGAGGAAGGCATTCCATGACTGGCCTCCATTAGGGCTCACAACAAGTCTCACGTGCCATTACTGCTCACAGCAAGGGTCTTTCAGTGTATAGGCCTTGGGGCTGACAGGGTATAACCACTGAAGTTAGAAGAGAGTGTATATGTGGAGCCCCTCCCAAACACACACACACACACACACACCCACACACCCACACACACACCAAACACCACCACCTACCTCATCCAGCATTCATGCCAGTTTTTTCCAGTTTCCCTTGGTAAAGTAACACTGAAGCAGCAATGTAGTCAGCTAGTAAAAGTGAAAATTTGGATGTCAGTGAGCCTCTAAGTTAGCTTCCCACTACCTCATACTGAGTCACATGGAGTCTCATGGGGAGCGCTGATGCCAACGCTAATGCATAGATCCAAGAATTCAGTGTGCCATAAAGTAACCCATACTGTGTAGCTGCATTTGTGACATTATTTATGATATTACTTATTGTGCACCTTGTGACAAAGCACCCATGACTAAAGGTCCAAAATTTAAAATCTGAATCACAGTCAGCTCCTTCTTGCCTTTCTTTATTCCACTAACCATCTGTTCATGCATCCACTCAGGGCGATTGTGGTTTTCTGTCTCTATTATCTAGAGATAGCTGTAATTAGCCGTGATACTACAGAGTGCTATTAATAGAATTTTCTCCCCTGTCAGGGGAGGCCAGTTATTTTAACGCACTGTTGATAACAGTCTATTGCCAGATAGGGGAAGTGATAGATCGGTGAATGAAACAGAGAGAGACAGATTGGATTCATAAAAGCAGAAAACAATTTAAAACATTTTTTGGGAGAGATCTGAGTCTCTAGTGGCAGGAAAAATGAAACAGAAGCTGTTTTTTTACAACCCTGAAGTGCCATAAAGTGCTGAAATTGCACTTCTTCTTATTGTGTAAATGCAACACTGGAAATAAAAGCAAACAAATACTCAGACAGAGGACTGACTATAGAGGGTTACATTCTCGACTGAGCTGCATCTGTAATTTGGCCAAAAATCTTTGAGCCAGCCACAGTGGCTTAACTCCAGTGCCTCAGCTGGCAGTGAAGTGAGCCAAGTCCACTAGCGTGCCTCCAGTCTCTCTCCCCCTCCCTCTTTTGGTGTCTGCCATCCCTCCCTCTCTGACTAACTCACTTCCTTCCAACCCACTTTCTCTCTTTTCTTACTGGATACTGTAGTCCTTCATCCCCTTTTACAAGTCACTCTTTCTGCATCTTCATCCTCCTTTCATTATTTTACTCACTCTCTCCCGAAAGTACGTTTGTACTGCTAGGGATGAGTCAAAGAGCGAAGACTTGCTAAAATACCAAACAGCATGGCTTGGCTTCAAAATCAAGAAGGGATTTACCTCAGTGTTCTCTTATGAATGAGTTGCAGCTTCACCGTTCACCTTCACTTTTAAATTGGATAAAAGTAAAACGACACAACCGGACTGTTGTGGTTTAAGAATGAGATGATGCACAACAAGCAGAACAAGAAGCTGGCGGAGAGCATTACAAAACACTCTTCTAGGATGTTGTAACCTTTGGTGCCTTTGCCAGTTACAATTTTATCACACCTGATTCTAATAGCATGCAGAAGGGGAGGAAATACAGAGACAGCGGAAGACGGAGAAAAGGGGATTGTTAAAGTTAACTCCCTTGTAATGCTGTAACATTCTACCTTTGCCAGTTGTGACCCTGTCCACCTGATTCCAATCATGTAAGGAGCAGTGCAGTGTAGCACAGTGGGTGGTGTTACTGTTTAGCTCTGGTTCTTATAATGACAATGCTCCCAGTGACCACATGGGGGGGTTTATAAGAAGGAGGAAGAGGAGGAGGAGGAGAGGAGGAGAAGAGGAGGAGTGAGGCGCTTCCTGGCGGTGCCTTTTAAAACTCACATGACCTTCCACTTTATTAAGAGTGCACAGTTGCCGCACGCTACAGCACAATGTCTCATTTCAACACGATATTGCATCCATTTAATAAACAGAGATAGACAGAGATAAACGAAATTAAGATGACAGTTGTTGATTTCAAATTACGTCATTAAATTACTACACACATGACTCATTCCTAACCACGATTTGATTATTTCTCATAAACCATAAATGAGGAGAACACATTTCTATAAGCAAATCAATCCTACTTAAATGGACTTTATCTTGGAAAGCAAAAAGCAGCTTGAAGAAGTGGAAAAAAAAAGCAAGCCAGCCTTGATCGTGTCCAATATGTCTCACCTAAGACAGCAGCCAAATTTCGAGTCTTTCCCAGCTGCTCTCTCTCCTCTGCCTCATCATCTGCTCAGGAACACGTGAGCCTTCCCTGCATCCTGCTACAACCGCCATGAGGGCTATCTCCACATTTAATGCTTTTAAAATGCATCCTCTGCTTTCCAGCCCTGCCCAGCTCACACACACACACACACGCACACATGCACGCACACACACACACACACACACACACGCACGCACACACACACACACACACACACACTATTTCACCATATGCATTGCTTGTTTAAGTTCCAGTCCATGTATCTCTCCATTTTTGCATATGTGCTTTTCCTGTTGGCTGAAGATCATGCGTTTGAGATTTCAAAGGTGTGTACGACCCTCAACCGGTCTGGTTTCCCAATTTCCGTCTTTGTGATAAAATCAACTTTGTCCAATTGTTCATCAGAGCATGTTCACTAAGAGGCTTTTAGCAAATCATAGATATCATCAATATGTCTTCATTATCTACTGAAGTTTGATTGAGATAATGACATTGCTATAAATAATAACCTCAGTTTAATAGAGTGTACTGTAGCACCTTCTCTGTCATATACTGTATTCATGCCCAAAGTATACCAGCCACAGATGTGAGCTGGCTCACTCTTCAGAGCAACATTAAAGTTTGATTTGTGAATAGCAGTCATCCGCCCAGAACCTCTGATTTGTGAATGTTACACCTCCAGCCAGTGACTGCTGAGTCACAATAACATAAAGATGTAAGCTTTATGTTATCTCAGCTCTGGGCAGACAAGCAAGCTGTCTTTTTTGGCTCCGTGTCAGATTTATACTGCAAGAGCATACAGTAATGGCACACACTCACAAAGTCATATACACGTGTAGTACTTACTGTGCGTAGACACATACACTCACACAGTCTGGTGAGCTTTGTTATATTTTACGTTCCGTCACAGGGCTTGGAACCAGGACCCTGCAGACGGGGATTCCACTTTCTTGCTCCCCTGTGAATTTGGCCAAACTATCGCTTCCTCTCTGCAGCACACATACACACACCTCTGCTTGTGTGCACATACACACACTGGAAACTGGCCAAACACTAACACTGTACATATTTTCTGTCACATTTGCACACACAAGCAACCACGACTTGCCTAAGCAAGCTGTCCCCAATTAACTGGTCTTGAGTCTGAAATGTGTCCCTGAAAGCTGGCTAGTCAAACCCACATGCACACATGGCCGACAACCCAGTCAAGCCACATATATCTCTGACAGCTATCCACTGCATAAGAGCATGTGGTGATTCTCCTGACTATACTAAATCACTTATTATACTTGAGGCTCAAAACGGGTCACAGGGATATTTCCTTTAGTTCCCTACATACCAGGAATGCTTAAAATGAGACTGTACTGTATGTATTCAGTTTTAGCTTGTAGCTTGTAGTTTTAGGTTGTAGCTTTTCTTAAGCTGAAGCTATTTCTTTATCTATACTGTTAATTGGCCTTGATTGTCGAATATATGCGTCGATTTTTTGTGTACCAAGGATCATTTTTTGCAGTCTTCTGCATATTTAAGTTTCTACATGTTACTCCAATGTCAAACTTTTGTTGTTAATGGATGACAGATGGATATCCATTATTCTATCATTTATATCCACGGCGGACATTCTGGGTATACATTATCCTTTTTTGCATGCCTCTGAAGTAGCAACCTTATCACTAGTCTAAACAATACAGATAGTTGTAATTTTACTCATATCAGAGGCAATAGCTTTTCCTAATTGAGGTATTAATGATTTTTTCCAAAGATGACAAAGATTGTGCACCACAAAGTTTACATTTTTAGAGTGAATTGCCAATAAAAGTTTCAGTTTAAGTGTATTTTGGGCCACAGATGAGATTTTTTGTCTGTGCATCAATGTGCATCATTCCATATAGAATTATAAACTGTGCGCAACAGTACACAGTGTACAATGTTCGTTCAGTATGTGCGGGTCTGTTCATATCTAATAGGGATATAAGCTCAGATCATATAGCTCAAATGACTTAAACAGATTACATGACATATTTATAGTCTCCAGAGATGTCCTGCTCCACATTCATACAGCAACGGTGGGAAGTAAAATCACAATCTCTAGTTTTATGTTATAGTTTGAGGATTCAATGCCTTACATATTTTCCCAGCCAGTCCAGGTTTTCAAACCAGTGACCTTTCCCCAGTGACCACTGTTCTAACGTCAAAGCTGCTGCCACTCCCAACACATCCATCCATCTGTTTGTTGTTTGGACTGGTAGTTCTCAGTAGAGCAGAAATTGAAAAGTTATGAGCCAAACAGAGTCTTCTCCAGTGGACCAATTACATTAGTGAGACAACTAAGTCATGCATTCATTCATTTGTTTATTCATTCATTCATTCATCTCTCCACTAACCCACTAAATATTCTCCATCCATGCAAGGCTTTACATTGTTGTCACGTTATATCTGAGATGGAGCCAGTGAGAATTTCACTCAAGAGACAATAACGTCAGAGTGAGACTGCTAGAGCATCCAACCCAAGGTCATTGTAGGGCTGGACTCACACACAGATAGTGACGGGGTTCATACATGCCAAGATACAAAAACAAACAGAAAACCGGGATGATATCATTCACATGTGCTAATGACACCTTCATCTCACACAGATACATATACCGACATGCGTAGTTACAGAGAGCACCAAAGTGACATCATGCACATGTGTCGATAATACCTCTACTGTCACAGATACTCCTCTGATTAGAGGCTTTATCTCTGAAGGGCCGGGGCCCAGTTTGAAAGCGCATCATGACTAATTTTTAGGCTGCACTTAGTGTAATCTCTTTGCCGTCTGAGCTAATTGTTAGTTTGACCTTTGCATTGGATCATCCGCCCAAAAGTGCTTATTACATGCCAAGAAGAGAGAAGCATCCTAACAAGTTGCAGCGTTTGAGCTGTGTTGTTGTTTTGCACTGAATTCACAAAGCTCTACAAGCTTTCAGACGTTTCAGTTCGACTGCATTTGGCATTCAGCATTTGAAATGAGACAACGGCAAAGGATTTATGCCTGTGGAACATCGACTGAATTTAATTTCACAGTTTGGTTTTGTACTTTCAACCGCAAACTTTTAACCAGAGCGAGCATTTGATGTCAGTGAAGTGCAGATCATAAATAAACAAGCAGTCACAAAGCAACAAACACTGTGTGGAGTTTGCATGTTCTCCATACATCTGCAGTGGTTTACTTTAGCTTCTCTGGTTTCCTCACACAGTCCAAAAACAAGCCGGGTAGGTGGACTGGAAACTCTAAATTCCCAGTAGGTGTGAAAGTGTCTTATGATAGACTGGTGAGCTGTCATGGAGGTGTTTGTCAGGTTTCATGTACTAATACCAAAGATTTTGACAATATAATCTACAACGAACATTCTAAAATATCTAAATTAGGTACACATATTTTGATGGCACATTTATGGCAAAACATAATTGCTCCTAAGCAGTGGCTGAGTTCATTCAAAGTTGATGTAGAAAGACAGGGTGAGGGGGTTTATTCTACACTACTTTATATAGTTGTAAAACATACACACACTCACTCACACACATACACACACAAAATGTACACAAACTAAAGGAGGTCTAAGGTGAAATGCACTCTCTGCTTAACACAATGAAACACGTGTATTTTAACAGAAACACACACCCCTCTCCCAGCACTGCTGTAACAAGCTTTTATATGTGAATTTTGTGTATTTTGTGTACTTTGTGTGTATATGTGTGTGTGTGTTTGGCGTGTGTGTCAAGGGTCTTGTAAATGAGCGTCTGACGTTAAGAGCCTTGCCACGTGCCAGAGGAGGCCTGCTACACTGTTTGTGGCCTTTTCATTCAACGATCAAATGAACAAGACATTATGTCTGAGCCAAGGGGTGTGTGTGTGTGTGTGTCTGTCTTTCTCTCTTAGCTTAGCATCTCTCTTGCTCACTGTGAATCTTTCAGTGTTGCTTGCTTTTTTTGTTCAGCCATCTGTATCTCTTCTTCTCAGTGCTTTGACTCACTTTCTTTTCCTTTTTCTTTCTCTGTAGCTCTGGATTCCCCTTGCCCCTCTCCCCTACTTTCTTTCTCCTTTTTCACCCTGTGTATTACTCTTTCCCACCCTCCATCTGTCTTATGTGTTTAGGTGTGGTGTAAGGAAGTCTTTCCAAATCACAAACACTGCTTGGCTTTGTATACTCTTCTTTTGATGACTATATTGCTTGTCCTGATTTACATGGCTTGCTTGTCATGCCTATCACTTACTTGTATAACTTTTAATGATGAATGCATATGTAATAACATGTTTGCGAGATTCATCAAATGTTCACCAAATGACATTAATGTGGTTGCACCATCTCTGAAGTGCAGCTCAAAATGTTGCGCTGTCTCTGACCTGCTACTGATTCAGTGACCCTTGTAATGGCAAAGGGTCAAACTCTCTTTCATCATTGCCATGTTAGGCTAAAAAAGCGTACACTATAATGTCATACATATCCTCTCTCCACTGTGTATCTTTATCCATGTATCTATCTAATCGTATAAATGATTTTCTTGTCAAACTTTCTTTGAGAGTATAGGTAAAGAGAAGGAGCACACGTGCAGCATTAGAAAACCTAAAAACGCTTGTCTTCTTCTTCCCACGGAGATATTAACAGATGACATCACAGGGTGGTCCGCTCTGCATTGAGCCACGCTGAGTGGGTCTTCGTAGGTCTGCCAAACAGATGGCGGTAGCAACATAATGAGTGCTGGAAAGATTTTGAGCAGAAGATTTTGTTCAGTAAAGAGTCCGTGTTCACAAAAGACTGAGATGAAACACAAAAGCAGGAGATCATTGGTCCCCATATAAAAACATAGAATATTCTTTAATGGACAAGCCACAGTACATTAGAGTTCCTTATATGGGGTGCTTTCCTGAAAATGTTTGTGAACTTTTTCTCCACAATACTGAAAAAAAAACAATACAGCATTTAGAGAGCACTTGGAACTTGGATCTTTGGCGAGGGCAGCCACATTGTTGGTTAATTAGGTCAAGAAATCTTGTAATGTGCCCCCACCCACACTTAAGGAGATTTGGAACAATCGGCTCCTCACAACTGTCTGACATTTAGACAGGGATTTTGGGGAGGGGTAGAAGGAAGGAGAGGGGGAAGGAGGGAGGAAAAAAAGGAGGAGAAATTTTACTGCTTTCTCTACCTGCAGGTATGGTGTTATAAAATGTAAAAGGCTGTGTGTGCCATAGAGGGGTATGGTCAAAAACTGTGAATAAGCAAATTTCATATTAAAGTTTGTGTATGTTTGCAGTTCCAAATACATGTGAGGATAATAATTTCCCATCCAAATCATAGCATCTGATGTTTGCAGGGGGTGCTTTTTCTTCTGTTGGTTAGTTGGAGTATATTTAAAAAGAAGGAAAAATAAGAGTAGGCTATGGTTCAGGGTCTGCACCCCATAGTGATAGGCTTGTAATTAATGTACACCATGTCGCTTTTGTACCATGATGACTAATTTGAGCCCTTTTCTTCCCATTTTTTCCCTAGATGAGTTGTCAAAGAGTCCTTACCTACCTGCGGATATTCGGCACCACCATGTTTGGCGTGTCCCTCCTGGTGGGCATCTCCACAGCCTACATCATGGGCTACCAGTTCTTCACCACAGCCCGCAATCATTTATCCTTCGGCCTGTACGGTGCCATCTTGGTTGTCCACCTCATTATCCAGAGCCTGTTTGCGCTCTTAGAGCACCGAAACATGAGGCGGTCCTTGGAGACGCCAATCAAATTGAATAAATCATTGGCGTTGTGCATTGCAGCGTATCAAGAGGACCCAAACTACCTGAGGAAATGCCTGGTGTCGGTGAAGAGGCTGACATACCCGGGGATCAAAGTGATCATGGTGATCGATGGGAACAATGATGATGACTTGTACATGATGGAGATTTTTAAAGAGATCATGGGATGGGATAAAGTAGCCACATATGTGTGGCGGAGTAACTATCACAACAGGGGGCCCGAGGAGACAGATGAGAGTTATGCTGAAAGCCTTCAGCATGTCTCCAAACTGGTGCTGAACAACAAGTGCGTGTGTATCATGCAGAAGTGGGGAGGGAAGAGAGAAGTCATGTACACAGCCTTCAAAGCACTGGGGAGGAGCGTGGACTATGTGCAGGTAAGGCTTCAATTAATTAATGAAGGGAAAAGAGGAATATTAACAGAGGGGTTTAAATGAGAAGAAAAAAGAAAAACTGAAAGGAGGGACACATTTAGTCATTGGGATTGACTAGAGTTAATGCAAAATGGGCAGAAAATGGGAAGGGTGTCAATGGTGCAAATTAGACACCTTTATATAACAGGTAAAATATTCAGTGGTTTATGTCTGTGTGTGTATCTGTGTAGATGTAAACATACAGGTAAAACAAGGACAGTTGATATCTAATGTAGGATGAAGGGAAGGAAAGAATGAAAGCTGGATTGAGGGAAATGCAAACTAGACAAATGAGAACTGAAGATGGAGAGAAAGGGAAGAGGGAAAGAGATCGAGAAAGAGATGACTGCAAAGGGGAAGGAGGTCTTTGCCAAGCCAAATATGGGGTCCACAAAGAGTCTTTTGTGTTGCTTTTAGATGGACGGTGGCTGTGTGCATCGTGTTGTGAAGTGTAGCGTGAAGAAGGACAGCAGTAGCCGATGTCTAAGTGTAATAACAGATCTGTTTCCCAGAGCTGAGTGTTACATCATCTACATGAGCAGTATTCAGAGTCAAGGCTCAAAACCGTGTAAAAAAAAAGGTTGAATTTGGGACCCATTTGGAGAATATCTGTCTTAAAGTTTAAGACATTGCAAAAGATAGATATAACTGTCAGTAGGGCTGACTGATATATAGTATTTAGTGAATTACTGTTGTCAGTGAAAATCAGTTAAACAGTAAAACATTTTAATGATATTCTTGGAAAATGAATCCGAATTACAATGACGCAAACTGTGAGGATAAAGAGTTTCTGCTATGATGCTGTCTACCACCTGGAGATGGCTAAGGCCTGCCAGAAACTTCTTGTTTAACAGTGATTTCAAAAGAACTTATCACAATGCTGTCAGCAATGTCAGTATCCTACAACATTTGGAGAAAGGAGGGACAGTGTTGCATGTCTTTTTATTATCATCAGTCTCTGCCAGTAACAGATGTGTTTTGTTAATGGGGATTGAGCTCTGTGGTTGTTTTCAATACCTGATTTTGTTAGGGGAGAAAACTGAGAAGGCTAAAATGAGTACCAGAAAGATAATGGATGGTGATTAAATTAAATTAAAAGAGTTTTTTTGCTCTTTGTTGCAGGGGATTATCTGCCTGCCATATTAAGACCAATAAAAATCTTGATTGGATGCATGATTATCTTTCACTTGTTCAACACATTTGATTTATCTGCTTTTGGACCACCAAATCCTGCCCAACAGAAAGAGTAAAGAAAGACAGAGAGGTAGGGGTGGGATACTGAGACATACAGCGCTGTATTTGTTTCACTTTGTTTTGTATTATTTTGATACTACAAACAAACAGAGAATATGTAATCATTGTCTGTCATAAATTAGGGGGGTGGGGAATGTATATCTAACAAGATTTAAGTCCAATGTCTGCCAGGTAAAGTGTGTGCTGCACTATCCTCAAGCTGCCTTTTTACATGATTGTAATAGATAACCCTTGGTTCTAAAACACTGCTTATTTTTGTGGGTTTAACTCAGGTGTGTGACTCTGACACCATGCTTGACCCCGCTTCATCAGTGGAGATGGTAAAAGTTCTAGAAGAAGACCCCATGGTGGGAGGCGTTGGAGGAGATGTACAGGTAGTTACAAAACTAACATTCTCCTTGCTAAAAGTAACACATTTTGGAAACTATGACTATTAACATTAATGTATTTGCTCATCAATCTATCCCTAGATCCTAAACAAATATGAGTCATGGATCTCCTTCCTGAGCAGTGTACGGTACTGGATGGCCTTCAACATTGAGCGGGCATGCCAGTCCTACTTTGGCTGCGTGCAGTGCATCAGTGGGCCTTTAGGAATGTACCGAAACTCCCTCTTGCACGAGTTCCTTGAGGACTGGTACAATCAGACCTTCATGGGATCCCACTGCAGTTTTGGTGATGACCGCCATCTCACCAACAGAGTTCTCAGCCTCGGGTACGCAACCAAATACACTGCACGGTCAAAGTGCCTCACAGAGACACCGATTACATACTTGCGGTGGCTCAATCAGCAGACTCGATGGAGTAAGTCATATTTCAGAGAATGGCTTTACAACTCCATGTGGTTCCACAAACACCATCTATGGATGACTTATGAGGCTGTGATCACAGGGTTCTTCCCATTTTTCCTCATTGCCACTGCAATCCAACTCTTCTACCAAGGAAGGCTCTGGAATATTCTGTTGTTTCTTCTCATTGTGCAGGCAGTGGCGCTGATCAAGTCATCATTCGCCAGCTGCCTCAGAGGTAACATTGTCATGGTGTTCATGTCTTTCTATTCTGTACTGTACATGTCAAGCCTGTTGCCAGCCAAAATGTTTGCAATAGCAACAATCAACAAGTCTGGATGGGGGACCTCTGGAAGGAAAACAATAGTGGTGAACTTCATTGGCCTGATTCCTATATCAGTTTGGTTCACCATCCTCTTCATTGGGATTATCTACACAGTAATCCTGCAGACTAGAAAACCCTTTCCTGAATCAGAAAAGATTGTTCTGGTCATAGGGGCAGTTGTCTATGCCAGTTACTGGGTCATACTTGTGACGTTATATGCAGTGCTCATAAATAAGTGTGGGAAGAGGAAGAAGGAAACACACTATGATATGGTGCTGGATGTATGACCTATAGACTACAGTCATCATTTACCACTATGTTTTGGGGTTGTTTTCACTCACCTTGTTGTTGTTATACAAATATTTTTCAGATGCAGAGCAGCTCTGGAGGATAATCTGGTTCAGTTCAACCAAAATGGGCAAAAACCCAGGATCTTTTCAAACTTGAATAGCAAAAAAATGTTAATGGCAGTGGCTGCTTATTTGTTCATTCATGACCATAGCATTCATGATCTTGGAACATCAACATGCTAGCTAATTAGCTTACCTAGATTTATCTAATCTAATATGTTTAGCTGAAGATCAGCTACTGTAGGCTATAGCTAACCCTGATAACTCAGTATGGCGAGATTAAATATATTGCAGTTGGCAGCAAGAGTGCTAGGCTTCATAATAATAGCTACCTCTTACACTTGTCATGTTCACTGGGCTTCAGTCTAACATTAGCAACTTAGCCAAAGAAACTGGATCTTGTGTTCATTAAGGTTGAACCTAACCAGTATGAATATTCTACCTCCAGAGCAACATTGTGTCCAAGAAATGTTTGTAGATCCAACTGAAAATCAACCTACATGTTGCCCCTACCAAAGGGAAGCCAAAAGGACCACCACATAACTTCAATTTGAAAATACTAGCATACTGTACCTGCCCTGCCAGGCTTTTATATATGGGGCTGTCTCCACTGTCAAATGACTGCACAAAACTGAAGATCACATTCATAACTCTAAAAGGTATTGAGAGAGGCTACTGCCATCACTATCAAATTAGTGTAATTGTAGGCCACCCTACCATTCTTCATCTGTTTTTTCATCCCATTCTAATGTCACATGGTCTAAATTGTTACCTCTGGGGGCGATGCATTGCTGTGCCTTTTCAGTGTTTTTAGGAAGAGCTACAGTATCAATGCACAAAGAGTGAAAGGGTGCAGAAAGGGCTATAAAAAGGAGAGCTCTTCTCTTTCTATTGTTGCATTCAAGTCATATGGGATAGATACAGTGCAAACTTCCTCTCACTCTTCACCCATACAGCTTAAGACAGTAAATACCGCATCTGGAACTGCCAGTTGAAAAAGATTACTGGACTACCTTCATTCTGACAAAAAGAAAGCACCTGTAGTTAAGTGAAATGCACAATGTATTCATACAGTCATACATTTATTTAAACACATAAATCAATCGGACACTTAAAAATGTTGTTGTTATTCCCATATGACATGAATGCAGTATTTTTCTCAACGTTTACAAAGTGAAGAATCTCAAACTGATCACTGATTGGTAGATCTAATCTCCAATGGATCAGGTGATCAGGTGAACATATGACCAGAAGAGAGACGGTGTATCATTGCTGCTGTGACTGTTTTATTTTTTACAGAAACAATGACTTTTGTTTTTCTTTTCTTTAATATGAATGATGGGTGTATGTTGCAAAATGGGTTTAACACTATTTTTGTTAATGTATTAAGAGAAAAGATTTTGTGATTTTTGCCTCCCACATGCCCTTGCTCTCTTCCTTCCATCACATACTGTATTGGGGATAATGTGGCTATATCTCTCTGCTTCCTTGCATTGTGATGAATGAAGTGAAAATCTTTCACTTGCAAGGGAAGGAAACATTAACGTCTCTAATGGGAGCAAAGTACTACCTGATAATAGGAATGTGAATAAGGGCACTTGATGGAAGGGAACAGCATTTTGGAATGAAATATGTCCAGTGTTTGCTATAGACTAGGAGAAGACATGAGTTTAATTCTTATGCACTTTTATGTCTCTCCCGTCGTCCAGTGTCATGCTTGACATAATCAAGATGAAATACCTCAGTGGTTCTCCATGCATTGCATCAAAGTGTCAGGATGCCGTCCAAAGACTGATGCATTCTGAAGGTCTCAAGTAATTTATGATCTGTTTGTGATATTAAATATAAAAGTGTCCTTTTTATACGCAGTTCCTTATTAAGTCAAAGCTGGATTTCTCTGCCTTGTTGGCCCTTTGCTGTAGCCGTTTACTTATTGTTACTTGTATTTCAATGCATTTTTATATATAGACATTTTTATTCTATTTTTGCTTAGCTACCAAAGATTCTTTATTTTCATTCATGTTTTTATAAGAAAAATGGAAAAAATGTATTGTGCTTTCAACTGTTCTGACAATTACTTGTATATCTGACCAAACAATGTGAAATTATGAGCTGGGGGTTTTGTCTGCAATAACAACAATAAAAATGCAATTTGTAGGGATAAGTTATTGATTTCAATAGAGATGATGAACCTGTGTTTTTGTACTTTGTACTCAGATAGAAAACCAGCATATTTATGTAAGAACATTCTGTGGTTTATAGCATTCTGTACTTGGTAAAATGTACTCTGGTAAATATGTAAAACCCCTAAGGTTCCATATGTTGACACAGCAAAAACAATGAATACATTAATATATTATATACAACACTTAAATATATGTTCTATCAAGGATTATCAAGCTTATTTCAATATGTTCCACGTTAAATTGTTAAAAATATGAAAATATAAATATTGAAGTGTGCTTGATAATCCATTAGTCAAGTGAACATAATTGCTATAATCATATTGTTAGATTTATTTGTTTGCAGTGTTGAAATTATATGGAGTCATGCTCTCTATGTTCAGTTCTAAATAAAATAAAGAATAAAGCCAATGCAGACTTAAAACCATCATCCAAAACCATTTCAAAAGCATTTGCACAAAAATGTAATTATCTGCAAATTATATTGTGTTTTAAAGTTGTGAGGTGACTTATTGAGTAATAATGGAAGAAAAAGAAAAACTGAGTGACATTTTTATACAGTTTTAAGGTTTGGTTTTATTCTAAGGTTTAATAAATGAGACCAATAATTGAACCATGAGGTTATTTTCATGCCAAAGTAGTCATGGGCAGTGTTATCATAAAGCACTTTTGTGTTGTGCCAAATAAAACAACTTATGTTTTAATTTGCTGATTCTTGAGTCTTTATTCATTTATTTGAAATGACCTAGAACATAAAGTGTTAGAACATAAAAGTGAGAGCACTGGTATTCTTTCTTGTTAAGATAATGCACCATTTCACAAGCATACGACAAGCTAACAGCACACAATGCATCTGAAGGGTGGCAGTGACCACATTTTGTTACAGTGCTCAGAGAAAATAAACCAGTCTCAAGTTATGAATTAACTAGAGCAGGTTTTCTTTCAGCATGTGTGGAGATAATCTAAATCAGTTCCGCAGTTGAGTTGAAAATCTCTTTACAACAGTTCAACTTGTTACAGCACATGCTCAAGGGATTTTTTAAGGCATTTATCTATCCTCTGAATGTTCATTTTTCTACCAAGAAGATCAGAAATGTATTTATATGTATTGTATCTGCACTGTTACCATGTCCATATTTAACCATTTGGACTGGAAGGAAGCCACAGCTAGCACAGCATTAATGGGCAGCTTCCCCAAAGTCCAATACAAACCATTAATGGGCTCTATTCTTTCATTTTTGTAATTATCAGCTTTTGACAATTTCATTGGAACAGTTGGACAATGGGGAAAAAATACATACATCTGCCACCTTAAAAACAGTGTATTCTGTGCTAAAACCATCAATTTCATACTGGAGAGAACCAGCTTCTTCCAGAAAGATACTGATGTATGTGCGTGGGAGGTGCAGAATTGGCAGGATTGTGTATATTGTTAGAATGAAAAATGTTGAATTTTAATCAGGACTGTGGGATTGATTTCAAAGTCCATCTGGCCCATATTATCCACCAAATACTTGTTAAATTTACAAGAAATGTTTTAGAATAGTAATTTGCCTATAGCTTAATACATTTGGCATTACAGAGATCAAGATGTCTGTCAGTTTTTAATTTTAAAATGAAACAATATGTTACAGTTAGTAAATACCTGAGTTGTGAGAATGTGTGCAGCCCAAAGGTGAATCAGGTCATCTGAAATTTGCCAGAATTCCCAGATGGCCAGTCCAAGTACGAAATCGGATCTAGAGTCCGTAAGATTACCTGCAAACTGGATGTGTGTATGTATGTGATGACAGATGTGTGCAACCAAAACAAGGGAGGGATATGAATACATAGACGTATGGTCATTAACATAAATGCAGAAAACATGCAAATACACATAACGTGGACCACAGTGATGAGTGACTGGAGATGACATGTTAGCCTTTGGCCAGTGAGTTGATAGCGTCGTCATAAAACGTGTGTATGTGTGTTCTGAGTTCTACATAGAGACAGAGGATTCAAGAGAACAGGATGGATCATTGTTAGGGCAGAAGTAAACTTATTTACTGGAAACACAGACACTTCAACACACACATAGTATCAAGAATTTGTGTTCAGGGCAGTGCAGGAACATGTGCTAATGCCTCTAAATCGTTGTCCAAGTCTGATGTCAACTCACTGATGGTGATGTGAATTACCCTCTGAGAATGGTGGCAAAGTGTTTCCACTTCCTGTATCTGTCAGTCCAGCCATATACTAGGGTCTGACCTAGTCTTGTTTAATCTCTGTAATTTAATAGGCCCTGTGCATGATTGCAGTCCAGTGACTTCTGGGTTTCCCGAAGGTGTCATATGTGTTTCTAGTTCAAATCTGTTGCCGCACTAGTTGAGTGAAGCTAATGGGAAACCAAAACCTAGCAAACAGTGACCTGCAAAGAAATCAACATGAAGCGTAAATATTTAAAAAGTATCCACAGATAGCAGTAGTTGTTCTACTGTGCTTTGGTTCGAGTCAATGAAACTCTGTCTTGAGCTTCCACCGCTTTCTGAAAGACCCTGAACTTCATCTTAAGTGGTTAAACAAAATAAGGTGGGATTGTTTTACAGTAAGAAGTCACACAAAGGTATGCAGCAGACATTTTAGCAGTGACAAAATTTGCATTACATCACAAGGAAGTAGAACATTGAAAGTTAGAGCCATTCCCTCGTCTCTTTTCAATGGAAAAACTACAAAAAACCACAGACATGTTCCAGGGTTTGGCAGCGCTGCACACGACCCAGCGCAATGCCAGCCCAGTCTGACCAGGAGGTGCCTGTAGACCTCATCCAGCAAGCAGGTGAGTGATGCCAGTTGTTGTAGACCATGAGAACTGTGTTCCTGGTAACAGTGTAGTCATGGACTTTGAACACTATGATGGTATGCTATGGGAGATTGAAGCCTTGAGGGACCAGCGAAAAGCCCTCCATTTACAAGACCTCTGTGGGTTGCAGTGGTTCACTGGATCATCAGAAGACCTTTGATTTTACACCGGGTAAGACAGACAAACTGCAAGCAGTGCAGACAGATAATCAAGCTCGCTACGATTGAGAGCCATTTCAAATTGGTTTGATGATGCTTTAAACTCAGTAAACTGCTTAGCCACAAATGCTATTTTATCTACCAGAGACTGAATCAGAAAGTATTGTTACTTTAATAAGCATACAGATTGCTTCTGTCATTAGTATGTAAAATACATTTAAAAAATACCCCCTTGGAAATAGTCTTCTTAATGCCATTTATGAACACTTGTTAAAAGTTATTATTATAACTTAAATGTTCAAAGCCACTTGAAATAAAATGATTTGGCATGTTTTCATATTGCTTCTATGTCTTTAGAAGACTCACTCAGGGAATATTACAGTATCCTGACTACAATCACCAGAATATATAATTTGCATTTTGTTCTGAAGATTCCCCTCCTATGATCATCTTATACCATTCTGGACTAATCAAATCAGTGACATCAAATGGTACAGGCTATAAGGGCTAGAGGAGCCTCTGCCTCTGCTGTGAGAGAGGAGGCTTTCAGCAGACCCACAGTAAGTACATGGCTGTCACTGTTAAAGTCACCCCACCCCTGGAATACAAAAGGGATATACTGTGTAATACTAATCATGCCTTTTCTCCACACCAGAAACTGGTCCCCATAGAGGAGTTTTTCCTTTTTCTTAACAACCTGTTTACTCGATGCACCCAGGGGGAGCTTGGCCACTGTTTTAATATCCACCACACAACAGTCAGTAAAATCATTATAACATGGGCCAACTTCCTTTACTGCCTGCTCAGATCTGCATGGACATGAATGACACCTGAAAAAATTAGAGCTTATAGTCCTCATGAGTTCAGGGACTATGCAGACACCAAGGTAATCATTGACTGAACAGAGTTGCACTGCCAAACACTTTCTTTCTTGCTACTTAAGAGTGAAGTTTTCTCTTCATACAAGTCCCATTGCATCTTTAAGGCCATGGTAGGCATGGCACCACGTGGTACTCTGACATTGCATGAAGGCTCTGTGAGTGACAAGGAGATCTTCGTGCAATCAGGCATCATACCTCTCCTGTCCCCTGACATGGCTGTTACGGTTGATAAGGGCTTCCTTGTAGATGAGCTTGTCCCTGGCAAAGTTCACTGGCCTGCTTTTCTGTCTTTTCTGAAACCAAATGTCAGCACATAATGTTCTTGAGAGCCACTCGATTGCTTGTTTGAGAGTCCATGTGGAGAGATTAATTGGGAGGGTCAAGGAAAACCAAATTTTTGATTCTGAAATTCCCCTCTCCATCTCAGCGAACATCAATCAGTTATTCACTGTGGCATGTCTCCTCTCCAATTACCAGAGTGGACCTCTGGTCGAAAAGTGGAAAGTAGAAGTCTGAGGATGCAGTTTGCCATAACACACTGTACACCTGAGTACACACTGAGTTGAAAGTGTTGACTGGTTTGTAGTGTAGTTCATTAGTTTATGGATATGACATTTACTGTAAACTTAATATCTTTGGTTTTAGACTATTGGACCGACAAAACAAGACATTTAAAAGATATCCCTTTGGCATTTAGGAACTTGTGATGGACATTTTCACTTCTGTCCTTTTTTTAATAGGCCAAAAATAATCTAATTCTTCTAATTCTAAAAAATAATCTGATAATTTATATTGAAAATAATCTATAGTGGCAGCCTTAAAAACACCTCTTAATATGTTGTTCTCCATCCTTTATATTGATGACTATATAATAAATAAAACCAAAACAATGACCTGAAAGGCACCAAAAAGCTCCGCAAAGCTGAGGGGAACTGCAGAGTCAGCTGATAATTCTGCCTGGTTTTGTCACTACTAAAGTGACCCCTTTGATATTACAGGTAGTCATTTGATCCTTTGTTAATATAAAAATATTGATTTGTGCAGCTTTACAGAAAAAGGTTATAAAGAATTATTGATTTCTCAGTTAAAGATTAGAGATAGTTATTTCTCGATTTTCACTGCTTTAGTTTATGAAAATATCAAAGCTGATATGAGAGACCTAATGACATCTATTCATTCATAGATGAAGATTACTAAACAAAGATGCTACATGCTTGTAAAAAGTAATTTCAACTTTGCTTACATTTAAAGGAGGTAGCATATGACATCTGCCATTGTGCACAATTTATACATTTTCTAAATGTTTCAACTATAACTTCTGCAAATTATTAAACAGACTTTTTCTTTATTTTGCCAAACCATGACCAGTACACCACATTTACACACAAACTCTCCCTGTTGTATTTTCATTTCTGTGTCTCTTCTGTGTTGTCTCTCAGTGAGGTAATTTTCATATACAAAAGAGAATAGCACATGTGAGTTGATCAGCAGCACTGTGGAAGCAGCTAGGCCTTGCTCTCAGTGCGTCAGCATCAACGCCATCGCTGCTCTGACTCTGCCAAATACATTACAACACTGCTTATTGCCGTTGCTAGCCAGCTAATGGCTCCCTACTGGCAAACTGTCTCCAGAAGCTGACAGAGTCGTACCCTGCTTGTCCCTCCCAAGTGGTTGTTATTTTTGTAGGGTTTTGCAACTACACTGCCCATACCTATGCCTAACTCTACCCTTACCCCTAAACCATAACTGAAACCTGCCCTTAGATTTTTAACTACAATGATAAATATAATGCTCATCATTGCACCACAGAGTCTTAAACTCCGCAGAAGTTGGCTGACATAAAGTTCTGTAAGCTTCACAGCTCCCCAGAGGTGTTACTATGTCTAGTGTGTTTGTATGAGTTGGACCGTAAGCTTTGGAAGGTTGCAGTACTTCACAGCTTTGGAAGTAAGACATTTGTTTTTCCTGGATACGTGTAAAGCATGGAAACATTAGCAAATCAATTTATGACACTTTCCAAGTACTGATATGACTGTGCCCATCTGTTTTTGCACATACTGAAATTTTACTGATCTACTGTTGTATCTGAGCAGTATGGTTAAGCAATATGACAATACCGTGAGATTGAAGACATGTGTCAACCAGTAGAGATACAGCTTCAATGTGGTGAAGTTCTACTTTCATTTGCTAGCTATTTAAATTATGGAATTGGATAAATGTTCTCTAATAGTTATTTTTATTGTATCTAACTCTCTCAATTGAATTTCCAGAACATCTGTTATATTACATTCTGTATTGCTATCACCATCAAAAACAATCCAGTTAATGGATAGTGGTTATTTATCTTTATCTCATGTTGAAAGCAATTTATATTACATGAGAAAATATCACAAACATCCATCTGGCAAATAACTCACCCAGTGGTGCTACCAATCAGGTGAATTACTGGACAGGTTATTCTTTAAAGATGGATGTGTCTTGCTGGACTCAAGCAGATCGCTATATTTCACTCTGCTGTTCTCCTCATCACTTCGTCACTTATGATGATGGATAAGAAGAGGCTCCAACCTCTAAAAGGTAGTATTAGAGAAAAGAAGATGTTCTGCTTCCTACAACTCAGACAGACTTAACATAACATGCCAACATATTCATTGAATATGATATATGTAAATGCATTTGCCAGGCTTGTTTGTAATCCATGATGTTTTAATAGTGAATGTAAGCACCATGGGTGCATGTGACAGACACACTAGGATCATAGGATCAATACTTAATGGGATTTACAGGTATGCAAATTATAATTCTGTACTTATGAATTTTTAAAAAAACATTCACCTTTGGAAAAATCAATCCTGAGGGAACTTAAGGATCATATACACAATGCAATTCATCATCTTTGACAATGTCAAACACATATTACAATATCGCCTGTCATGTACACACCTACACACAGTATGACACATTCTGGACAGAATATTGGCAGCAATATATCCATCCATGGAATAAACTGCTTTGCATTGACCTCCAACCTTTTCCCATTCATACCAGTCAGAAGAATGACTGGTAGTTCAACTGGCGGTGAGTCTTTGCTGGCACTGAATATTTCTGATGCTCCATGCATCAGAGAAAGTAACTGACTGAGAGAGACAATTCTCCAAAGCAAATATGTGATTTGATGTTTATTTAATGAATATGATATTCTCTTTGTTCCAGTAGGTAGTAGTAGCGGCATCATCTTCTGATTGCTGGCATGTCATCTGTAATGCAATATTTACTCTCAGTTTGCCAGTAGTAACAGTGTTTAATACAGGTGGGCCAACACAAATTGTGAAACATGAATTCAAATGTAAATTTATGTAAATTATATAAATAGGTACATTTAAGCACATTCTCAGTGTTGGGTTTGCATTGGGTGCAGTTTACTGTCACAAATCTAAAATTCAGCCATTACCATCTGAACATTGCACTCAACATGTGGGAAAGATAAATTATACAGTACATGTATGGGAAAATTTTAGGCTGAAGGACTTTTAACTCAAGTTAGATTAAAGGTGACACATGGAAAAAGAAGCGACAGCAGTCCTCTGTTTTGTGCAACAGGGGGTTAGTTAAACAGAAAGGCTGTGAAATTAGAAGGCAAACTCACCACAGACTTGGCTACAGAAGTTAAAGCATGTATAAGTTTGTTAATTTGGTTACCTCTGATTGAATTTGGTCAATTCTTTATTATGGGCTTTAGAGGTTTAATTATTGGTATTAAATTTCATCTTAAAACAAAAGTTGGATACAGAAACATTACATTGTTGTTTGGAAATTAAGATGAAGTTGTACCAGGCCATATGTGAGCACTACTGATAGAAAATCCAATATTCTTCAGTTTGTCACACTACGGTAAAAGGCTCATGAAAATTATCTGCTGATGCTGAATGGCTAATCTCACAAGTGGATTGGATGGATTAAATTAAACAA
The DNA here is from genome assembly GCF_963924715.1 of Thunnus thynnus. NCBI lineage: Eukaryota > Metazoa > Chordata > Actinopteri > Scombriformes > Scombridae > Thunnus > Thunnus thynnus. The sequence goes on from NC_089526.1 coordinate 25,331,564, forward strand.
TTCAAGACCAAGTTCAGGGTGACTTTCTTCTTCAAAGTTTACCACAGTTTTCCAAGGGTATGATCACCGCCAGCAGCTGATCCATTCAAAGACTCTTTCCCGGTGTATTGTTTTCTTTTCTGATAAACACTTGTTCACTCTTCTCAGTTGTCCATTCTCTCAGCTGTTTAGCTTTTTTATAAACAGGATTTTCTCAGAGCCAACAAATGGGATCCTGCTCTGATTCCACTAATCAATGTGTCAGGGTGGAGTGTTTTTCACAATTTGATGCATCCCATACACCCCCTACCTTGTGTGTTTTCTCACCATGTTTTGGGGGTTCAAAGCAGCTTCACTTCAGATAATTTAAGTCAAGCATCCCCCACCCCCACCATCACCTCCAAATTTCAACCTCTACTGCTTCCTTCACTGCCATGATTCTCCCTCCACCATTTATTTTCTTTCTGCTTTCTCTTCCTCTCTTTTCTGCTCCTCCTCCATGTCTTTCTCCTCATATTCCCACACCCCCCTTCTCCTCTTCTTGCTCTCTCCATCTACCGATCTCCATCCAACTTACCTTTCCTCTTCCTTTTCCTCTCCTCTGAACCCTTTAACCACATAATGAGGCTCATTCAACAGGGCTAATTGTTTTAAAAACTCCCATGTGTTTTTATGCCTCATAGAGAATTAAAGGAGCCATTCTTTTTGCATGTCACGCTCCAACTGCTCTAAGTTTAAATGTCATACCATTTCTTTGGTGCAGAGGTCTTCCTAAAAATATTTAAATAAAAATAATGTATATAACATACATGGGATTTCAGTCTACATTTGTATCTGTTTAGTTCCTATCTGTCTCCGGAGTGAAGCTTTAATGGGTGACATTGGTAGAGTCCAGATGCCCCTTGCCCCACAGCCAAATGACCACACACACAGCTATCCAGGCTCTCAATTCTTCACACACAATCAGGTGATATAAAGCAGGGGTTCTCAACCTTTTGTAACTTAAGGCCCACTTCTGATTGTTAAAAAATATCCGAGGACCACCTTCCCAAATAGATGAAAAAAACAATCAAAAAAACAAACAAAAAAAAAACATAACTTGACAAAAAAACTGGGCTGTAAATGTGTGTTATGCCACCTGTCAGCTGTAATGACCAAAATAAATACTCTGTTTAGTGAGACACCTGGGCTTGCTTCTGGGAAAAATTAGATCAAGTCATGGTGGGATGGGTGAGATGCTGACACACAGAGTAGCATCTAAGTTACTTTCAGTGTGTTCCTTGCCTTTGATTTTATGACAGTCACAATGGAAACCCCTGACTCACACTAATAGGTGGTGGTGACAGACAACAGAAATTTGATTGCCCGTTTTGACAGAGAGAGATATTGACTGGCAGCCAGTGTCCAGAATGAAGCCAGGTCAACTTGTTTGAGCTGAAGCTTCAGGCTGATGTTTGCTGATAGTTCCATCAGTTCATTTTCCAACACAATGGAAACAGCCACGTCTTCTGAAGCAGAATCCACAGTGAAAGCTAGCTGGCTAACAGTGGCAAAACAAGTTTGTCTCTACCCAATGATGTGTTCTGATTGGCGTGGCAATATTAAAATGTAACTGGTCATTTAAATTATGCATTTCAATTTGATGTTTTTATTTGTTTAGATATAAAAATGACTAGCTTTGTAAACTTTGTAAATTATCAGAAAAAATAATTTTAACTTTTTGGCAGTACCACTGCCTCCGCAGCCCAATGGATGGCGCTCTGAGGCCCACCTGTGGTTGTGAATGGCTGATATAAAGACTGCTGTGTTGCAAGTTTTGACTTCTTTGTTCTATGAGTTCTGATAAGATTTCATCATCGCTTTCATTGCTGCAGAGCCAGCACATCGCTGTATCTCTACAATTCAACACAAAATGTGAAACATTTGATAACATCCATAGGATTTGATAACATTTTGAAATAGTATGAAGTCCCAAGTTGTGGAAAGCTCTCAACTTACAGTAGTAAACACTTATTTAACACAGTTACTGTCACAGATATGGGGCTTTCAACCTTTGCCTGTCTTTTTCTCTGTCTTTCTACAGCAGAAATCACAAAAAGCTAACCTGAAACAACACTGGTTATTTTATGCATGTGTGTGTTGCACATTTCTTTGTGTATTTTTCTGTGTGTGTGTGTGTGTGTGTGTGTGTGTGTGTGTGTGTGTGTGTTAATATGTGGAAGAAAGAAAGAGAAGTCTACAGCTGTGGCTTGATTCCCAAAGGGGGAAATAAGATAATTCACAGCTGGAAGGATGGAGCAAAGAGCATCAGTGTGTGTATGTGTGTGCATGAGAGAGAGAGAGAGAGAGAGAGTAATGAGTAAATGAGTAAGTTACTGAGTGACTGAACATGACTCAGTTGATTTATATGCAGACTTTCTGTTTAGACTGAACATGAGGAAATGAACTCCTTCACTTTTGGTGTTTCCTGCTATCATTTTGTGATTTTTTTTTTTTTTTTCAGAATGACCCAAAAATTAAATCAACAAGCATCTTGGGATTATAATTAGATAAAACATAACAAAATATAGGAAATATACAAAATCTGATTTCTCAATTTGTCAACCAAGTTATCTTTTTTATATGACGATTAAGTTTTATACAGTTTATAGCTTTGCCCATGCCTACATCTTATATCAATTATATGTTAGTGAATTCAATCATTTGTTATTCCTATGAGCAAAAATGGGAAAACAGTCTTCATTGGAAATCTCCTGGACTGTTCAATTTGGAGGCCTAATGACAAATATTTGAATCATAATATGAAAGTGGATGAACGTATATGTTTATATGAATCATCTTGCATTGTGGGAGGCCACATTTCCCTGTTTTTACTTTATCTCTAGGGTTGTAACTGGGATATCAAACACAAAATTATGTCCACAGTGAATAGTGAGACTGGGGTGGCAATAGCAATGAACATGAGCTGTCTACATGCTTATTATATGGGCGTGTGTGATAATCAAGTTGTAGAGCATATCCAGTCTTCTCTGTCTTAACAGGGCCCATGTGTCTTTTTTTTTTTTCTCAATCTTAGTTTTGTCTTTTGTTTGCTCTGTTTCTTTGTCTCTCTATTATACACACACACCGTTCCAATCCCACTGGCACATTGCACACACTTTAATTTAATAAAGCTGAGTGAATCTGACCTCTCCCAGTGGTAGCTGGTTAAAGGATAGCTGACTTTTGTAAGGGAGGGTCGCCTTATGTGTGCTTGATGACCACTTTGGGTTCTGGATATGGTGATAAAGATGACAACAGTTTGGGGACCCCACTGACATCCCCTCCATCAAATTCTCTACACAAACATAAGGTACATTGTGAAACAAAGGCTACTGGAAGTGATTTTGGCCCTGAGTAGGAACAATGTTTTTATTTATTCTAGGCCAATACAAGGGATATCTGAATCATTTTTTCCTCTACAAATAGGCAGTGCAGCTTTTCTTTAATGCTGTCAATGATAATAAGGAGTAATGAGGGTGGGGAGGCTTTATGTGTTTGAACCTTGAAATGCCCACCGGGATAAACAGTGAAACAATTATTATAGTAGAAAACAATGTAGAGTGCTGAGAAAGCCGAGAGATGAAGGGAGTATGGGGCACGCACATCTTGACAACAGACAGACAGAACAGCATTCACATTCTGCTTTCTTTCGGTCAGGGAGTATCAACACAGTTTCGACCTCTTTGGTCTAACCCATAAAGTCTGAGGACTGTAATCCAGCATCAAGCAAGAACCGAACAGGATAACAATATGAACATAAGAAACATAACATTCATAACACTACTAATGTAATTCACTTAAGTTTTTCTTTCATTCTTGAGTGTGAAGGTTGACTTTTGATTGTGGATATAGTTGAAATTTGAAAAAAAAAGCATCTTAATTCAAGGTCTTCTTGCTCTGTTTCTTCAGAGCTTTTAACCACATCTCACAGTCTTCATTAGCAGACGGGCTTTGCTCAGCAGTCATGGGGATGGATCAGTTGTCATCACGCGGTCCCATCTGATCCAACCCAAAATTTGAGCTTAAAGCTCAAGGCTGTGAGATATGGTGCAAAGCTCCAGAGAAAGCTTGCTTTGCCCTTTTCCCCATATTTCAGACAACTGTGTTATGCATGTGGAATTTTCCTTACATTACTGCTTAGAAGGTATGTACACCTAACTTGTCAAGAGTGTTGCCAGTTACCACTAGGTTTGTTCTTGTGGCTCAGCAGTGTACAATGTGAATGACTGTATGTCCATCCATAGATTACATCATTACATTTAATTCTGTTTTTTAATTAAAAAGAGGATGAAGAGAATTTCATTACACACTTTACAGTAAAGTTGAAAAACGTTAAATAAATCCTACTTATTAAAACTAGTGTACTAGATAAGATAGTGGAAGGTCATTCACATCAATAAACATGATGTGTAACAGATGATATCTGTGAATACACCTTCTTTAGAGTTTATTGTAGAGCTATTTAACAGCAATAGGAACATAACTTGACCAGCAATAAAGAACTGTCATGGATTTATACAAGTGTTAAGTGATCATGTAGAGTTTATATGAGTTTAAGTTAATTTAGTAATTGTGGATGTGGGACTGAGTGACATTGAATCTACAGAAGTTGAGAAGTGGTTTGAGAAGTTTTTACGACTCTGGGTAGCCATTGGACAACTGCTAAACATCAAGCTTTTTATGTACAGTAGATTATAACTTGCTCTGTCAAGGAGACTTTCAAGCCCACGGCAGGTGAGTATTTGATTCTCGAATCACTCTTGGATGAGTATTCCTAAAATAAACAGAATCAAAGCAGGGTGAGTCTGACCAGCAGCTGTGGATCACAGGGTGTGGGCCAGCACAGAGGAAGTCAGAAGTTCAGAGATGTAGTGAAGTGAAACCCAGCTGTGCCTTATCAGTAAAAAGCATTAACATGTCAGTGCATACACTATAAGCTACTACTCAGAACATGAGCAAAAACGTCTGAGGTGATTCAACTCATAATAATCTAATTTTTATGATTAAGAATTATGGGGAATTGAATTATACCCTCACTATTTTTATGGTATTTCATAATAGGTTCCAAACCCACAAGGAAATACCAGAATGCCATATAACTGGGACACACAAAGTTCAGTCTGTGTATGTGATCCACACTGCTGTGTAGAGGAATACATGGACCTTTGAAGGAATCTAAACTTTCTCTATAGGAAAAGGTATTAAAATTACTATTTGATATAATGTGGTGCTTGTAAATATACAATGCATACACTGTATGAATACACTGAGGTTAGATTCACAAATTGAACTCTTAGCAACACATTCAACACTTTCATCTCTTCTCTCCCCAGGTTCCCGTGTGAACATGCACCACTCTCTCCTCAGCCCTCTGCTCTCTTTCCAGCCCTCTGCCTTTTCATCTCACAAATCCAATTCGGTCAATTTTTTGTTATGGGTTGACAGCCGGTTTTAATAATCACTCAAACAGAAGTCACAAGGATCATCTGAAAGATAAATGTATTCATTCCAAACGGAAGCTGGTCATTTACCACTTACAGATGCGGTTGCAGACTTCAAAGCAGACGAGGGGGGTTGATTCTGAAGACGTGACTTGACTTGATTGAGCCTTAGGCTTACAGTATGTACCCACAGCAATTTTAAGGCCAAAATGATTTGTCTGGATTGCGGTATTTGTACAGATGATGTAACATGTGTAGCAGATCAGAAAGGTGGAGGCTTTTCCTCTCTGAGTGCAGTAGCTTTGGTTGCACAATAGAGTTTAAGTATTTCAACCTGACTCATCCTGAGCTTATATCTTATGCTGCCTATACATATCTCCCAGAATGCTTGCCACCAGTCCTGAACTGATAGAGGAGAAACAGTAAGTAGCACTTTGATAATAGATTCTCAAGGTTATCATGCTTCTCTCTGGCTTAATCCAATTTCCTCCAAATTAGTCAAATTTCCTTCTCACACAACTGTGGGGTCTTATTCATAAAATGGTCTTATGATAAAATTTCAGCCAAAGTCATGATTTAAGCCGAACAAGTAGCTCATAAAGAGAACAATTTATCAAAAAACGTCACTGGCATATATTTAAGTCATGAAGAATTAATTATACAATCTCCTTTCAAGAAAAACAGTACAAGATATGCCATCAATTAGGCACCAAATTTGCAAACAGCAACTCAGTCATGTCTTTTTGGAAGTCTTTTTTTTTTTTTGCTTTTGCTTGTAGCAGGGGAGGAGATTGGAATGAGCATGGCTCTTGATGATGAGTGGCTGTTTAGTTGCTGTTGTTCGCCAAGAAGAGCTTTGTTGGATTAATATGCCAATTTGATCCCTGTTTTTGAGAGAAAGACTATAACTGCAGTAACCATGCCACAACGGAATCTGTCAAAGTACTTTTTATGTCTCCTTCTTTCTCTGATCAACACACACACAACCATTATGTAGCCATTACCAGTTAGAAACACCGATCAGGGCCCTAATAAACTACACAATTACCAGTTTACACTGTTGTTATTTTAATGTCTCTCAAATAATCATTTCTCATCTTACTGATCAAGAAAAGCCAATTTAAGGCCTTTCATTTAGCTCATATTTGGACCTTTGCATTCAGAGAACAGGATTGATACATGCTTTTTGGAGACAGACACTTCGAAAAAATGGGTCAAAACATAAACTGGCAAAGTTGGCCTTAAACTCAAGCAGTTATAGAGCTTGGTTTTGTAATTGCAGTGACAATCATCACATACACACAAGAAGATGGAAGATAATTTGGGGCTGCCCTCAGTTTAAAAAAAGTTAAAAAGTATCTCCAAGGAGTTAAAAGTCAACACAGACAATACACAATACATCAAACACACTCAAATGTACACATTTAAACAGCTCTCACACAGAATGACAAACCCCTCTCTTTGGTCTCAGCCTAGAGACTCCAGGTTTCAAGTCTTAGAGAAATTAAGAGCCTTTAGATGAGGTCAGATGAAACAATGACTCAAACAGCAAGATTATACTGATGAGGTTTTAAAGCTGTTTTATTTGTGGTCGACAGTTTGATTTCCAACAATGACGCTGGTTCTCAGATGTCTCTCTGGTGTGGCTCATGTCATTTTTACTCTCTTCTGGAGAGGGTGAAAGGAAATGAGTCAGGAACACAAAGCTGAGAGTATGAAGGACTAAAGGTCAATTACACCTCAGTTAACAGTGAGTCTAGTAAAAATTTAGGATAGAAGAACCGTTTTGCTCACAACAATGTGAAATTTAATACTGACTTATAATCTATTCAAATGCCAAAAAATAAAGATAGAAAGGGAGGGAAAAAAAAAACATTTGACTATCATTCTGAAGGGAGTAAAGAGGAAAAAGAAGACAAATAAAACTGTTTGGCAGTTTGCTCACAGGGAGGTTAAGAGGGGATGGTTGGGGTCAGACGACAGGGAAATGACCTCAGACTCTGTGCTTCCATGTTCCCAAGGTCAGACATGCCTCATTTGGCCTGCTACTGCACACATGAGACTCATGGAAACTCATATTTTTTTCCTTAAAAGGGTTTTTGGAAATCATTTGACTGCAAGCACATCACTGAAAAAGTCATGTACCCTTTCTTATCAGAAGGATAGAAGCAGCTTGACTTTGAATTTACTGCCTGAACTGTAATTTCAAAAGTGCTTGTGGCTATATCCTGCAGGATCAGACATTAAATGTTATGTACAAGCTGTAAATTGAACATGTATAATTAGTGGTACAATGCAAAGTAACACCAGACCATAAAATGCCCCAGCCGTCTATGGCATGAATTTTTATTTTAGGGGAGAAATATTTCACTCCAGCTTGGGGGTCCCTGGTTTATTTCATTTTATTTATTTAACGTTTATTAAACCAGGCATGTCATTAAGAACAAATTCTTATTTACAATGGTGGCCTGGCAAAGGGCAAAGCCTCTTGAGGGAAAAGGGTAGGGGCTAAAAAGAAAAGTCAAAAGTTAAAAAGACAGCAGCAGACATCCAAACATTTCCAACACACTCTCTACTTACACACAGTCACAACAAGCATTACATGTGACAGCAAGCATTACATAAATACATGAAGTCTAGCACACAAGCATTGAGCAGGTAGCTAGCAGACAACAGCATCAGGCAATACAACAACAGAACAAGAGAAGCATACACAAGTAGTAAGACAAACAGGCAAAAGCAAAACAGCAGCAGAAACAACAGAGCAAGAATATGCATGGGAGAACAGTAAGCAGCAGACAGACAAGGATTAGGGAATATTAGTGAGTCGGAAACAGCTGCATGTATCAGTGAGAATGCTCATAATAGAGTCTTGAAAGCTGACATGGGGATAAAATTGTCCGGTTTTAGTGTTTTTTTTTTGCAGATTGTTCCGGTCTTTGGCTGCAGCAGACCGGAATGACAACTGACTGAATATCTTATTTGTTTTGGGAACTTTCAACAGAATAGTGAACAGAACAGGTGTTGTAGGCAGCAGATGTAGTTTGTAACAAGTGACATAAGTAGGAAGGGGGGTGGGGGGTAAACCAAGGAAGGTTTTGTAGATGATCATGAACCAATGAATATTATATTATTATGACAGGTGTGTAAGGATGGCCAGTTGACATAGGAATAAAAGTGCAGTGGCTTGTTTTGAAATTTGTAGGAAACCAGATAGCAGAGTGATAGAGGGCTGGAGGGGACACAAAACCTTTCCTACCGAACCACATGACCTTGGTCTTGGTAGTGTTTAGCAGAAGGTTTATGGTGGAGAAGGCCTGTTCTACCCTGCTAAGAAGTGCATCTGGGGAGGGACCAACTACATAAAGGACTGTGTTATCAGCATAAAGGTGGATAGATGAGTCTCCAGCAGAACAAGCAAAGTCATTTATGTATATAGAAAATAGTGTGGGGCCTAGGATCGAGCCCTGGGGTACGTCCTTAGTGACAGGGAGGAGTTGAGAGAGGAGTTGTTCTGATCTAACACATTGCACCCTCTCCATGAGATAGAGACTCACACCAATGAGTGACCAGAGACCCTGATGCTGCCCAGCCTACCAACTAGGATAGAGTGATTGACATTGTCAAAGGCCTTAGCTAAATCAATAAAGATTGCTGCACAATATTGTTTAGAATCTAAAGCAAAAGTGATGTCATTGAGGACTTTGAGGGTTGGAAACCAGATTGAACACCAGACAGAATATTATAAACATCCAGATAATTGGTAAGTTTCTTATTTACAAGTTTTTCCAACACTTTTGATAAACAAGGCAGTATAAAGATGGGCCTATAACAGTTAGGATCAGCCTTGGTTCCTCCCTTAAAAAATGGAACGCACTACAGCTGTTTTCCATACGTATGGGATTTCAGCTGTGTGGAGGGACAGGTTAAAAAGATCTGCAATGGGAGCTGCAATCTTACAGAAGAAAGGGCCCAGCTCATCAGACCCAGCTGGTTTTTTAGGGTCCAGCCTAAGCAGCTCATCCAAAACTCACTCTCAGAACCAGCTTATAGGGTGAGGCTATGTAAGGGGGCATGGGATGTATAGTGTTGAAGTTTTTTAGGATTTGTTTACAACTGATCAGGACAGACTGTTTAGCAGAGTAGTTAGTTTATACACAGGCAATAAAACAGTGGTTGCTAATATCATTGCAGAACACACCAGACTGGTACATATGCAGCTACTTTGTGAAGATAACATCAATCAACAAGGACTTTTCAGAGTTTTTGGGGTCATACCTACAAGGAAGGGATATGATTTGATGGAGATTTAGGGAGTAAAATTGCTGTAGTACTTTGTCAGGTGGCTTGAGCATGTCCCAGTTTAGGTCACCTAATAGGATGAGCTCTGATCTGGTAAAGGGGGCCAGAGAGCTGCTTCAGGCTGCTACAGTACAAGCTGGTGCTAATGGGGGGCGATAACAACCAGCCATTGACAATGGGAAGCTATTGGATAGCTTGATGTTAATAAAAGCTGTTTTGGAATGGATCACTAGGGCAATAGAGCAATGTATCCATTATAAATTTTGTAACTCAAACCCTATTCTGAGATCAACTCAGTAGATAGTAAAGTAATTGACTATGGTAAAAACTATGCATTCCAGCACATCTCCATGCATGATATTGCCCTAACAAGTGGCCTAACACTGTTTTAGTATATAAATAAAAGCAAAATATGTCTTTAAACAATCAAATAATCTTCTTTACATACTAAAACATATACAGTGGAAACCGCTTATATGCTGTTTAAATAATTTGCTTATAGTAATCAAGTAGTCTGCTTACAGTGATCATTTTTGGTCTTGTCCAGCAGTCTCCAGCCTGACCTGGTGGGAGCATTTTAGCTTGCCGGTTAAGTAATACGCTGATCAGGCTCTCAATGGTTAGGAGCTCTGCCCTGAGCCTGGACACCTCAGGATCTGTCACCTTCTCTGTAGAAAAGGCAGTCTCTCAAGTGGATAACCCATGACTGCGTTTCAGACACTGCCTTGGATTTCTGACAACCAGCTGCTGTAATCCAGCAATTACAGGAGGCAAGCTTATAGCTCCGTTTAGCCACTAGCTGTGACATTGTGTCCACACAGCAGCTGTCAGTGGCTCAAACTGTCGGGATCAGGCCCAGCAAATAATGCCAAACTGTAGATCAGTTAAAAAGACTTAAAAGTCATTAAAGACCAGCATTCATTTCCTATATTCAGTGAGGAAACTTTTAAAATATCAAGAATTAAAATCAGAGTTTTGCTGGAAACCAGATCACTGTCTGATTTGGTGCAATGGAAGTCAGAGACCTGTACTGTATTTTGAAACAGTCAGCAAAATCCAGTAGATAGCAAAGTTGTCCATTTCATTACTTTATATTCATGTAATAGATATGTGAAATAAAGAAAATGAAATACCCGTAAAGACCTGTAACCCGTAAAGAGCTAGATGATTTTGTATTTATTGAATGGTTTATAGCAGGGATGCAAAATTTGCACTACCAAATTAGTGCACATACCACAACCACACTAAACCCTGTCTAGCCTACTACAGTATATTTCTCCATCAAAACTTCATACTGTTACACAATGTACGCACATGCAGTCACACAGACACACACAGACACTTAGGGCAGGCAGTGGGCTGGCTGTTGATTTAGTGTTGCCAGGGGAACACGGGATTCAGGGATTCTGTGCTCCAGATGTTCCATGAACAACAAGGGGACTTCCTGGTTCCTGAAGTGCACATCAACTTTTATAGTGTGTGTGTGTCTGCGCTCACATGCATGCATTTCTGTATTTCTCAGAAGCTTAAAATGCTCGTCAGCTGTAACACTACCAACATGTGTGTGACATCAGAAAAGACCTTTTTCAGACTCATCCCCTCCCAGTCGAACAGGACATTTTCTTCTCTCTATATACAAATAGGAGAGTATAAATTGTAACACACCTACAACACATACACACACTGTATGCACACACACAGAAAAGGGAAAGCCTGTCTGTAAAAAATGAAACAAGGCTACTGAAATGATCATTACACACACACATACAAAGGACAAGATCCTACTGAGTGTTAACATCTATCATAAAACACCATAGCATGCTCCTCCAAGTCAGTGGGTTCAAGTCACAAGTCTGGCCTGTTAAAATACAATCTTTATTACATTTCTTCTTTATCAGATGGCAATAAAAAAAGAGATGGGTAGAGTATGCGTGCTGGACATTGTAGCAATGAGCAGGATTCAAACCTGACATTTTTGTTAAAAGGGATAGTTTGCACTTCAGAGAAATGAGCCACAGCACCTCCGCAATCAATTATATCAAGGCCACAGAGAATTATCACCTGACTCTGCAATTCCCCTCAATTTTATGGTGTGTTTAAGCATCTTTTAGCCCACACATTCACCATAGAGCAAGAAACAAGACCGAAAATGAATGCTGTTTGTGTGTGCAGCTTGTCATGCTTCCCCTAAATGACCAAAGGATATACATACACATACAGGGCATACTTTGATCAGTCTGCTGACACAGTTTGATGCTAGCTAAAAGATGTCACTTTTTTCAGCATGCACATGGTACTAACTTGTAAAACAAACAGGAAGGAAGGAAGGAACTTTATTGTCCATACTGTGGAAAGTTATCTTTGGTTTCACCATGCAGCACCGAAAAACAGCACTAAACAGGACAACTGACAATAAAGGACACCACATCAGCAAACTAAAATACATAAGTACAGTAGAAAATAGTTAAAATGCAAGAATACAGTAGAAAATACAGTACAATAAAATAAAATGGGAGATGGTTAGGGAAAAGCTAAGTTTTTGTGAAAAACAGGCTATTCGTAGGAATGTTGGTGTTTAGTCTTTAATGACTTATTCTATGCAACAGTTTGTACAGTTTGTTCTTCATTTTGAAACAATCCAAGATGTACATGAAGCCATAAGGCAGAAACCGCAGTGGTATGATCTCATGAAAGCTTATGAATGGATGTTTTATGCATTAGAAACATCTAATTACAAAATTATGTTTGTTTGGTTTTTTTTATTGAAAACATGATGCTAGGTGACATTCTGATGAAAACTTTCAGCTTAAACATATTGATGCCAGCCATGTCATATCAAAGGCTTTCTAGTAGACTCAAGACTCAGATGGCCATGGTGTTTTCCCTCTGTGTTGCAATTGTCTAGGCCCTTGACTCTAAAAAGCTCCTTTGTTCTTGGAGTGTGATTTTTAGAAAAAAAAAAAAATTACAAAGTAAAGATGCACTCCAGATTTTTCTCTCTTTTAAAATCATGACACATAAGAAAGGCCAGCAAGTAGCAGTAACTCTAACCTACACTACATTAGCTTTGTTTTTTGCAAGATGTAACAAGCTATTTGATCCTTACAGTGTCCCAAATCAAAAATGGACATTACACATTAACAACATGGAGGTCCCGTCACCCTCAATACTAGTACCATGTATGAAAGCCCTGCTGTTTTCCAGCAATATCAGACACTAGACAAAATCCTAAATTTTAACATCAGGAAAAACACTGATCACAGATTCTGACAAACTTTTGCAATGTTCATTACACCAGCCTTAAATACACAGTAACAAGGTGAGTTGTCTTACCTTTACCTTCTTTATGTTTCCTTTAAGTTTCCTTTGGCAGCCAGATAAAAATGTATTCAGCACAATTTGAAAACCATACAGCTGGAGCCCATGGGCCTATTTCCACATTGAGCACTGCACATTTCCCTGTAGTCAGAGATACAATATAGCATAATGTCCACTGTTAAGCATATTGTACAGACATTATGGTCCCACCACTGAGAAGTGGCCATGCACACCCACAGGAAGATGTCTTCACATGTTTCTCCACTTTTCCACAGATTTGGTTGATACTAAAACCTCAAAGAGACGAATGCCATGTTCTCATAGTGTCCTTGGTTTGGTATACTCTGCTACTTGGCCAATAGAAACAGAGAAATTACTTACAAAGTTTTCTACAGTTGTGAGGACAAGCGGCCACCCAAGAAAAAAGACATGTTCAGTAGACTCAGGCTCTTTCTGGACTCATTTCAAGGCTTGAAAGATAATCTTGCTGCGTCAAAACCACTGGGAGAAAGACTGTCAGTGAAGATCTGTGTGTCTGCTCAATGTGATAGCTCCTCAGAGGACATTCTCTTCTCATGTAGCCTACTATCCTGGAAAGTCTGTCTGAAATATTCTGTTTGCATGAGAGAAATGCTGAATGCATTTAAACAATTCAGCTTAATGAATATTTACAGCTTATTGTATTTATCTTTGTTTAGTTGTGTATTTATTGTTTCAACATGTGTCAGCCAACTACAAGAGCTTGATTGTTGTCTGTATGACTGTACTTTAATCTGTAATTTGTGTACAATGATTATGAAAATGCTTTCATGAAAAGTGTTAATACTGTGCATCACACCAAGTGCACATAGTGTGATATGAGCTCAAACTGTACCTACTGGGGTACTGTCTTGATCGATGACTTGCTCTATATTTAAAGAGAATGAGGCCTGGTGGAAATCCGAGACTTATAAACCACTGTTTCATTTTGTAACAGTGTTTGTATTGTGGTCTGTTTGTATATGTCACATGCCATTTCTTATCTAATCCAATGTTTCTGTATTTCTTCACTGTCAAAAGGCTTTTAAAACAACGTATAATGATTTCAGGGTAATGCTAAAATCTCACACAGCCACAGCAAGAAAACTGAAACGGGGGAATTTTGTGGGTCCAAATGAGGGGTTACCGTCTTGGACAGTAGTGATGGTGTTCTGCTCTCAGGACAATGTGTTCTCTATAAAAACATAAAGGCAGAAGCAGAATTCAACATTGTCCAGCAAGAATAAATGACTTTTAATGCATTGATTTAACTGAAATTGACTGCTGACATGTGATGTGGTTTGATCCCAGTTCCTAAAATATTTACTTTTATTCAGAAGACAAAAAAAAACTTAACATAAGAAACAGACTTTACAGCCAACCAACCCCTCCCTCCTTCAAATTACTTGAACACAGCTGAATAAAAGAGACCTTAAGATCCCAGATCACAGTGACACACTGCTGGGAATCAAACCATTGAGCACAAATCAAACAGCTTTTTTTCATCTGTCCACTGTCTTTTGAAGCGTCACTTCATCTAAATTCATCTATGAGCTCTTAAATCCCCCTCTGAATTACCACAACTTTTAATGTGGTATCATTTTTTTCCCCCTTTTAATCATTTCCTTTTATGCAATGATTTAAATCCAGTATCAAAAATGAATTTCAGACTAAGAACAAAGACATGCTCACACTACAACACCAGAAAAGCGAGATGTACAGGAAAAGAGGAGGGATGAGGAGATTAGGAAATAGAGGAAACCACATATAACTTCCTTTTACACTTGTACTTTGTGGTAATTCGAAAATGCAGTTTTACATACCACAATCATACACTTTCAGAAAAAAGTGGATAAGAATTGTGAAGTAAAAAAAGCATCTACTACAAAAAACTAGACCTAAACCTTTGGGCAGTATTTCATCCTCCAGCCAGCTTGGACTAACATACGTTACAGCTACAAAAATGTCATAGGTCATGGTGGGATGTATTAAATCATTTTAACTCTGTCACTGTACTGTCTACATACTACACTAAATGGTTTCTGTAGTATTATTTATTTGTGAGTAATTTAACACCGAATATAGCTGCAAACTGCAAAGATGTCACTCAAATAGCAGCTAAGACGTGAGCGAGGTCACGCAGACAGGCAGACAGACCACCCCTCTGCTCTAGGAGACCCTCCCCTCTCTGCCCCCAGTGACCTCTTTTCTGCGTCATGTCTCTCTCTTTGTCTCCTGTTTCAAAATGAAACAACCTCACATTCTGTGTGTTTACTAAATACAAAGGGGGTGTAAGAGAATAGCAAAAAGAAATGTTTGTTTAGTTGTTTTTTTTTTTTTTTACCTTTTTTTGTTTTTACCAAATTAAATGACAAAAACATCATTTCTAACTCCCCTCCAGAATGACACATACAGCATATGTGTTTTCTGATCTGACACCCTGATCCACAGGGCAAACTAAAACTGTTTTCTGATCTTACACATACAGCAAAGTAAGTTCCCTTCATTCCCAATCAAGGGAGCAGTAGGTGACTTTCCCAAAAGCTCAGTAACATTTTAAACCTTTAGTCCTCCATCCACTGAACAATAGACTGAAAGAGATCAAGGCACTAAATCTGTTTGGGAAAATCACCCCTGCTCTCTCTCACCCTACCAGACTCTAAAAGGTGTCAGTCTTTCCTGGAAGCAGGGTTCAGTATTTTTTTTTTAGGCACTTGATTGATTGTTACATTTCTACCAGTGACATTACAAACTCTGTAATACAGGAAACACTTATGAGAACTTATCAGCATGTGCCTCTTGTTAAAAGTCAGATGGACTATTTTCCAGCAGGGCTTGAAACAATTGTTCTTAAAACTGCAGATGAACTATTTTATTTCCATGGCATGTAAAAGTAGTGTGATTTTAAGTTTCTGGAAATACTTGCATGCAATTTTGAGAGAAACTTTTTCAGTAGTTTGAAGTGGTGATCAAAAGAAAAGACTTCTGAATGCATTTGTCTTTTCATTCTGTATTCAGTCAGAAACATTGCTTTTTGAAAGCATGTAGCATTTCAAAGCAATGTAGATCAGTTAAAGATTCATTTTCTCTTTCTTTGAACACACAGTCAGTGGGTATTCAACACTGTAAAGAGACTCTATTAGACTGGCATAACTCTTCAATACAAAAGTTCTCAGTTTATCTGTCCAGGGGCAAAGTGGGCCATTGAGGCGGTGCTGGGGCTGCTGGCTGACTTTGGTGTTATTCTAGACTAAACACTCAGTAAACCAGAGCAGATACAAACATTGTCACAGCCAGCACAACTTGGTATGTGTGTGTGTGTGTGTGTGTGTGTGTGACAGAGAGATAGACACAGATGACATGTGTGTTTGTGTATTTGTCACTGAATAAACTAAAGTGTCCGCCTCTGAGGATGACTGATTACTGTATATTTCACATTCTGTAAATAAGAGTAAAGATTCATATCAATTTTTAAGCAGTGGGCACTGAGCATTTTGAGATTTGATACAGGATACCGATGATGTCCTCACGCAAATGTGGGCCATACATCATGTTGTTGCTTTAAAACAAACTTGCATAAAGTTGCCAGTTTGACTGAAACTCATTCTAGCTTAGATTTGGATATCTGACAACAAAAAAGACCACATTAAGTAATTTCAGAGTGTAGGAATGGAAATTGAAAGGTTTAATACAGTCATTTTTAATCTGATACCTCTACCACAACTACTACTGTAACCACAAAGCCACACTGCTGCTTTGCTCTTATTGTATGTTGTAGTTCAGTCTGCTCTTTAGTCGATACTTAAGTATGCACCACCCATCCATCTATCCATGCCTCTGGTCCATCCCATTTTTCTCCCCCTTCCTATAATATAGACCAGAAATTTTGGCATGCAGTCCGCTTTTGTGGGCGAGGCCGATACAAAGGTCAGTGCTTCAAACAGCCGCATGGTTTTACGCAGATTCCCATGATGCAAGATCACAATTGGCTACACATGCTAACAAATCAAAAGATGATAAGTAATGCTGAATGACATTCACTGCCAATTAAATATGCAAGAAGAGGAGTGGTGGCTTTTTAGAGTGATGGATTGCATGCAATGGGGCAACAGATATATCAAAACCAGAAAATGTACCTGCGAGATGGCACAGCTACACTGACAAGCATACTGGACTACTAGTACTATACCATACAATACAACTGCAGGGAATAGGTGTCAAATTGCTGGACCTATGTCTGAAAAAGGGATGGGGATACTATCATGACAAAGTAAAAAGAAAAAAGCAATTTAATTTTGTGACTCATACTCTACAATATTCACACAGATTCCCTTGATGCAGCACCATGACTAACCATTCTTTCTGAAAAATCATCATGTCCTTAATATGATATATGAATCACAGCTTTCCTTTTCTTTTTGGCGTGAAGAATGGAATCTACTGAGGATCTTACTGGGATGTGCTGCATGACAGATTGCATATTACAAACAAGCAGACTTATATACAGTTTTTGAACTGTAAAATTGTGAATTTGTGCGGAATATGATACACAGAACCATGAGCAGTCAGTCCGCCTCTTGTTCAATCAACATAAATCCACTCAGTGTCTCAGAATGCTGTTTTGCAGCTATTAAATACGTTTATTTCTTGATACTTTTTTCCTCCTTTTTTCAGTCCAAGGTAAATTCTCCTTTAAAACACAAGATGTGTTGTAGGAAGGTAATGAAAATTATCTAATAACATGGATTGTAGTACAAATGCTTAACACCCATTATCCCCAAACCCATTTCAACCTGTGTGCGTGTTTTCATATAGATTTGTGTCAGTTTACACATGAGTGTGTAGAAGTGTAGAAGTCTTGGCTTTATTGGTGCAATTTATTGTAGTCCTGACAAAAAGTCATGACAGCACTTTCCCCATACGTACAAGTAGAGACTCAGTATTAGTCAAATAAACATTATTTAAACATGCACACACAAGCCAACAATTCATGCTAACATGATCAACAGCCATGAGGCTGAGTGCAGACCAACATTAGCACTAGCAGGAGAAAAAAAACACTACCAAAGGATGAGGTGGATTATGAAGCAAAAAGAGAGTAAGACACATAAAATAGCAGTCAAGTTAAAACTATGACAGGGAGAGCATAATGAACACCTAGTGAGAGATGTAAACCACTCTCAGTCTAATTTCTCTTTTCTCTTTGGGTGGGCCTGCTCAGATTTAAATCACGGATGTTTGACTCATCTTATACACAGCTGCTCTCATAAGACTCAGCCTCGAGGATGTTTAGATGACCGGCAGCAGTCATAATGTGCTGAGTTACGCTCTCTGTATTTTACGGTTTTGTTAACAGCACCCTCTCCTGTGACGGCAATTTACTCCTCTTTTCTTGTACCTTTTGTAAAGGTTACTATTAGCAAAATCACAATGATTAAGTGTGTCCAAGAATACACCCTCCACTTTCCTTCACTGTGTTCACTCTCTTTAGAATATTCAGTCAATTTCACCGTATTATATAGAGGTGGTTGTAGGTCATGGTAATTACACAGATGCTGAGTGGTTGCTTTGCTGTTTAATGTTGTCAAAATGGTTAAGTCCTTAAGCTGCAATGATCTAGTGAAAATGTATTTATTATCAGTTACATGATGTTATAAACCTGCCTGGTTCTGTTGTTACTCTTTATTCTAGTCTTGTTGCAAAGGATGTCCAGTTTGACACAAATCATTAATGTTTAATATCAGAAACAGGCAAAACAACAGCATAATACACAGGAAATACTTGAAATAGTGCAAAGAATGACTGATCTTATCCTGCAAGTGATTTGTCCACATTACACAGTGTCCCTGATTACATATTTTTGTGGCTTTGCAAGTAGCTGGATAAGTAAGCTGAACTCTGAGAAAGAAACAGAAGGATTATGTCTACTGTGCTCCACCCAATGCTGTTTAAATGTCACGTTTAGACAGAAATGTCTCGGAAAGTTTATTTTTCTCTTACTCGCCCTCTCACTCGTACATACACAGATACAAGGCTCAGACATACACAAATACACTCCCCAGGTGATACCTCCGGCTCTGCCTAATGTGGTGTGAGGTAATGCTTCTAGGAAAGGATGGAGAGGATGGAAAGGGAGGGATAGGGGTGCTTGAGGGGTGAGAATGAGAGAGACCCTAGAGAAATAGTGTCCCGCAGCTGTATGGCTTGCATGTGTTGTGTTTGGTGCCAGAAAACCAAGGAGTTCCCCCTATGAGTTCATTGTCAGACTGTTTCAACTGTGTAACTCCCAGTGAGCACAGAACACAAAAGTAAGACCTTGATATTTGTCACCTTTCTGATGCCTTAATATGACATTTACATGTTTTTATTTAGATTGTCTTATGCTCTGAAAAGTGCTCAAGCAGAAAACAGCCATTGCAGTAGCAGAAGTAGTAGTCTTTAAATAGCATATCATCCTCCCTTCTCTTATGTCCAATTTTATTCTGATGTTTCACACTTTTCTTTCAATTTAGGATCGTAAGATAGAGCACAGCTTCATTTAGATCCAGCAGAAACCTAATCTGTGTATCAGCCCTGATCTGTCCCAGATCTGTAGAGGAAAATGTCAGAACTTGAGTGACAGGGATTAGGGAAGCTAGTCTGAAGGAATGTTACTGCACATACCATCCATTTGGGATGCAGGTTGGTATTTATTGCAGATGGGATAGAGTGGAGTGAAACAGACCATAGATAGATTTAAGAGCTGAATAATGCAGTATATTAGAATGAACCGATTGAACTTTTTCATGTAAAGTTTTCACCACTAAAGCATACGTCATGCTCTCTGAAAGCTTAAGAAAACTACTTATTTTGGGACTGTGGGTCACACTTTTTAAAACATTTCTTTTTTTAGTCTATAATCAGGTCCAAAATTTTCCACTGTGTGTCCTCTGAACCACCATCCTAAACCCAAACATCACTGCACCCATTCTGAGACTCACCTTTTAAACATGGCCATGTGTTTACACAGTGAGGTGATGCTTTTTTTTTGGGCTGCTGTGACATCATGGTCTCAGACAGCTGCTGGTACCATAATGAAGGAGAAACTCCAGCACAGGCACGCCCACATTACAAAGAGAGAAGGAAAAAATCGTTTTCTGAGAGGGTATTACAGTGTATATGATGTGGGGGGTGGGGGGTGGTGGTGGACTGGACTTTTGGCAGGCATGATGCAGTATGGCCTCAAGCTGCAGTGGGCAGGAACTAGTTGGATTTCCCCTGCCAGCTAGTCCTAGAGCTATCCTACAGCTGCCTTGTGTTATATTTAAGGTATTGATAGAACATTTGCCCATCACTGAAGAGACCCGTGTTCATTTCCCTGCAGCAGTGCACCAATTGAATGCACAATGCACCAGTGACTCGTTGGTCAGAGCGCCTTCTCAGTGGGACATCATAACCTCTGCACGTGTTACCCATGTTACTTCACTTGGTGAAAAAAAAACGTGAAGGGAAACAGGAGATTTTCCAACAAAAGATTAGAGATTAGTAGATTAGCTTGATGTTGAAAAAACAAAGGTTCGTCACAGGTCCCTGGTACTTATCCAGATAGTTGTCCTGTTTGTTGAAGAACTGGTTTGTGCTCCAAGTTAAAGAGATTCCTTACCTCCAGTATTTGTCACAACAAGCATAAGTCACAGCTACAATGTGCAGATTATGTTTTATTAAGCAGTAAAGCAGCAGTTATCAGATACTTGCATTAACTACATCTGTGAGTTTATTACACACAGGATGCATTCACAGGAGAGGAGCACATAATTTGTTTGGCCCTACATGACAAAGACCAGGTATTTGTATTTTATGGGAAAAACTATAAGATCTAGATCAACAGAAGTCTATTTAAAGTCTAATATTGTTTGGCAAAATTCAGACAAAAAAAAACTTGTATCACTGTGTTGTTTTGTGTTTGCATGAGTTTTATTTTTCCCCCTGTACTTCTAATCCCTGAAAAAATATTACAGCATTATCACTCCCTGGCAAAGAGTCATGTCTTTGAGCAAACTGTTCTCTGTGAGATTTGTCTCAGGCAGTTGCCATAGCACTACATACACATACATTGTGCAGCTGTGGCTGAAGTTTGCCAGTGTGAAGAATGTGCAGATTGCTCCCTCTGGTGGATTAAAGTTAGTTTCTGTTACAGTGAAACTTGCTGGAAAGTTGGAAAGTTGCTGGACTCAATTACATAACATCGCATCCTGTCTATCTTCAACAGGCAACCTCAGGAAGCATTAACACACATACAATGATGACCTGGCAGACATGCAGAGACAACGAGGTTACTCTAATGTTGCTACAAGCTCCTTCCAACTGACTAGCTACTCAGGTTAGTCTTTTATCCACTATTATAGCCAGTCTGAGGACTCTCTGTGGGACTAGGGGACCACCACAAAATGTCCCAGTTGGCTGATGGATCCTTTGGATGGCAGGCTCTGCAAATGCATTGCCTGCACTGCTGCTATTTGCAAGTAATAGTCACCTGGTTATTAAAGGCCCTGCAGACACACACAGGTCTTTTCAGTTATTTGGTAGATCATATATGCTCAGTATAAAGTTAGGTGTGAATTAGGTGAGGTAACCAAACATTTTAATAAGAATGATTATGATGTAATTTTGTCCCAACATAGAGCTGAGCCATGGGTGGGCATAGTTTTTAAATATAGTTAATGCAAAATATCTAAGAATGTTTCATTTCATTTGATTTCTGCTCTTTTCTTACTTATTTATACTCTAGAGCAGCAGGAAATAGGAAGTGATGTATGTGTAAATGTTTATAGGTACAATATACTGTATGTATATGTACATTCACATGAATAGATAGTGGTTGCCCATATACTGTATGTATCTAATATTTCAAACAATATGTCTTTGAGATAGTTTTGTAGAGACAATAACGTCAGCCTATCCAGTCTGTGAAAAACAAGACAATGGTTTGATCATTGTGTCTACATCTGATGTACAAATCCTGGTTAACATGGTCATCTATTACTGGAAGGCTACAATAGATCATATAACTGTTTGTGAATGTAGGTGTTGAGGCAACCTTCATTGTTCACTAAACAACAACAACAGTGTAAGGTGATAGGCTCAACTGGTCTGGCCATAGTAGCTACTTTGCAGGAGCAGAGCAGTTCCTTTATGTAATTGGTGCCTTATGTTAACAGCAAAAATGTATAACATACTATAATATTTTATTGCAGAAAGTGAGTCATTTTATAAATGTAAAAACAAAGTGTAACCTGGTTGGAATGAACATGTGGCTAAGCTGCAAGAGAGGCCTTTTAACTGTCATTGATGGCAGGAGGAAAGGTAAAGACTTATGTAAGTTTACAAAAACATACCAATGCAAGAATTATATATGCTCTCTGAAAAAAAGAGTACTATAAAGGCTGTAAGGACGTCAGAAATAAAACTCTAATGTTTCCAAATACATTTTTTTTATTGTACAGTTAACTGACTGAATGATTGAAACCAAATTCCAGCAAAAATCCCTAGATTCAAGGGGGTAGTCTATGGATTTCATGGCAAAGCTTTAAATATAATCGCAAAGGCTTAAAAGAGAGAAGACAGAAGGCAGTGTCCACCAAAGCCTCCCCCCTTTTAATAGACAACTAATGGAGAAAAATGAATGATGAATCCTAATGAAAAATGGGGGCTGGGGGGGAGGAGGGGGTCTGTGTTTCCAACCATCCATGTCATATAATTTTGACTGTGATGAATTAAACAAAATTATTGCAAAAGTAAACTGTGTATTCATTGCAGGAGGTATCATTTATCACCTCCTGACCTGTCAGACAACTTAATCAATTAATGCCCATGCATTAATCCATCTTAAGTCTTTCCATAAAGCTAACACTGGATGTCAAATGGAAGTGGTGACCATGGGCTGAGGACATGAGAAAAGATTTTGCACTGTCTCTATGTAGACCACATGCTAACTCTACTTCAAATGAATACAATCATTTAAAAACATATTCTTATTCCTTAACAATTTAGTGACAATTCAGAAAGGTCAAAGACAAAGGCTATGAAGGAAAGAGGGACATTTACATTCATGTTCTAAAACTAAAGACTGTATCACTGTATTCAGTGGTTTTAATAGGCTAGGTCTTTATTTTCTTTCTTTACTCTCCAGTAGACTACCATAACAATTTCCTTCACAATGAAAAATATAGTATAGAACATGATAATGTACTATAGTTCTCTTCCAACAGTTGGCATAGCTCTTGTTGTCATACAGATTTTTTCAACTTTGAACTACAGTAAATGATTGGACAACTTACTCACTTGGACACTTTTAAATACTAATACTACAGCTACAGACAGGTGACAAATTAAAGGAAAAACCGGTACAGGCCTGAATGCTTGACCCCTACAGTAAGGGAATCTGCTGGCTCTGTTATGCTTTGGGGAGCATTTTGGTTTGGGTCCACTTGTCCCCTTAGAGGGAAGGGTCACTGCAAATCAATACAAAGTTGTTCTGAGTGATCACCTTTATCCTGTGATGAAACATTTCTATCCTGATGGGAGTGGTCTCTTCCAGGATGATAATGCCCCAATTCAGAGGGCATTGAATGGTTTGATGAGTATGAAAATGATGTGAATCATATGCTATGACCTTCACAGTCACCAGATCTCAACCCAGTTGAACATCTATGGTTGATTTTAGACTGACGTGTTAGACAGCGCTCTGCACCACCATCATCAAAACACCAAATGAGGGAATATCTTTTTGAAGAATGATGTTCATCCCTCCTGTAGAGCTCCAGAGACTGTGGAATCAATGCCAAGGCTGATGAACACCATTCTTCAAAGAGATATTCCTGCATTTGGTGATTTGATGATGGTTTTTCTATTCACAACAGTTTGCTTGTTTCAAGCTTTGTTCTTCTTTAATTTAGAAAAAAATAGGCCAAAACAGTAATAAATACACTATGTTAATCTTTGTTTGAGTGAAGATCAGGATACAATTGATAATCATATATTTACGTTTTATAAGACTCTTTATTGTTCTAATCAAGAAGCTGATTTTTCCTGTTTTTGTTAAAGGACGGGACCCCAAAAATAGGTGAGAATTTCAAAGTTCTAACAGTAGCTAAAAGGAGCAGAGCTGGACACTGCCATTTCACATATGTCTAATGGAAGGTTACCTGACCCCAGCAGGTCTCACAACAGAGTTTTACAAACACTCCTGGACTGAAATTAGAGATTTACGATGCTTTTTAAGAGTGTAAAGTCAACTCCATTTTGTCACCAACTATGAAACAAGGTATAATCACACTTATACCAAAACTGAACAAAAATAAATTATCTTTGGACAATTGGAGGCCTATTACACTTCTTTGTGGAGATTACAAGCTTTTAGCATGTTTATGCTAATAGACCTAAGGAAGGGCTGAGCAAGATAACTGATGAAACACAGTCCACATTTATCAAAGGGTGAAATATTCATAATCATACTTGATTAGTCTTAGATATACTTGATTATAATTCACTGATCCCACATGATAGCTCAATTTTATTCTTAGATTTCTTTAAAGCTTTTGATGCTTTAGAACACCACCTTTTGTTTAAAGCCTTGGAAATGTTTGGTTTTGGAACAAGCTTTTGAAATGTTTTTCAGATGTTTTATAGTGATATAAACAGTAGTGTATCTCTGTCCTTTATTATTAACATTCAAGGTATTGAGACATTTTGGAAAAATTACATTTACCCACAATTTCTCACTAAACAATTCTTTATTGTGGACACTTGTTATCCTTTGAAGATTTTACCATAAGTATAAAACTACTCTTTCAAGAAAAGAGTATGACAAAATCTGTAAAGCCATTCCCATTCCTTTACTTCAGATGATACAAAGAAGTGTGCAATTGTCTTCGATTGTGACTTTTTTGCCTTCTCTAAAAGTCTGTTATGTCAATTTGTTGGATAAAAGATGTGATAACAGAACAGTTATTCTGGTTTTTAAACAAAAAAATTGGGGGGACTTATGCTCTGTATAGGATAATATAGAGGCCCCTTTAAGGAGACAATCCTGTTCTTTTTATCTATCATGTCCTATTGCTCTTGAAGTCAAAGAAACTCATTTTAAAAAAGTATCAGCAATAGCTATACCCTTTTAGTGATTTTCTACACAATAAGATTTAAATGTGAAGTGGATCCTTGCATCTTTTGTTCTTCAGAGGCTGAAAACATGTATTTTTTAAATGTTCATATGCTAATTTGTTTTGGTCCAATATTCATAATTGGTTGTCATTAGAAATGGATAACATACCTTCATTTACTTACAATGCTATAATTTATTTTATGGACAGCTTGGATGCAAACATTTCAGATACTGTTAATCTTGTGATTATTTTGGATAAATATCATATAACGTTACATACTTGTAAGTGGAAAGGCCCTCTTTCACCGTATTCGTATATATTTTGCCAACTACTTCAAGTTGCTAAAAAATATAGAAAAAACTAATAGAGAGGCTAAAAAATTGTATTCATCTTTATCTCGGTCCTTGCCATTTTAATGTCTTTTATCTTGCACTTTTTTGTTGTTTGTTTTGTTTTTAAAAAAACAACTTTTTCCCTCTTGATTTTAAGTATAATGATACCTCTTTAGTGTGTTATTTGTATTTGTCCGTGTTGTAGCATAATTTCCACCATTGTTGATTGAATTCTATA
Source organism: Thunnus thynnus (assembly GCF_963924715.1). Classification (NCBI taxonomy): domain Eukaryota; kingdom Metazoa; phylum Chordata; class Actinopteri; order Scombriformes; family Scombridae; genus Thunnus; species Thunnus thynnus. The sequence goes on from NC_089526.1 coordinate 25,357,374, forward strand.
CTGCATTTTGTTTATTCGCTGTCTTGTTTCCTTGTGCTTAATAAAAAAAGGAAAAAAAAAGAAAAAACAGAGATGCAGCGAGCGGACCGCCTCTTCATGTGACGCATGGCTCATGCTACGGTACGCCATTTGTGTCTAGCAGCAAAAAGCGCGGACAGTGGGAACAGTCGTTTAATTAGAGGTAAGTTTAGTGCATTTGTCACTATATTACCTTATTATTACCCAAGTCGCTTTTCATGAAACAAAAGACCGCTCTTTCGGGTGTTTTCAAGTTCTGTCTCGATAGTGTAGGTGACAGTTTCAGAGGTCGATGTTAGCCTCCTTTTTGGGCCTCTGTGCTGCCGTCGTTTTCCAAGCCTCGGAACGATTAAGACCCGCCTTTGCCCCCCTATGATTGGATGACACAGACGATGTAGCAATGTAATTGGTCGCGCTGTACGTAGCTCAAAGTACAGTTGAGGAACATGTTGCTAGTTAGCACATTAGCCACACAGTAGCCAGCAAATGAGCATTAAAACCCCCAACATCTCGACCTAGTATGTGTCCTGCTGCAAGATCCAGCCACACCATGAAAAGAGAGATTTCACAATTTTGGTAGCATTGCAACATGACATATTTCGCCTGTCGTTGCAGTTTGAAACGTGCAGTTAAGAGTCTGTTAGGCTAACTTGTATTACTTTCTAGCTTGTACCGCAGGCTCGGTAATATTAAACTATTGGAACTTTACCGAGAATAAGTTACCAAACCGACAGGTAGAAGTCTTGTTAATTTGGTCTCGGTGTTGGACAAGTGGTAGACAGCAGTCACAGTCCTAGTCCAATTGACATATTATATTATTAGCTTAGCACCCTTAGCTGAGATGCTATCCTTTTCTCGCAAAGAGGGATAAAAAAACAGGGAAACTATTTAATTTAATTTGAATTAAGACCTTTCATGATCCAACGGAAGGGGTCTCTCATTTCAGCGTCAATGCAACTTGACGTTAGCAACCAAGCAAACAATACATCAATAAAAACCCCATGTTGATACTGTGTTCCCCCTGTCAATCCTGCAGTCGTATTCTCCCACAATACTCAGTGGATGGCGGTAGTGAGCACACAGAGCTCAGTCTCAATACTATATATATGTATAATAAGATCTTATAATACATCCATGGTCTCGATACTGGATTGTACTGAAATATAGTGACCACTGGTTGCGTGCAACATCCTGATGAATATTATCCCTTCGTGATTGGCTGGATGGGTTCATATTATGAACAAAATAGAATCTCCGTTCTGTTGCTGCAGATTATGTGCAACTTTTCAGTTGCAGTTGAACTGCAGAACAACAAGCATCAGTTTAGGCCATCCCAATATATGGATGTGCAATGATCTCTCTGTAACTGTAGTTATAACATAAACATGGCCAATCTTTATGGATACTACATTTACATTTAAAATACAAATAGGTTATGAGGCTGGTAGTGGAAATAAAGTATGAATCATAACACAGAATGAAAGTGGCCCTCCTTAATGAGGCAAATCCAAGTAAAGGATGGTAATTAGTATTGGACTATCAAAATGGATGAGATGTACATAAAACTGAAAAAGAAAAAGACAAGAATTTTTAACCTTAATGACAATTAAGGATTGTGGATTAAGGATTTTGTTGCTTAATATTTCCCCAATTTTATACAAACTCTTACCTAGTATCTTTGCCCGTTAAAAAAAATAAAAGATTTGTTGAAACTGTTAGAACTGCGTGAGGATTTAGATATATGGTTATTCGTAATTGTGGCAACTAACTGTAGCTCCACTGTGTCATGTCTACAGGCATTTGATAATGAGTCTTAAACCAGCAATGATATATTTGTACTCTATTAAATGACCGTGACTCAACCAGAGTTTTTTTTCTCATTTGAAGCAGCAGCTGTAGCTCTCATGCTGGTCTGTCTTTTTAACATGATTTGTGTCTGCCTGGAGGCACTAGATGGCGACATTTACTTGTGTTTGGTCAGACAGTGTTTTTGAAGGATTGATCACTTTCCAGAAGCTTGTGGTGAATTACACAATTTGTGGCTAATGCAGTTAACTTGTTTACAGAATTGTCTTTTCTTCACTGAATTGTGTATCAGTTGAAGATGCCAAATATAAGTCCTGTTCTTTTTTTTTCTTTTCTCAGGAGTTTGATCCAGCTTTGACAGTGACCAGCTTCACTGTTACATGTAATTGTAGCAGGACATGATATGGATAAAACATTGATATCAGGAAAGGAGGCTGTTGAGGACAAAGTGTCAGAAAATGACACCAGTGGGAAAGTGCAACCAGACGATGAGGAAATGGAGGAAACCCAGACCGACTCACCCAGTAGGACCGTAGAGCCGGATAAAGCAGATGAGGAACTGGCTGAAAGGCCGTTGCCAGACTCGGTACCTCAAGATGGGGATAAGCTCTGCACACTTTGTGGCTTCTTAGCAAAATGCCCAAGATCACTGAAAATTCACTATGCAAGAAAGCATGGCAAGAACTCAAAGAACACAGATAGAACCGCAAAGCCAGCTGAAGAAGGTGAAAATATCTCTGACATGAGTCCAGCTGAAGTCCAACAGGAGATGGATATGGAGACTGAAAGCACTGCTGATGTTAAACAAAACCTTGAAAATCTTGATGATGTGAGATCAAGTGCCACTGATGATGGGATAAACACAAAAGGTTCAACTAAAAGGGATATGGCATTAGACAAGCAGGCAGAGAGAAGAGTAAGCAAGCGAACCCCAAAACCCAAGATAATTTATTCCTGCAACTACTGTGGGCAAGAGTTTAGGGACAAGGCTCCTCTAGATGTGCATATCCAGAGATACCACACCAAAGACACCCCATACACATGTGAGTATTTGCTATTCTCTAATCCAGTCAATGTTGAAATTCACCCTTCACCAGAATTCATGTTATTCTTATCTATGATAGTTCAGTCTGGGTTGATGAATGAAACAATATTCGAAAAAGCTTCAAACTTCTGTATAGTAAAATGATGACTGAATTGTTACAGTCATAGTAGCTGGGTGGGTGCGGAGGAGGTATGGACAGATTTTCTCAGAAAACACTTGTTAACATCCCAGTGAATACATTTGTATTCACTGTCTATTGTATTGATTTGTACTTTGTAGCTTTTGTGAAAATGTTGTACTCATTCAATATATCAATGGTATTAGGTTTTAGTTCCAAGTAGAAATGTAGAAACATGCAATGCTAAGTTTTTTTGAACTGTTCCAATGTTTATTGTTCAAAGTTGCACTCTGAGTCTTTTTAAACTTTTTAAAAAAAAATTAAATTGTGTTGGTTAAAAAGAGACTTGAAAAAGTGTATCTTTGTAATGTCTTTCAGTTGATGCCGATGAGAACATGGGGGAAGAAGAGGAAGCTGAGGATCCTGGCACCACTGTGAAGACTATCCCAACACGAGTGGTGCCCAAACGGACACTCAGCAGGTTCCAGCTGAAGTGTGAAAACTGTGATTTTAGGGTTAGCACCCCTGTGTTACTGGAGAGCCATGCTCGAATCAAACACCCAGGCCAGGAATGGTACCGCTGCAAATTATGTAACTTTTATTCAGCCACATGTGAATGGATGGAAGATCACCTGTCCTCAGATAGCCACATGCAACATCAAAATGGAGAGAAAAGCACAGAGTCTTCCTCATTTGACGAGCATGTTGAGAGGGTAAGCAAAGACAGTGCTGGAGATGGTGGCAGTATAGATGGTATCACTCCAGTGTCTGTTGCAGAAGGAGTACCTTCTTTGACAGAGGGAGACCAGGAAACTGAGGAGGCAGTAGGGGCTGCTAAATCTGTTTCTGTTGAGGAGGAAGACTTGGAGCTAGAACCTCCCAGAAAGAAAAGAGGAAGACCAAAGCAAGGATCCACAACCACTTGTGGATACTGTGGCCTGGTAGTGTCCAATGCCACCAACCTCAGTGTCCATGTCCGCCGTAAACACAGCAAGGAGTATGGCTATAGCTGCAACCTGTGCAACTATAGCTGCGTGACCAAAGGAGACATGGATCGTCACTGTATTACGAAGAAACATGTAAGACGTGCACAAGAGTGTGCAAATAATAACCCGGTCAACAGCCACACAAGTGCATCATCCCAGGACCCCACAACTACACAGGCCACTGACGGAGAGCAGGAATCTGATAAAACAGGGTCAAAAGAGCATAGCAGAGAAGAGCAAACTCAGTCAGACGCAAGCCAGAAAAAAACTAAATATGACTCCGTTAATGCTTGCAGTCACTGTGATTTTGTAGCTCAGTCCATCCCTTCCCTCCATCTTCATGTCAAAAGAAAGCACACCAAAGACTTTGAGTATGTCTGTCTAGCATGCAGCTATTATGCTGTAACGAGCAGGGAAATGTCTCGCCATGCCAACACAGAGAAGCATAAGCAGAAAAGCCAGAAATACTTGGAGCCATTAGGGAGTGATGGACAAAGAGCTTTGTCGCTCCCTCTGAAGCTGAAGGAGGTCACTGCTGGGGCAAACTCTAACCCTGAATGTGAACCGTATAGCCCCACAGAAGAGTCTGAATCCTGTTCAGAGGACAACCAAGCTATAGACAATCAGTCCACAGCTGCACCTTCAGTTCCCACAGAGCCTGTTGATGCTGTGGTTGGTGTGGCTGGCAGTGCAGATGAGAAGCAAACAGAGAGTATCACATCTTCCACTGGTGGTGAACCAGATCCAACAAACCAGACAGTCGAAGTAACAGCACTGTCCGAACCCCAGCAGGCTCCAGCAGAACTTCAACCTGCAGTGGAACAACCCGCACAACCAGAAGGCCAGGAAGAACGTCAGGAAGAACGTCAGGAAGAATGTCAGGAAGAACGTCAGGAAGAACGTCAGGAAGAAGGCCAGGAAGAAGGCCAGGAAGAAAGGAGTAAACACGCAGATGTAGTGAATGTAGATGAAAAAAGTGACAGCTCTCATACAGATAGACAAATGTCCAAAGCCCTACCCTTTGATGCCTGCATTGTATCCGTAAAGACCCTCGCTGAGCAGGAGCAGGCGCTGCAGGATGGTCTGACTCTAGAAGGCGAGGCTGCTGTGATATGCCTGACTGGAGGATCACCTGTGACCTCTGGTCTCCTGACCCCCAATTCTGCTTACGTCAAGAAGCTCAAACCCAAGGAAATGAGAGTGAGAGATGAGGCCAAAGGAAACAACGCTCGTATACGCTGCGAGGACTGTGGCTTCATGGCCGACGGCATCAGCGGCCTCAACGTCCACATCTCAATGAAGCATCCGTCCAAGGAGAAGCATTTCCACTGCTTGGTGTGTGGCAAGTCATTCTACACTGAGAGCAACCTGCACCAGCACCTGACCAGTGCCGCCCACCTCCGCAACGAGCAGAACAGTGTGGAGGAGCTGCCCGAAGGGGGTGCGAGCTTCAAGTGCGTAAAATGCACTGACCGCTTCGAAACGGAGCAAGACCTGTTTGTTCACATCAAGGAGAAACACGAGGAGCTGCTGAGAGAGGTCAACAAGTACGTGCTGGAGGACACGGAGCAGATCAACCGTGAGCGCGAGGAGAACCAGGGCAGTGTGTGCAAATACTGTGGCAAGGTGTGCAAGAGCAGCAACTCCATGGCCTTCCTGGCTCACATTCGCACACACACCGGTATGTATCCTGCTTTTATGCACTCCCTCGCTATTTCTGTTCTTCTGTATCTGACACACTTTTGCAAACATTTCTTTGAACACACTGACCATTTAGAAAAAAACAGATCAAAGCTTTTATTTCCCATTTTACCTACAGCGATATTTAAAGGGAGTAAAAGGAGCACTTTTAACCTTTAGCCGCAGTTTAATGTATTAGAAAGGTGCTCAGAATGCTTTGGATACTTAGTGCATTGAAATACATGTATTTTAATGCACTGAGTATCTGTATCATGTGACTGATTAGGTTTGTGGTATAATGTATGGATAATATTTTAATCCTTCCCTCAGTTTACTTATAATGTTCTTATGATTCCATATACAATAATGCTTTGACTCTTGACCACATTTGATAATTGTAGCAAAAAATCTTAAAAGGAAAACAAAAATGTATTTGCTGAGCTATTAGGCCTTTGTGTTTTGGTACAACAAGTATTGAGTGGGGAGATACAGCCTCCTCTTTGGCAGCTCAGGCTAATGTTAAGGCTACTATCTACTCCAGCCAGGTAATAGCTGTTTCAGCTGAGGTGAAGGTAAAGACTGATTGAGCTTCAGACCAGCAGGAGAGACGCTAATGGACCCCAGATTGGGATTCCCTGAGCAACGCCTGGTCAGAGACATGTGCGACTCATAATTGATGTGTCCATTACCAAGACTCAGTTGTAATTATAGTCAATAAGTCTCTGTAAAAGTGTTAAAGCTTAGGCTAAAAGCATTGGAGGTCCAAAGAGAGGTGGGCTAATAATTTAAAATAATCAATGCAGACGTATTCAAAGCCTTTAATTTCCCTTGTGTCTGTATGTCCATGTTTGTGTATATGTGTGTGAGTGCTCGTATGCGTGGTGAATGTGTGTATATGTCAGCCTTCATGGCTAGCTGATTATCCTCAATCCATTAAGATTTATCTTGTCATTTATAATGCAAAGCAGGGCTGCGTTGGTCAGGGCTTCGGCTGGGAAATGTCCGGCAGGTTAAGAACATAGGGCGCTCCATTACTTTTCCCTGACCATGTGTATTAATTGCTTTTAAAATCAACTTAATGCAGGAACGAGATGTGAGGGCGCCATCAATAAATGCCCTTCTCTGCCTCGTATGGTCCATCCCCCTTTCAGCCCAAACTTTAATGGGACTTTAATTGAAGTCCATGCTCTGTGCTTACCGTGTGTGCACATGAGTGCATGTGTCTTTGTGTGTATGAGGTGTCGGTTGAATGGGAGGTAAAAAAAGGATTGTTTCCACTTTCAGAGTCAGTCACAGTGGATGGTTTGTGTAGGTATTGTAGCTTTGTCATGTAGTCCTTGTTAGCAAATGAAGAGATAATATTCCCAGCGTGTCCTCAATGAATACGGGTGAAGTACTTAGAGTGCTGTGATTTCACTCCATCATGTTATCATATGCCCATAAATGCATTTAAGTGAAAAAGGGCTCAGAATAAAACATCCTGCCATGGTGTTTAAGTGGAAAAACAGTATAACCAAAGGTATAACCATTATATTTTCTGGGGCAAAGGAATAATTTAGCTTTACATTTGACTAAACATTTTTTCTTATTTTTTCTAGTATGTGTGCCAGTCACCTTGTGTGCCAAAGTCAGGTTGCTTACTGCTAAAATCAGATTGCTTAAAGCCGTAAGAACTGGAGGTGAAACTCTTGATGATTAATGTTGAACACCCACTTTCTTCTTATTAACGGTTAGTCTATATGTATTCATAATTCTACCCTATGCCATAATTCTTGAGTTTTGAGGTCACTTGCTTGGTGTTACTTAAGAAAATGAAAGCTGTAACACTGAAGTCCTAACAGATGGCTTCAAGTCAAGGGCACATTCTGAGGTTTCAGATGATGAACACTTTTTGTTTTTTAGGTTTACGTCTTTTTATTCAATAGAGTTATGTTCTTGTGTATATGATTACATCTCCCCTTTCATTTATGCTGTTCGTATTTGTGGAAAGCACCTATTTCTCTTCATTTTGACAACATATGCCAGTTGTTATTATTGCTAAGTTCCCTCATTACAGTGAATTATTCACCTTTTATATGGTGTTCATTTATTCTGGGAGTTTGTTTGTGGGGCTGCGGAGCAGCACGGTGGGGGTCTGCCAGTTTCTGGGCCGGGAGCACGTCCAGATCCTTTTAATTAAGACCTAGTTTTTATTCACTTGATTAATCAGTGAAATCAGGAGTCGGTAGTGGGAGGCTGCACACAGATTTGTCAATTTGTCCCTTAAAGGAAACACGTACACATGCTTGAATTTTGCCAATGAGGTTGCAGCTGGAATTTGCATTTTGAGGTAAATTGGTCACTTTTTCACTGGAGTGAGCTGTCTGACCTCAGACTGAGCCTTAAAGTAATGGACACACATGCCATGCATGCACATTTACACAGAGAATGTGATGTGTGTTTGTAGAAATAAGTGAAAAGTAAAACTGGAAGTGCTCCACTGGTCTGCCTCGTGTCTGGATTTTTGAACATGATCCATATTATTGAAGCCACTTTAACCAATATGGGCTTTTGATTCAGAATTACCAAGAAAAAAACGACTTAAATCCTCTCATTCCACACTGGATTGTGGTCACATAGTGATGAGAGAGGACCTTGTATCAAATTGGAAAAGGATGGCACTTGTAATTTACATATTATATAATTATTTTATATTATTTCTAATCAAGCCAAGTCCATTTTGCAGCCAAATCTAGACCCAAATGGGGAAGACCAAATGCGCAAAAAGAGTTCACACAAGGAAAGGATCAAGGAAGAGCTGCAGATTCATCTATATGAGTTCTATACTAACCATCACCACCATTCACCATCAAACTAATCAGTGCATGCAATTTTGGATTCTTTTTTTGCAAATACTAAAATGTAGGAGGACCAGATGGAGAAAAATTTGTAAAGGTGAAAATAGAAAGTAGACTGGGACAAGACTGAAGTATTTACAGCTCTGGATTTAATTGCTGTTTTTTCATGCCAGCGCCTCCTGCTGCAGCGGTCACTGTGCAGGCAGTGGAGGAACTGGTGAAACAGTGCATGCAGGGAGAAGTCTCCAGGCTTCAGAAGGCTTTGAATGAGCTGAAACACGACCGGAAGAAAGCACTGAAGGACGACGCCTCTCTCCGGAGGACTGTTGGGGGGCTGGAACGGCAGTTGACTAAAGTTTGTGAGGAAAACGATTCTTTCCGACACCCCCCCCAGATGATGGTGGAGAGGGGGAACTCCAGTGGCAGCGGTGGTGACTTACACAATGAACGGTGGCTTTGTACTCCATTGCAAGATCAGTTTTCCCTGTTGTACCTTTCGACCTCTCCTAGCCCCCCGTGGACACTAGTCTGGAGCTCCTCCTAAAGGCGTGTGGAGGCACAATTTTCACCTCACTTGCCATCACCACCAAACAGGGTATCTGCTCCTACCTCAACACCGGCTGTCCGAACACCACCAACCCCTAATAACCTACCAGACATTGTTCTTCAGACTGTGAATCCGGAAGTTGAAAAAAGCATTTTTAGTTCCACAAAATACAGAGATGGATGCCCACGTTTGGATGACTATGCGGCAATGATGTTTATGATGATTGTGGACTTCCCCACATACCCGTCCTGTGCACAGAAGGTTATTTGGAAGGGTTTGGATGGCAAACAAGGCCTTCCCAGGAATGTTATTCTTAAGCTAAAGAAGCTTCTTCAGCACTATTACAAGGATATTTCAAGCAAGGAATGGAAAGATATTAGAGACCGTGTTAATGAAAGACTGAGAAATCCCAAAAAGGTTTTTTTGACGAAAAAAATGTACTGTATGTCTCGCCTTGTCTCAAGGTGAATGACATGATATAGATGTAAAGTGAATCCTTTTGGTGGTGCTTGCTGCTTTTTAAATGATGTCCTCATTAGAAAATTTAAAGTTTTCCCTGATTTTTTTTTTTTTTTAATGTAATCTATCTTTTGGGTTTTTAAGTATCTGAGGCAAGAGGGTTAATTTTCTTGGCCTTTTACATTACAGTACTAAATACCACAGTAAAGCAGTAGTACCCAAAGTTGTTAATGCATTTTTCCACTGTATGGCCATCAGTGCTACATTCTCACAGGTGGTGGAGTCGCCCAGCCGCCACAAACTAGGAAGCAATACACATATTTAGTGCACCACTATGAATGGCATTCTGTCACTCATCTGTAGCCTTTTCTTTTGGAAATGTTAGGCCTGCTGTTAGGCTACAATAATTTCATGATGCACGATTACATACTCAGTCAAGGAACTTCACTGATTTTACAAATATTTTTGCAGTATGTTTTTCACAGGGCGGTATTGACACGCACATGTTAAATCCCCCTGCAAAGAATCCTGTTTTATATTTGCGTGACTTGTGGCACTGTATTAAAAATGTTCTAATGCACTCACTGTAATGTAAAATAGATCTATCGGTAGGCTACAATAATTGAAAAAAAATGTGACGGATAAAAATAAATCTTGACTTGATATCTGCAACTCTGTGTGTGACAGAATGTGATGACTTATACAGTGCCTGCCATGTAAACAGCGCAGTAAGGCTGCAGCTAACCCGCGGTGGAAATTGGAACAATCTCAAGTGTTACCATTGTGTTTGAACCGGTTGTAGAAAGAAACCTAACAAAGCAGACATTTACTTATATGAAATTATCATGTATTATTCTGTTCCTCTAAACATGAAGGTTAAAGCGAAGGGCCCGGCAGGAGTGTGTGACATGTGCAAGGCTTAAGACATCACATTATGTGTATGTGTGTGTGTGTGTGTGTGTGTGTGTGTAGTGAAACATTGCATGAGGTTCTTCTCTCAGGAAATGAATTAGTCATTCCCTGTCTCATCTGGGATGTGAGGGAGCCACATCGCCCCTATGTGGATGGCAATATTAATTTAACATGACACTGCATTGATGGTCAATTTCAGTTTCACGGAGGCTGTTTAAGTGGAGTGGTGGAGTATTAATGTGATAAGATGTGAGAACTGAGGGATGTTACATCTCTCTCCTTTCTGCCATGTCTCATACTCAGCCAGCCATCTGGACAAATCAGCTCCCCACACGCCTCTCTCTCACCTCAACTTGTGTGTGTGTGTGTGTGTGAGTGAGAAGGAGAGAGAATGATTGTCTCTCCTTCTGTTTGTCCACGGGTGATTATGTATTGTGAATATAATGTGTGTGTGTCTGTATGCACTTGCATAGGTGTTAGTTTGGGTTCTGAATCTAGATGTAGGTATGTGTAGGTGTGATGGTGGGTGTGGTGTGAGCGTGTAGGCTTGTCTTTTTGTTTTTTTATGGGTGTTGATGATTTTGTTGTGTAATTATTTTTTTGCGTGTGTGTGTGTGTGAAAGTGTCTACACATTTAGGTGTGAAGCATATGTAGTTATGTATAGGGATTTTATGTGTTAATCTGCCTTTGTTTGTTCTTGTTTATGTGCCTCTGTGACTGCGTTCGTGATTTGTATGTGTGTGTGTGTGTGTGTAGTACACTGTAGGGACATGTGAAATGAAGAGGCTGGCTTTGCTTTTGCCCATATGTGGACCTCCCCGCCCTCTGTGTTTATGGGCCTTGTTAGCACAGGCTTGCCTTTCAATCTTCGTTACCAGCTTAAAATTCGATGTGTCGTACTTCCAGCTCACAGCAAGTGAACCGTGTATGAACAAATTAGTAATCTACACAAAGTGCTTAATCAAATCAGCGGCTGCCCCTGGAATAAATATTGTAGAATGTCTTGGGATATTCACTGGGAGAGGGTGAGGGTTTGCTCAAAGATGCGTACGTGGATATCATACCAGGCTGCCACTTAGATTGGAGTGTCGCACTGTGTGATGCTGGCCTAAATCTGGCTCAGCCTGCCAAACAAAATATCCATTTTCTTTTGCCAAATGCATATGTTTAGTTTTTATGAGGAAGTGTAGGCTTTAGCAAATCAGTTGGCTGAATTTAAAGTTCGGTATGGTTTGGTAAACCATATGGTAACTGATTTTGTCTGACATATCTGCTGTGTTTGTTTTGAAGGACCCAGTTCCCTCTTTTAACTTGAGCTGGAAGATGTTTGTGCGTCACACAGATAGCACCGGCATCAGCCCTCGCAGCTCTGCTCTTAAATGACGGATGGCAGGCAGAGGCTTTGCCACTCTCTCAAACGCTACCCCGCCCTCTGGACTTATTAATGACAATAATTAGGGAGAAACCTCCCTGCGAAGCCCGCCAGAGTGATTAGTGCTTTAATGATGGAATGGGAGGTAGTGAGCGCACACAGAATTGATTTACGTATTCGCCCTGACCTTTGGAATCCAATTTACGCGTCCACAGGCAAAGGAAGAGTAGGTAAGAGATGAAGGAGAGTGACAAGGATAGATAGAGAGTGAAAGAAGAGGCGCTTGGCACTTGGAGTGTGACTGTAGTTTTTATGGGGACTGGATTAAGGGCATCTGTTTTTATAATTCTGGAGTCATTTTGTGGCTGTGAAGTAGGTTGAAGTCCTAGCAGAGAACTAATAACAGTCTTACATGCCTGGCATTGAAAAACGATCTGTAATGTAAAATCACATTACTGCCCAGCTGTTATGCAGTCAGGTTTTATTAAAATTGCTACTTTCTTTCTTTCAGATTGAATGCTATTGTTGTATATGAACTCTCCACACTTTGTTTTACAGGATCTAAGCCCTTCATGTGTAAAATCTGCAACTTTGCAACTGCTCAGCTGGGAGATGCCAGGAACCACGTGAAGAGACACCTCGGCATGAGAGAGTATAAATGCGACATCTGTGGGTGAGTTACAAGGACTAACGTCTTTTAAATATGATTGAAAACACTTTCTTTAAAAAGCAAAGATAGAAGTCACTCCTTAAAAAAAAAACAACCCAGAATTGACAAGGAGTTGAGCAAAGGTTTTGCTGTTTTACAACTTAAGTGTAGAGACAGAGCTGTGATCAGATCAGAACTGAACATACAAACCCTTAAATGACTATTGTAGTCCATGTCAAGTTTACGTGTTTGTTTTAGCATTATACTGATGTTGTTACAAGACTTAAGTCTAGAAACAGCCACCTGAGAATCGATTCAGCCTGATCAGGTAAGTACCGGACCAATAAATGAACATTTAACAGATAGCATGACTTGCTGCCTCTGTAAACACCCAGGCGGCGTGATCTTAAAGACAGATCTTAAAAGTATTTATATAAAACACAGCATAACTCTGCAACTGATCGACCTGTTTATCACTGCATATTTATGTAAACAAATTTAGGGATATTTTAGGAGGAATTCATTTCCAGAACAGCTGCCACTGTGTCTGAGTTTAAGAATCAGAAGCAACACCAGTGACAGCCAACGACCTTTATGCTCTTCTCGGCAGGTGTAGAAATGTTTCATGTTGGTTTCTAAGGAGTGATCAGCTAATTATCAATTGTATCACCTCCTTTGAATTGCATCTGTCACAAAGTAATTGATCTATTGCCTCGTCCGAACACAATGAAAGAGTGATGCGTTGCAACCACTCTGATACAAAGTCCTTTTTAAAAAATGTCAATCTGTAAAAAACTAAATCCACACACACTGCCTGAAGGAGCTACTAAAAGAATTTCACTTGTCTGCCTTAAATAATCCTATGATGAGTCTTCATCAATGCTGTTTCAAAATCCTGAGAGCATTTTGATGTACAGTATGTTGTATTTGCCAATAAAGTTGAACTTTTGTGATATTGTGGTTGAAACAGGAAAGAAAACAATCCTTTTAAAGACATTGAATATTGATAAAAACTGGTGGCAGTCCAAAAACAATCAAAAAGCTTTCTTTTATGGCCTCACATTAATGTGTACGAATAACCTTTCCCTAACCTTTAATTACTCCCAGGCCTTTCTTGAAAAGACAAATGCATCGCTCCTCGTTGACTTTGTTTGAATTAAAGGTAATAGAAATAGAGTTTATTTTACCTTCTTCATCGTTTCAGCTGTACAAATAATCCTAATTAGAAGTTTATGTAGGTAACCACGAGCCTATAAATGCCCAGTAGTGCAAGAGTACAGTTATTATCCCAGTACCTTGTACCCCCTACATGTAGACCATATGTTGTGTTCAGCTCGCTTCATTCCCATGGTAGACCTCCTCACTGCCTTGCCATGTTCAAATGGACGCGTTAAGCTGTTTAACATGCAGTCGGGGAATAGAGTAAATTGTGGGATTTCCAGCTTTGTGCCATCGAGCTTCTGTGGCTATACACTCGCTAAGATGAAGACATATGTAGAGTTATTAGTTTCTCCCTCTGTGTAATTCTGTGTAAACCGTTCCATTTAGTTCAGTCACAGGCCGATTTTGTTCTTCTAAAGCCGAGCAGAGCGAATGTGTTTATTTGCTCCCGCTGATGTTCACAAACATATTACAGCAGGAGCAAACAAGCTTTGGTTTAAACACAGCTTCTACTTTAATGAGAGGAAAGGCTCATGTTTCACAAGCCCCTCCAGCTGAAAACCGCCTTTCTCCCCAAGTGCTGCAAATGTGTCGGGCTTTGACCAAGCGTCTAGCATTACATACTCGCGCATACATACGGAACTCCGATGTGTCTTTAAATGGGACTACTAAATACAGCCTCCGGTTTCACAAATCATGCGGATGGAGGAACTGTGTGCTGCCAGTGCCAGCCACTGGTGACAAATCGGCCCTGTGTGTGCTTTCATTATTGACTGATCACCAGGCCATCCCTCCTCTTGACTAAAGAGCAGCAAACACAAAGAGAACCCCCAGAAACAACCTCATTAAGGCCAGAGCCACACATACACATAGCCCGTTCCTTCGCCCCCAAACTTTTCACGTTTGATGATATTTTATCTGAATCTAAAGCATGTTACTAATGGATTGCCGTGTTTCAGGTATAATGTGTAACGTGATTACCCGTTTTGTTTTGGGTGACCTAGAAAAGTGAGATTATAGTATGATTAAGCTCTGTATTCTCCTGCGGATACTAATAATGGGGCAACATTTTCCTTAACCAAAAAAGAAGAAAAAAAAAATTGAGGGGGTACGGGGGGGGATTTTTATGTGTAATCACCATTTATTATTTGAATTAACACAAGACTATGTTTGGGCTGCTTTTTTTTTTTTTTTTACATGATGAAATTGGGGTTTCATTCATTTGTGTCATGGTTACAGACTCTTGGGCCTCCCTGCGCCATGGAGTTTTGTGGGCTTAGTTTATTGCCACTTTGTTTAGAGCATCGGCTCAGCATATTGTTTGTGTCTTTTTCCCTTTCTTCTCCTTCCCTTAAAAAAAAAAAAAAAAAAATCTCTCCTCACTGCCATCGATTGCCGTGTTTTCCTTGTTAAACTTTCAGACTGGAAGATTACCTCGGCTCTGACACTGAGCGAATGGATGTGCTGCACCCTGGCTGTCCACCTCACTTTAGCTTCAGCCCGCTGCTGTTAGTCTCTTCTTAGGAGTGGGGGGGGGGGGAAAGTTGTTGATAGTTAAAGATCATATTGTTGTGGCATTTAATTAACAAATGCAAATGCGAGGCCAGGACATGATTGGAACCCTTGACCGCGCTGCCAATCAAACCTGAGTGGGCTGGTCAGTGCCTCGCTCGTCATCGCTAACACTTTAAAGGCTTTCTGTCTGTGCCTCACCATTTTTCTCACTTCCCCTGTACGTCTGTTTCTTACCTATCTATCTACCTATCTGTGTGTCTTTATTTTAAAACAGACTGATCTGTCTTAATTTGCTTATAAAGAACTCTTAAGGTGCAAAAACAGCAGAAAAACACAAATTGGCTGTTTGGCATGCAGGATAAGATTTCTCATATTTAATTGGTTAAAAAAAAAAAAAAAAAAAATCCTCCACCATGTGAGACAACAGATTCTTGCGTTTCCTCCTGGCGTGTTTTTGTCCACAGTGGGGCTCGGCCACTTAATGAGCCTCCTCCTCCTCTCCTCCATCATCTAGCAGAAAGGCCCTGGATTCAGCATTTCCAACCCTCCCGCTCTCTCGTCCTCCCCAAAGATGCAACGGACATCCATTGCTGTTGTAGGTGTTAAATTATGCATAAACAGTCTAAATGCTTTGAGGCATCGGTTTAATATCTCAGCCCGGGTCTTAGAAGTATTAACATTATCATGGGCATGGATTGTCCTCTTGTGGACTGCCGTTTTTATGATTATGGGTCATAAGCTGCCCGTTTCCTAGTGTCACTTCTTCAGGAATTTGAACACAACTTAAAAACTGTTGCTTTCTCGCAACGCGGAAAGTTTGCAACACGCTCAAGTTTGTCCTCTCTGTAGAGGAAGCCGCATTGTGTTTTTTTTGCCTCCCTCCTTCCCTCCTTCCCTCCCTCGTCTCAGTTTTCTTGACTTAGTGTTAGAGAGAGTATATATAGTCATGATTTTATGTTGGGTGTTGTGTGTGTGATTTGACTGTTAACAGGATGGGGCTGGCTCATGTCAGGGTTTTTATGTCCCCCCTGTCTTGTGAGATTGTCTGGTCTGTTCCCAGAATAGCCCATCAGTTCCGCCCTGCGTGGCTCATCCGCTGTAATGTGCCTTAATGCCCGGGCCTGTATGAGTAGTGTGAGGCCTGGCAGTGACAGTGGAGGAGCATCTTAGCTTGCTGCTTATCCAGAGAAAGCCGTCACTTAACTCAGCCCCTCTATTGTCTATCTACACCCCTCTCCTTCTCCCCTGACGTGATTCTCTATAATCCTCAAACAGATTCTGGTTAGAACTCCCTGAGAACTATTTTTATGTTTTTTTTTTTTTCCTCTCTTCCTCCCATTTAAACATTAATGGTTGTTGCAGATGAAGAGAGGGATCCCTATGAGGATGATTATAATGTCACTCCACTGATCTCCCGCCGCCCCGAAATAATTGTACATCATCGGTTCATAACGTGTCAGAGGGACACGTTGGTGGCGTGCAATTAAAACCGCAGAATATAATACACCAAATTACTGCCTGTCAGGCCTATGAACAACACACTCGGTATTTGAGTTACACTTAATCATCACGTACATTAGCGATTTCGCTAAGATCCCTCCACCCTACCCCCTCTGCTCGTACAGCAAGGGCGTGAAGCACACTGCTCCTTAGAGGCTGAGGGATTGTGTCTGTGATACAACAGCTTTAGGGTAGCTATGCATTCATGTTAAGAGTAAGACCTTTTGAAAGCTCACAATGTCCTAAATTATTTAGCTGTGTGTGTGACCAAGAGCGTGCACCATGTGTTGGCAGGAACTGGAAGCAGGAATTCTGAATTCATTATCCCCCCAACAGATGTAAACACTGAATGTTTTTTCTCAAACAAGTCTGATTCAACAAATCTTTTGTGTTTGTATATTTAATAAGTGTTTTATCAAGCCTTAGATGGCTGTGAATGTGCTTTTGCAGGCATGTAAAGAAGGAAAATATAAAAAATGAACTATCACCAGTCTTATTGACAGCTGTTTAATACTATTTGTCATTATTTGTATTTGAATTTCACTCAAATACTTTTTATCAGGCTGAAGAGGTGGTGAACCGACTCTGACTCAAAACTGTGCCCCCCCAGTATATCCCTGAACTTTTCTTTAAATTAAATGGCAACCGCATCCTCATATATCTACTCTTTTTATGCTGTCTTTAGATCTTTATTGTCTCGTTTTACTTGTTTTGATCCATCTGAATAACTTCTGCTCATCAAACATAGGGCCTGGTATTTATTCTCATCAGGAAGATGTATTAATGTTTACTACTTTGGACACTTTAGAGTTTGTGTCTGGGAACATGGTCCTTGTCAGTCAGCGTAGTCCCCTTCACCAAAATAAACACATTTTGCTCTGATGCATTTAACTAAATTTAGTATGCCATTATCGGAAATGAAATAAGTAACGCTAAAGGTCATTTGGAAAATAATGCAGAAAGGCTGGTCTGGAAAGGTTAAGTATGTGACGGAGCTGTTCTGATGATAACGAGGGCTGCGTATGGCTTGGAGAGCTCGGCGTTCTGGTTTGACTCGGCACTCTGCGATCGCTCTTTATGACCGAGACAGCTTTACAGCCCGTTACCCCCCATAACACGATAAAGCGCAGCATAATGGATTGGATGTGTTTAGTAGCCTTGGGCTGATGTTTGTAAAATTAATGTTTTTTGCAATAGAAACACACTCATGCACAGGCACACATGCACACACAGAAAAAGGAAAGAGAGGAGAGAGAGAGAAATCAATTCTAGACAGCATTGATATATCAATATAAATCCAGAGGTGTACATTTTTACAGTTTTTATACCTGTTTCTGAATAGTCGAACTTTATTTCCCCACACGGTGACACGTCCACTCAGATATCTCTCAGCCGGAGCGATGACAACAAACATATGGCTTCATTAGTGGAGTTTGGATTTCAGGCCTAATACTCAGCAGAAAGGCAGCGAACGCTCAGCGGCAGTCATGCAAACATTAAATTTGTGTTTCAAATTACGCAGCACAAGTAGTTGAGGGAGATAAAGTCTGTTTGCTCGGTCAGTCTCGTGTCGGGAAAATTAGGCTTTTGAAGAGTTTGAATGGGACCCCACTCAGCATTCACTGAGCGCCAGAGACAAAGAGAGAAATCGCTGTCAGCATATCAGTTCTATTAGGTTGTAATAACAATCTCATATTTTTTTAGTGGACCCAGAACAGGGGCCTCCGGGCTTCATAATCAAAGCATTTACCCTTAATCAAAGACAAACAAAAACAAACATTGGGTCTAGACGCTAAACGGCAAGATCGGCAGTTAAGCCGGGGAGCCAACGCAGCACAGCTCTCGAGGACTGTCTGGGTTAAGAGGCTGTTGTCTGCAAGGTATGATCTCACTACCTTGTTCACTAAAACAGTACACTTTTTGTGGCCTTTGCATTTTGCAGCTTTTTATCACTTTGTTTTTTGTGAAATCTCAACTTGCAGAACTCGAAAATGTCTTTTTTTTTAATTTCATGTCGTCATCTTGTTGCTCCGCACAGACAGATAATGAGCTAAAATGAGTAGAAGTAGTAGTTTTTATCTATAAAGACCATATCTACAGGTCAGATTGATAACATTTATATATACACTTTGGGTTTACCCTCTAAAATTAATTTCAGCTGACGAAAGCCAATAAACTCCATACAGTAGAAAAAACTTAAGCAAAATGAATTTTCACCCCTTTACACACAAAAGAAGTACAAACTTTATCTTTTAAAAGTTGAATTGTTGTAGAAATATCGCTGAACAATCCATTCTATCGAGCTAATCATGTCATAGGTATATTGTAGGAAGGAAAAAAAAAAATAAAGAGAGGGGAAGTTAATGAGTGATTAACAACAGCAATTAAAAGATGAAGAGGAAGGCAGATGAAAAAAAGGGGTGTAATTAAAATATCAGTCCTCTCATTGTCAGAAGTGCGAGTGTCATCCATTGTGCACTTATTAAAAAGCTGGGTGGAGGGGAAGGAGCGAACGGCGCTTAATTCCAGCAGCCCAAAGTGTCTGGTAATCTGCCCATGGATGGAGCTGGAAAGGCTGTAACTCATGTTTAAGTGTTGGGGCCGTGTCATTGCAGGTTCACAGTCATGCATTTCTGTGTTGACATCCATCGGGGCAGGGGATATTTGGCAGTCAGGAGTAATTTAACTTAATTAATGGGATGCATATTTGATGGAGGAATAAAATATCCCGGCTCAGCAAAGTGGAAAAGGGGAAAGATTTAGTAGGAGTTAAAGGTGGAGGGGAGAGTAATTTGTGCATTCAGTTACTGGCTGCTTGAGAGAGAGAGAGAGAGAGAGAGAGGGAGAGAGGGAAGGAAAGAGAGAGAGAGAGAGAGAGAGAGAGTCGAGGCTGATAAAGATGGCAACCGTGAGAGAGGAGGAAGCGACGGGGAGGATGAGAGATGGATGGTTGACACAAAGCTGAGCTGATGTGTAGAGGGGAATGGGGTGTCCCTCCATTGAGAGGGCCATCAGACTGACAACGCTTGATTTAATTGATATCCGGACTGAGCCCTTTCTCAGTGCAAACAGACACATTACGCTGGTTTGCAAACTTGTGGCAGAGCTGCCGGCTGCCAAGCGCCTTTTTAATATTCATGAGGGGGCTTTTAAAGACATTCGGCAACGGTCTCCTCCCTCCACCGCCGCCGCCGCCGCCACCACCCGTTCTCAAGCACGTTTTTACTACCAACACACACACACACTTTACCTTGCATACGCTCACACAGCAGACACGTAACACGCTGGTTCTCCCAGACAAACCTGTGGCCTGACGAAAAGCTGTCACGCTGCTCTTAATCTCCCCTGGCACTTTTTAATTGACTTCCTGTAGGTATAGATTATTTTCATGGCGAGTCTGCCACCGAGATGTTTGATACCGTCCTGGAGACTGGCATCTGGGATGCTTGTAGCTCACCGGAGATGATGCTGCTATCTCTGTCTCTGTCTCTCTCCCTTCTCCTTCTCTTCTTCCGTCTCCCTCTCTCTGTGTGATGGCCAGACTTATTGGGGGAACAGGGGAGAGGTAAAATGCAATCAGTCATTGCCATCATCATAATTGAGCTGATGTACCTGCTGGGAGTGCTGAGGAAATGTTGGCTTGGTTGTAAGGGAGGCTCTTTGTGTCTGACTGAAGCTGTTAGTAGCATTAGACCGATATACAGTTCAGGTATTGGCCCTCTGTTAAAAATGGGATGTAAGCCAGTCTGTGCTGTCCAGCTGATATGATGGATATAATGCAATTAGTTTGATTACATACTATATTTACTGTATGTAGAATTAATCAACAATACACTTGTCGTCTGTCTAATGAAACAGTTTGATCAGATTCCAAACAATTATAAATGGATTATGATTAGTAGGTTAAGTCAAGTTCATTCGTGTAGACCGATTTTACTTGTCGTGCCTCAGTGAGCTTTACAAGCCCATAAAATCAGCAAGTTCTAACCCAGTTTAACCTGTTTAAGACTAGGAAATACTCATCAGATGGGTGTCCAATAGGAGCTGTAGGTGGGAGAAAGTAGTACAGATGGTAAAAATCAGTTGTAAGAGTGACTAGAGATCCAACAGTGAGATTATGATATGCTCCATACTAATGTCTATTGTCCCGACGTGGTGTCCAAGGCTTATTCCAACCCTAACAGAGAAGATATTTTTTCCAGAAACACTGAGTTGTTGTAAGTTTTCAGATAATTTGGCCCTGAAAACGGCGACATTTAAAAGTTATGAAATACTGGCACAAACTGTCAGCTGTCAGTGGCTCGAATCCAAAAAACATTGTTAGCGATACAAGCCTTCATATCCATCGGTACGCCAAAATACCACTCTCACTCTGTGTATCACATGTGGTCTGGCCCACACATGCCGATACCAGACACACAAGCGCGCAGGCCCTCCTCCTACACACACCCATCTATTTACACACTCGCGCATACAGCCACACACACACACACACACACACACACTTGTGCTTTATGATGAAACGTTGTACATACCACAATGTAGTTAGAACAGGCAGGGTATCTGTAACCTCATGTCTGCGGTTTCTAAAGTGGGGGTATTTTCATCCCATAAAGATTTATAAGAAGGATTGTTTTGATTGGCAGCGCTACAGTAAGAACACTTAAGTGACTTGTGGCAAACAAACACTATCTAAAGACAAAAGTGTTTTCAGATGGTGCTCCTGAACTGTGATCTTTTAAAAATAGGATTACATTTTCTATTGGGTTACATAAAATATCTGTACTCCCGTTTTATAATCTATCCCATTATGTCTGCCACTTATTTCAGCAGGCTTACTTGTTAACTTGGCCCTCATGCTCTGTAGCCCATCATGTGGTAGCATCCTTCAGGCTTAATATCACAAGATCCCCATGATTCTTAGATTTATGAAGTGATATTGACCATTGTCTATGCGAAACAGATAATAAGCCGTGATGAATGGGTGACATTAGTGATGAAATTACATCAACCTTAACAGGCTATTGTATTAACACACCTAGCCGATCCCACTCCTCCCCGCCACCCGTTTAATTGATTAATTGCTGACGTGGATGGATGAGGGGTTGTGGGTCCTGAATCGGTGGCTGATTGCTAGTCAACCATAAACAGGAGCAGCCACAGTGGGCCCTCAAGGGCAATATTCATGCTCCCCAACCTTATGGTGATTCCTTATCCAGCTCTGACAAGAGGAAAAATATTCGGCCATAAAAACGCTGGTATCACCGGGCTGACATATAAAGCCCTCAGTCACTCCCTCCCTCTCTCTCTCCTCGCCTGCGTTGCGTCTCCTTTAGCTCTCAGTCGCTCAGCACACCCGTCGGACTCTGAAATCACCCATCCTCCACCGCATGTGTAGCTACAGTCCCTCAGGTAGCCCCTGCGCCTCCCAGCTTTAAATATGAGCAAATAATGGCGGAGTGAGTGATGCTGCCTGTGTCCTTGACTGGGATCCTCTGTGTGCTATAGCAACATCTCACTGTCTCCGAGCCCCGCGGGACGCATAAAACACCCCTGTAGAAAAACTCCCAAGGCTTGTTGGTGGCTTCCGTGGATGGATGCAGGGATGCAGAAAAGGCAATGAGGTCTTTGTGTGTGTTTATGCAAGTGCGGACTGCGGAGGGGGATAGATAATGTTTGCACTCTTGTGTTTTTAATGAGAGGGGCACAGTGTCCAATGTGTAATGTGTTAATGTGTTTGCATTTACCGATGTGGCGCAACAAAGTTATTGCAACGTTACACCGCATATCACATCACACTTTTACGCCCTGGTGTTTGTTTTCGCCGCCATCTCCCGTGGCCCTGGTAGCTGATGTTGGGTTTAGTGGTGGAAGAAGTTAGGATCAAGCTCTGCAGCTGCCACTAAAATCTCCTCATCGGCAAAGTCGCCACCAAATTGTGCCGTAGCTCCTAACAGGGGCAGATTGGGGTACTTCTTTGAGGAGGGTAAAGTGTAAGGAGTGACGAAATGGGGAGGGGGAGTTGCTTGAACTCCAGTCTGGCATCCACAAGTGTCAGGCCTGCGGGAAAGAGAAGCGGACGTGTGGCCGGAAAAGTAGAAGACCTTATTGTCAACCACACTTTCTTCGCTTTCCCTTAACACTGCACCACGTTAACCCCTGCGCCACCGAGCCCCTCCAGACCGAGGCGTAGGTCTGCAACCCCTGCAGCCAGCCGTGAAAACGCTGACGCATCGATTACCCCGCAGTGGAAAGCGTCGAGCGTGATGAGGAGCAGCACGCCGTGTGAAGAGGAAGCATTTATTCATTTATTCTGTTTATTCAGCAAAACAAACAGAGGTCAGAATTATGCTGCAACACTGATAGCTGTGTGTCTATTACAGTTAAATTTCAAATTAGTGGGGTTCACTCTGCCCACTTTTATGGTCATTTCAAAGCCTGCCTGCCTTCTTCCAAGCCCCCTAGCAAAATCTGATTACTTAGACTTTTACAGGCTACATAAGCTTCAACCGGAGCCAAAAAAACTAATTTGTTTCTTTGAGTCCAGTTTGGAGCTCAAAGAAACACTTGCTGGTGTTCATTACTTGCGGTCTGTTGATTGGACATTAGATGGCGCCATTCAACTTGCTAGAAACCCACAGTCAAAGATTTCATTTGCAGTATCTGACTGCCTGGTGTGTGGTACATGTGGATCTCTTATATGAATGAAATGCAATTAAGATTCTATTCGTTCTGTTGAAAGGTTCGTTCAAATCTGTGAGTCTTTAAACATTTATCTTAATTGATATTTGTCATTTTTATATAAAATACAAGTAGAACATGTATCGGGAATAATTGTGTAGGTTTACTGGCGATGTCGGAACTGGTGGAGGACTGATAATGAAGGGAAAGTTTGTTTTAGACAAAGCTGGCTTCTTTCAGATTACAAGCAAATAGCACAATTAATTAAATGTGTTGATGCCTATAAAGGGGGGGTGGCTTATATAAATATACTTGAGAGTCTGATGCTCTCTGGCGTCATACTTTTTAAAAGTAGAAACATTTGTTATCAAAATACTTTCCTGTCTTTTTTGGTGCAACGGAGACTACCACAGTGGGTGTTAGTGCAGTTTTAAATGAGTGGAGTTGGAGGCTGGGCTTGTGGCAGGGCAGACGTAGCGTTCAGAGGGGTGTCCCTGCCGGTGCTGCTTTAACTAGGACAAGCCTCTCTATACCGGTGGACCTCAGGGGCCGATCAGCAGGTCTCAGGAGAGGCTCCCTGCTCCGCCGTCTCACCAGGCCTGTCACGAGGGGGCTGATGCTGGGCCTGGCTCGCTGGGTGTGGGGCTGCCGCGATGGCGGTGGTGTTGGTTGGTGGGTGGGGGGGGGGGGGGGGGGGCTGACATGCCGAGAGGGCAATTACAGCAAGGACAAAGACTACACAGTGATAAGTCCCCACAGCACCCTAATGAAGAGAGCAGGTTAGCCTGTTAAGAGGACTGGGGAAATGAGCATGGCCTCAGTGCGTGTTTGTTTGTGTGAGTGTGTTTGTGTCTGTTTAACCTACCCGAGGAGGATGCATTTTCTGAGGTCATGTTGCTACCATGCTCGCTAACCTCGCTGACTGATGCCTTCCCAAGCCGGTGTTTTCCCCCCTCCATAGAGTAAAAAAGCAAACAACGACACTGGAAACTGGAAACCAGTACATCTTTAGGGAATTGTATTCCTGTGGCTGTGTATAGCGAGAAAGAAAAGTCCCGATGCAAGCCATTAATGAAATGAAATCTTTAAAATATCATGCCTTCGGTGGGTAATTGCTGCACATTAGCGGATCTACAATTTGTTTTTATCACACCACTTAATGATTTTTTTTAATAATATCCCACTTAAAAATTCAGTACATTATATCCTGCATTTCTATACTTGAAATAAATTGATGAGTCTGTAGGTGAGGTTGTAGAAAATATATTCTGGATAAGAAACAAAGCAAAAAAAAAAAAAGAAGAAGAAGAGGAAAATGGCAAAACGAATCATTTCCAGAGAAGGATTAACTGCTTTCCTCTTTTGGTCACTTTTGCATATCCAGCCTGGATGTGATTATAACCAGATCGTGTTATCAGGCAACAGATGCCAGATGCACCAACGCTCTCTTCTTCTTCTTCTTCTTCTTCTTCTTCTTCTTCTTCTTCTTCTTCTTCTTTATTTCTTTCTCTTTCTTTTCTTCTAACCTTTTTTTTGGGGGGGGCGGCAGAGAGAGATGGTGTGTACCTGATACTGCTGTGTTGGCACACCCGTCTGGGATCTGATAAGAGAGCCTCTGGAGCGGTGCTTATTCAAATCAGTGCATGTTCACAGTGAATAGGAGCAGGTAAAGGCAATAAGATACAACGTGATAACCTTTCTGGAGAGGGAGAGAGAATAGTTTTACACTCTGTTTCACAGCCCTGCTACACCAGATGAAGGATTTTCAGCAAAGCCTAATTGATTTGCTTTATCCTGATTTTTTACAAAAACTAAAAAAAACAAAGACATTTTTTTTCACTAGTGCAACTTAGAACAGATATTGCAGGAGTTCATACAGTTTTGTAATGCATCAAAGTGATTTTATAGTCAGCTTTTCTTATTTGCTTTGTAAATTGACCAGCTTTCAACCTCCTCATTGACCGTTTCCGACTGCCGTTTTGGCGCTGCTCGTAAGTGTGTGTTTGTGGAATGATCTTTGCAAGATAATGTGTGTGTGTGTAAATGTGAATGTGCAGTTCTGTGTGTATATCAGATATATTCAAACACATATTATACATATTCAAATGTCACATAATCAATAAAATTTTTAACATTCACCCTCCATAATCTCCTTTAAACCCACTCTAAGATAAAAGCAGAAATATACTCCGGAGTGTGTGTGTGTGTGTGTGTGTGTGTGTGTGCTACTTGCAAATGTGCAAGTCTGTATGTATGTATGTCCGTGTATATGTCACAAACATAAACATCACATTAAATCAATTTAATTTAATAACACTGATCCGCAGTGATCAGTTTTAAAGCCACTGTGCAGAAATCTGAAGTGAGGCTTAAAGCTTTAATTGCAGAGTGGAGGGTGGTGTGCCAGGAGTCTCAGGGGGTGGGTGTGTGTGTGTGTGTGTGTGTGGGGGGGGGGTTTGTAACATATGTTGCGTGCACTCAGTGCAAGACTCAGCAGTGATAGTTAAACATTGGGGTGAAATGCATCCTCCAAGGGCCTCCGTGTTAATGTGTTTGGCTTGTACTGAACTCTGTACATCCCTGCATTTAAAACTACGACGTCGTAAAACCATCGCCCACACTGAATATATTTTGATGATACAAATTATGAAGAAAATTGAAAAATTACTACAGTAATAACAGTAATTACTGAGACTAATAATTATGATGCTGCTGTAATATACAAATATTATTTTTTAGTTAATTTACCACTTATTTTTCTAAGTACAATTTAGAAAATTATTATTTATGTTTTACTTGTTAAATCTTACCACTGTAATTGGCCATTCAGTTAAATAGAACGCTCTACAGTATGTTGGATTTTCATGTTCTTGTTTGAAATGTGGTTTTTTGTTTGTATGTGTGTGTGTGTGTGTGTGTGTGTTAGTGAGAAAGAGAGAAAAAGACAGAATGTGCAGACTTGTGCTTGTAAAAAAAAAGGTTTTTGATGCAGGTCTTGAGGTCAGAAGATGTGTGATGTGATGTACGGGCACAAAAATATGCAAAAGAAAAATATATAGTTATGATTCACATGTATTTAATATGCATATATATTTCAATGCATTTTCTGACTTGAATAATATCTATTTAAATGATTTTCTTGGATTCAGTAGATAGTGATAATGCAGGACTCTGACATGCAGTATGATGATACTATAATTTCTAATCTAGTAAACTATTGTGCAGCTCATTCCGGTCAGAGGTGTAATGTACAGGCTCTCTCTTACTAAATTAATCTCTACTCTGTTTTCATATTGACTCTCACAGTATGCAGTCTACCAAGTGAACAAGATAATGAAACACCCCCTTTCCCCTTTTGCAACCAAACACCACTAATCTAATATATTAGTCACCCATGCTCGTGTATGGGTGAGCAATTATTCTAAAAAGTTTCCACGCCGTGCCGAGGTGACAAAGGGAATATGGGCAAGGAGGACTGCAGACACATTTGACGTCTGCTCGGTGATGCTGATGGGCCAAACGGTGGTGGGAACCCGCCACTTTTAATCATGTGGAGGGTGACGGCTTTCATAAGAGCACGCGGCGACTATGACAACTCTAATAAGGAGAGGTGACAGAGAAACTTTCGGTGTTAGCGGCAAAACAGAGGGGGAAGGTCTCCTTTTTTTTATGCATGTGTTGTTTTTTTTTGTTTTTTTTTTTTTGGGTTGAGTATAAGAGACGAATTTCACAATCTGAGACTGGATTTGTGGTGAAAGAATGTCAGCATTAATAAAGGGCTTTGGGGACAAGGTCACACGGGTCCCTGTACAGCAGAGCACCCCGAGTCTGTTTGTGGCTTTGGAGATAGGAAAACATGCTAAGACGTCTCCCTGTGCATAAGGTAACCGACTGGAGTTTTGCCCGTCAATGTCTCATCGCATAGTCTAATTTATGATTCTTCAGCCTTTTTTATTCAAAGACAATCTCAGCTCTAGAAAAAAAGAAGCAAAAAGGAATGATGCTTTGAGGATATAATTAAAGATATCGTTCAAAGAACAACTTTTTGCATATTTGAATTATTACTGTCGTTAAAAACCACACAAAATATGGAAATACGATTGCCGGAAGCACATAAATCAATGATCAGCAAGGCCTCAGAGCCCAATAAATATGGGGAGTTAAATACTTTAAAATGCAAATCACATCTGAAAATTTGCATATGGGTGAATTTAAAGGAAGTGTGCTTCCTTAAGACCCTCTGAGGTAGAAACGGGTGGAGCTGGAGGGGGTTCGGGGGGGGAAACAGACAGGCAGCCGGAGTGGTTTTTATTTTTTTTCACATTGTCATTGGTCAAGTTGTTGGATCGTTCTAAATGATAGCAGCTGAAGTGGGCTGACAGACACGACTGCATCTCTTTTGTGGATCCAGAAAGTGCCTTAAGTGATCTGAATAATTAGGAGTTAATTATTCTTCATCCATCTAAATCAGAAAAGGACAGATATGGGAATGGAATTCATAATTTTAGCCCGACGTCCTGTCTTGTTCTAATGTGGTAAACTAAAGTGACTGTGAATAATACCTACTGACCTTCGAGTAATTACGCCTCGCCTGGCAATTTGCTTGCTGTTGCTAATTGAGGGTATTGATTCAGTGAGATTCATATTAAAAATACATATGTTTTATGGCTGGGATTTTTTTTTCTTCTGGTTGTCTTTAATGTATTATTAATCCTTATTATTTTATTTTATTTTTTTTTTTAACAATAATTAGCAGACAGGATGTGCTACACCGGAGGGTTGGAGTACTTTCTTTGTCCTACTCCTACCCACAGTTGCAGGTAGTGTATATTTTGCCAAACTTTTTGCTGAATCTAAATTCGTTTTTGTGTCGTATAAAGCTCAACTTCTAACAGCAGCTGTTTATGTGAAGTTTGGTGCTTGAACAGTAGTACAAATAAAACTACTACATTACAATTTTCAATTTTTTTGTGCATGGAATGACGACCATGACTGCAGTAGCAAACAGTGACAAATACATTAGAAATTATAAATAATTCTCCGCAGGCCTTCCACATGAAGGCTATGATCCCACTAGTTTAGCTTAAACCCCTGTGTTGTTTTTCCCCCCCTCAGACATTTAAACATGCTCTGGCGGCACCACTGGATCAATGGACATGATGTCTCTTTGTGCATTAACACTTAGGTTAGAGTGTTAGGTTAAAAACCTGCCCAGCACCTCCCCGGGAAAAAAAAAAAAAAAAAAAAAAGACAAGAGAGAGAAAAAAATCAATTTTCCCTGTGGAGTCAGAGGGCCGATCTGTTGGTTCTGAAGGCATCCCTTTACCAATATGTGTATGTGTGTGTGTATGTGTGTGTGTGAGCAATATGGGGGTGGCCTGGACTGTCACTCGAGAGTGTTTGCATGTGTGAATGCCCTTCCTGTGGCGCCTGCAGGTATTGACCAGTACAGAGGACGAGGTGGTTCGCTTCAAACACATCTCTCCTCCCTCTTTAGCCCGTAATATTTTAAGCCGTTTCGACCAGCGGAGCTCCAGTGGCAGCTCACAGCCTCGTAATAACCCAGATAGGGATCGATGGCGCTGGATTTAGGCACTTACCCCTGCTAAAACTGGTAAACTCATTTGTCTTTCCCGAGCAGCGTTCTCTCCGTTGTTTAAGGAGACACTTAAAAGAATCCCCTGAATTAAGATAATGTGACTGTTGGTGTGTGATCAGGCAGGCTCAGCCGAAAGGACAAGCAGCTTTAACTCTTTTATTAGCTCTCTGTTTAAGGGGCCATACATGTTTTGACGGAGTCCAACTCTCTTTATTTTATTTCTGTCATGCCGATTAGTGTGCCAGGGAACACCCGCTCTGCTGCCCACACCCCTCCCCACTGAAGGAGTGTGTGTATGTGTGCGTGTGTGTGAGAGAGAGAGAGAGAGTGTGTGTTAAGCATGCCAGCTCTAAATGAGATGGACCAAAGTGTGATGGCCCTGCTGCTCCTTGTGTTCAAGCCTACATGAACGCCTCAACACAAATTCTTGGTGAAGGACTCATTGGATCCCGTGAAATCGTATTTGCTGTACAGCTAATAACATAGGACTGGTTCTGCTAGAATGTTCCTCAGAGCAAGAAAACACGTCATTTGGCTATGATGCACACTGACCATTTATACTTTACCACGCACAGACCTCATACTGTATGGATGTCTCGCTGTAATGCACGTACGCTTAACACAAGTGGTCATGTTTTCAGGAATTTAGACAAATACATTTATTTTGAAACTACACCACAATGTTTTAAACGTTTTTATAAGAATTTATGAGCGATTCATATTTCCTCCCCAACTCTTGGATGAACAGTTCAAGTAAAAATATATAATAAAAAAAATCAGCAAATCAAGGGATACACACTGTACACCACCCACAAAGCAGCCAGTGTTCAGCACACAGGGATGAGAGCCCAGCTGAGTCTTCAGAGGTGCTGCTAAATGTGTCTTGTCTGGGGAAGGTAGGGCGAGGTGTCACGTTCAGTGGGGGGAAGAAAGAAAAATATTGCTACAAACAAAGGAAGGAAAGAAGGAAAGGGAGAGGCGTTTCGATGAGTCAGAAAAGTGACTCCTATGAGAAGAAAAATAGGCTAAAACTTCCAAACTTCAAACAGACCTCACATTCTTTTTAGCCAACCTCCTAACACACGCATACACCCCCCTGGCGTCATATGGGCGTCTCTCTCTCTCTCTCTCTCTCTCTCTCTCCCTTTTTCTCTCTCTCGTGCGTGTGAAACTACAAAGGGCCGTCCATCCGAAGGAGCCGCTCCGCCGTGGGTGCTGCTGGGTGCTGCTGCTGCTGCTGCTGCTGCTGCTGCTGCTGCTGCTGCTGGTGGTAATTAGGCGTCACAACACTTAGACCGGGTGTCTCGCGCGGCGCTGAATTTCTCCTGACGTGACGGAGGGATGGGAGAGTTATTCAGCTCTGCAGTTTCTTCTGCTCTGCTGGTCATCTGTCCTCTTTAGGGCCCATCAGCCTAAACAGCCCACCCAGCACACACACACACACACACACCCGCAAACCCCTGACCCTCCTACCAACCCCTCCGAGCACCCGGAGGCAGAAGAGACAGGCAGTGTGTTAGAGAGAGAGAGAGATATCAAGCCCTCGAGGGGTTAGGAGAGGGCTGTGGGGGGGGTGGTTAAAGGGATGGTGTGTGTGTGTGTGGGGTGGGGTGTTAGTCAATACTCAGACCTCTGCATCACTAACTGTACAGACAATATAGATCAATATGAGGTGAAGGCACATATATTTTACTAATTACTGCAATAATTAAAAGGGTCTGTTGTGATTAAAATAAAATCAGTACGTGGTCAATTTTTAGCTAAATGGATTCAGACACAGTGGACTAATCCTGTTTCAGCCTTGTTGCTCCCTTGTCATAAAATCATTTGAAAAAACAACATTAGCGAGGTGAAGTTTTGTTTTTTTTTTTCCTTCCTCTTGATAGGTCAACCACACGAACCCTCGAGATAAAATGAGGAAATAACTTTTGTCAGTTTATTGTTATAACCACAGCTGAAAGTATGAGTGGAAACATACCTGAATCTGTAAGTAGATAGTTAAACTCACTGGCACATACTGTAAATGTAAAAAAAAAAGCAATACTTTGTTTTATGAAAGGATTTTAATCAGAACTGTGGTTTACGTTTCTGTGCGTACGTGCTTGTGCATTTGCATATAGTTGTCGATCCCCTATTAATAACACATACGTTAATCCCCACAACAAAAGATTTGATTGAATAATGAAGAAGGCAGGGTGGGGGGGTGGGGGGAGAGTGCGGGGTGGGCGAAATGTGCTGTGGCAGTAAATTCAGAGTTTGCGTGGCGTGCCGAGCACAACGCCGGGCTACAGGAGGGGAGAGACATGCTGCTTTCATGTCCCTAAGCCATGTTCACGTCCACTGAAGACTTCTGTTTTTACACAGGTAGGCAGTTTGGGGACTATCTCAGTGAGGAAGAAGGGGGTAAAAAAAAAAAAAGAAAAAAAAGAAGAAGACATGAGAGGAATCAAAGGATGTTCCCCTCCTTTAATAATGTAACAAATATTCTAATTTCTAAAAATAAAACCTCCTCTTCATCCTTCCTGCTAATCTGAGCAGTAATTTATTCCAACCCAAGGCCATATTAGTATGCTAGCCAAGGGCAAAATGGTTATGACAAGACCAAGTTCCCTCAAAAAACTTCGACACATATAAAAAGAGAGTGAAAAGATCAGACTGCAACTTGTAGACACCTCCTGAATTTAGGATTGGGTTACAGCTAATTGGCTACAGTGGATTGTAATTACTATAGAACAACATAAAATTGTTGCCACATTTTTGTTATTGTTTAAAATAATTCTATGCAATAACTGTACCAACAAATTAGAAAATCCTGCCTTGTTGTACAGATGGTAATAATTAATGAACATGTAGAATTAAAGTTTCTGTTTTTTAAATTTAAAAAAAAGAGAGAAAAGACCAAGTTAACACTGTTTTAGAGCTAAAACAAATGTAGCATAAAGCAATGCTTGGCTCTGCACGCGCAAGCATTTTTTTTTTTTTAATTTCTGATTAATTGCACCTGAACTGTGAGTTTCCATGTCTGCTTGTGTGTGTGTGTGTGTGTGTGTGTGTGTCCACATGGATATATCGATGCCATTTTATGAAAAGCAATTGAGCAATGGGACTTTGTACCAACCATCAAACAGACACTTCATTATGGGAGCAGTGATAACAAATACATTGTGTAGGATAATGATGGCAGTGGTTCATATTGTTCATTATACGTCTGGATGTCACAAGGCACTTGGAATTTATGTGTGTGTGTGAGTGTGTGTGTGTGTGTGTGTGTGCGGGTCTTTGTTTTTGTCATTTTACAACATCATGTTTCAGCAAATTAACGTCTGAACCATTGGGAAGAAAAATATACCATCATTTGCCAACGGTGACAAACAATATATTTTGGATAATGATTGCATCTATTGGCTTCAGCATTTGTAAATGTGAGGTAATGAATTTCCTTTGTGAGCAATGAAAGCAAACAGAGATATTATGTCACTTTGCTTGAATAGACCTACTGGTTACATGAGTGACTGCCACTGGATGACAAACTACCTGTGAGGAAAAAAAAAAAAAAAAAAATCTTTTTAATGTAAGATCATGCTTAGTAACCGCTCTGTATGTAATGAATAGATATTTCCTGTAGATTCTAACGCTGTTCATACACACTGGCGATGTCCCGTGCAGAAAATGGGAGGTGTGTGATGTGGTGTCTGACTGGCGGAGGCCTCGAGCGTGTTGGCTGCCTTTGACTTGTGGGCCTGTCAAAGGTGTTGGGGCGTTGGACTGAGTCGATGCCTGCCACACACATGTCATGCCTTCCCTCCCTGATGAGCCCTGCAGTTACGCAATCAACAGTATTATTGCTTGGAAATGTATATATTTAATTTGTGAAACAATGACAGTTTCGCTTGATTTATGGTGCAAGGCAAGGTTTAATTAATTGAAAAATGCATATTACCCCGTGACTTAATTATTAGCTAATTAATCACCGGGTACTTGTTCAGTCTTCTCCCTCCTTTTTCCCCTCTTTTCGGGCATATTTCTGCGTGTGTCTGACACTTGGATTTCCTCCCGGGGTCATTTTTATGTGAGGTCATGCCTTCGTGAGTGGCTGTTGAGATGAAGAACATGCGCCGTAGAAGCCTTCGGTAGAGCCGGGCGGCACACAGCTCAGGTGAAAACAAACTGAAATGAGTGAGAGTGTGACTTTTAAAGTCTTGACATCATATATTGGGACTGTGAATACAGCATTCAGGACAAGATTTACAGTATGTTCTGAAATATTGGACGCGGAGAATGCTAGAGCAGCTAAAGTAACATAAAACCGTCCGGTCTGAATGGGCCCTATGTGTTGTGTGTGTGTGTGTTTATATGTATATATAATATAATAATATGTGTGCATAGTAGTCTTACCTCTAGTCTCTCTGTCTGTGTTGGATTCCTTCTAAATTTAAAAATAATAAAGCTAGCCGCACAGTGTACACATCCCTACCGGACTATCCCCATGTTGAAACATGAAACATTTACACACAAGGGTGAAAAAACAAGTGTGCGACCAGTACCTCCACCAGCGCTTAACCCAATCAGCCGAATGACGCGGCCTTAACTCCGGAGACCTGACTGCGGCTTCTAACATGCGGCAAAATGGTCACCTTAACCCCGCTCACAAACACACACTCACATTTGTAAAGATTTACACACATTAATACACACTCACCCAATCACACATGCATCCACAAATTATACTCTACACTTCAAACTCTATGGAAAGGACAACTACCAGCTTGTTGCGCACATAGAAAGTATTCATATCTTCTGTGGTAGCCTTGGGAAGCACAATTTGCCAAAGGTGTAAGCTGACACTCTGGGTCATGGTCAAAAATGGTGAATAAGCGTCTCACTGTTAAAGCTGTCAGTGGTTTACCTCTCACCAGTGGAGGGTCTAAATAGTAGTATTTATGCCAATTGGTTTTCTACTGAAAACGCAGGGCAGGTTGATGAGAAGATCAAGGATTTCCCCTCATGAGAGCTTTTCCAGATAGCTGCTGTTAGAAAATGATAGGGGACGGGCGCATCGGATGCAAGCATGTAAGCTCTCTTATGCTTGAGAGGAGGCGTGGCTGCGACCGGATGCCGCTCTCCCAAAACACCTAAGTGCCAACACCTGTCTTCTCTGCCTGGCCACTATCTGGCCCCCATGTGTCTGTGCCTGGTAATGGTAAGCGTTTTAAACTATTAGAGCTGCTGTAAAAAAGGCCCGTTTGAGTGCAGAGCTGTCAGTCTGCAATGAGGCAATTGGGGGTGGGGGGCTGTCACGGCTGTCACTCAATGGGAGGATGAGAACTGTTTGGCCCTAATGGATTCCTCCAGGCGGACGGCTTACAAGGCGGCTAGAAGTAAAATCGATGCGTTGTCATGAGCGAGTGAGGCATCATCAAACGGCCAGGTGGACGGGGAGGCAAGGAAGGGAGGCCTGCCCGGGTAGTTACGTCTATATCTCAGCCTGTCTCTGTTGTGTGTGTGTGTGTGTGTGTGTGTGTGTGTGTGTGTGTGTGTGTGTGTGGTTTGGAAAGGAGAGAAGAGACAGACAGATGCTCAGCTCAGCTTTACACGCCCAATGGGGCCTCCGCTATGATTGTAAGCATGAAAGGGGGCTCTGACCTCCATCATCTCTGTTGCTTTTATTTTCCGGTTCTCTTGGAATCGGACACAGATACACACAGACGTACCCTCCCCTCACACACACACACACACACACGAAGATAAATGTGAAGCTGTGCAGACAGGGGTATATCGCCCTGACAAAAGTCAAACATCATCTTGTAGGCAAAATCACTTTTCATTCACATTTCATCTCTCAATAAATTTCTATTCAGTGATTTCTGGTTTTGACTAGAACCTGCAGAGAATGAGGCAACTGGGCTTCAAAACAGGCTGAGTAGTCTAACAGTTGGTGACAGAATTTCACATCTGCACATCTTTCTGCAAATTGCAAAATATTTAATGTAGCAAAAGGAACGGTCTGGGAAGTCATGACAGTATATGATGCACATAGGCAAACCTGCAGGAGGAGAGAAGAAAGGGAAAGAGAAAGCTGTAATGTGAAGCTTACTGACAGAGGACATTTAACTAGATGTTTCCCAAAGAACATCACTACTAAAAATATCCAAAGTGAGCCAACATAGTCATAAACCCCCAAAAGGTATGTAAAATATATTTTTTGTTTTGAGTTTTGTAGTTAAAGCTCCAGAAACTTCCTCTAAGGTAGAGAAAGGTAAAAGGTGGCCTAACTCTTTAAGTACTTGATTTTTATAGTATATTGTCATGTGTTTGCCATTTTATCCACTATGTGTGTTGAGACAGACAGAACTCGTTTGATTTCTTTGAAAGGTTGAACAGACAGACAACCATTAACTGTTTTCAGCTTATTTCTTTTTGCTATTTATCCTGGTGGGGACTGGCCTCCGGGGAGATGGCGGGGCCACCCTCTGGCCCCCCGACCATACCCAAGGGAGAGGTCCAGGTCCATTGATTGGCAGGTAGAGTTGGAGGAGATTGCTCCAAGCTGGCTGCAGGCAGGCTGCTGATGCTGAGCAGGGATGCTGGTGTTCAACTTCCTCACTTGGCCTCTCCATCTGGGCTCAGTCAGCCTCCACCAGCCCCTGTCAGCCTGCCTGCCTGCCTCTTTGTCTTTGAGTTAGGTTTAAAGGATAAGTTTAGTGATATATTTTTCTTATTGTCAACGAATGCAGTGAAGAGACCAAAACCAACAATGATTTCAGCCTACTAACAACTTTCGCCTGTTGCCAAAGCCTGATATAGCATATTCCTCTGTGCCAGAGACCATCAATGAACCGCACAGCTGAACTGGATGACATGTTTCTTCATTACAAAGAACATGGGCACTGTAGTTTATTTTGAGGCGATCCCACATACACTGTCCTGCAGCTGTAAATACACACTAGTGCACTACTCTTTTAGAAAATTACTCAGCCCTTTTTTTAAAATAAAACTATATTTTTAAGACTAATTTTAAAGATGTACATCTACAGTAGGAACCAATGGGCTTGGGCCTGAGAACCACAGACAAGATGGGAAAGTAAGACAGTATTAAAAGACAGACAAATGGATTTTTGGTCTGGGTCTTTTTGTTGACAATAAGAAAAATATAGAAAATATAGAACGCTAGCTTTATACTTTAAATGCTATTGTAAAGTGGACAGTAGTGGGAACTTAGTGGGAACAGCTTTTATAACACAGTTGCTTAATTGGTGTCTTACAGGGGTTGATTGATTATCGTCCTGACCGATTATCGAATCCGATATTCAGCATTTTTATGATTATCGGAATCGTTATATTTTTTTTTATCTGATTGCCGATACGCGCTACTTTGGCTCTAATGCAGCTGTCTCTTTCTGTCTGTAGTCACCACTCTGTGGTCTCGAGCAATGGCCCGCCCACAGCACTATTTGATTGGTAATACGTCACAAGTAATAGCCTATCAGCACTGAAGGTGCGCATTCTGCTGTGCCACAGACAGCACAGAGAAGCATCTGCAGACCGGAGCAGCTCTGGTGAGCGAGCAGAGCTGTGTTTGGAAAGGTAAGGCAGCAGATGTTGCTGAAGTTGCAATAAACAGCACAATCCTCTACACTGAAGTTTTAAAAATACAATCTTATGATCTATTTCTATGATGACAAACATGCCCTTTTTCCCGGTTACACTGCTGAAAATGCCTGAATATTGCACTTTGTTGCAATGATATAACATAAGTTATATAAGTTAAGTTAATGTTGAGTCCCGTAGACTTAACTTGAATGCAATAGCGGACTTTCCAAGTTAATTTGTTGAGACATAATTTAGCCGTCTGACTACAACTGATAGGCTATAACGTTATATCTTGCATGTCATTTATCAGGGCCGGTCATACTCTCAGTCTCAACCAACCACTAAGAGTGTGTGTGAAGTGCGTCCTTAAGTTGACTCTGACTCTGTTTCTTGTAACTGTTAGAGAGGTGCAGAGACTGAGACAGAGATTGTTGTTAGAGACTTTAGACGTAATGGAACTAAGGCCTGTGTTAATCTATACACAGACTGCTTAGATGGTTTGCAGTTGTCAGAGTTGAATAGTCACTTCTATTGCTATTGTACATATTCAGCTATAGTAATCATTAGTGATGAAGAAGCCTAGTTTTGAATGATAAGTTCCCTGCTATCACGTTATTAATATATAATATTTAAACAGTGGTTCAATAAGTACTCAGATCCTTTACTTGAGTGAAAGTATCAATACCACAATGTAAAAATATTTCATTACAAGTAAAAGTCCTGCATTTAAAATCCTACTTTAGTAAAAGTACAGAAGTATTACCAGCTAGATGTACATAAAGTATCGTAAAAATACTCGTTTTGGGGAAAATCAGACTGTGACTGATATATTAAATAAATTTAAGTACATTATTAATACTGATAAGCTGATGCAAAAGCAGTATTTTGTTGGAAAAACTGAGTTCTGCTACATAAAATTGAATTTGGATGCATTTTTCAGAACTTTAATCTTTGCATTTTTGTGAAATGTTGGAGAATTTAACCTCTTTGGACCTTAAACAGTTATTTCTTTGAAACCATGTGGTGGTAAATGTCACTGTGGTGGAACTGCAAACAACTGCAAATAAATGTAGTGGAGTAGAAAGTACAATATTTCCCTTTGAAATGTAGCAGAGTGGAAGTATAAAGTAACATAAAATGAAAAGACGCAAGTAAAGTGCAAGCACCTTAAAATTGTACTTAATTACAGTAGTTGAGTAAATGTACTTAGTTACTTTCCACCACTGCATTTAAATAATTGAAACCCACTAAAGGCTTTCCAAAGCTGTTTTGCTGTAATAAATGAAGCATAATCATGCATTCTAAATTTTGACACCAAGATTTTCATTTTTACTACAAATATATAGCGGTTCTTAATATCGGTTATCAATCTCCTTGATAACTAATAATCAGTGTCGGTATCGGCCCGGAAAAAAACATATCGGTCAACCCCTAGTGTCTTACAATTTGAACATTTTGTTAGCCGTGTAATTCCAAATGATCTGTTCTTTACTCAAATTTTATTTTCCTCAGTTGGAAAACCTTTGAAAAAAGCTTTTAGATCAAACAAAGTCACAGTAGTGAACTCATTGTGTTATGGTTAACCATTGCTGATTGTACAGAATAACACATCTGAGTAAAATCACGCACGATGTACAGGGATGATATGTTGTATACTTGATGTATTCTTCTAAAAATATTTCATAAAGTTGTATTTAAGGAAAGGGGCTTCTTTCTGTTTGTTCACTCCACCGATCTTCAGTTCAGAACTTGAGTCAAGACACTTTCAATACTCTTCTTGTTAGCCTTTGGAAACAGGAATTTCTTCTCTTTATTGCTGAACACATGAAAGAGTTGGTGTTGATTAAGGAGGCCTTTTAAGCTGTGAAAGCCCTAAATGTGCTGTGTCCTTAGTAAGATGAAAAGGAGTCGAAGTTAGTTGTTTCTTACCTTAGCTCTTCCAATGGGAGAACCTCTGGGAGGATGCCTAAGAGAGAGACAAACTAGAAGCCCTTATTCTCTATGCTAATGTCTCCACATTTTACTTGTAATTATGCCCCAGCATCCTCCCTTCTCTTTCTTTCTTCTCTCTTCCCCCCTCTTTTCTTCTCTTACTGCACCCTCCCTATTTTTCTCTTATTGCTGATGAAACATTTTCCTGCTTGCTCCATCTTCGTCATTTTCAAACACCAGCCACATCTTTTTAGGCCTTCCTCTTTTGTTCACCAAAGAGTATATGATTATTTCCATCCTTATAGGAGTAGTTCCTGCTAGATGAAACAAAAAAAAATACATTTTTTTACATCATCGGTACAGAGTGAATTGAAACAACATGGTCCTTTTTATTGATGCGCTATGGATGCCTGTTCAAGCCAAAGTGTTTTGTGGTGACGTATGTCCCCTTTCTCCTTCTAACATGTCACTTCCCCTCCATCTCAACCCTGCCATTGCCCATATTTATTTTATGTCACTAATGTGGGTCACCCCTGTATGGCGGCCATCAGCGAGGCACAGTCAAATAGCTGTGTCTGAAGCCTACCTTTGGCATGATTTATGGGCCGGTGTGACGCTCAGCTCTCAGAAGGACTGCCATTGTCCTGCTACAGCTCTCAACTTTCGACGTAGGGGCGCTTTGTCTGCGCTGAGGCAAACCAGACCCCCGTCTTTAAAAAGAATCAAATTATTTCATCATGTTGGAAATGAAAAGGCTGTAATTACTCCTAATTAGACCCTGACTTTTTTTTTTTTCTTCTTTCTTTCCCTTCTTCTCCTCCTCTCTTGCCTCCTCTCTTTTCTCACTTTCAGAGGTGAATTCTTTTTCCAGAGGTTTTTGAGATTGCTCTAAATCAGAGCCGTTAGGTTGCAGAGTAGGAAACAATTTTCTGTTCAGTTTGAAATTGATTAATATAGGCTTTTGACAGCTCTTCTGGCTTTGATATTCAGTGAGAGGGGAGGTCTGAAGTGGCGTGATGACACTGTAATGTTTGCTTTAAAGCCCTACCTTAATGGGGCTGGCTCCACAATGTCATGATGTTTCACAAACCAGAGGAAAAATGAGAAGCAAAACACACCATTTGCGGAGTGTTAAAGCATATGTCTGTGTTCGTGTGTGTCTGAGCTTCTACATGTGTGAAGCCTTGGTGGACCGTCTACCTCATTGCGCCGGTCGGTGAGTATGTCTGTGCAGTCGTGTAGAGTTTCTCTTCCAATAACACCCCTCTACGCTGGAGAGCACCAGCCTAATGGCCGGCTATCACGGAAAATCATTTTCTGCCTGTCAACTATTTACATGTATCTTTACCACACAAGTCTTGTCGTTTTAGGCGGCACAACAATTTGCTAAGCAAATCCACTCGCCATTTAGTTATCAAGGGGAAGGCTGTTGGTGTGTGAGTGCTTGTCTGGAGAAAGTTGGGGGGTGTGTGTCTCGTCGGGGAGTAGGGGTTTTCAGAGAAGGTGGGGGAGCATTGAGGGAAGCAAATATTTTCACTGGCTTGCGACAGCACAGTGAAAACACATTCCTGATGCTGATGTATATTAAAAGTGAGCCGGGCAAATATTAGCACTGCCTTACAGTGGCAGAGTGGTGGTGTGGGGATGTTGGTGGTGTGTGTATGTGATGGGAGGAGTTTACTGGGCTGCTGCGCTATGTAACACTGGCAAATATTCAATTATGATGTATTCTTACATCAAGCAACACTTCATACAGTATAGATGGGACTGGACTTCAATCATTTTTTGGTAAACTATTTTCACTGTCGATTAATCTACCGATTCATTTCTCTATTCATCTATTGTCTGTGAAACATCAGAAAATTGTGAAAAATGTCCATCATAATTGTCGTCGGGTCGTCAAATGTTTTGTTTTCCTGTCAACAGTCCAATTATCGCCAATTGCTAATTATATAAAACAGAGAAAAGCAGCAAAATCCTCACGTTTCAGAAGCTGGAGCTGTCAATGGTTTGGCGTTTTTGCTTGAAAATCGCTGTAAACTATTAATTGATTATCAAAATAGTTGCCAGTTAATTTTCTATCAATCTGGTCGACTAATCTTTC
Organism: Thunnus thynnus; assembly: GCF_963924715.1. Taxonomy (NCBI): domain Eukaryota; kingdom Metazoa; phylum Chordata; class Actinopteri; order Scombriformes; family Scombridae; genus Thunnus; species Thunnus thynnus. The sequence goes on from NC_089526.1 coordinate 25,397,886, forward strand.
AGCTCTAAAGGACTGTAATAAGCTTAAAGTGTTGGTCCAACCATAAACAGGAGTTTGACTGTGGAAAATTAAGCTCTGCATTCACTATACGACTGACACTCCACAGTCCATACCCTGCTTACACACACACACACACTCACTCACCCACATACCACACACACACACACACACACGGAGCTTGACACCAGCCCACCCAGTACTCTCAAACAAATCATAGCATTTACTCAGCCGGACATTAACTTGTTCAGGTTGGCATGTGTGCTCAAGGACACAACAACATCAACAACAACAACAACAACAACAGTGAGCTCCACCCACTATTTCCTGCATAAGTCAAATACTTGTGAGAGAGGGAGAAAGGAGAAGGACTGCGAAGGGGGGGTCAAACAGAACGGTGATGTGTCTTGTTTGTCAGCAACAGAGTGCAAGGAAATGTGACAGAGCGCTGGAGGAGGTTTCCAAATCCATTTCCTGCTCTTGTCCGTCCACATCAGCTGCTGACGACGGATCTGCTGGTTCTTATTGTGCTCTATTATGGAGGGGCGGTGGATGTGGCTGTGGAGGGGGGGGGGGGGGGGGGGGTTAGCTGGTGCACACATGCCCAAAAATGATGCGTCTCCTTTGATCTGTTCCAGTGTGAGCCACATGAACAGCTCCGCCGCCAGGGGCACACACACACACACACACACACACGCACGCACGCACGCACGCACATACACACACACACACACAGCCCTGCAGTTTGGCCCTTTGCACTTTTTATAGCCCTGCTCGGTCTGTCTTTGTGTGTGTGTGTGTGTGTGTTTTAGTCTAACTCCGGCATCTTGTTTTTTCCATCCACATGATTTTTTTGCAGATTCATTTGTAGACTCACTGTAATAGGAGCCAGTGTTTGAGGTGCAGTGCTTATTAGTTTCTTATCTCAGCTAATTACCCATTAAATAACCACATGCGCGCACACACACACATACACACACTCCTATTACTGGATAATTAGCAACCAGCCCATTATGAATATGCATTTAACACTGCTTAATACACAGGAATATGAATATATCCATTCTAATTTCCTCAATTGACTTGTCATGCTTTTCATGATACTGAGTTAAAGGCTATCATGGGTTACTTCACCAGAGTCCCATGATGAGAGTCAGCTAAGCAGACTGCTTCTTATGGGATGGGTAGATTTTTCTCATTGTGTGAGGCATGGGCAGTTTCAGTCAGTTTAGTATTTATGTCTGCAGCGCTGTATTCCATGCATAGTCAGTTTGGTACTTCATTAGCAACAATTGATGCTGGTGGCCTGCAGGAGTTGGTCCAGCAGCTGCAGCTGTGAGGTCTAATTCAGTCCTCACCGGGACTCTACCAACAGCATATTGATAGTGTTGGAATGAATTCCTTTTTTTTTTTTTTTGCACATCTCCATGTATTAAATTCAAACTTAGAATGTTATTAAGTCAATTAATAAACTTTTCATTTGTTTGGTTCATACATTGCTGTAGGACTGGGCAGTCTGTTCTTGTTTCTCTTTGTTAGCGTAGCTGTGCTGCATGTTTTGTTGTTTTCACTCTGCCCATCCTCTCTGGCCTGTTGTGCAAAGGATGCTCGGAGCGGTGTGTGTCACATCAGGTGCGTCAGGATGCCCATTGGCTACCGGCCGCCGACCGGAGCCATCCCGGCCAATCAGCTGTCGGCGAGCTGACCTTTTCGCTGGTGCCCTGACCCTGATGGGAGGTGAAGTGTGTGGCTGGTAGCAGTCAGTACTGGCACAGCAGGATGAGGAGGAGGAATAAGAGGAGGAGGAGAAAGGGGGGAAAAAAAAAAAGGACCAGGCCGGAGGGCGAGAGATTTTCTTGGCCAGTCACTCCTGTTCCCGTCCTCCTTTCTCCCTTCAACTCCTCTACGGCTGGAGTCATGACAGCCTCTCTTGGCCGGTTTACACCGTGTTTCACATGCAAGGTCTCTCTCTCGTCTCTTGTTACAGAGTCAGAAGTAGAAGAGTGTAACCACATGAGATACTTCCAGTGTTGTCGGCCGTCGTACGTGTGTGCGTGCGTGTGTTTTTTGTGACTTTGTGTGTGTTATTTCAGATGGTGACTTGTCCCATTTCCCACTGGCCTCTCCTGTCGTCTCAGAGGTGCTTAGCAACAATCTGTCCTCCCGAACGAGAAAACAAAAATCAGAGGATCCTCGAAAATGCTCTGAAATGCAGTAATGAATATTTTAGACATAAAGGACCACTCTCCCAGCCTCCATTTGCCTGGCTCAGTCCTCCAAACAGCCCTTTTAAAGTCAAGTGATGGGGGTTAAGCTAATTATGCACATTAGGGCCAGCCTCCCTCCCTTGCTTGCTCAGTCGCTGTGTACAACTGTGTGTGTGTGTGTGTGTGTGTGTGTGCGTGTGTGTGTGAGTGCGGGCTGTGGCGGTGGCTTGGGATGCCGAAACTCTGCCTTTAATTAAACACAGATGCATGGAAGGAGAGACTGTCTGTCACACACAGTTTTAACAGCAGCTTCACGCATGCAGACATGCGTGGGCATATGCACAAATTCATACACACACACACACACACACACACACACACACACACAATTGAAGGAGATGAAAGAGTGTAACAGACTCGGTGTGTGTGTGTGTGTGTCTGTATGAGAGGAAACAACCTCTTTCTATCTCCGCTCAGCAAGGGGATAAATAACTTAATCTAAATTAAGCCAGAAAACTATTGGCTTTTAAAGGTGCAGATATGTTGGGTATTTAAATGTTTGCACATGTTTGCTGAGGAGTTTAAAAGTCATTGTAGGTTTCTGATTTATTTATCCACTTGTCTGTCTGCCGATATGTTATTTCTCATTTTCATACTGTTTATCTGCCCTCTTGTTTGGTTACTTTTCATCCAACTTCGGTTTCCTTTGTCTGCTAAGCTGGCTAGAGTTACGAGTCGTATTGTTATGACAGTATTTGATCTCCTGCCATGACAGCTGATTGATGTAATCCATTTGCAGTAAGCAGAGGAAGCCAGTGTTAACCAATGACAAGACTTTGATATAAAAAATACCACATGAGGACCAAAAATAATCAAACCTCTAGAACTAACAGAGTCCAGTTGCTCAAAAACCGCGGGTGGGTTTTCAGAAATAGAGCTCTGCTCTTTGACTCGCACTCATACAGAAGCAAGAGAACAACAGAATTGTACTAACATTCAGTCATGTAGTTGTAAATGATTTTAATGGTTCTAAAAACAAAGTGAGCAGTCATAATAGAGGAGAAAGTGATGCCATATCAACCGACCATATGCAATCAGTTACTGAATTAATTTCAGATGTCTTTTTAGATGATATTGGTAATAGTTGCAAAACATGTAAACCTCTATTTTAATCATCTTTTTGTAGCTGAATCACAACTACACACTCACTAATGCCTGTTTTATATTTAATTCGGCCCAATTAAGGATATGCACCTATCAGTTTTTCTGTGTAGGATAGAGGCGCTTGAACGCCTTAAATTCAAAACCTTTTTTCTTCCCTCTTTGTCTCTCGGTCTCTCCTGCGCCGCAGCAACAGCCTCATTTTTCATTAGAGGATTGTCCCATTATTTCATTTCTTGTGATAAAATGACAAAAGATTACTCACGAGAAATACTAAATACAGAGCCGGACCAATGGGATCTTCCCTCATATGTAACACTGCTGCGCTATGGCTGAAGGCTTCATATTTCCTATTTCTCTCTCTATTATATATATCTGGCAGAGTTGTAGATACAAGGACTGTGCGTGTGTGTGTGTGTGTGTGTGTGTGTGTATGTGTACTGTATTACTTTCTGGATGTTCCGATCTGATCAGACACCACTAGCTGGTCAGCAGACCATGCTGTGTTTTTTTTTTTTGTTGTTGTTGTTGTTGTTTTTTTTTTTAAAGAAACCTTATTTTAGCAGAAAAAATTGAGAAAATTTAGTTGCACCGCTGACAGAAATGTCAGTGAGTTGGGTAAAGAATAACTTATTTCACGCAGAGAAAGGAAGAGGAGGGTAAACACAGCAAACAACGCTGACTAACTGGGAATTAAAAAATAAAAAAAAGCCCTAAAATAAATAAATAAATAACCACACCATATCTTTATCTAAGATGATTCATATTTTATTTCAAAACACTGCCTCCATTGGTCACATTTTTCAGAAGTGGATAATAGAAAATGTAAAGATACGGCCGGTGAAATATGAGTCGGTTTGGGGAGGTAAGAATGAGAAAAGATTAGCTTGAGATTAGAATAAGAGAGATGGAGGAGGGAGGAAGAGGAGGGCAAAGAGTCTCGGCAGTGTGTGTGTGTGAGTAGTTTTCAGGAGTGCAGGTTGGTGCGTACGTCAGTGTGTGTGTGTGTGTGTGTGTGTGTGTGTGTGAGAGAGAGAGAGAGAAGAGGGATGATTGTACACATTCCCACCCTGCTTTGTTTTCAACCCACCTCCGAGCCAGTAGAGATTGGACATCTCTGACCGACCTATTCAGCTACACTCACACCTGCCCACACATAGCTCTCATTGTTATTGACCTATCGAACCCTACACATACCTTAAATTCACACACACACACATGCTTCCCGCCTTATCAAAATATTCACAAGCAAGAAAAAAAAACATATAGTTTGCGCAGCCTGCTAACTTCCAAGGCTATGCAAACTTATAAACATATGTTTGTTTTTGAGATATTGACACCATTGTTTTTGCATATTCATTTGCCTGTTTGTATCATATAACCAACCTCGACTCGGGTTCCTGCTGTTGTTTATTCAGTAAAGTTGTTTTTCTTCACTTTCCTGCTGCAGTCCTTCCTTCAGTAAGTTCAGAGGTTGGCGTAGCATTCCCTGAGTGGCCCCCGTGTCTTTAATCTAACAAGATACCCACCAAGAAAAGTTGTTTTGGCTGCTCCCCTTCATCCTGAGAGTCATTAAGGCCGGCCCACAGTGAGGGAGACCCAGCCAGGCATTAGCATAAAACCAGGCAGAGCGACAGAAGGAGCCCTGGGTCATTGGAAACTTCCAGATCAAACGCTCCCAGTTACCCCCGGACTCGGGCTCTGGTTAACGCCAGCAGGAACTGGGAGCCCTGAGAATGTGCTACCAGGCTTAAACCAACACTACCAGCATGCCCACACACACACACACACACACACACACACACACACACACACACACACACACACACACACACACTCACTCAGTTTTGTAAATCTCTTTAACTCTACTTTTTTTTTCTTTACCTTTTCTACTCTTGCTTCTATTTTGTTAGCAACTTGAATCCCCCTTCTTTTTATTATTTTACCATTAGCTCCGGTGCAGAAGTGCCACAGTTATTATGAGCAGGCTTCTAGACAAGACGTTTTATTTATTTATTTATTTTCTATTTCTTCCCCCGATTGGTCGGAGATCTGCAGTGCAACACTAACTAACGTCCCCCCCCCCAGAATGAAATTTCGAGGTGCTGTGAAAGCCCATGCTCTCCTTTCTAAAATGATTTCATATTGAAATGAAATCCCACCAACATGATTGTCATGACACATTACTTCATCATGTTTGTTTTTTTTTCCTTCTTTTTTTTTTTTTTTTTGCTTTCAAACCGAACCACTGGTTCTCCCCTGTTCTCACGGAGAAATCAATTCTGTGTTTTGCATCTTGAATTTCAGACCCTGTACGGCACAAGTACACCCGGCACGAGTATTCCCAAATGTTTGTTCTTTTCTTTTTTATTTCTTTACACATGACTGTCAGTGAAATGTTATATTATCTGACACATGTAGGGTTACATGCGTGTTTAGATTATGGAATGTTTTCAAGAATGTGAAAGTGTATTTAGTTGTGTTTTTTTGGAGGGCAATACTTCCATTCGAGTGATTATTGAAGTGCGACAAACACACAGTGATCACTTTAGTGCAACGTTCAATAAACACAGAGAAGATGGAGTAAACTATGAGCTTAGTGTGTTGTTATCGTAAGTCAATCTCCAGCATCGATAAAAATTGTATCATACATTCAGAATTCAGTTTTTTATGTTTTTCTGATCAGGGCTAAAACTACCATCAGTGTGACGCAACTTAATGTAATGCATAGAATATACGTACAATACCATTCATTCAAGAGAATAGGAAGGTGTGTCCAAACCTTTAAATGTTACTGTATGTGTGCTCTAAAGTTTTAGGTGCACAAAAAAAACCAAAGGAGCGGGTCAACAGAGTTCAGGCGGGTTCGTCCACCGCCGCCTTCCTGGTTACATCACATGACATTACATGTGGAAAGGTTAATACGTAATTCGTTAGACAACTCTTTGGATCGCTCATCTTCAAAATAAGCCCAAAACAAATACTTTCTGTTCATATAAAAAAAAAAAAAAAAGGTCTGTGTTGTTTTTATCATCATGGTATAAAGTGTCCCTTTCACAGTGCCTGCCCTGATGGCATCTGCTTTGCTTTAGAGAAGAGCTGAGCGATTCACAGTGACGGACGTGGTCGACTCATCACGCAGGGCTAATTTACTTTAAGTTCTGCCGCGTTTGTGTTACTTCAGATCTGTCACGGGATCACGTTGACGTTGCTATAGCATGCTGTTGTTTTGTTTTGGGGACTAAGAAGGCCAAACACAAGGATAAGGCATGACGAATAACACTCTCTGACAGACAGGGCCTGTTGTTGGTGGACATAGCTGGCAAGAGGCTGTGACTGCTGCGTGTGTGTGTGTGTGTGTGTGTGTGTGTGTGTGTGTGTGTGTGTGTGTGTGTGTGTGTGACCATGAGTTGCCATTACTTGAACAAGAAATGGAAGACAGTTTTTCCATGGATTTTCTCTAAACACTTCTGTCTTTTGATTGTTTTCAGCCACTCTGGTAAAGCTGTTTAGAAGAGGCATAAAACCAACTGTTGAATGTGCTTAAAACCTGCGAGAGCCTCTTCAACAGCTATTTGGATTTACATGAATTAAACTGCTTTGTGTTAATGAGATTCCTCTTATCATTGTGTTTACATTTTAAGCATCTAGGATGAGTTACCTGACTGAATGTGTGTGGTCAAAAGACACTGAATCTCAATAGCATTAACTAAAAAAAGATTTACATCCATCCAATAATGGAAACAAAGATCTCTAAGCATCCAAAATTGAACATATTTACTCCTGGTGATGCTGTAAACAACTACAAAAGCTTTGGATGGTTTTGATGAACTTTTTGTCCATTTTGTACTCGCCAGGTGGAATAATAGTGCATGAAATGGAGCCACATAGATAATTCGACCGGCTATTGATGGCAGAAGTACAGTTAGAACACTGCAAATGTTCCTTGTTGCAGTGTATTAAATAATTGTGTGATCAATAATTTGTTCCGCAAAGTGTCTAATCAGTTGGGTTTTTTTTTTAAATTTCAAATGAGAACATATTGCTCTTTGCATTTGTGCATCAGTTCAGTTATTTGCAAAAACTGATAATCTAATTTCATGTAATTATTTCATTTTCACTTAAATGAATGCAGTGATTTTCTTAAGCAATATAGCCATGGAAAGAGTTTTTTTTACGGGGATTAAAGCGCTTCCTTAACCCATCGTTCATGGTAGCTTTTACCCGTAACGCACAATACTCGCTCTTGTTTGATCACGGTTTTAGTCCCAGTGAATAGTTTAAAAACCGAGCGAGAAACCTCCGACTCAACAAGATGTTGGACCAGCTGCTGCTCTCTTATACAATCAAACAAAATGAGAAAAAAACCTTCCAGGATTGAAAATAACTCCTATAAACCAACTAGGTGTAACAATCTCTCTAGTTAACACACAGCTCTTGCAGCTAAGCCAAAACATGTTTCAAAGCCGTTGGCCTTCTCTGTTTTTGCAAGGAAAACTGTTGCTTCCTACGACGCTCCTCGCAGATGTTTAAGAATTTTTTATCTAGTTAACACATGTCAGTCGACACTCAAAAAACCCTTCTGTCTAATTAGAGACGGCAGTCATTGTCATCTGTCTCATAATGAGGAATCATGAAGGCTTCTTATTTCTCACTTGTGCCATTTGATATTCTATTGTGTCTACAAATGAACAGCGGACAAGTTTCCATATTTTAAGACAGCGCTGTAAACAGGGTCGCTTGCTTTTTTTTTTTTTTTTTTTGCATGCACTGTCAATTACCCAGTGGCAGTATACTTGCAGAGACAGCAGAGCGCTGTGCCGGCTGGCTGACTGGGTGACTGGCTGGGTGGCTGACTTGGTGGCTGACTGGCTTGTCTCTCGGAAACCTGTGAAATATGATTTACATTGAGAGCATGTTGTAGCAAACCCTAGCCCACGGTATGCATATTCTCCCATTGTTTGTGACAGTTGGTTGTACCTGCGCCGGGGGGGAAGAGCGCCAAGTAGGCATCCGACTTTGCATTTCAGTGGCTGAGCTCAGGGTCAGGAGCACATCTGGTTGACTGGGAGGTTTGTGTGTGGTGTGTCATTTCTGTGTTTCAGATTCCATAACACACACACACACACACACACACACACACACACACACACACACACGCACAGGCTCACTTGTTGCTGTGCAGCCGGAGCCCGTGTGCATAAAGCAGTAACCGCGGCACACAAACAGCAATCCCGGCACACCGGTGCACTCCTACACAAACAAACAAACACACCTGCTGCTCCTGGCAAGTCGCTCTGACAATCAGCCAAAGGAGGGAAGGCAAACAAAACAAACAGTTTAATTTACATGACAGTAGCCTGCTTTACATTAGCATGCCGTGGCAATGATAGAGTGAAGCTCTGCTGGAAACAGCAGGTAATGAAAAGTGATGGTCCTATTTGTGGTATACTGTAAGTACAGGAATGGAAAGCTCGAGCAGTCAGAACTAATAGCGTGCACTATGCTGCATGTCTCCCAGACAGTCCTTTTGGTGTGTTGGTTAAGGGAAAAAAAAAAAAAACCCTACTCTCCCAGTTCTTTATAAAATAACTAATTTTTCTGCATTCCTGAATAAATACAAGCAATTTGTTGTGGTGAAGGATTCAAGATGTGTACATATGTTAAGTGAGGAGAGGGGTGTGATTTTTTTTTTTTTTTTCTTTCAGATATTGCTTTACATTTCTCCCAAACTTTCCTCCTTAAGACAGAACATGAAATGTTTATGCAGTTTGTGCAAAACAATTCATGTGCAATTTTAACGAGCAATTAACTCCATCAATAAATAAGTAAACAGTGTTTTGGCCGCTCTGTAATTGCGTGGAATGGTATTTTTGTCTTGGGACTCGTGTATTTGTACTCGCTAAGCTTTATTTCTGCGGACATCTATGCCATGTGTGTTAAGTGTGTATGCGTGTGGTTTGCTGATGGGTTTAGTTTAGTTTGTGGGTGTGCAAATGTATCGTGCATGTTTGTGTTTTTGTAGATGATGGCATACACTCATCGTGTCATGTGTTTGTAGTAATACTATTTATGTGTGTCTGTACATGATTTTGTGTGTTGTGTGTATGTGTGTGTGTGTGTGTGTGTGTGTGTGTACTGGCTCCAGTGGTCTGCTCCTCATGTAAAGAGATAGCATCTTCCCACAACAGATCAATAAGGGAATATTTCTAGAATCTCTGCTTCTGTCTCAGATTTAACCGAACCATGTGAGTATGTTTGTGTGTGTGTGTGTGTGTGTGTGTGTGACTGTGAAGGATACTCGGACTGACAACTTCACTTGTGTCCTGCTGGAAAGGTTGAACTTGGATGTCGTTATTGAAGCTATTGGCATATTATCAGACTCAGAAGAGCTGTCGAGTCATATTTTGCTTCTTTTCAAGTCTTCAGTCAAGATTGTCTGATATAGCTCTGATTAGTATTTCCAGTCCAAAAACACTCACTATCATTCTACCAATCGTGGAACATGTGATCGAAGCATTTCTTATATAAAACATTGGCAGAACTATACCAAGCAGTACACACACTTCTGCTGCTTCTATGAAATATTGACACACACATGTGCATACACTCCATCTTGCACATACAATCTCCACCACCCCCACTCTTCACCTAGCCCGTGTTTACTTGCCGTAAATTGTCCTAAAGGGACACAGCCACAGATGATTTATGGTGCCAGATATGATTAGATCCCATGTATTTTTACACAATGGACACATTTTGCATGTGGCGCCTTAAGTGGGAGCCAGTAGTCATTAACGACTGAATAAACAGCGTGTTCCCTACTTATTAAAATATGGCTTCATGTTTCCTCCCCATGACTGTTGTGGCAGAGCCTTGGCAACAGAGGACAACTCGCTCTGAGTGAATGTGAAAATATTTATCTAAGAATGTATAATATGTCTGCAGATCTGCCGGCATGTGTCGGAGAGTATGGAATGGAAAGGTATTTTCTGGTAAATTAAAGTCCTGACTGACCGGCTGACGGTTTGACAGCTCGACAAAGTATTACTTGAAGTGTATGTAACTATTTAGGCTATCCTTTAGTGAGTCATTAGCAGCTTATTGACAGACAGAATATGTATTACTGGAAAGAAAGCTGATGGAATGAATTGGGTTGTACTGTTGCTCAATTTCCGACAAATAGTTGAAGTTGTAATTCTTTAGTTTGCCGGGGCTCTAGGGACGGCGGTATCTTTGGTCCAGACTGAAATATCTGAACAACTAGAGGATGGATTGAGTATAATTTGGATAATCTAAATAAAGTATTGTCCAAATACCTGTAAAAACGAATTAGATTCCCATCAACCTCAGGATTTTCCCAAACTTCGCACCAAAAAGACCATTAGAATGAAATGGGAAGTAAAAGGCAGGAGAAACATTCAAACAAATGGCTTCTACTAAAAAATTGAACTTTAGTTATTTTTTTTCACAGTGATTCATATAAATTACTGCACATATGTAAATCTTATACAAGTAATGTTCTGGCTTCATTCAGTACTGACTAGGAACATGAGGTGTACTGCCTTCTTGTGACAGAACACCTGGTTTTTGGTGAGATATTTAATGGTGGATTTCATCGGACAGCTCCATCAGTGAAGTATCTCCAGTGAACTGTTCTGCAGGCTGGACTAAAATGATCCTGGCTTCCTCATATATATATATATACTGTACTTGTAGTATATGTTTACTTTATCCACAGCAGTTTTTTTTTTTTTATACGTTTGATCTCTTTACTCTTTACTCATGAGAGTATTCAGACCTGTTGGTATAGCTTGCAGACACGCACCCTTTATGTCTTGCAGAGGTTGAACACACACACAGTTCAAGGTTAGTCTCCAATTCAGCTCAGTCCAGCTCACAGATAATTGTCAATAAAATTGATCTCTCCATTTTTTTTTTTTTTACTCTACTCTGCTCATATTTTTCCATCTTCCTCCCCTGTCCTAGACACTTCCCTTCACTCCCTCACTCCACTCTTACTCTGTCCTTCTCTTTTCATCTTAAGCCAGATAAGTCTGCCTCGACTGCCAAGAGCACCGAGTATCACTGCTTGGTTTTTTTTTTCCCCTCCTCTTATGTTCTTCTCACAGTGCACTGAAGCCATGTCGCAATTTCTCAGGGAGTTTTGATGCCTGGATGTCTCCTGTCTGGGTCCATCTCGTCTGAGCTGCAGCGCCGGCCCTATGCGATCTGAACTGCGCTGCCTCGCTGCAGGTCAGCCTTCACGGCCGATTAGTGTCGAAGCGCCACTTTGGTCACAAGTTGTCGGGAGCATTTATCGTGAAGATCAACAGCGATCAGTCTCGCTGCTGCGCTCCCCCTCTCTCTCTCTCCCTCTCTCTCTCTCTCTCTCTCTGAATCCTCTACATCTCCTCCCTCTTTCTCTCTCCTTTCTGTTTTCTGCCTTCTCCCCTTTTGGCATTACCCCCCCTCCCCCTACATGTTTTTTTCCCCTCAAATCACCATATTTCCATCTATATCTTATCATTGTCAGACTCCCCCCCCCCCCCCCACACACACACACACACACACACACTCTGTCTCTTTGCCAGATCCAAATAGTCTAAATACGTGTTTCTTTCCTTAAAACTCCACCCTGCTTTTTAAAATATCATGAGGTCAACAAAGATGTGAAATCCTATAAAGTAAAGAGAAGACAAAGAACAAATGAAAATAAACTTTTTATGAAGACATGTCACTGTAAGTAACTTTAGTCTCTTATGATAAAATAAGAAAAAGAAAATGAATCAGTCTCTGACCAGTCAAAACTGATGAAGTTGATAATATATAATATAATATAATTTTACCCAATTATGGTGGCTCTAGACATTAATCTGAGGTTGCATTCCCTCTATTGTCTCTTTATTTATGGCAGTGTGATCCTCTCTTTACTCATCTTTTGGGTGGGTGGGGGGGGGGTGGGGAGGGTACCACACAGTGCTGTGTACTGTTTGTCCAGTTCAGGAGACACAACTTCAGTTTGTATTTATTTGCTCTTTTCCTCCACCCCCCCGATTCTAATCCCTCCTTCTCTTGGTGTCTCTGTGTGCCGTCAGGCCTCGTCTGTGGCGAGAGCGGAGACGAGTCATGTTTGGCCTGTCAGTAAGGCTGGTAGTGTCAGTATCTGGAGCTGCTGGTTCCTCTGACAGTGCTGCAGGGGCTACTGGTCCTAGCAGAGTGCAGCCGTCACCCTGTGACACGCTCAGTGTCACCGATCCCCTCCGTCTGGTGACATGGCATCCCCTCCTCCCCCCCCCGTCCTCTTCTTCACCCACCGCTCCACCCCTAACCAGCCAGTGGCCTTTTCACTGCCACTCTGCAGTCAGTCACTCACTCAGTCACTGACTTACTGCCTCACTAAGGAGTGTTTAGTAGGAGCTGACCTACATGCGTTTTTGAAAGCTGATGCCAATATTTTTGTCTTGATGCTGGCGATACTGTTTACCTCGCACCATTTTCATGAAGAAAAATGATAAAAAAGCACTGTTTTGTATCACCCTGTACTAGTACACAAATATTTTATTGGTTAAGTGTGAACAACCTGAAGAGTTAATAGATAGATCGATAGATAGATAGATAGACAGACAGGTAGACAGACAGACAGATAGACAGAGAGCTTCTTTGCACAGCAGGACTAAATATGTGTGTGATTTAATCTGGCCTTGGCGAGTGTGCAGCAGTGACAAATGGATGCTCACTATGAAACCCCCTCATCCAAGAGACAGTATTAGTTTTTGCTTTAATTACCAGCAGCAGTAATGTTTCCTATCCATAACTGTCAGCCTGCTAGAATGCAGCCTGGCAGAGGGGTGAGGGCCTTGTCTCTTCTCTCAGTGGGCTTCCTGTCTCTTCTCCCCCCCCAATCCGTCTATCCTCTCTCTCCCTCTCTCTCTCTCTCTTTCTCTCTTTTTCCCTCCTCCTCCTCCCCCTCCTCCCCCTCCTCCTCCTCCTTCTCCCCGTCCACCTCCCTCCCATCCCCTCTGCGCCTGCCGCATCTTTCATTTCAATATTTCAATATTTATGCCTCATCTGAGAAAGTTCAAAGTCACAGTAAGGAGGCATAACTTTCTCCCGCCTCCCCGCCGACAGCGCAGGACCCTGCCTGGTGGACAGGAGAGGAGAGGCCGGTGACGGCCGGCCTCCCCTCCCCTCCACTGGTCACCGGTGACAGAAAGAGGGAGGAGAGGTTTGGCTCGGGAGTCGGATACAAAGACAGACAGCTAGAACTTCACTGTAACCGATATCGGTGTTTAAAGCCGATAATGACACTGAAGTGACTCTGCTTATGGTTTGAACTGATGTTTATTTCTAAAAAAAAATATATACAAAAGTAGTAGAAAAGCATCTGAATAAGCATTTACTCTTTATAGAGGTAATTTTGGTAAAAAAAAAAAATCTAATTGAAACTATATTCAGGTTAAGTATTTACCAAAGACAACCAGTTTATCATTGATCCATTTTATAAACAAGCTGCATCATATTAACTTTGGCAATTTTAAGTATTCAATTTGGAGCCATAACTGCTCTATACTGGCAGGAAACTAGACAGGAGTCTAGACACATTTGGCCAAAATTAGGTTGTACAGCATGCAGCACTTCAAAGGTCCAGGGGCAGTGCTAAGGTCCCATGGGTGCCGGTGTTGGATCTGTTATCCATGTCTTAGCCCATGTCACTGTGCACTTTACATTTCGCTGTGAGTCTAACTGACCAACCCTTTCAAAAAAAAGCCAGAGCCAGTTTTAATAAATAAAGTGTCTGACAAGTCCGTCCTTTGCCATAAAGATCTCTGACAGCCGCCGTCTGGTAATAGATTAGCCTAATTACAGCGTCCCTGAGTTTAGATCACAACGTCACGTACTCAGTCTGTCGCTCTAATAGCCATTACAGCCACTACTCTCCACTCCCCTCCTCTTAATGTAAAGTTGTAAAAAAAAAAAAAAAAGATGGGGAAAAAAAAAAGGAAAAGCCAAAAAGAAAAGGTCGTCCTCATTTGCATGCAAGCCTTCATTAGAATATGCGAATATGCTAAGGACCGGAGCCGGCGCTTTGCATGTGCAGGTGATGAATGGCCGGTGCATCATAGAGTAGGCTAGAGATGGAGGCTCCGTCACCCTCATCTGCATAGCATACTTTATTTACTTATTTATTTATTTATTCATTTACTTTTGAGTGCTTGCTCTCTGTGATACATCTCGTGTCTGTAGATGGTGACTGAGGAGGGCCTTTGCAGTTTCCCACATCCTCCCTCCCTCCCCCCCCTCCCCCCCTCCTTCCTTCTTCACACTAACACACACTTCAATAAAATGAGGCTTTATTAAATGGCTGAATGAGGACTTGGATTTTTCACAAGGCTTTCTTCGCTGTTGGAAAAAAAACAAACAAAAAAAAAACAAAAAGAATGTTTGCATGGCTCATACTGTAAATCGTTTGTGTTTGTTTACCACTTGATACGTTCCGGCGAGGACTTAAACCAAGCATTAGAAAAGAGAGAAATTGGCTGTTTATTGAGCGGTGATTCAACCTGTAGAGCATCAGAGAGAGCGTCAGCGGTGGGAGGGAGGCCTGCGCTTGTTTTGAGTGGAATCTCGCAAAGTGTTTTTGTTATGGGGGGAGGAGGGGAGGTGGGGAAGAGGGGGGGTTTGTGAGGTGGAGGGTGAGTTTCCAGAGAGAAACTCTTCTCTTCACTCTTCTCTGTTGCCGGGGCGGCAGATGGTGGGTGTCAAGACAACGGCAGCGATAGCCAAACAAAGACATCCTTTGTGTGTGTGTGTGTGTGTGTGTATGTGTGTGTATGCATACTTTCTGAGAGGTGTAGAAGTGCGCTAGCTTTGAGTAGGAGGCAGCAGCATTTATAACAGCACTTGAACGATGCATTGTGTAAATTCTTAAGCCATACTCTCACTCAATCTCCAGAAAGTCCATTGTTTTATATGATTTCAGACAGCTGACACCTCACTAAACCTCTGAGGAAACTTACTCCAGGGACTAGAGAAAGTCCTTTTTAATTTCATCAGCCAAAGAAGATGACAGATGTCACATTTGCAGTCCAACTTTTCATACCCAGAGTGTGAACTTCCTCTTTTTTTTACAATCTTTCTTTCCCATCAACAGTTACGCTAGTCTAATAAGTCATTCTTTGATAGGATCGCTGAATATTAGATTAGTACCATAGCGGTTTACTTTGCTCCTCTGGAGTGTGACCTTAGCTGCCCTTGACAGAGGTGTGAGGATAATGAGAGTGGTAGCTGGCCGACAGACAGGCCTGACATCCCAGCTACGCCCTTCACTCAGCTGGCTGAGGAAAAACGTCAATACAGAGGCCTTATGTTTTATGGATTATCTGCTTTAGCAAAACTATAGTGAGAGAAATACAACTCTCGCTTGTCATGTTGCTTCAGTTCTTTTTAATGTGCGAGACCACTCACCAAAACAACAACGGTCGACATTAGAGGCTGTCTTCTTTGTTTGTTTCTTTTCAATTTTCACTCTCTTCACCTCTCCCTTCTCATTCCTCAGCATCTTCCCATCGCTCAGGTTTGAACATGGCAACCTGGCATCCTTTGATTTACTAAGATCTACCTTTTTTTTACTGGATTCTGAAGAGCCATAGTTTAGGGTTTGGACATATGTTTGATTTTATCATTTAGAATTTATCTTTGGTCTGCATCTTTTCTAACACAGTGTTGTGTGTCTTGTCGTGAACAACAGTCTGTTATTACAGACCTTCTGTGCAAATTAAACACACTCCAGGCCTCTGGATTTTTATGTTTCACTCCTATTTCCAGGATTTATTTATTTATTTTTGATATCTCCCTCCCTTTCTCTTCTTCCCTTCTTCTCATTCTTTCTTCCTTTCGTTTTCTTTACCCTCTCTTTCATACATTTAATTTGTTCTCAGAGGACGGGCAGATAGAGTGTACAGTAAACAGCCTGAATAAATCATGTTTGGGCTTTTTTCCCCTTTTTTGTTGGAGGGGGGGGTGAGGGGTTGGGGGGGGTCTCACGGCTAGTGTTGGTTTTTGGTTTTTATCCCCTGGAGGCACATGGGAGGCTTGCCGTTGTAAACGGACCTAAGTGCAACCCTGTTATCCGCAGTTTAATCTGCCCACTGGGGGCCAGAGAGAGGTCGGGAGGGGCTCATCATGGCTTCTGGTCCCTGAAGGAGCACGGTGGGTGCAGAGGTGGTGGGGATGGAGGTGAGAGGTGTGGTTGGTGTCTTTTTCCTCAATTAGAGTCTTTAACCGGAGATGAGGCACTGCTGCTGTGTTTTCTTGTTATAATGAAGCAAGCCTTAATGGCAGTGGTCAGCTGGGGGGGAAAAAAAAGGAGGAAAAAAACGGTTACAGTTGCACCAATACATCAGTTTGACTGGCTGATTATTAATATAATGCTAACATCAGCAGTGTTTGTCCACCTCTGATATAATGTAGCATCCTCTGACCACAGAGAGTCAGTTTGTTTGGAATCATTCCGAGACAGTGTGGGAAGACTTTCTGTATCCTGCTTCAATAGTGTCAGTGTGCAAATCCTTAAATAACACTTCTCGCCTTAAGGAGCCTCCTTAATGAATGATATCAATATGTCCTGTAGCTGCATCCCGTGATGGTCGAAGTGCGGTTTCAACAGTGTTTCCACCCTGCCAACGATACACTTCTGTCAGAAACAGAACTGTAATTGATTAAGGACTATTTAATTTCACCACAAAATGATTTACTCAACATATTCTGACCTCCAGTCCAAACTTACAGACATACAGTTTCAGCCTATGGCCCGTGGTCATTACTTGCTGTCTAAGCAATATCACCAACTGTAGAAAAATATTTTCAGGGATGTAAAATAATTTTGCTTAGAGCTAGATTTAGTGCCAAAATAAGCTTAACAATATTGAAAGTACAAAGAACAGAATTGGGCTCTTTTTTTATTTCTCACTCCCTACCCTTCACCTCATCTTCCAGCATACACCATACACACCTGAAGAGACCTTATAAACATAAGGAAACCTGCATTACAAATTACTGCACATCATAGAAATTGTGCAGCAAGCTTTTTAAAATACCAGCGCTGCCAGTGAGGCGCTTTGTAATTTATCCCTTCACGGCTGTTAGCTGCGCCGCGCAACAGTGATTTATTTGGTTTAAGAGAAGTTTTGTTTAGAGAGATAATGAGCAGGACTTCTCTTTAATGATTTAACACGGTGCGGTGGAAAGGAGAGGGGGAAAAAAAGCACATATATTTTTCATATCTTTAACTGCACTGCAGAGAGGAAGGGAAGGAAGGAAGGAGAGAGAGAGAGAGAGAGAGAGATGCATTAGCAAGAGAAGCTAACAGCCTTTAACAACCAGCATTTTTGATTCATTTTGTTTTGTTGTGTAAAATGAGACTTCTTCACCTCCTCATAACACGGCAGTACTTCAGTATGTTATGTATTTCATTTAAAACGCTTCTCACTACATGTTCCATCTTCATACTGGCTTTTTTTTTTTTTTACACATAAAAGTATATTTGTGCTGATTCCACACTATATGCCAGCTCATACGAATCTATTTTGAAAAGTGCTAAATCCACTTGTGTAACTGTCTGTACCTTGTTCTTTATACACCTCTCCTTTCATCTTGACACCAAATACAGTATTATTCTTTCTTGTTCAGCATTTTCAAGTTTCTCCCCTCACTTAGGATTTAAATCCCAAATTAAAGCAGTTAATTAGAAAATATAATGAAGCTGAGCAGCATAATATGCAAACAGTGCTATGACGCTCAGAGCTGGGGGCTCCGTAACACTGAAACTGCCATCGGCGCATAACGATGATGATATCAATAATAGATTACTTCATCAATCGCCGTTCTCTTGAAGATGGAAATGCGCTGTTGGGAAGGGACTGAATTTTTATTTTTCATTATTATCTTTTTTTTTCTTTTTTTTTTTTTTTTTTCTTCCTCTCTCCTTCCTCCCCTCCCTTCCCGGAGCTTGAAAATGTCTGTTTCATCTCACATTAGGGTGTGCTCTGCATAAGTGCAGGTGGAACTTGCTCTCCCTCTAAATGATCCTTTAATGGAACAGTGTGCACTGGAGCTGGGAACTCTATGGGGCGCTGCCACTGTCGATGAGAACTTTGCCTCAATCAATCCGTCAAGCCCCATCACCTGCCTCAGCAGATGATCCAAAAACCCCTTTGGTGAGGCAAAGTGAGCTTTTTATGTACCTCCTCTAAGACTAGAGGACACACACACACACACACACACACACACAGGCACACACACACACACGCCTGCGCACACACACACAGGCACGCACGCACAAGCGGCAGCATCATAAGTGAGAGGTGCCTGTTTCATTGAGAGCCTTGACGTTGATCAGTCGTCAGAGAAACACTTTGCCTCTCTTTTATTTTTATCAAGATCATCTTAGAATAGATCAAGTGCTTGCTTTGCTCTGGCACGGGCAGAAAAACAAAATCAATTTGGATGTTTTATTTATTTATTTCCTCCCCAATATCTGTTACATTATGTGATGTTTCCATAAGCGGATCTCTTAGAAGCCCAAGCAATATTGATGCGAAGTCGCCTCTTGCTTCCGTCAAATAAAGCGACAGCACCGCAAACTGCATTTGCCTCTGCTTCTCTCCCTAGTTCACATTCACTCCGGCTTATCTAGATACTCCATCATGATTTTTCATATTCCTTTATTTCCCTTCTTTCTCTCCCGTGGCTTTTCTTTCTCCATCCTTCCATCACCATCTATCTCTACATCTGCAAATTTGACACCGCATTTAGTTCTCCCCATCTACTGTTATAGGCCTGCTTGTAGAACATCCATTAAACTCAGCCTGTAAACTCAGCAAAAAAAAAAAAAATCCCTCCTTCCTCAGCCCTTACTCTTGATGTGTGCCTGTCTGTCTCTCTGTCAGGAAGCAGTCTCTCTGTCTGTCAATAAATGTCTTATCTTTCGACTTCTTGTTCCTGTCTGTTTATCTGTCTGTCTGACATGTCGGCAGCTGTCTCAGCGCTCCAGGGTTGCTGTCAGCCAAGTGTTGGTTTCTGTTCTTCTGTCAGTTCACCTGCCTGTCAAACCTTCTCAGATTAGACATGTCAACTTACCTCCAGGTTTCCGCTTCTCCAGGATGGGTTTATAAAAAAATAAACAAGGAAGAAACGCATTATGTTAACTCAGAAGAGTGAATTAGTCGTGGCGTCGTGAAATGTTCTTTTTTTATGATATGGATCTCCTTCTGCAATGGTAAATATATTATGCAGGGGCACTATTTTTTTTATATTTAATGTGCTATGGTACTGTATGTGTAGCATATCTACTTTCAATAGATCATTGTCAAGTAAATTGTGATGCTTTTTAGGCATTTAGAAAAAAAATAAATGAGTTGCTTTGGTTGAGATGATTGGTAGAATGTGTCTCACCTACATTGTAGATGATGAAGATGATGATATACAGTAGATTGTGGTGTAAATGGCAGGAAGTTACTGAAAAAAAATGGGTGGAAATGGGGAAATAGTTGAAGGGAGGTATGGTAAAGTGATGTAGGTGGTGTAGAACTTGGTGATACAGGAAGGAGGTATAAAAAGAAATACGAGTAGAGGTGTAGCAGAGAGAGATGGATATGGAGGAGGTGACTGGTAGGAGAAAGATGGAAGTAAAGGGAGATGAAGGCGGAGGGAGGGGCGTGCAGAAGGGAGCTACCTGCTGCTGATGGCAGTCAGAGTCAGTGAGGGATGGAGGGTGATCCAGCTGTGACATTAAAGCAGCAGGTGGAGGCCATCATTAGGACTCGCACAGGAGTCTGGATGAGCCCGCACACACTCATTTCTTTCGGGCCCAGCAGACCACTGCAGAGTGTGTGTGTGTGTGTGTGTGTATGTGTGCGTCTCTCCTCAAAAAGAGCTGGAGCATAGTCCCATAACTTCAGAGCTCATCCCCACCTCCCCTTTCATCTTTCCCCCATGGAACCCCTCTTCTTTCCCAGGTTTTCGGCAGCTTCACCCGGTGAGGGTTGAGTGCTTCCTGCATCTGGTAGCTCTCTCATAATGGCTTTTCAGTTACCTTTTAACCAATCACAATGCAGAAGTTTGTTGGACTTGAGCTTCATTTTTCACCTCATAGCTTTTCCTATGTGGCACTCACGTTGCGGTGGCAGACAGCAGGCAGCAAACTGGATGTTCAATCGTTTAAAGAGAAGAAAAACGAAATGCCCACTGTTCCCAAGCTATTGCCTTCTACCACCACATTTAGGACAACACAGATGTTAAAAAAATTTAAATAGTGTGCTCGACTTGACTTGCTTCTTTTCTGATTTAGCCTTCTGATTGTTCATTGTCTTTCGGTTTCAGTGTCCATGAACTCCTTCAATTCATGTCGAACCAGAGGTTTTGATTGAACGGTCAAGTCCATCATTGCCGGTGTAAATGACTTCCTACCACACTGGTTCACGTTGCTTGGTGACAAAAGTTTAAATTCCCCACGCCATGCCGTTCATGTACCTGATGCCATCTGGTACGGCTTTCTATGGCAGCAATGTAAGGGCGGAAATGTCAGAACTAACCAAGACGCTGCACTTACATTTGCCCTCTTTTACCTTTCAAGGTTGACTGTCAAAACCTTTGGAAAACAGCTGAAAGTAACACATGCAAAAGTTGGCAAAGTATGTCATGTCTGACCTGGCTCTATCCCAGCATGCCTCGCGCGCAGCTCTCGGGAATGGGCGTACGTGAACGGGGGGGGTGGAGTGGGCTACAGTATGTCTAAGCCGAGTGTTGCTCGAGGCCTTTTCTTAGATCTCCCATCCCTTCCGGACCTGTAGATGGGCCTATCCAGGAACACCATTAGGCAAATGAAGTTGTTTGTATCAAATATTGACATGTTATCTCTTCATCGTCAGGCAGCGGGAGGGAAGAGAGAGAGAAAGATTGTAACTGTGGGTAATTGAGCCGTGTCTCCCCTGCTTATCGGTAAAGCTCCGGCACGTCACGGACCTAACGAGCTGTGGCGCGCCGATTAGTCTGAAGGGAAAGTCGAACGTGAAACACCAGAGCCTCCGTCTTTCTTTTTCTTTCTCTTTTTTTTTTTTTTTTTTTTTTTTCATATCTGCAATGGATATTATGAGCCTCCCTGGAGGGCAGAGGCACAGCCTTATTAGTTCAATTCATGGGGGGGAAGAGAATTGATATGGATGAATGGCATGTTAAAGTATCCCTTTGTTACAATAACCATCAAGGCTGATGGTTTGGGCTGATGATGCAGCCCAAGGCAGCAGGACGACAAGCTGAGGCCTTGACCTGGATGGCAGAGGATGCACACACACCAAGGGCAGGGGGCTGATTACACACAGCCTTAAACAAATGGATTTGCCCCTTTAACATTTAGATATGGGATCTTGTTGTGTGTTGGTGTGTGTGTGTGTGTGTGTATGCATGAGGGATAGGGTACTTGTGGATGTCTGCTTTTGTGAGTAAGGATTGCAATTTGTCTGTATTTAGATCAGTATTTGCGTGCATGCTGCCTGCATTTTATCGCAACATTATCAGGAATAGTAGTAATAATGTGTATTAGATAATCACATGGTAATTATGACAACACTTGTGTGCATATTAGATATTTCTATTTTTCTATTTGTGTGTGGTTATTTGGGGTTGTGCATGCTGTTATTATGCATTTCTGCGAATGTCAACACGCATTTATGTGCATGTGTGTGTGCGTGCAGCCTGTGCCAGGTGCCTCCATAGGGCATTACCCATCTTGCACTCGTGCCACTCTGAGATTATCCAGTAAAAAAACGGGAGAGATGAGAATCTCACAACACGCCAGTTTGATTTGTACCCCTTGCTATCAAAGAATGCTAATTAAAATCATATTTTGCATATGTCTTGTCTTTCATGCGCATATGCAAATTGCCCCTGTTGCCTTTCAGCACTCTGTAATTAGGTTTATGAAGGACAGCTGTAATACATAATTAACAGAAATGTTTGCAAGCTCTTTTTTCTTCACGTCTAAACACGACGACTTAAACAAGCACGCGTGAAGTGTTCCAAGGCCTCGCTTTTCTCTCTCAAATATATTGATTAATTCTTTTACCCCCCCCACCCTCTCAGAAATATCTTAATTATGCTGTTTGTTTATTTATAGATGATGCCGTCAGTCAGAGAGACGCTTCTAGTGGGCCAAAGAAATTCCACATTTTGATCTTGCCATTCTCCCCTGATTGGAGTATACAAGATTTAGTCATACGCTTGCTCCCAGTTTAACTCCAAGGCAACATTCTGGACGGGTGGATGGATTGAGTTAGAGAGGATTGAGAAAATGTAGAGTGATGATAACGAGGCAAAACAGTGGAACATGTTTGAATATTTATATGGTGGTGGTGTTAGTTAGCGTCGGCCTCAGGGGCCTCGATGACGGATGGGACTCTGGGGCCATGATGGGATGGAGGACTCAGCCGTGTGTGTGTGTGTGTGTGCGCGTCCAGACGTTGGAAGGGGGAGGTTTGGGGTAGAGAAGGGCAATAGCTGACATGGCGACATAAATGGTGAAATAATTATGCTTTTGCTTTATGATAGACTGACTCCTAAAGTTAGCAGGAAAGCTTCAGAAAGGCACAGACGGGCTCGCCGGAGAGAAAATAGAATAATGATCTACTTGGAAGAAGGAAAAGTGAAAAACCTCCAAGAAGAGAAGAAATAGGAGGAGCGTCACAGAGGGAGGACCTGAGTGTGTGCAGTGACAGTGCCAACCACATGACTGTCGGTTCAACTCCCTCGGCCTCTTTCATGTAGCTCCATCCTCAGCTCTCAGATGTGGTCATTGTCTCTCAGTTGCACAATAATGGGAAGTGATGGGTGCTAAATGAAAAGGCCAGGGGATGAAAACACTGGTGAAGCAGCTTGGAAGTCTGAGTAGTTAGTCCTGTCATCCGTATATTATGTTTTCATATGCTGTTTAGGAGACACGGTAAACTCAGGGCCCTTCGACAAAGTCAGGACATTGTGGTCGCTGTCGAGCTACGGTACCCCAGTATTTTTGACTGTGTGTGTGTGTGTGTGCTACTTCATGCACTGCAGATACATGTGCATTTAAAAAAAAAAAAAAAATCCATACACGTGCACATATTTGTGTGGCACGTTGATATACAACATGTGGCACTCTTTGCCTAGACTCTCATTATACTGTCGGACCGAAAAGGTGCTTGAAAAACAAACAAATACACTCCAACTTTGTTAACCATTCACAGACTCGCAGCAAATAATACTCCTCTTGTGGTGCAACATTTTCATATAAATTTGTGTCTGTTTTGCTGGTCTGTCATCAAATAACAAAACAATAGTATTCCAGACAAAACCTGTTTATGACAGCTTATTATTGCTGTTCTGAAAACTCAATGTCGCATGGGTTTCTTTTTTTTTTTTTTTTCTTTTTTTTTTCCAGGAAACGGTCTACATAGGAATGCGAAGAGAAGGATGTGTTAGTGCTCTCATGCAATTGTTCAAAAGTGTCTTAACAGTTGGAGAAAACAGAGGAAACGCTAACAGACAGTCCCACATATTCTTAAAGTGAAACACGTCTTTCAAGGGAGGGGGGGAAAAAAAGCAGAGTAACCAAAACCAAGCATCTTTTATGTTTTACAGCTCAATGTTGGAAACAATGAAAAACAGTTTTTAAATCCAACTAAACCTTAATGTAGGAAGACATTTATTCATTTCATTGCAGTTAATTGCGGATGTTGTCTACCAGTGCTTCATTTCCCCGTTCCCACATCTTGTCCCTTACTGCTCCAACGGTTTGTGTAGCATATTGTAGCTCGATGCCCTTTGCTTAACCCATGTCCTGCGTGTGTTTTGTAGATGGGCCTTCGTGATGAAGAAACACCTCAGCACCCACCTGCTGGGAAAACATGGAGTCGGACAGCGTAAAGAAAGGTAAATTAAACAACTGCGTTCACTACTACGTATTATAATCTGGTTTGAATTTGATGTTTTATTGGTAGGACAAACTACAGTACAGCAAGTAATTCATTCTAGATATTGGAGGATGACTGCTACAACCCCTAGGTCTGCAAGCTTTTAAGCAAAAAGTCCCCCCTTGTTAAATTTCAAGTTAAATATAACTTGAGATCCTCCCTTTTCCCCTAATGAGTTAAATGGCTTTCACTCATTCTGTCTGTCTCGGTCTCTTGCTTACATCTCTTTTTTCTGTCAAACTTTATCTGGCGCCCTCCCTCATCTTACTTTCTGCTCTCCCTCTTGAATTAAGGATGAATGATGTTTCTTTTACCATTTTTGTCTGTGCATGCGAGTGTGTGTTTCTGTGTATGTGTAATGTCTCCAGCTTGGCCCTGTCTATCAGAAGCAGAGCCCTGCTGTCAGTGTGTGTTTGTGTGTGTTGTGTGTGTGTGTGTGAGAAAAAGAAAGATGAGGAGATGAAGTTGTGAAGCCCCCCCCCTCCCCTCCCCTCCCACTACCCTGACAAGCCAAAACGAGACGTTAAACACCTCTCAATCTGTCAAGCGAGCCGCTAAAATAGAAACAGACCCGCTTTTTCATTACTCTGCAACCAAATTGATACTTTTGACAACGTGTGGTATTAGATATGACAAGTGCCTTCAGATATGGAAGTAAGCAGCCCGACCAGATACCTCTCCATCTCTCAGACATGATCGACTAAATTCCTACTGTCAGCTGTTCATCTGGATTAGATGGAAACAAATCCTCATATCCTTAACTGCTTCAAGTCTCTGTTTCATCCACATGTTTGTTATTGTGACCTCTGCTTATCCAAGGATAGCTGACAGAGCTCCATGGCGTTCTGTAGCAACACTCTGCTTCATACAGCACTCACAGTTACATGCGTTCACATCAGTGACATGCCCAGTACCACAGGCTTCTGCCGTTTGCCACTGACCAACACAGAGATGACATTTCAGTCGTGAAGGTCTTTGTCCAGCATCTAAGCTACTCATTTGGAAGAAAGAGCAAAAATAAAGCAAGAGAAAAAGAAAACACAGGAACATAAACTATTTATGTTGGCTTTAGGCTTCTCTAAATATGAATGGTTGAATGTTATTGTTCCCTTTTACACAGCAGATGCCTTTTCCTGAATTTCAGCTGTTTTCTAACAGCATTTGTGTAAGTTGCTATCGGACTACTCTAAAGAGAGAAGAGAAGAAAAAACAGAAAAAGAGCTTTGTTAAAATCACTGTGAAATGGAAGTTAGAGTTTATCTTCCATAATGTGACATATTTTTGAGTGAGACAGAATATGTGGGTGGGTTAATACGAGTGGGATTTGATCGGATCTATCAAAAATAGGCATAGCTCAGCGAAAACGGAGGAATACAGAACTGTAGTGAGATAAAGAGTAGGACGAGGGAGAACTGAATGACCTCAAGCCCATTCTTTGAAAATGTCAACAAAGTTTTTGTCACCGACTCCAAACACTCACCTCTGACGTATTGCCTGGCTAGCTAGTATGACCCACGAGGTAATGGTCAACTGTAATTTCAACTGATGGGCGGTGTTGGCTAGTCTAGTTCAAGATGAGAGACAAACAACAACAACAACAAAAAATTGTGACAGATATTTGACATATAACATCGATAACACATTAACACAAGGACACGTGATTAGAACTTAGGAAAATGCAGTCTGTATTTCACTGTGTCTGCAAGATAGATTGAGAAAAGGTCATTGTGATTACTTATAGGGGATCTCTACAAATTTTGCACAGAGAAGTCTGTTTACAGGTGTTGGGAGAACTGGTGCATACGAGGAAAAAGTTGTGCTGCACAAAGCGGCTCCAGACAGAGCTGCATGTCAGTTGGAACTGAAGACTGAAAATGAAAAAAAAATCTGAGAGTGTGGAGTTAGAGAGGAGTGAGGTTGACCCGAATCTTTATGGTTGAGTGAATCAAGTTATGTTGCATTATGGGTAATGTAGGCAACAGTGAACGCACTTAGTTTGATTTTAGTTAGAAGTTGACTTGCGTTTCCTTCGACTAGCCGCTCTAAAATTCCCATCTCTAATTTCATCACACTCTGTCTCCCAAAGACCTTTTGTACTCTTGGCTTTTGTATTAAGAGGTAGCAATACAGCCAAGGTCATAGAGGACACACATACATTCACACACACTGGGTTCTGGGCATGGATGGAGCTATAAGGTCTGTGTGTTACCTGATAGTGTTTAGCTCAGTGTGTGTATTTGCCAAAAACAACTCCAGTCACTCTCTTCATCCATAAAGCATTGTACCACACAGCAGCATCATTACATCACACACACACATAGAAGTACTGTATGATCACTGGGTGCACGTTAAAACACACCCGTGTACACACGCGTACAGTTATGTTTTTGCATATGCACACACAAACTGCACATTCCAGCAAATCATCATCAAAATCTTATTTCATCCCTCGTTTTCTCTCATTCATTTCTCTCGTTTAAACACGTGCCTCTACAGATACACGCATACACACACACACGCACACACACCCCTTGCGTGCACACTTAGAGGGAGGACGGCCACAAGGTTTGTTCTATTTAAACCTGTAAAACACGGTGTCATCATTTTTCTGACAGTCCTGCAGACAGAATTTATCTCATCATTAATTAACCATCATATTTCCAACACAGTGCAGCTTAATTAGCACAAGGTCATTGGGGAGGGCTTATTAAGTGGAACAAATTTGGGCAAATGTAAGAGAGGAGGCAGAGGACGGAGGATAGAAGTGGGAAAAGGAGGAGAAGGAGGAGTGAGAGGGGTGGGATGACGGAGAGATAGGGAGAGAGGAAAGACAGAAGAAAGAAAGAAGAAAGAAATGCAGAAAGAAAGGAAGTGTGTGTGCGTGCGTGTGCATGTGTATGTGTGTGTGTGTGTGTGTGTGTGTGTGTGTATGAGCAGTTTGGTCCAATGTGACAGTGCTGGCTCGGTGATTGATAACTGCACCGGTTTTGAAAGCCCAGACCTGGAGACTAGGACGGTTGCAGAGGGAGAGAGACAGGGAGAAGGAAAGGATGGGGAAATGTGTGTGTGTGTGTGTGTGTGTATAGGGTGGGGAGGGTAGGGGGGGGGGGGGGGGGGGGGGGGGGGGGGGGGGGATCTGAACCAGCAACTAGGGACCGGTGAGGGGGGTGGGTTGAGAGGCGATGGGGGTTGTTGGGGGGAGCCAATTGCAAACATATGCTGGCTGGCAGGCGGTGGAGAGATGGATTGCAGTGGGACAGTGTCAGAGAGGCAGTTTCATCACCATCTCTACTTCCCTGTTCACCTGGTATTTTTAGAACACTGGGGAGATCTGTTAGTCAAAGGAAGAGAAGAGGAGGAGCAGGAGGAGGAAGAGACCTGACTAGCCGTAGGTGACGCCAAGCTCCACTTAGCCAAATCCGTCTGGGGCCTCAAACGCCAAGTTATTTTGGGTGGGTATCTGTGAGGAGGATAGAGTCCCACCAATATGCGCTTTAAAAGGATGATGATGCTGACAATTTCTGCTTTCACTTACACTAACTATTTTAATTAATCAGCCTAAACTTTATTTATCTCCCAAGGAGAACTCTTGCCCCACTAGACCTTTCCTAAGTACTTAAAGGGAATGAGAAGGACTCAGCACGGTGGAACCAAACTAAGGCCTTTGCTATGGTCAAGGAAAGGAGGTGGCAAGGGGGAGTATAATGCATGAATATATGAAATCCAAGAAAGAATGTTATGGCTGTGCAAAAAAAAAAAAACCCTGCACACACTGTGGTGATCAAAGCCAAATGCAGCACTTCCTTTCGCTCACAAACCTGCAAATTTTCTTGTCACATGGTGTCTACTTTCAGTTTACCACACATGTTTTAGGGTTAAAGGAAGCTGAGGTATCCAGACGAAACCCACAAAAACACAGGAAGAACACGCTACAAAACGTCGGCTTTATTTAAATGCGATTATTTTCATGTGAGGAATAACATAGCTTTGTGTTATTCAAACACAGCATC
The DNA here is from genome assembly GCF_963924715.1 of Thunnus thynnus. Taxonomy (NCBI): domain Eukaryota; kingdom Metazoa; phylum Chordata; class Actinopteri; order Scombriformes; family Scombridae; genus Thunnus; species Thunnus thynnus. The sequence continues at coordinate 25,426,263 of NC_089526.1, forward strand.
TCATTACAAGCAGTTCTTGCTAATGAGGGTAGCGGATAGAGATGGCCAACGCTGGTCAGATGTGACTTAAAAATAAAAGGCTAATATTAGCCCCGTATATCGTTCTAACCCCTGTGGGGAAGGGGAGGAAGAAGAATTGTAGGGGAGATGACAGACTCCAACTATCTGACAGGTTCTGGGTGAGAAAGGGAGAGAGAGAAAGAAAGGGAGAGCTGAACTGTAATAAAGTGACACAACTGGGTCTTCGTCTCAGTCACACCACCACTCCTCACTGCAGGCACTCAGCGGAGACGAGGGCTTTTTGTCCTTTTGTTTGCCTGTATGTGTGTACACTCTGCTAGATGTATACTACCGAGGACCATATGTCCTCAGAAGTATACATAGACCTAGCTGTGTTTGTTGTATGGTTTCAGGTTGTAATGGCATTGAACAATGTTAAAAGGTTTTTATTGTAACATTGTGCATCGCAGCTAAGAATCCTAATAAGAAGCTGTTATCACCCACTTGTAATATCATACTGAGTTGCATTAGCCCTGTTTCATGGTGCATTTCCATCTGAATATGTAATCTCCCGTATTCACTTAATACATGCGGGGTTTGAGCCAGCCTAGCGGGAAAAATGGTTGTAAAAGGCCTCAGAATCTGTAAAAGTTAGATTTTATTGAGTTTGATTGAGTGTTGCAGTGTCACAAAAGAACAATAGTGCTCTTCTGATTGTGAAACAGAGAGAGGATACAACCATCAGTTCTGGATCTCTAGTATGAACTAATGCTGTACATGAAACATGGAATAAAACAAGCCAGTAATAATTGTTATGTAGTATATAATTTCTTTTGAGAAACAACCCCACCGATTTGTGTAAAATTGATTTATGTGTATACACGTGTACATGTGTCTGTGAGCACGTACGTGTGTCGATGTCGTTGTAGATCTTTTCTCTGCCATCAAAACACATTTCACATATTTCACCACATAGTTTGATTTCTTATTCCAGTACTTCATTTTTCTTGTAATTTGCCATTTTATCCGTGGTGTACATCTTAGTGTATGTGTGTGTGTGTGTGTGTGTGTGTGTGGGTGTCTGCGCAGGCACCTAAACCAACACTTTAATAACAAGGGAGTGTCTTGAGAGAGCATGACTGACAGCAGCGACCTTGCTTCAATTGCTTGTAATTAGTTCTTTAAAAACAGGGCGCCAAAAGACAACTGACCTGTCTCACATACCTGTTTTCATAGGTAATTGTTAAAACGCCTGCCATTTTCACGCTTGTAATAATAAACTCCTTGAACTAATACACTCATCACTCTTGAAACAGGAGTGCTGACAACCAAGAAGAAAGATGTATTTGTTTAAGTAAAGAAAAAAAAAAAAAAAAAAGGTGTGATACAATCGTCTGGAGAGAATGTTTTCAGTGTTTTGGACGTGTCTAATTACTAAAGTCTGCTCACAGTTTGGTTGTAGGTCGATGGAACCTCGGCGCAGTCGGCTTTTACTGTATCTTTGAGCCAAATAAGCCGGTGTTAAAATGCGTCTAATGGAAGGAAAACAGAAAACCAGGTGAAAAGGCATGAACACAGATCCAGAAATAGCAGGCATGATGCACACAGCGCAGGTGTGATGACTCACAAAATGAAGACAGGGATATTCAGAGCATCTGTCATTACATGTCTGCAGTGGAGAGCGGTGTAGAAACAGAGTCGTTTTTGACTGCAGATAGTGATTTGGGATTTAAGCAACCGATTGCAACTTTGTGTGTATGATTCATATCTTTATTTGTGTCTTTAAATGTTTGGATTTTAATTTATATTCAGTATTTCCCCTAAATTTTTATTCTAGGCAAGATGAATGAATAGATCCCTTCTATAGAAAATATCCTTTATATTAGATTTACACAATAATATCTGACTTTCAATTTAAAATAATTAGCTTAATACATCTACAAATCAATCTTTCAGTTTTACCCTGGTTTACATAATGCACTGCCTTTATTTTTCTATGTTGACACGATGGCATTAATATCTACTGTACGTTCCTGCATTCATTCAAGTCGCTGTGCCAGTGTCCGAGCTTGGCTGAGCGGGCATCTGGCTTTTCAGCACCGGGCTCTGGGCTTGCAGCCGCGTCCCAGCATGCCGTGCAGCGCAGCCATATTGCCCCGGCACCGAGAGCCGGGACCGTCCAGGCTGGATGGGGGGAGCGAGGGCGGAAGAGCCCTGCCTGGAGCCAGCATGGTGGCAATATGGACCACACAGAGCAGGCAGGGGTCAAGTCACACGAAAACCACGAGCCAGTGTGTGTGTGTGTGTGTGTGTGTGTGTGTGTGTGTGCTGCGCATTTGTGTGTGTGTGTGTGTGTGTGTGAGGGAGAAAGAGAGAGAAAGAGAGTTAGCTGTGTGATAGGGAGATAAAGAGTAGATAAAGACAACCCCTAATTCATTAGAATAAATCCTTTCCCTTAATTATTGATAATGAATCTGCTCTTTAATCTTTCTCTTTCTTCCTCCTCTTATCTGCCTGTGTCAGCACTTTGTCTTTCTGTCTTGGTGTTGGGTGGTAAGGCCTAGTTTTCAGCCACCCAAGGGCAGCAGTCAATAACATCCCGTGCTGCTGGTACTGTAAGCAGGGATGTGATTAGCAGCACAGAGACGCACAGGCAAGGCAGCGGGGAAATATTAACTTGAAAGTAGCCAAGGATATTTGGACTCACTGTGGGGTATTTAAATATCCTTAAATCCTGAAAAAAAGAAAGAAAATATGTTTTTTTTTCTTGTTTTTATCTTTTAAAAAAACCTTCAAATCTATATCAAATCAAGCAGACAACAGAAAATGAACTAGTGTCTGTTGATGAAGCAGGATCACATTATAACCGCTGACAAACACACACCGGTGATCAATGCTGTGTAGTAATCTTAGTGCAACATCTGCGGACTGTTTTTTTTTTTTTTTTTTGAGCGCTTGCACTCATGAAGATCCATTTCCCAGAGGTCTGTGCAGCTCACGTAGTCCCGGCGTGGTACTGGCAAGGCCTCAGCGACCCCTAGCTCACCTTTGTGTTTGCTGGCTGCTTGTTTGAACAGGAGCCAGCGGACAGCGCCTCGCTGTTTACCCTACTCAATATTTCATGGAGAATGAACACTCGCAGAATGAGGGATCGCGTTAATATTGCTGTTAAAATTAAGCGATAATTAAAATTTGTTAGTTTAAAAGCCATTGCAGTCGATAAAAGTTTGATTACTGGGAAATTAGGTGCATTAAGTTTTTATGGGTTGGCCTGTGCTATCGCTTGGGAACGATTTTTATGCACTTGTCATGGGCATATGGTGTAGAAATGTGGGAGTGTGTGTGTGTGTGTGTGTTTGTGGGTAGGGGGTGTGAGGGAAGCATGTTGCTGACACACTTTAATGCTAAAATCTCCACCCCTGTGGTCTTACTCATCATTAGTTAAAGCGCAGTACTACCACTGCTCGGTAACAGCAACTGTGACAAAATGCCAATTATAAATCTGGGCTCATGTCTTGGAGTAGGAAGGTCTGAGGTCATGTACGACTTAGCTACTTTATGGTGGTGTCATTTGGCCACTGATGTCACATCAGCACTTCCATCCATGCTGTATATTGTTGTTGGTCACTCTAACATCCAGCTCTTTGTTGCAGGGTGCAGCAGGGTCCTATCCGATCCTATTACTAATAATAATGTTAGTTAGCAGTCGACAGCTCGTCCCAGAGTTGGAAGCTGCTCATCATGTCAGAACAACGTGACCTTGACTTGTGGAATAAATCTGCAGCAGTAGTTTGTCTTCTCATAACAGCATGTACCTCATCTCTGTAGTGCAGCTCCAACAGTCCCTCCAGCTTTTGAAGTTTTTCTTTTCCGAAGAATGATGTCACCCACCGCTGAAACCCAAGTGACATTACTCAACCAGACAAGAACGGAGAATGTGCACAGTTCACCTTCATATTCATTTCACATCCTGTGGCACAAAACCAAGCAGTTATACAGTGACACAATTGTGCGGCTAACTGTTGACAGTGGTTGGACATTATGCACAGTGGGACTGTGGAAAAACTGGGCTGTTGCCAGCCTGTTTTTCTTCTCTATTGAAACATCAGACTGTCATGGCAGAAATGGATGTTGCCAGGCATCACTAATGAACCAATTAATCAATGAATTAGCTGAGCAGCGATTAAATTAATGCGAGCTGGACGGGCAAGCAGCAGTCGTGGATATATCCTGGGGAAGGTGATTAACACACACGCAGAACAGGCAGCGATCAACAAGGCCACTATTAAGTTGGACCACTTCCTGAACTTTTCTCTTTTCAGCTAAATATAGGAAGACTTAATTCATTATATTTTTCTGTGGACTAGATAAATATTATCATATTTTCCCATGCAAATACAAACCATGCTAAGATGCAATGGAACTACTGTATGTTTTACATTATCTTATTTTTTCCTGTAATTTCTGTCAATCTTTAAGTATTATCTTCTTATACCTACAAACAGCACCCATCTATTCTACACAATGATTGTTGGACACTGTTGTTAAATTACATTGAACAAATAAACATACACTTTGACATCATATATTTTTTATTTAATATATTAATGATGTAATATAATATACATGCACTCACCTGTGAACATATCAATAATTAAATATTCACTCACTAACCAGAAGATCCCACTGAGATGGATTATATGACATAATTAATGATAATTAATTAAAATAATTCTCTAATCATTAGGAGAGCTTTCCTAAACATTTCTATTTTTTGAGTATTATAATATACTGTTGATGTTGTTTAATCAAATATGTAAGGGTGAGAGGGTGAAAATATTCCAGCTTTTCTAAAATAACTGAATAACAGACACTCTGACAAACACACACTACACCACAGATAAGATTTATACAATAACATCTCTTAAATAATATTAATTGTATCTCCTCACATACAGCTAACTTCTTGGCAGAACGGTTAAAGAGAAACTTTTGCACTGACACTGTAAACTCTACCGTATATTCTCTATTACGGATCATTTTTAGTGAAATAAATGATCATTAGATTAAACTATTCTTCTATCCGGGGACATCCTAGTGCCCCTTCAAATAAACCAGCTGGTACTCCAAAGTTCCAAACTCACTGAGTTATAAACCACTTCCTCTCATTGCATGAATCCCCAGCTACACATGTGACAGACAGCGTGCATGTTTTCATCTTCTGGTATGTGGTGCGCCTGTGTGGGCTGAGTGGCGCTTAATGTTTGAACATATGATGTGTGTGTGTGGGTTGGACACCAGAGTACGAGGCTCACCCATGATAGTTTAAAGCAGTGGTTCTCAAAGTGGGGTCGGGGGAGGGTGGGGCCCGTGCAGTTGATGGTCTTGAGCAGGCTATAGGGGCCCTTTAGGGGCCTCTATGGAGTCTCAGTCTGTTTTCACTGTAGTCACAAATGATTCCATTTAGATAATGTGAACGAATGATTGTTGGAATTCAGGGTTTCACTTTACCCTCCATCATCTCCTCATGTAGAATGAAGATAGAACAACTCATCACTAAATCCACAATAATAATGTTTCCTAATGGCCCCATGAGACTAGATGTTAACACTGGGGGGGGTTCATGTACATTTTAGTCTAGCTGATTTGGGGAATACAGTGTGTGTGTGTGTGTGTGTGTGTGTGTGTTTAGCACTCAACAATGCAGAACTCATCATAATCAGCTCTGTGTTGGCTGTCGGTCCAGCTCTATACCGCATCATCTCCGGGCATCCATACTCTCACCCCCCCCATGCTCTGCTTGAGCTGAGACGTTACAGAGAGGGGTGGGTGGGGGTGTTTTGGGGCTCCCTTGATTATGTGACATCCTCCGGAAGACCGCTGGAGTTGTTTCCTCCATTACTTAGACGGGGAAAAAAGAGGCCTTTTCACTATTGAGACTGTCACTCTCAATTTGGGCTAACGGTAAGCATGCACAAGGCCTCCTGGATATTCCCCCCCACCTGCTCTCACCCCACTCCCACTCGCCCCCCCCACACACACAGGCACGCCCCCCCCCCCCAACCTCCCCTCCCCCTGCAGCGGATCGCCGTGGTGACAGTTTGATTAGATCATCAATCGTGGCCGTTAACAGCGGTTTTCCTGAGCACCTGGACCGGCAGGTCACAGCTGGCTCTGAGCTACCGCTGTCCCCCTGACCCAGAGCTGTGTGTGTGTGAGTGTGTGAGTGTGTGTGTGTGTGAGTGCGCGCAGGCACACAATTGCACATGCAGTCCAATTGTATTTCGCGTGCATGACATTCTTTTTATATCGTATTGTGAACTTTCAAATACAGCTGTACGTGTAGTTGTGTGTTATGTAGTCCCATGTGCAAGTCCATGTGTGTGGCTAATATGTTGATATTTATGTCCACGTCTGTGTGCAAGCACGGTTGTGTTTGTGCATTTTGTAAGCGTGTGTGTGTGTGTTTTTGAAGTGACCCCAGTGCAGTGCAGAGCTTTATTTGGATGTCCACTGTTGTTTCAATTCAATACAAATGAGAAATGTGTTTCCTCTGGGGGCCTTTAGACCCACCTTGTTATTTTCGGAAATGTTTTTGTCTGACCTGGGAGGTCGAAGCACTAATGAATGTTTTAATTCTTTGCATTGGTTGTTAGAGACTACTTTCTAGAGAATGAAGGCAATTACAGGTGAAAACATAAATGTTTATGCATGCAGAGGCTGCTAGAAGAATAAAACGGAGCATTACAGTAGACACATCCGTATCTGTGTGTTCTGTACCGGATACTTCCCAGAGTGTATTGTTCTCTGTGTTTTGCAGGTACACAGATACCAGTGTGTAGCAGTTATGGCTATATCTGTAACACCACACAAACTCACACACACACACACACACACACACTCTTTACCATACACTACAACACTGTGCAGTTCACAAACGCACACATACATAAATTCACCTGCTTCCCCTGTGTTGTCTTCGGTGCTTGTATCAGGTTCCTTGTCGTTCTGGTAAAGCAGTTAAATTTATGGGCTAACAATAATGGGACAAAGTGTGTGTCTCGTTGCGATTCCTCAGGTATTCCATGATTAAATAAACGTCCCCGGTCTTTTCATAAAGCTTGTTTATGGCAGCGTGGCACCATATGCTACTGCTTCCACCCCACCCACCCATCTCTTTCTCTCTCTCTCTCTCTCTCTCCCTGTTTAATTCTCTCTGTTTCTCTTTGTCTCTCTCTGTTTCTCTCTATGCTTCATACACTGCCCCACACTGCCTCTTACCAGATGCGGGCTAGCCATTATTCTGTAGCAGAGTCGTGGTGGAGAAGCTAAAGTTGTGAATTAACATGTAGGGGCCATTACGGAGTGATGATGATATCCATCTGCGCCGTTCATAGGTGCTACTTAGTAAATTGTCTGTGCTGTAATGGCACAGCAGTAACAATATGATTCTGTTTTATCAACTCCAGGGTCTGTTCATGTCTTTTCTGTTAAGTAGACGCTCTGATATGACTTATTTGGTAGATGCTGTCAAGTGTTTGGTTTGTATGATCTGTGTGATGCAGGGGATGGTCATGGAAATTTATTTTAATAATGCTTCAGAGTGTAGACATTGCATAAACCACTCAAAATGTTTAAACGTGGACCATTCTTCATATTATTGATTTTTTTTTTTCTTATTGATTTGCAGACCTTCTGCCATCTTGCATGTTGAAAATTTGTTGTTGGAGAAAGACACTGTGGAGATTGATAATCCACAATATATGACAAGTAATCCGATAATCTGACTTTTCTCCCTTTTTCAGAAAACACAATGTTCTTAAACATCTAATGAATACTCAAGCTAAGAAAACCACTCTTGAAGAATAAAAATATTGTGATAAAAAGCATGTACGTCCAAATACACGCTGTGTGAAGATTATGTCAAATGTGTAGAATCATATGATGTGAAACACGCGTGAACCCTGGTGCTCATGTTTTGTCTTCCTCTGAAGAGTCTGTGACACCTCAGCCCTCTGAGGCTTGATAGTTTTGACTACGCAAACACAGGCAAAGCAGCAAAAGTTGAGACTGGTAATTAATTCTCCAAAGCTGTGTGTGTGTGTGTGTGTGTGTGTGTGTGTGTGTGTGTGTGTGTGTGTGTGTGTGTGTTAAGGCATAGAAAAAAAAAAAAAAACAACAGTTGCTACAAAGCAAAGTCAGAAAAGCAATTAACTTCTCCAGCCGGGACATGGCAGTAAACATGTGTGATTGTTCACTATATTGTCTTGTTTGGTTCCTGCAGTTGCGTTGTGGTAGAAGGCCAGAGACAGAGAGACTGAGCTTCTATACTATAGACTTTGTTGTGATTATTAATGGCCATTTCACATTAACTTTGCCGTGCTAATATACTCGACAATGGCCCAAATCACCTGAGCAATGAGGACGATGGAGGCGGCCTTGTCCCCCCCTGTCCAGCCAACACCGTAGCCGCTACCCTACTATCCCCATACCCAATGACCAAGATTAATGAAACCTCCGCCGTTTTTAATTAGCATGGCCGCAGTCATCAATTATGTCTGCCCCACCCCAAATACAAATATTGTTATATTTGGGGGAAAAATTCTTGATTTATTTCATTGTGGTGGCCGATGGAGTGAGATGAATGGCCTCCCATCATGGTCATTTGCAGGGATGAGGAGGAGGAGGAGAAGAGAAGGGAGAGTGGAGTGGGGTGGGGGGTGGGGGGGTAATAAGATCACTAGGAGGGGGGGTTAGGTTGCACATACAGTAGAGGACGTGGACAAGGCTGGCCAGGGGAAAGTCTACAGGGAAAGACCAGTGTGGTTCTCAGTATCCCTGTTCAGGGATCTGACTCCAACTGTCCAGGAACTTAATTAGACTTTTCTTGAACCCAGAGCTGCACTGATACCAGTTTTTAAGGAGCCAATATGAGTTGTAGATTGTACAATTCAAGAGCACAATACAAGCGCTACTTATCACAAAACAGCTGCAAGAGCAAGTGCATCCATTGCCTTTATTTATTCTTTTCATTAGTACCAAATATCAATAAATGAGAATCAATCCAATGCATGTTTTTCCTCTACAAAATCCACTAAGCCATCAATGAGCCACTTAGATGCACTTCATGCACCATGCTATCGAAAAAAGGTTTGTCAGACACTATCCTCAGTTGCGGTCATTGTGGATTTCTCCATGTGTGAGCTCCAAATCTATTTAGCTGCAGCAGCAGCTTTTTAAAGTCCAAAAGAGTCTATCCAGTCTTCTGTCACACTTAGAATTGACATACAACCTCATATTTAACTCAGCTGTAACAGTTGGTCATCCAACACATAAAATGTATTTTTTTTCTTTGTTATCGAGCATGCTTTGTTGCTGTCTGGAGGCCCCTTTTCATAACTTCCATCGCTTCCAACAACATTGCTTCAGCACACTTTCTTTGTGAAATGTTTTATTAAGTTGGCGCGCTCGTGTCGAAGCCTCCAACATTTATTTTGCCTCTCTCGAAACACTCGTATTGCACACTGTACGTTCTGCCAGGTGTCTTTTTCCAAAAGGCAATTGCTGTTACATGTACGCTATGTTGGCGTCGCTACATTTGTCCAAAGTTTCTATCAGATTGTAACTTCAATTTATTTATTTATTTTCCCGATGCTTGATCCAAAGTTTTTGGCACGGAGTGTTGGATGTGAGTATTTGCGAGTTGGATCAGCACGAGCCCCGATGGTGCATCACTTGATTGTTACTTGAACACAAAGAAGCAGTGTGTTAGAACGTATTTAAGGCTGACGTTATAGTCCAGCTGTTTACTGTCCAGGTCTCGTTTACAGCAGCATTGGCAGGCAGGTTGCGGTTTCTGGCTCAAATCTTTGACACAGACACAACATCCCTCATTACAGCTTATGCACTGAGCAAGGGCACTTAATCCATATAGAGAGGTGTTGAAAATAAGAAAGCATTAGCAAAATACTCTGCTACAACAAAATGTGTTTGTCCTTGTGAAAAGAAATAGGCCCCGTGCCAGATCCCTTTCTCTCTCGCTGCTTTTCTAACTCCACAATACTAGGATTCAGAGGTTTGTCTCCATCTAGTACAGTTGAGTGTTCAGTGAATGCAGACTGGGCTTTAGGTAAATCCTGCACAGTCCAGCTCGCTCTGATACAAAGAAAGAAAGAAAGAAAGAAAGAGAGTTTAGACACAGTGTGTCGAATCTCAGGCTTTTTCCATATTTTTTTCTGTAAGGGCTTTCTTGTCGCTACTAGCTCTTGCTCAAACTAAGTCTAGACTTCTCTTATATTAACATTCTTGTATAAATTGAGTTATGAAGAAAAATAAACTCCCCACCAAATCACTTATTCCAAAAAAGAGAAAGCGCTATAGTAGACTCATTCATAAATGATTAGCCCGGTACATCTCCTTTTCTGCACTTCTTCACATTTGCTAATATCTGACTAGGATGTGTCATGATAATAGTGCGAGTGTGCCGCTTTATGACTTGAAGATGTGCGCGTCTCATTTCTGTGGTTTGGGGAGTTTGGGTGTTTTGTGCTGCGGTGAGCCACCAGCCATTTTACTTGTGCTGGCCACACACACACACACACACATAAGCTCACACACACACACAGATTTTATACCCTTACTGCCACGGCCATCGCCTGCCCACTGACTCCATAGAGAAGGGTGGGAAACATCTTGAATATTTTATGAAGCTTGGGAACCCCACCTCTGTCTTCCCTACCAGCAAACCACCACTGCTGCTATGTCCAGCAGCGCGCACACACACACACACACACACACACACACACACACACACACACACACACACACACATACACATACACACCAGCAGAAAACAGAAATAATGTTTTAAATGCAATCATTGTCAGGCCCAAACAATGTCATTTATCAAGGGAGCATTTGGGACTGTATAATAAGTTTCACATTATTAATACAATTTTTCATCCTCTGTCAAGCCTATCTGATTTATGGCACGCGTGTGATCTAAGGTGATCATTGAATTACAATTCCAGTAATAAGAGAGAGAATGGACCTGGTCTTTTACTTCTGCCCACTGGAGCACACACAGCCACACACACGCACACACACAAAAAAAAAATCCTGGGTAAACAGCCTCCAGTTGCAACATACAGCAATTACACACAACATACAACAATAGTCACGACCGCCTTATCTGTGTCATAACTTTTACTGGTCATGCCACGGAGCAAATTCGCTTAATATTTGTTAGTTAAACCAATATGCTAGCCTCCTAATTTCAGTGAGGGAGCGAGTAGAGGAGGAAAAAAAAAACAAAAAAAAAGAACCTAGACCCCCGTTAATTAGATAAGGGACAAAGCTCATTATTCTAAAATGATATTGGGGCCCAGAGAGTAAATATGAGTGGCCTGTTAGGGGCTAGGTAATGGGACAAGGATGCACGTCGTTACAGGGCCGAATGATTTACAGCTAGATGCTCTTTGATGTATAGACTGTACCTTTTATTAAGTGGCTGTCGTTACGGTCACTGGCTCAGTCATTTCCCTTTGTGTCTAATCAAAATCCATATCCAGACACCCCGCCATCCAGACCCAGCCGCTCCAGATGGGAAAGAAAATGGAATGGGGGGAATGTTGCCGTTTCTTTCCCACAGCCGTTTCCTCGACATCCACCCCCCACCCCACCCCAGCCCACCCCAAGCCTCAGCTCACACTCGCTACCACAGATGCTTATGATGCAGATAATACGATCTAACAAACAAACAACAAATGTACAAATGGAAATGTGAATTCTTTTGAGATAATTAGATAATAAAGACAGACTCCTATCATAACATTTGGATCCAGTCTGAACAAGTATTTGCACTATTAGCGGTCTTGCTTTGGCTTTATCAGATTAGCTTGTTGTTGAGGGCTCTGTGATCGGCGTCATACATCATCCTGTTTGAGTTCTGTTTAGAGCGAATTTAGGGAAGATGCTAATTGGATTGCGGGAGTCTAGCCCCGGTTAAAGATGGTAAACAGCAGAGCAGACTTGTCCCCCCAACTCTCAGCCCCACAGGCTTCGGAAAACGCCAGCTCTCCTCAGGATCGCCACCATTTATGACACATTTTCTCTGTATTCTTTAAAGATAATTAGGTTTATCACCCATTTTTTTCCCCTCCGAGCCCCCCTTTCCTTCCCTTTTGTGTACCTGAGAGCACACAATCGCAGCATAAAAACATAAATATTTCTGCAGCACAGCAGCGCTGGCAGGTGAGCCTAATGAAATTCTAGGAGTGTAATTTGATTTACGAGGTGCTAATGCGGCCTGATATTAGAGAGAAAAAGCTCTGATATGGCTGCCTTGTGCTGTATTTAAGGCCTATCAGAAGCCTGATAAAGAGCATCCTGTCCTCAGCACTGCGGCTGAGTTATTGTTGCAGATATTCATATTGATAGTAATTCTTCCCGACGCAATTTAGTGCAAGCAATATATAAATATGGAGATAATAGTTAATTTTGGTGGCTGCTCAGATTGCGATGCTTTAAATTCAAGAATTACAAAAAAAAAACTTTGAGCCGTGAAGCATCTGGACACTTTTTAAAGTGCCGTTTAAAGGATGGATGGGGGGTTGGGGGGGGTTGGAAAAGAGGCCTTTGACCGAACCATGTCACACAAATCAGATTTTCAGTACTTTTTAGCGGCTGCTAATTTCAGCAGGAAGCTTTTTGGAGCTCTTGATTTGCAGTTTTTTGGTTGAAACATTTTGATTAATAGTCTGATATCTGTAAAACCTATTAAGCTTTTAAATTAACTGAGTCTGGAAACTTCACATCACCACCAGCATGCGCATGCACGCAGAGAAAGAGATCATTTCAGAGTGTTTTGTTCAGAATCATGTCGTGTTGTTCTCTTACCCAAAAAAAAAAAAAAAGAGATCTAGTAATTTAAGGCTGTGTGTGCAAGTGTGTGTGTGTACACTCTTCCTCACATTTAAGTCGTGTGTTTCAAAGTGTGTTTGGGACTATTGAGCTATGGCTCATAATAAAAACAGGCAATAACAGGGCCACCACAGAGGGACCTGGCCTTTGTGCCTCCTTGCTCCCCCCCTCGCTCCCCCCTCTCCCTACCGTGCCACCTCCTTCTCCTCGTGGCCTCTCCCCCACCCCCTAAGTTATGGGCTGAATAACAGCGCAACAATATTAAGATAACATTTCCTGATTGTTTGTCAGGCAGGAGGCTCCTTCACCCCGCTTTCATCACGTCCACCGTGTTCATTAAATTGACAATTTGTATTTGCCCTACAGCGGGATAAACAGGAGCTTATCTGATGGGCCTGGTCTTTTATTATTTATTTCATTATCTTTTTTTTTTTTTTTTTCTCCTTCTCCTCCTCCTCCTCCTCCTCCTCCTCCTCCTCCTTCTTCCCCTCCTGGGATTGAAGGTAAACATAAATCAGCAGCAGCATCTCTGTTGTGTGCTATTGTTTATATTGCAGTCATATGCAGCAGCAGTCCTCTCAGAGGAGGTTCATCTACACTCCTCTGCAGACACATGTGGCCTCTTCATGGAGGTTTTAGCTGTTGTTTCGTGTGACATGCCGGCTGTACACTCCTGCAGGTCTCAGTATGCTTTAACTCAATAGATATTTCACTTTAAAATGCCTCTCTGTTGGGATAATTCTCTGACTTTCTCCTGAGAGAATCTCCTCTTCTGTTTGCATTAAGAGTTTTTTTTTTACTGTGGTTGTAACTACTGCAGCAGGCCAGAGATGCTTGTCTTTGTTCATTTGAATGTTAAACTAGCACCATCCAGGAAACTGATTTGAGTATCCGCAGACCACATTGACTACAGCGCTTTCTAAAGCTTTTCTCCTGAGCTCCGTGAGCGATGATGTTGCCCGGTTCGATATCTTAGCCCGGGAACAAGCCTGTCGTCGGGCGACATTCTGCACACAAACGAAAAATAACGAAGCCAGCCTCCTTACTTAGGAAACAGTTGTCCCAGAAATTTAATCTTTTCCCCATTTTTTACCCAACACCCCCCTCTAATCACGTTTCGATTGACTGCCATTGAAGGAAGAGCCTCTCCTCAGACACATATTTAGGTCCGAACCCAGTCAGCCACCATTTAAGGCTTACTCAGTCTTCCTCCCAATATCTTGGAGAGCTCAGGGCCAAATGATTTAATCTTCATTCAGCTAATTTAGTCTGGATTTAAGCTGCCGGGTTGTCGAAGTGCAGAGTGATGGAGTCTGAAAACAGGATGAGAGGGAAAGGGGAGAGGAGGGGAAAACGGAAGGAAGGAGGGAGGGAAAAAAAACGGAGAGAGCGAGAGAGATAAAGATAGAGCGACGGAGGGAGAAAGAGAGAGACGAGGGGAGGAGGGGGCTGAAGATGATGATCCATCCTGACCCTAGTGAATGCTGTCATGTTCCTCCCTCTAGGTAATCTCTCTCACTCACTCGCTATTTTGCATGTGAAAATGCTCTCCTGACAGTTGCATATCAGATAAATTTTCTCTCTCTTTTTTTTTTTTTTTTTTTTTTCCCTCTCTCCCCCCTTTTCCCTTCGCCAAATAAACAACAGTCTTCACTTTGAAGTTGTCTGTTTGTGTCAGTTTGGCTTGAGGCGAGAGTCGGCCTCTCTCTCTCTCTCTCTCTCTCTCTCTTTCTGTCTTTGTGTTGCAGTGTGTGAGAGAGAGAGCATTGGCGGATTATTTCCTCTCACCGGCCGGCCAACACAACATCAAAACCAGGGAAGGGATCCTTAGCTGTCCAAAAAGGCAATCACAATTAGCGCAGTCAGTTAAAATAACACTGTTTACATAGCCATTGATTAGTGTGACGCTCCGCAGCATAAAACCAAACTTGCAGTCAGGAAGAGCAGGGTGTCAGTTCAGCCTAAAGCAATGACACTGTCAGTGAACATCATATTATTCACCATCTAAACAGTTTTTTTATCTGATTCACTGGATTGTGAGGTTAGTGGAAACATCTGGATCTGTTTTTTTTTAATCTCTCTTGCTCTTCATAATATAAAAATGCCTCTTTTTTTAACACACTGTTGCTAAACTTTTATCCAGAACACATGCAAGCTCCCCTTTAACAAGCATAACCTCACCACTTGGGGGCGGTAGTGAGCGCGTGGTAATGAGTCAGGTCTTTTTTTTTTTTTTTTTTTTTTTTCTCCCCACCCTCTGCTAGTGGTACAGACTTACTCCTCCTGGGGGATTTATATCACAATTAAGGCCAGTGTGGTCTGTGATGTTCTGACAGTAGCCCTATATGCCTGAACTGATGACAGGATCACACCACAGTATAGATATGGTAATGAGTGACAGTATAGACACAGTAGCATGCAGCTTTCTGAACGTACAGGCAAGAGGGCCCACCTGGGTCTTTGAATAAATATGCACGGGGTGTCAATCATGTCGCCCTGCTTCATGATCAGAGAGGGAAAAAAAAAAAAAGAGAGAGAGATGGAGACGTGCAGGAGGAGGAAAAGCAGATATAATGACTGGAAGTAGAAGTTGTTCAACGTTACAGATGTTCTTTCCCGCTGTGGCCTCTAGCTGATCAAGGTTCGACAGTAATGTTAAAAGCCAAAGAGCAGTCAGTTCAAGGCATGAGGTGTAATTCCTTTGCTTCATTACAAAAAAAAAAAAAAAAAAAGATATTTATATTCATGTTCAGAGACTTAAAACAACTGTCAGCTGGCTGTGATTTGGCCTTTGGTATAGTGAGCAATAAATAAATGTTTAATTTTATTAAATGTAGTGCTAATTTGAATTTCTGACCTGAAAATATGTGTGCTTTCAAAAATGCTTGAAATATGTACATGAATACATTAGAAACCCACCCGTGAGTTTTATCAGTGACATTTCCACCCAACACAGACCTTCCTCTGCCAAATACCCATGTGGAGGTATAACACAAGTCTGTAATTGTGTGAATTGTGTAAATGTTTATTTTACATATGTAGATTTTCTTTGCTTTATGACATACAGTTAGATTTCATACCCATAAATAAATATACAATTCCTCTTCCTCTAATATCCCTGTTAAGAATTTCAGAACTTTCTCATGCTATATTCTGGATGCTTTAGCAAGATTTTGTGGATTTATTTGTGTTTTATTGGTTTTACACTCAGTTCTAAGAGGTACTCTAAAAGTCTACATATATTTTAAATTGTCTCTTTCTCTCTTACCTCTGTCTCTCCATCATCTTCCTCTCCCTCCCTCCCGCACACACACACACACACACACACATGCAAAAACTACACATGCATACGCAAACGCATCCACTCACAACCTCTCTCCCTCTTTCTCTCTATGTCTCTTCCCGCTACCTCCTCCTACCTTTGGTGTGTTTTGCATGGTGCCTGGCTGTTTAGAGGCAGTATGCATATGTATGGGCGAGACGGTGGATCGTGACGGGATCTGACATGCGGGGACAAGATCAAAGCGCTCCATCTGATCCCATAAAAACAGACGCAAACCCTCCTCTCATCCTTACAAAACCCCCACTGATAGTCAACTCTGCCAGCCCTGACTCCTCCATCTTCTTTGCTCTCCTCTCCTCTTCCCTTTCTCTCTCGTTTTTTTTTTTTTTCCCTCCATCCCAGCATGCAGCGTGCCCACGTCAAGGCCTGCCTTGCCTTGCCTTGCCTGCCTGCCTGCCTGACTTTGCGATTACGCCCCGTGATAAACAATGGCCCGTTTAGCTCATAAAGCAGGAGTGTTGTGCATAATGCTTACAATAAAAGATAACATCTCTTCACTCATCTTATTTACCTCTCCCACGGTGGCATGGGCGACGAGCTGTTCTATAAATACCGCGGGGAGGAAGGAAAGGGAAGGAAATACGGATGCAGACATACATCTGTTGGTCAAATAAAGTCTCTGCCAAGTCACTTGATGAAAAAAAAAAAAAAAAGGAAAACAAGGCCGTTTAAATATGCATTTGAGCTTAGAGCCAGGTGATAAAGGCGCCATTTTAAAGCCGCTCCATCCTTTCTGGTAAAGTGAGCTTAAAATGTCCTCTCAACTAGTGTAGGACGACATCCATATCCCATTCAGATTCATCTTTATGGAACATATAGATTGATATGGAAGCCAGGACACATTTTCCTCTCTATCTCTCCACCTCCCCACCTTTAATTCCCTCCTTTCTCTCTTTACCCTCCCTCCCTCTCATTCTCCTTTGCCCCCCCCCCCCCCTCCCCTTCTTCCAGTAAGGAAGATGTATGAGTTTGAATTATTGATTCAGACACATGCTACATGCTGCTTGGAGTCATTATTTGTTCAGGTGAGTGTCATGCTGCTCGCTATGAAACAGATACCACGGGGATTAAGCGACACAATCAGGACTTAAAGACAGCCGCCCTCCCTAAAATAACATGGCCCTCGCTGCAAGACGAATGCTCCCCAAAACCCGACTTCATTTGTTTATGACTCGCACATTAGTCATTCTGCGGCTAAATTATAGCGCGGGGGTAAAGATTAATTCAAGCACAGGCTTTTCTATTGTTTTTTACTTCTGTGTGTTTCTTGAAGCCTAATAACACAGCAGATGAATATAGGTCCAAACATCCTACACATTGATAAAAAAAAAAAAAAAAAAAAAGAAGAAGAAGAAGAAAAACACAGCTTTTGTCAGGTCGTAGGCGTCGGCATGAGGAATAGACAGATGTCCAGAGTCAACATAAAGAAAGAACAGCATGCATATTCACATATTTATCCTGATTCTCAAAAGAGGCTTTTGGCAGTGTAAGACAAAACAACACACACACCACGCGTGATAAATCATGCTTCTGCATTTATTGGATTGATACTTACTCTCCGAAGCAGAGAGAGAGCACCGATGTTGACGGTGAGAACACAAACAGGAAGGAAGTGTCTGTAGAGAAGTTAGGATGGAGGGAAGCTGGGATACAGGAGCCTTAAGAGAAGGAAGGCGGGAGGTAAAATGTTGCTAACCGTTCATTTAGCCCTGGCTAAGTGGTCAGGGACGCTGGACAGGTGAACTCTATTCTCCCCACTGGCCCTGCGGGGTATATATGTGTGTGTGTGTGTGTGTGTGTGTGTGTGTGTGTGTGTGTGTGTGTGTGTGGACTGTAACAGAATTTCTCTAGTCCTCTGGGCCCTGGTGCAAAACAGAGAATAAATGGTGGAGGTGGCAGGCCAGGACAGAAAAATCAATGCCTGCTTATACAGACATGACACACCAGCAGCCAACTGCATTCTGTGTGTGTTGTGTGTGTGTGTGTGTGTGTGTGTGTGTGTGCGTGTGTGTGTGTGTGTGTGTGTGTGTGTGTGTGACGCATGTGCGAGTGTGGGTGTAGATGTACAGCGCGCAATCACACGGCCCCGTGCTCCGTGGGTGTGAGTGGTGCGTGTATCAAGGAACCTCCATTTCCTTTCTCACAGGGTGGATTTTGTAGCATTTTACGTCAGCTTTGGGATCAGTAAATAACTCTTCGTTTTTTTTTCTCCCCCCCTCTTCCTCCTCCTCCTCCTCCTCCTCCTCATTCCACTCTGCCTCTCTTCTTCTCCTGCAGGAAGTTTGAATGCGATTTGTGCGAGCGCTCCTTCAGTGAAAAATGGGCCCTGAACAACCACATGAAACTGCACAGTGGGGAGAAACCGTATAAGTGCGCCTGGCCTTCCTGCCACTACGCCTTCCTCAACCTGTCAGCCATGAAGGACCACTACCGGACACACACTGGTGAGACACTGAGAGCCAGTAACCTCCACCATGAAGCCTTACTGCTTTTACTCCTCCATAAACACGTTGACTGACACTCCAAACAGAAAAATTCATGAGATTTGCTTTTTTTTTTTTACAGGCAATCAGTGTTTTTATAAATGGGAGACAAAAGGTTATTTATCAAGAAAGACTATACTTGGATCAAACAAAATGTACTTTTTCATTTCTGTATAGCTGGAGACCGAAGTTTATGTGTTAACTGTGAAAATCTCACATTAATTATGAATCTTCACAGCTTTGTTTGTACACACGTTTTTGGCCGATTATAGCCATGACTCGTCCATCTGTACTGATTTTCAACATCCAGAATGAGTGGAGCGCTAGTTCTTGGCGATCTCGCAGAGGGTTAAACCTTTTTCTCATGGTTCTGTTACGGCCATCGCTCCATATAATGTTATATCAACCACTTAGATTTTGAAAGGAGATGACTAAACGCCAAGAGAGAAGAAAAAAAATAGATTGTTTCACTTTTTTTTGTGTTTCTGCCACCCCTCCTCCCCCACCAAAAAGACTTGGAGGGTTGCTCGGTGTGGAAATTAAGGTAGTGTGTATTCCCCAAAATCCAACTGGTGGTCATGTGTATTTCCCCACAATCCATCTGGTCACCAAGTGTGTGTCCCCCAAACCCAGCTGGTCAGCAAGTGTGTATTCAATAAATCCATATGATCCACAAGAGTGTGTTTTCCCACATTCAGCTGCTCACATGTGTGTTCATCTACTGGGAAGGGAAAACGAAGAATAAAAGGGAAAACAATGAACATGATAGAGACCAAAATGTATCTTGGTTCATGTCCAGTCTTTATAAAAATCTGGCCAGTCATGTAATGTGTCTCCCTGCTTTTTATCCCAACAAAAAGAACCATCACACTTGGAGTAGATTCCCAATTAGCTCAAAATAGAAATCAAAAGCTGAGTATTTGTTTGAAGTATGCTGTATGTACTATTAATACAAATATAGTTTGCTCTCTTTTTAAGTTTTGTTTCCCCACTTTCTTATTTACCACTACTACATGGATGGCAATATGAAAGCGCTGGATTAGAGTTTAATTCTCATTTTGTATACTATATTCAGTGCCTTTTCTTTTCCTATAGCATCCTTCCCACATATTACAGTCCATACAGTACACTGTGGGACTGCACGGAGTCATGCTTTTTTTACTTACTAAAAACTTTGGATAGACAGATGGTGCGGTGGGCGGTAGGAGGATACTGTCTTGAATAATAGCCCCTCGATAGGAGCCTAAGTCAGCCTCTTTGAAAGTGTCTTTATGCTGCAGCCCAGCAGTTTCCCCTCGGCCTCAGTAATGTCCCACACACGGCTCCTTGATGCCCTTTTAAGTCAATGACAGAAGCAGCAGCAGCCAGTGGCCTGACAGCCTGACTGAGCGCTTGCAGGAGAGCCCTCCATCCGTCACGGGTGCCTGCTGCGTGCGTGTGCATGTTCGTGTGTGTGTGCGTGTGTGTGTGTGTGTGTGTGTGTGAGACTTGCTGGATGTTATTTTAAATGTGTTTTAACAGTGATGTAACGTCAAGGCGCCTCTGACATAATTAGACGTTTTATTTTCATTTGTTTCCAGCCCTCATCATTCCCCATCAGGCGGCTGGCGTCACACTGTCACCTAGCTGTCACCTGGAGAGGCGTGAGGTGGTTGTGCGGTGGTGGTGTGTGTGCGTGTGCGCGCGTCTTTGTGAGTTTGACAGGAAGAAACACTGACTTGAGGAGAGTGAGTGAAGTGATTGAGATGGAAAAGGGAAAGTGATGAAATAAGGGGGAACTTGAAAGATCAAGGTTGACCAAGTATCGTATGAACATATGAAAATAGTATATCGAGATTGAACCTGAAACAACCTCATTTTAGTGAGTGACAAGACCTGACTTGATTAGCGACACCCAAAAAAGCTAAAACAATTTGCTCTGCTGTAACCTCCCGACACTCCTTTGCCAGTTGTAATTGGTGCTGGGTTGGATGCTTAGCTGCAGCTATACAATCATTGCAATCACATTCCAGCAGCCAACCTGACACACTGAAATATTATCAGCATGTGTGTGATCTGTTTAAAGGTTATAAATCGGCTCCTTCACGGCGCTAAGATGCAATACTAATAAAATAAGCAGGAGATTTAAAAGTTGAACTAATCTGTCCTGGGAACAGAGCTGTCAGTAATGGAGGGGATGGGATTCACAGTACTCTTATGTGTGTTTGTGTGTGTGTGTGTCTGTGTGTGTGTTTGTTATGTAGAAGCTCACAGGATGATGACTAACTGGGGAGTTTGTGTTAGAGCTGAGCGTAATGATACACACATCCAATTCATTAGTTTGAAGTGTAAAACTCAAAGTGGTATTGTGAGGGAAAACTAAAAGTGTTATCCCTCCGCTAAGAGCTTCATCACAATGACACATTTTGACTGAGTTGGTTTGTCAAGTGTGTATAATTGGTTTATTTCCCTTTAAAGTAACATTTCTAATCCCTTATAACAGCAGTTAATGTCATGATCTCATGCTGAAACACCTTGACACAGATTCAGTGTAAGCTGAGTAGTGAGACATTTGAACACGTTATGAAACAGTAATCACAAACATGTACATGAATATACAACATATACATCATGAACAACGAACCAGACATACAACTGCAACATAAAGATACAACTTGAAATGACAGAGTTTGCATAATGGACCATACTGTAAACCCCTTCCCTTAAAACCTTTACAATGCTACTACAGCAGAGTGTAGGCTAACATTAGCATCTCTGTCCTGCTCTTTATTAGATTTAGTAAAGTTTACAGTTCAGCAACCCCAACCAAACAAGTTGCATTATGTTCTCCAAAAACATTGGTTAGTCCTCATTGTAGCCTTTTCTCTGAAAAGATTCATGGTGAAACATACTATTTGAAAACACAAACAATAAAGCATAAGTCTAACTTGCTTTATTATTTCCATCTCTTCTTCATAGCTCATCAGCTGGTGAGGATGCTGACTTTTAGCCTTGTTTTTTTTGGCACGATATCGTGTATCTTTACATCAAGTGCACGTTTAAGGGTTTTACAGGGTTCCTATTTGAAAACGAATCACCTTGAAACATTAAAAAGTCAACCGGAGATAGTGTTTTCAATGAACACATGGAGCTAATGTTAGCTTAATTAGCAAGCTTGCTACAGCCGATAAAATCTGCCAGCAACAGTTGTCATTGCAGCCGGAAAATAAACGGTCGCCGGGTAGAAATTAGAAGACTTTTGTCTACTTCTGTGGGAAATCAAGGAGCTATTGTTTAAAAAATTACCAACAAAAGTGAGTGAGTGTTAAATCTCCCATTTTTATCATGGTAAATGCAAATGTGTCATGCCAGAACGGAAAGCTTGGCAGGCGTAGCAACAGTAACTAAGAAGAGCTGGGCTAAGCTAATGGTGATTTCAGTAAAAAAAAAAACACTTGATAAAGACAAAATCAACTACACATATTTTGCATTTGCACCCATAAATGCATTGCAGCCAAACCAGCAGCAAAGACTAAGGCCATGACAGAAAATGTCTAATTTCATCGTCTTGTGGATAGAGTCGACAGAGTTGTAACCCCCCTCCAAAAAAAAAAAAAAAAAAAAAAAAAAGTTAACACATCCAGCTCTCCTTCTCCTGCCTCTAACGGGATTCATTGTTCCTCTCTGATTTGTGTGTTTTTTATGTTAATCACTCCCTCCTCACACACCAGTCCTGTCTGAGGGAGGGGGAGGAGGGCGGGGGGGTGGGGATTCAGTGGTCGTCAGCCGCCAGGGTCATTTGTAACGGCTGATGAATGAGCGACTCAAATAAATAAATAAATAAGTGCACTGCATCTGACCCACCCAGCTTTTCCCAGGCTCTTGGGCGTTGTGGGGAGGGGGGTGTCGGGGGAGGCGGGCGGAGGGAGGGGGGGGGGTAGTGGAGGGTTGAACACAGCGACAGGGCCACAATTGATTTCCTCATTGCTTCAGTTTGTCGCTTAATCTGGCGATATGCTGATAAATCTTCGCACTTTGTCAATTAATTTCCCTGAAAAATGAGACCCAAAATGGCGAACACATCAATACAGCAGCGGATTCTGTGTCAAAAATTAAGCGGTAAAATTAATTGCCCTCCCATCCGCTCCTGCTAAAACATAACTAATGAGGGAGGCAATTATAGCTGCATGCAGACTCCTCCGGGGTTATTTGAAACACACACACATACACACACATACACATACACACACACACACACACATACACACATATATATGTATAGTGTTTATATATATATATATATTTATATATATATATATATATTCACATACACATGCAAAGAGAGGTTGTATATTTTGACTTCAAAGTTCTTTTATTG
Source organism: Thunnus thynnus (assembly GCF_963924715.1). Lineage (NCBI taxonomy): Eukaryota > Metazoa > Chordata > Actinopteri > Scombriformes > Scombridae > Thunnus > Thunnus thynnus. The sequence goes on from NC_089526.1 coordinate 25,449,367, forward strand.
TCTCGCAATAAGGCATGTTTAATTCCAGTAAGAGACTGGAGGGTTGAGGTGCATCATGGGAACAAAAGAAAAGATGCGAAGAGTCAATATTCAAATTGCCTGAAAGTTTAGGGGCTTTTTTGTGCAGACACATTTGCAGGAAATGTATTTTTGAGGGTATTTCTGTGTCTGGCGCTATACTTTTGGTACTCGGGGTTGTGTATGCTTTTAAATTGATGTTTATGACCTGTAGCTTTTCTGTGTGTGTGTGTGTGTCTGGCCCTTGCCTCTGCATGAGAACAGCTCCGGATTTGTCAGGGTTTAGAGTAGAGATTCTTTTCAAGTGAGAGTAAAGTTTAAGGTTGATGCCGGTTAGGGATACGAACATGGTTTTAGGGTTATGTTACATTAAAGTTTAAGGTAAGTGTTAATCCTGCACCTTTACTGTAGGTAGAGGTTAAGGTGATAATGTAATGCAAGGTTGAATGTTGGGTGGGATGGGATGGGGGGGGATTCTGTGCTGCTTTTGCCATCCAGAGCTTCCAGTGTTGACAGCAGCACGTCACTGCTACTACCCCACCTTGTCGTTCCCACCCCACAGAACAGCAGATGAAAAGCACACATGTAATTTATCGCCAACGTTTCCTCCTCAAGAATAATTGTGGCGACCGCGGCTGGGCGTAGGGATCGATGGCTATGGATTTTTCTGTGGTGGGGTCTTGTAGCGATGGGTGTAATGAGAGATGGAAGGAGGGAGGGGAAGAGGGGAGGAGTGACCAGCGCTGTTTTTCTGATTGGAAGAAAAGGTCTGACCGGATCCTCAGTAACTATTCTAGTTTAGAGTTTGACACAGGAATAAAGACCTTTTTTTTTTTTTGTTTGTTTGTTTTTAATCAAAGGCCTTGAAACCTGTTTGTCTCTATGAGCAATGGGGTCCTACATGAACACAAAATGAAATGCCAAAGTTAGAACTGTTTTGCTTATTTCACGTTTGTGGCGTCTTTAAGTTTGAGTTTTGGTGTGTTGGTGCTTCTACAGTAGTTTTTTCAGTCACTGTAGCAATCGCTGTTTATGCTAACTAAATCTATTTTGCACAAATCTACAAATATATCACTTTCTGTTGCACATGTTCTTGTTTTGATCATTGTTATCCATAAAAATACCTACCAGACATCAGGTATTTATAACAGTAAATGTAAATGCATCCTGATACGGCTGTACTAGGTTGAAATCCCTATCCTGTGATTTAATTTGTCTACAGAGAGTAGCAAAAAAGACACGTGCTATCTATATAACCGCATTGTTCCTTTAAAGGCCATTGACTCCAGGATTGAAAAGTGAATCTGTATGAATTGGCTAACGAATGCAGCTTTTTAAGGCTGTTTTTCTCCCCTCTAAGTGGCACTGCATTAAAACTCTTCTCACAGTCGAGTGGCTTTAAATGGGTGTAATAGAGGAAACTTGAGGCTGCTTTGTCTCTGCGGACTCAGTGAAAGCTGCTATCTGCGCAGAAGAGGAGCAGAGCACTGCTGAGGCCCAGCTGGAAGAGTCACCCAAATGTGTTATCGGTGTGTAGCGAGAGCTGGAGTTCAACATCAGCATTTAGATGAATATTTAAGTGACGGGGAACTTGGCTGCACATAACGTACATACACGCGGTGTGTGTGTGTGTGTGTGTGTGTGTGTGCGCCTATGGTGTTTCTATAGATGTGCTGGTACACAACATGTACATGTGTGGAAATGTGTTACTAGCACATACAGTTTGATTTATGTGTCTATATGCGGGGATACTGCGTGTATGTTCATTTGCATGTACATCTGTGCCCCCTCTATGAATGTGTTTGTGTGTGTGCGCGTGCGTGTATCCGACTAGCACACAAGTGTTTGCCTGAGTGTGTCTTATCACAAATGTTGCTCAGCGTGTGTGTGTGTGTGTGTGCGCAACGGCAGATAGAAAGAGAGAGAGAGAGAGACCATCATGCTGTTAATGACAGAGCCAGATGCAGGGAAGAGAGGAGGAGTGTAAAAAAGCTCTCCACGCTCCCCATCTGGAAGGCATCGCCCCCAAATGAAGTTGTAGAAAACCATCCCATTGATAATAAAGCTAATTTTTATGGCTCTGACAAGTATGTAATTATGTTCAGCGGTGCTTTTCAGATTTTATCACAGTCAATAAACCACACTGGCAATTTCCCGTCCCCCATTTGACATATTTACATGGATCCATCTGATTGGAGGAATTAGTTAGCTGTGAGAGCTCTGATGGATATACACTAGTGATCTGTGACTTCTGCTTGGCTCATCTGTTAGCCAACTAGACCTGCTGCTCATCTGTTCAGTCTGCTTTTTTCTTTTCTCTGTTTCTGCATTTTATTTCCCTACTTTACATCTCTCTCTCTATCCATTAATACAATGTTTCCTCTTTCTTTTTCTTAACTTGAGCTCTCAGATTTTTTTTTGCTCAATGGCACCTCAGGTCCGCTCAGAGGATTCAACGATTCCAAAAATCTACTTCAGCAGCCTTTCACGTATTAGCACCCTACCATATTTGCAATTTTAATTTTTATTTAATTGTATTTTTTGATTAATGTTGAAGCAGCTATTAAATTAATATATATATATATATATATATATATATTGACAGATTAATTATGCTGAGCTATATTTAGTCAAAGCAGACAGAGGGAAAACAACTGAAATGAAGTAAAATATCAGGAATGTTGTAGCTTCACATATTTAGCTTCACATATTCGTGTGAATGAAACCAGCAGTTTATTTTAATTGTTGATGACATCACTTGCATTCTCAGTGTGTCAGAATAAGCTCGATCCAAATGCACAACCACATGTAGATTAATACATAACACACTGTGGCCATTGTTTCCATCAGTTATCATGACATTGTATTCACCAAAGTAATTTCACCAATTCATTTCAAAACACTTTCAGCAGAATTTTTGGAGAAATTTTTATTTACAGAAACAACAAAAGTAAAAGCATCCAAAATATCAGCACTAAGGAAAACTGTTTGCACACAACTTTGTCAAAGTCTAGGTCAGAATTGATCAGGGTCTATTAGCTGCAATGGATGTTGGGTAAAAATTATACGGTTTGTTTTTTCTATCAAGTAAGTTTGGCGGGTATGTTAAAAGCCTGTATGATCTGGAAACCACAATTACACTTTAGAGACATTTTTTTTTGGTCTGTTAAGGGAGATTTTAGACTGCTTAAAAATAATGAGGTGTAAATGAGACAAAAATTCTATTTTCTTTCTCAGGTTCTTGCTACCTCCCCCTCACTCTGGTTTCTCCTATGTTTTTCTCCTCTTTGATGGCCCTGATGCTCTGTCCTTCCTTCTCTCACTCACTCTCATTCTGTCTCTTTAGGTGAAAAGTCCTATCTGTGTGACCTGTGTGGTTTTGCAGGAGGCACAAGACACGCCCTCACCAAACACAGACGCCAACACACAGGTAAGCAACAACGCACCCGACCTCAACGCGTGTCGTAATCTAATCCAAGCACACAAACTGTTATATGTGTGGACCTTCATAATCTTGGACAGTGATTGACAGTTCGAGATCAGAACAGTAGTAATTATTTTTCACATAGTTTTAGCAACTGTTTACTATCACACACACACACACACAAGCACATCAGTGTGACATGCTGCTGTCAGTGATAGGCATGTGTACCAGTATGGCTGACTGAATCTGAGATTTTTAATTTCAGTTATCATTTCACCATGTCATTCTGTCGCTTAGGGAAATTGCATTTTTCAGATAGGCTGTCAATAACGAGTGCTTTTTTGGAAATTGAGATAGTGAAACAAATACTGCTCTTAACCGTTGTCTGGCAGGTGCCCAAGGATCAAGAATCCTGTTATAAATATTCATTTAGGTTTTCATAATTCATTTTGTTTGCTCCTCTGTTTCTCTGCCATTTTCCCGCCGAAACCTCCCAATTTCTGTCCTCTTTCTCGGTGTTGACATGTGTCAGTTCTACCAATTCCAGATTTAGCTGCATATTCAAATCCGTTGGCATGCAGCTGCGTATGAAGGGACCACCCTGTCTGACAGCGTTTGCTTGTCACTGTTTGACTGATACGCATTTTTTAAAGGCCGCTGTTTATGTCAATATTTGGTATAATGATTCAGTTCTTTAAAGTGGAAATAGACAATTTTTTTGCTTTAACTAATCATCATGAAGTAAATGTTGATTGCACAGTGTAATGGCTATAGAATAATGACACCATTAGCGTTTAGATTGGTTCCCTATAAGCCTCATTTTCACGATCCAGCTCTGTCTGCCAGTGGCTACGATCTCCCGGGAAAATGAAGGCTCGATTTACTACACAAAGGAAGTGCATCAACTGCTGCGCAACCAAAAGTTTTAAACACTGACGTCCTTGAAACAGTTGAGTAAAATATTCTCTCATTGTTATGGTCTGCCGTTTGAAATAAAAACAATTTAAAGTACAAAGCTCCCAAAGAGAACAAATATCTCACAGCAACGCATTATTTTCACCTACACACATCAGTCCTACCACTTTCATTTTAAGTTGAATTAATTTCTTGACACTCTAAGCATATCCTTACAATTTAGAATCAAGTCCATATCTGTGTTAGATTAATGGCTGTGTCAAATATGGTAATCATCTATCACATAATGGTACGAGTCTCCTATTTGGATCGCCACCAAGCCGCATACATTCATAATATATCCTGTCAACATATCCTGTTGACAGATAAACTGTCTCAGGTAAGAGCAAAACATTTTAACCCACATATCAACCGCTCACCGCCTCTAGTCACATAACTTCTAGATACTTGGTTAACAGTTCAGATACTTCTGACACTTCAACTATTTGTAGCGTACACATTTCAACCATCTGTGGAGCTTCAACTTCAACTGAAATTCCGATTTCTTTTATCGTTTGCCGTTGACATTTTGACTGCTTTCATATCTTATTTTTTACACAGCAGTTTAACTGCTTTTATCTCTTACACCTCAACTGACAGTTCATCTGCTTTCAGCTCTTAGTCTGCAACTGTTAGTTCAACTACTTTCAGTGTTTACAAACCGACAATTCAACTGCCTACAAGGCTTTAACTTGAGGGGAAAATGTCAAATTCTGTTCAGTAATTATACTTCAACTGATTTCAATTCTTCAGTAAACACAAACCCTTTAAGTGCTTGAACTCCAGCTCCCAAACAAGGTCACTCATATTTTCTTCTAGTTATATTGTAGATTCAGAACTTTCAATGGTTCTGTCAGGAAAAAAAAGCTTTTGCCAACTTTGTTTTTGTGCTGAATCGGTTTCAAAATTAATCCCACATAGCATCTCAGCCATATCAGCCAAACCATGGCACATTTAGCTTTCTGCTCAAATCTGTTGGTGAACGTTTGTGTCAAATATTCATGTCTATCTAATCACCATCTAATCGCCCTTGTCTGTCTCTTTCCTCTTCAACCCATCCACCCAACAGGAGAGAGACCCTTCAAATGTAAGCTCTGCAACTTCGCCTCCACCACGCAGTCCCACCTGTCGCGGCACAAACGCGTTCACACCGGGGAGAAACCGTACCGCTGCCCCTGGTGCGACTACAGGTACCGGCTCATTGACCCGCCCACGCTTGGTGGCGCTGATGGCCGCCGCCATGGCACTGATGATTAGGGGGTTGATAGGTGGGGGGTGGGAGGTGCTGTGGGGGGGTACATAAGGGTGTGTGTGTGTGTGTGTGTGATGGTGAGATAGCAGGTGGCATTGTAGGGTAGTTTGGAAGGGTGGAGGGGTGGTGTTAATGCTAGAGGCTTCGTGTGTGTGTGTGTGTGTGTGTGTGTGTGTGTGTGTGTGTGTGTGTGTAAAGGGTGGCTTGGAGAGGTGGAGGGCAGACAGGTCTAATCTCCACAGCACGGCTCCATCTCATCACTCTGCCATCATCAACAGGCCCAGCCAGATCCCCCCTCAACACACACATACACACACACATACACACACAATGTCACTGTCACTGGCAGGTCCCTGTCATTAAAACACCATCATACCACATCAGTAATTACACAGGAAATTGTCGGTGAAATTGAAAAAGTTTTGGCTGGCGTTGCACATCTCCATCTCTCCATCTCTCTCTCTCTCTTTCTCCTCTTCCTCTTGTCTCTCTCTCTCTCTCTTCCTCTCATCCTGCGCTTGCTCGTCAGGTTGTGGCAGAAGAGTGTGAAAGGGAATGATCTCAAACCCATCATTGGTTTTAGATGTACTCTTCATTCGTTTTTTCCCCTCTGTGACAAAGTCATTTCAGCAGCTTGCTACACCTGCTCCGCTGCGGTGAAGCGCTCAACTCATTTCATCTGTCTTTTGTACGCTGTCCAACTTAGAAAAAAAAAAAAATGAAATGCTGACAAATAATAATTGTAGTCAGGCTATTATTTTGCAATTATCAAAGGATTATCTCACCTTGTTCTCAAAGTTATCAAGAAGTGTTTCTTGTCTGTATTAATTAAGGATTCGACCAATATTGGGTTTTTTTTTTTTGTTTGATTTGAGATGCATAGCTTATATTTGATGCTGACATTTACCATATTTACATTTGAAGATTTTCATGCCAAAATAACAGCATCGAGGCTTTATATGTATGTGTTATTTTGAGTTCCACTACAGGCTTTGTACATTGGCATTGGACGTCAAAAAATGTCACTGAACATAATCATCCCATATCAATGTTCTTATTGGGGTTAAGGCCCATATATGTACAGCTGTTATATTCGGAAACCTTTTGAAACTGCGAATAGTTGATATTAATTTTACTAACTTCAATAATTTGGTGTTTTGCCCAGAAATCCATTCTTACCATGACAGAAAAAACATAGCTCATGGGACACTAAACCTCAGAAGCCAGGAAGGATGCCCAGGACAGTCAAATGTAGACACAATCTAATGTCTAAATGTGTAATCCAAGTGTCTCATTAAACTCAACGTTTAATGAGATATTTAGCATTATGAATTATGAAGAATTATGTAAAAATAATTGATCAGAGTGTTTTTTTTGTTTTTTTTTACTTAAGGACAAATAGGGCTAACCCAAAAATCAGAAAGATGCTGAATACAGAGCAAACCAAATGTTCCTTGGCCTATTGTTCTTGCACTGATACTTAATGATCATTACAGATAGGGGCAAATGAAACAGTAAATTAGAAGCCCAATTAACATTTTGGTGGCCCCAGGGATTCTGAGGGGTCCAGAGGGGAAGGAAGGGGGGAGCAAGGTAGGAGGAGGGAGGGAGGTTGGGGATACAGAAACGCCCCGCTGGTTTACTAATGTGAGGATGAGGAATTGAATACGGGGGCCTCAGACTGCCGAGAGGGGCCTCGCCTTCGCCCTGCTTTTACACTCTGAATACATGTTTAAAACCCCGACGTCTCCAGTGGCCCGGCTACGATAAAGAGCTACTAGATGAGTTTGCACGTTTGACCTTTCAATGTAAGCCGGGCTTATGAAATAAATATGATGCGGTTGTAAAGAAATATTTAGGTCTCAGACAAATGAAGCAGTTGCGTGATTGACAGTTCTTGGATGTAGGAAGTGTTTGTGTGTGTTTTACGGGTATACATCTGATTTGCACGATTAAAAATATCCATATTAAATGTTATGGATGGCATCTATGGCTCCCACTCAATACAATGTTATCTCCATCAAGGCTGTTCCTCAAATGCATGTAAATGAGCAGGGAGTGAATGATTTATCAAATGCCACTCATCTCCTATTCAGACAGAGATAGATAATAGAGGGGGATAATTATAGTTGGGGAATAGTGGTAAAAATATTCTAATGATATTGCACTGGGAGTCCTGGGCTGTCAATTAATGATGTCTATTTGACTATTCTCCAGCTCTCTAGCTATAGCTATCTATTGTTCACAATTTTCCTTTTTTTTTTCATTAAAGTCAGGGTGGCATCTTAAACAGTCTAATTGATATGTAGCTTCTGACTCCTGCCACGTTACCACCATTCTTAAGGCTATTATTGTTTATTGAATGCTGCGGCATTCATGTTTCAATCTACCTGTTAAAATACTGTTTCAATTCGAGGCGATGGCGGCTTTGAGGATGACACACTTACTGTCAATGCCAGGAAGGTTTGCGACCTCGTAAAAGTGAAGGGAGAGATGAGGGAGAGGGAGGAAGGCATTAATGATGATAACCGGGCCTTTTTGGCAGAATAAGATCCAAATAGCACCACTGATCCAAATACACCCACCCCCCCACCCCCCACCCCACCGTCACCCGACTCTTAACACACAAAGAAACACATTTAAATCTCCTCTAACGAAGCGCCTCTCAATTACACCTCTCCCATTACCATACACTCGTTGGGAGAAGGAATATGGAAATGGCTAAAATAAAGGAGAGAGGGAGAGACAGAAAGGGGCAGAGGAGGGGTGATATTTCCGTTGAGCATCAGTATGGCTGATTCCCATGGTGAGTGCATGGATGGGGGAGGAAGTTGAAACAGTGTTGGACTAATTAATACAGTGTATAGTAGGAGGGCTGGTGTGGGCTTTCACTAACTGTGACACCTGCTGACTCCTAAACGCACGTTGTGTTGTTTTAATATGACAATTACGCCATTACCATATCTGAGAGATAGCATGGCCCCCCTAGGAATCCACCCGCGCTCTCTTTAGAACCTTTTAGCTCCGCTTCAAATTTTATCTATTTATGCTCCCACTTTTCGAATAAGAAATCAGTTCACTTTTAGTATTAAATGCATTTCTTTTTTAGCACAATGATTTGCGTTAATTTGTGAGCATGTGACAGTTAAAATTCTTAAGTCTGTGTCTTTTTTTTTTAATTATGCAAAAGAACAGTCAACAGATGTGGCCGTGATTTGTCTGTGAACCTGTTATTGTTTCGCTAGTGACGGCTGATAGCAAAGTAATCACATCAATGTGTGCCAAAATGCTGAATAAGTGATTTAGAATAGTGTTTCATTAAGGGTTATGTACACATCTGTACACTGTCAGTCAATGTACATCTGGCACATTTTTAAATTCTTCAAACTCTTCAACTTCTGTACATTTAACAGTGATGTAAAGCTACAAGACCTTAAATCTATGGTTTTAAAATAAACTATTAGGGAAGTCTAATGTTCAGCACCCTTATTTTTAGATCTTACTCTATTTCTGTGGTGTTTCTGTACCACATATCACTTGTGAATCAAATTGTGGCCAGTATTGTGACAGTCTTTTTTTATGCTTTGACTTCTCTGGAGCAAATGTAAAAGCTTTCATAAACTATATATAGCTTGAGTGGCATATACAGTATGTCGTTATATCCATCAGTGATCCCCTGGCTGTGAATTACTGCTTTACAAACTGTTATTTATTCTTTTGTTGATAGCAAAGCATCCCAACCGAGTCTTCAGCTTTTGTGAGGAGTTCTCATAGTTCACCAGTGACTGGTGCTTATGCATGTCACACAGCAAGAACAGAACCCAACGAGGGCCCACTACATTTTTTTAGGCCCCAGTGGAGCCAGGCTGGACTGTGGCCCTATGATGGAGAGAGGTGTCTCTGCAAAAGTGAAAACAAATTCTCTCCTTGGCTGGCGTGAGCTATGGCACAGTGAGGCTTTATTGTCCCGGCCAAGGTGATAAGGGAGAGTAATTGCGTATTATACTGTCCGAGAATGTCAGGTCCAAACTGAGCACGAGTGCCCCATCCATCAACACATGATAGTGTGTGTTTATGTGTGTGTATGAAACCGTGTTCTACACCGCACATGCTTGCTTGCATGATGCATTACGTGTGTGCTTTTGTGCACGTATGTGGGTGCTTGTGTAATCTTGTCTGTATATTTACACCCATGTAGTCATATCAGAGATGTATAATTTCTTATTTTGGCACAAACCAAGGTTTCTTCATGTCTTTATATGTATGTATGTATGTGCATGTTTGTCTTGCCCATCCAGTGCTTCATCAGCACATACGTGTGTGTGTGTGTGTGTTTGTGTGTGTCCGTGGGCAGGTTTAGATAGAGCCTTGGAGCAGGTCAGGCAGCATCATTAATCAGCAGAGGGGTTGTGTGTGACTCTTTGAGCTGACATCATTACATCCTGCACCCTGCAGTAGCTCACTGCTTGGCCTGCCCTATCTGACCAACCAAAAGACCCACAAACTCTCGCTGGGCAGCGCATGCACACACACACACACACACACACACAGAAAATACACTACTAATCCTACACCTATCATACAGTTTCAAAAGATATATTCTACTCAGACATACTGTATCTCTGATGCATTCAGTAGGCCGCTAGATCCACTCGCAGTCGCACATCTGTCCTCACACACAGCTCCCCACACCATTACACACTAAACTGAACATCTGTGAGGAAAGAAAATATCTTAGAGATATGTAAAACCATAACAAAATATCAAAAGAATATGCAGGATGTAAATGTTTGTGTAACAAGTTACATTTCGTTGTTTGTGAAAGCGGCCTTTAGTCGTTTGCTTGTTGTGGGCCTGTTTCACAGAGGCGTATTTAGGCAATGAATGCTTTGAGAGTCTGTCCAAACACGGCTGCTCCCTCAGCTCCAAAGCCCAGCTTGAGTTTTTGTGTGAGCGTGTGTGTGTGTGTGTGAGTGTGTGTGTGTGTGTGTGTGTGTGTAGTACAGCAAACCTTTCTTGGGAACGTTGCCAAGCGTTTATCTTGTGTTTTCTCCCTCATGACTCTCATCTTTTAATCTTTTTTTTTTTTTTTTTTTTTTTTTTTTTCAAAAAGGAATGACGCCTTTCATCTTTGTTTGTCTCTCTTAGATCCAACTGTGCTGAGAACATCCGGAAGCATATTCTCCACACGGGCAAACACGAGGGAGTGAAGATGTACAACTGTCCTAAATGTAACTACGCCACCAACTCTCCCATGGAGTTCCGCAACCACCTGAAGGAGAGTCACCCTGATATCGAGAACCCAGACCTTGCGTACCTACATGCAGGTAACTGGATTTTCAAACCATAATACCCTCTGTGTCGTGGTTAGGCTTTGTAAAAGAAATGAAAAAACCCAAAGCCATTCACACATCTCCAGTAGAGCATCCGGTAGACGGTAGATTTGTGGAAGAAAATCCACTAATGTACTATGCATCTCTAATCTTGAAAAAATCAACATTTGAAATCATTACACTGAATTCAACCACCTGGCCGCCCCCCCACAACCATGCCCACGCTCTTTTATTCCACAGAGGTCAGATCTTCCAGAATCCTTGAATGTTTTTTTTTCTGTCTGCCGGACGGAGTCTTGCTATTCAATGCTGATGGAGGGCACACAGCCATAAAGAGGCAGTGCTCAAAGATTGCTGGTCTAGCCATCCCTGCCAATCACTCAGGCCATAGAGACAGATGAAATCTTGTTCTTCCTCTATTGGTTCCTTTGTATCCCAGTGTTCTTCCTTTGTCCTTGAAGGCCACCAAATCCAATCGGCAGAGTGCTTGTCCTTCTGAAGAGCAGAGAGGACAGCCTTTATCCTGTTATCCCTCTGACCTTACATAAAAGCAGTAGAGTTGAAGGGGAGCACCACGCGTTCTCGCGGCCATGGATGTATATCCTATTGAAACTGAATAGATCTGGTTTGTGTCCTTTTGCTGATTCTGAAAACTTGATTTATTCCTTTTACATTTCTGAAACAGACTTAGTCTTGGCGTAATATCTATTCTTCAGATTGTTGGACTGACCTCTTTCTTGTGGTCTCTTTTACGCCAACTCTTACCCTCTCACCCTATGAAACCTTTTACCCTTAACTACACATGAAGAACGTCCCCTCCTTCGTATTATTCATACCCTCTCACCTCTAACTCAAGCACACCTTTATGCCTCTCCTTACCCTTTGACCCCACAATTTCCCTCACCTGTGTTTGTCCTTATTCATGGTTGACCTTTGCTGGAGAAGACAGTCTTTCAAATTCACTTGTTTCTTTGTTTCCTTCTAAGTTTTTATCTCTTAAGCCAAATGAAAATACAGTAGTTCTACCAAGACCCTGTAAAGGAGATTTCTCTTTATGTCTCTTCAAGGCCGATGCTGGAGCTTTATTTGTAAGGGCGGTCATGATCTGACAATGATTCTACCCAGCTATATCAAGCACCATACTTTGTGGGTTTTTGATGAGCGAAGGTCAGATCTTGTCTGGAAGTCGCGTCGTCTTTCAGCCATCCGCAGGAAACATATCCTCCTCTTTCAGTCAAGTTAAGCAGCATGTTTTCAAGATGTCATCTTGATGCTCTAATTCATATTCTGCTCACACCACACCGCAGAGATGAACCAAAAAATGACAGCAAATTAAACGATCCAAAAAAAAAAAAAAAAAAAAAAAATGCATCTGATGGTGTTTGTTACCCTAGAAGAAAATCCTCTACTGCACCAATTTTCTGGAAGAAATTTCAAATCCCACTTAGCTTTCATTGATGCATTACAGTTTGCTGGAAATTTTGCCTCATGACAGCGACATGAAAATAAACCATAGAAGAAATGCAGGAAATCAACAACTCTTAAACCTGATTAAGACCAAAGCAATCAAACTATAGGTGGTTTGAAAAAGCATTAAAGGTGCACTTGTGATCTTTCTCTCTTTCAAAAGAGGGAAAGGGAGGTGGGGGTGTTAGCGGAAAGAGCAGTGTTTCATCTAAGCAGACAGAACGAGACCAAAAGAAAGACAGGAGAAAAAAAGATTAAGAAGGTAGATGTTGAATTAACCTGCTTGTGATTGCTCTCTGTCAGAGTGGCACTAGGGCCAGCAGCGAGAGGCAAATCGTCTGTGATGGCCCTTCCCGCTGTTCCCCCTTTGAAAGACACAGATCAAACGCACCCTAGTCACGGGCCCTTGCAGCCCCTCGCGTCGGATTGATTGACACCCGAACGTCTCCGCCGCAGCTCTGTCGTTCCATATCACTCTCTCTCTTCCCCTCTCTCTCTCTCGCCGTCTTCCCTTCTTTATTCAGCGTCGCACTTCGAATTAAAGCCCTTCTCAAGGATGAAAGCAGAGGTCCTTTGCAAACGAAGGAAGAGAGGGAATTAGACCCAGCAAGTGATGGAGGGGAATGATGATTAGAATTTGAGGAGAGAAAAAAAAAGAAAAAAAAAGGAAGAAAGAAAGGAGGTTAGATATGTGAGGGGAAAATGTTGCTGATAGGACACATTTTAATAAAATGGTAATGACAATTGTCTTCCTTGTGCGATCTGCAGAGAGATATGCAAGGAAAAGAAGTGGCGGTGCCTGTGTGATCTCAGCATAGATAGCACTGCAGCAGAACTAGAGCTACAGGTACCTCAGAGTGCTGAGACTTTGTTAAATTATCCCTCTACTAGAACTTTCTCTCTAGTTAAAATGCTGCTAGTACACTGTGACTAGTGCAGCTTTGGGAAATGGTATATTTCCTTCTTTCTCTGCTATCTCCCTCCAGCGAGGTCAGCTGTAGTTGCAGGGCAGTGGCTTTGTTGAATCAACCTCCTGTCCACTTAAGTACCAAAAACGATGTTACACACACACACACACAAACACACACACACACACACACACAGGTGGGAAGGCGCCATTAGCTTTGTCAGAGCATCTTCATTCCGCTATTTTTAATTATGAAATATTTCCCTAATTTTCAACCAAGGTTATAATTGCACATCTTCAGGGCATAGAGATCAAATGCTTTGTAATTAGCTAACAGCGACTTAGTACTTGGATCTGCTGCTTAGTGCCTAAAAAGATAAAACAAATAAATAAATAAACTTCTTCAAGGCATTGTTGCTGCTTTATGCAGATTCTATTTTCCTTAATAATGCATGATGGATGGTTACTGTAGAGGGCTAGAGGAGACCTGGCCTTGTAAGTGATGATCTTAATACACAGTTACAACCACAGGCAAATTCATTTGTTTGCATATATTTTTCCTTATTAAACAAATCTGTAAACAAATATGGGTTTCGATGGCTTTTACTTAAGTTATGCATCTGTGTGCCTCCCTGGCTCCCCCTCCCTCGCTTTCACCTTCTGTTCATCATGTAACATTGAAACATTACTCTCCGGAGTTTTACTTGCGTATTGTGTTGCAGCAGCGTGTTGGATGGTGGAGGACAGGTGTGTATGTCATGCAAATGTGTCCTGCTATCCCAGCGCATATGACACCGTGTCGACGTCGTGAAAGAAGCCACAGACACCAACGATAAAATCAACATCTGTTTCTAATAACAATGTGTTATATGTGACACGTTTTCTATGTGGGAAAAATATGTGAAAAACAAAACACAATGCATCACAGTTCTTTGAAGAAAAAACAAAAAACAAACACCTATAGGACATCAAGTCGTCAGCGTTAGTGATGAACCGGCGTCTTTGTGTCACATTCCTTATGTTGCATTCAGATGATAGGCATTAATGAAAAAAGTAATTCTGTTCAGCGTGATGTAAAATCAGATGAAGAGGGTGACTCGTCGTGCTGTCACGGCGTAGATTTAGTTGCTTTGAGTTTATTGTCTTATTTGAGACAATAAGGAATTTGCAGCCTTAATGAGAAGCCAATAAATGTTTCTACCAATAAAGAGGAGAGCAAACAATGGTTGTTATAGTCTAAGTAAAAAATATCAGTCATCACACTGAAAATACATCAGATAATATCGATCAGATACTTAAGATCTGATGAATATGGCCTCAAACACGAATGAATAGTACGTCTGTCTTTTTAACAGTTTCTGTTTTTGTACCTTTTGTTATTGTGTCTCCGTTTTATCCAACCTCAGCAAGTCTGCATGTTCAAACTTGAAGATCAGGTCAAGCCGTGTGTTGGGGTGTTAATTGGCGTATTCCCTCTTGGAGGAACACCTTTCAGCTTATCTGATCCTGAATGACTCACTTTGAGGACTGAAGTGGGTTGTTTTGAACTCACCACTCTTCCCTCTACCCTTAAAGGTCCCTCTCTTGGACCGTTGCTCCGCGTTTCATACCTACTTCTTTCCATCTACACGTTCCACATGCGGTCTAGCTTGAGATATTACAGTTGAGAAGTGGCTGCTCGGTGCGCATGTGTGTCCCTGGAGAGATGCGATGTGTGAGTGCGTTTTGGGAGGTTAGCTGAGCGGGTTTAGGGAAAAACATACTCCGTCGGTTGCATGAGTCTAAGTAAACCAACACCAAAACCAAGCCAGGGCCGAGCAAGCAGCAATTCCTGCATAATGACCTGCTCCAATGAGCGTGAAAACTCTCCCAACTGGCTGCATTTATCACACATCAGCCAAAACAAACGGCCTTTTGTTTATCCTCTCCTTCCATTCCCTTCCCTTCCTGCTGGTGCCAATCTGAGAAGCCTCCTCTCAGCCGTTTAGTGGCCAATCAAAGCCTTGACTGGCATGTCCTGTCCAATCCGTGCTGCAACAGCAGGTTTCTGCCTGCTTTGAATGTAAAGTGATGTCTACATTGTGTTCGTGCCACCTTTAGGCCATCACAAACAGATTCTTTCACATGGTAAGTGATGACTTGAAGCGTAGTGTCATTGTCAGATAGGGTCAACTTCTACCTCTATGTGAGCTTCTGGACAAGTTCTGTCAGTGTCAGAAAAATTGAGGCAGATTAATGACATTTGATATCTACTCCCTGGAGTTGCAATGGCAGGGTTATGTTAGGTGTGTGCTTATGTTGCACTATTCTAAAAAAAAAATTGCTGATGGTCTGTGTAGGGCACAGCGTAACAGTTGCACAGCGTGACAGCAGCGCAAAAGGATCAAATTGTCTGCACAGGTTTTTAGTCAAATATTACCTTTTGATAGTGGCATTTGCAACATGATAAACTGAGTGTTCAGTTGTTGTGCAGCCATATCTTTACAGTAGGCGCAACATGGTTTCAAAAGTTCAATTTTGACAGTTTTATATCTCAGCATGCTTTAAGTATAGTGAATAAACGAAACAAACAGTCCAGTTTAAAGACCGAAGCAACTTTTCTTGGAAAGCTATGATGTTTTTGGTTGTGATGCACTACTCCAGCTCCCTGCTTTAGTTTCCTTTTCTTTTACAGAGCAAATCATATGATTTCAATAGTGTGTATATTATATATATATATATATTTTAGCAAAAGCACACTGGTTGTATCTCATATATTTGTATGAAAACGTGAATCTCTGGAGTATGCTTTTATATGAGTGTACAGTACATACGCAGAAACACACACAGAGACACACACAAACACCTCCTGTGAGTGACGTGTAGAGAGGATGCCTGCGGGCAGGGCTGCTCCTCACGTATGGGACAGTGAATATGGGACCAGACAAGCCGCCGGCTCCTATAAAGCCTCATCCAATTCAATCCTCCTTCTCCCTCACTTCAGACACACTGTACATATCCAGCTAACAGCTAACAGCTAAGCTGCCTGAGAAAAGACAGAAAGACAGAAATAAAGGAAGACGTAGTCATTGATGAGAAAGGTGAGTAAAAAAAAAAGAATACCGAAAAGATAAGAAAGAAAAGCAGAAAACGTAAATGAGAGCAAGTTGTCAGACAAGGCCAGACTGCTGATTTTGACTTTCAGCCCTGCTTGCCCCATCTTGACCTTAACTGAGTCAACACAGCTCCTAGTACCAACATGTTTTCCCTGATGTACACCCTCATAGGCTGGAGTGCACTTCTGAGATCTCTACCACGACCTTTGCCCCTTTTACTGTGCCAAGAACCCTTGTCTCCCTCCTTTGCTTCTCTAGCCGCTGCGTGTCGTCCGTTTGGTGGCTCTCCAAACGCTTCAGCGTCTCTGATTACCAGCAGGCTCAACTTTCCCAACTAAACAACCAATTATCAGCGCTTTAGCCAAGCCCAGTCCCATGTTTCCTGATACAGTGGCCTATTAGGGCCCCTTATTTCTCCCCCAGCATAATTGAATCCCCTGGCTGCTCATCAGTGGGCTAATTTAAGCCAATGTGCAGAGTTGGTAATCAGAGGGGCTGCCTATTAGACTATCAGACCCCAATTAAGTGCCCTCTTATTTCCAACATAACAAGCCACTATCACTACTGCTGTTATTGTATTTACCTCTTTATTGGCCAGTTTTGTTTGGGTAAATATGCGGTCTGTTTGGAGAGCAAGAAGAAAAAGAGGGGAAAAAAGTGGAAGAGAGGAGTTTCAGTGTTTTTAAAAAGATACACTTGTAGGTGGAGAAGAAACTAATTAGGGTGACGATCCAGAGGCCAAAGATCTGACTATTTTCTACTGTGATGGATAAAGCTCAGTGGTTAGGATGTTTCTGTCCCGACAGTCTCTTACTGTGAAAACCCTGTTAGTGTTCATCATGTGTCGTATGCTATTGATAGCACTACAGCAGCAGCATTAAAAAGGTTTGGGCAATTTTAGGATTGTATGGACTACTTTTAAACCGCAGAGCAAGAGTTCGATGTAAAAACACATCTGCCTTATGTCCAAAATCACAAATTTAGTGATGAAACTGCTGATGGTAATTCGAGTATTACCCAGAGAATGCCTGGCCCAATCTGTTGCAAAGATTTTTTTCACAACATCATTTGGGTTCAATGAGTGCACATGTCACCAGCATCTTGATCGAAAATGGATGGGCAGCGCAGTCTTTAACACTTAAAAAAAAATTCAAACATCTATCTCTGGCCGCCACTTTGAGTCTGCCAAAATCTGATGTGGCTTTAACTTAACTAATAGATATGAAATGGAAAAAAAGTTCAGAGATGAATGCCTTCACCACCAGCACCTCTTTCTGTCCTCTCACAAGTATAGAATATCTCACTTTCCCCCCCCCCTCCCCTCTTTTCTTGTTCTCCTTCCCCTTTTTCTCTCTGTCCTGTCTTGGTGACTGGTGCAGTTGAGGGGAGCCAGAGTGTGAAAGAGGCCCACAGAGGGCTGATGAGGACTGTCTCAGCAAAGCATGTCTCAAGTCTGGGACTGTGTTTCTGCAGCATTTGAGTGGGTGTGTGTGTGTGTACATATACTGTATATGTGTATGTCTATGTTAGCGAGAAGTAGTCTGGATGCGTGTCTCAAAAGTCTAAGAGTGTGTGTTTAGTGTTGGTGTCGACTCCCCATAGCCTAATTAAAGGGCGAGGAAAGCCACTCACGGGTAGATTAAACCTAAAAGGGTAAATTAGCACTCAAAAGGGGTGTGGCAAATTCACACATACGCACAGGCCATGAAATCTCTTCTGACACCTGTGAAAAAAAGGGGAAAAAAAGGAGAATAAGGAGGATGGAGAGAGGGGGAAACTTCTGTATTTCCATAGCAGAACTCTGTGCTGTATATTAGCTGAGATAAGGATCTGAACAGGGCACTTTTTAAAAAATTGGAGATCAGGGTTTGAGTGGCTGTTTGTCTTCATTGTGTGCATGTGAGGGTTGGCTGATCAACATGAGAACATATCTATTTTATTATTATTTGTAATATAATTTCAGGACAGCAGGAATGTCTGGCCCCTGCAGCAACATCTTCCTCTAGAAACAAGGTTCTTGTTACTCAAGATGATCCACAAATCTCACTTTTTTACAATTTTCATTGACAATTAATGTCTACCAAATATAAAAACCATGAAAATTGTCGACCTTCATTGATTCATTCATTGTTTTTCATTAAGCACGGAGGGGACTGAATTTAATTTTTGACTTTGGTGACCTCTGATACCCATTGGCAAAGGGCAGAAGTGTGGCATGTGTAGACATGATGAGTGACAGATGAGTGTCACTTCATCGGTCACCTCGTTTCACGTAAATATCCCACAATTCAACAGCGTGCATCAACGCCTTTGGCTATACTGATATCTCTATTTAACTGTTTCCCCGTGTGTTTTTAACCCCCTTACTCTCACTTTATCTGTCTTTCTTCTTCTCTCTTGTGCTGCCGTGTCTTTGTGTGTGTGTTATGATGTCTTACCATTTGGGTGATATGTGTCTGTGTGTGCAAGCATGTGTGTGTGTGTGT
This sequence comes from Thunnus thynnus, assembly GCF_963924715.1. NCBI lineage: Eukaryota > Metazoa > Chordata > Actinopteri > Scombriformes > Scombridae > Thunnus > Thunnus thynnus. The sequence continues at coordinate 25,468,303 of NC_089526.1, forward strand.
TGAGAGTGAGTGATGTGACTCTGGGCCAGCAGCTGAGCTCTGCCATGCTATCTGTCTGTCTATCTGTTTGCCAGTGTGTCTGTTGTCTCTTCTGTGTTCTCTCAACTCTGTTTGACTGCTATCAGACAAGTGTGTTGTTTGAGAGCGTGTGTGTGTGTTGTGTGTGTGTCTTTTTGAGGTTGTGTACATGTCATCTGTCAGTGTCTTTCTCCAGAGTGAGACATCTAACAGAGAATCTCAGCTCGACACAAACACACATACTGTATAAAGATGCATACACACACACACACGGTTTCACACAGAACTTCATCTCCAATCTTATAGTTCTATGCCCCAAGGACTAAGTGTGTATGTTTGCACGTATAAGAGATTTCATGTGTATACACACACACACACTCTTGCATGTCTTTCTGTTTGTGGGTGTAAGAAAATAGATCTTGGTTCTGTCACAGCTGGGCCTGCAGGCATAAGGGGCCTTAACGGATGTCTCTCTCAGTGAAACACACACACACTTTCTTTCTCACACACACACACACACACGCACACACGAACAGGTCTCAGACCCCTCTTCCTCCTGGACTCGCAGTGAGGAATACAGATTCAGGCTCCTCTCTAGATAGTGATCAGCCTCGCCGTGGCTTCAGAAATGCTATCTTCACCGGGCGGCTGAATTGATAATACTCCCCCCTACGCATTTTATTACAAAGGCCCAGTTTGTAAAAAGGTAATCATTTACTGTTGCTACTATCTCCCCTGAGCCATACATCTTCTGTCTTCACAGGACAAAGTTCTCCCGCTGCTACCGATGCTGTTTTTTCATTTTTTTTTTTTTTTACTTTGCCAGTGGGTTTGTAGACGGCGACTTTTTAGGTTTATCACCTCCTGCCGCCTTAGAGTTTTACACATACAACAACCCACCTGCGAGAATTAGATCTTTTCTTGTTAAATGTATGTGTTTTGTGTTAGTATTTGAATGTATACTGTACGTGGGCGCTCGGTGTTTGTATATGTGTATGTAGGGGACAGACAGGCTGAAAATGACAGTGAATGAAGGACTAATCCCTTTGGGCACATAGCGGAATCCAATACCAAGTACCAAAATCTCATCATTTCAATTATCATATTTATCATATTTATTCATTTTCTCCTAGCCAGGCTTAATGCCGTCTCTCTCTCTCTTCCCCGCCCTCTCCCTCTCTCACAGCTCCTTCTTCTGTACATTAATCTATTTTTTCCCTCCATTGCTCTCTCCACTGGCGACATGTGAGCCTGCCAGTCATGTTGATTGACAGCACTCAAGTGGCCTACGGAAAAGCAGCTCATTTTTTCTTTTTTTTTTTTTTTCTCCCCCCTTTTTGGTCAGACGTTGTGCTGGAGATGCCGGGGCCTTATCAGGGAACCCAATTTATTGCTGTTTCTCTGGGCAAAAGGGGTTGCCACTCACACTGACTGACAGCTCTCAGATTTGCAGGCTGCAGTGTAGGGATTTCCTTTAAGTTGTTATGTTTTTCTATTTTTTTTTTTTTCCTTCAGATTTGCCCTCGCACTGGCGGAGATTATTCCACCGCACATGGACGTACGTACACAGTTTACACACATACACGGAGACGTAGCGGATAGATCAGCTGCGCTCCCTCGTCTCCAAACCGTTTTGTTTTTCGTCTGACCTTGGCAGTGGTTTTAACTGACGGACGGCAATCCGCAGTCCTGCTCACCACGCACCAGGCCGAGTTCAGCCTTGTGAACATCTTTGTTTGGGTAATTGTTTTATCCTTAGGAGAGGGATGGGTGGTAAAGTAAATAAACTGTGAAAAGAAAAACTCACTTGTGTCATGCAGGGATTGGTATTTCTCTTGTTTTTGTATGCAAGTGCAAAAACACACTTGTTTTCATTGCAAAGAACATTAAATGAGGGAATGTGGGCACATGAATGAATTTATGTTCTCATCTCATCTGCGTGTTTTTACATTTCCCTCCCTGTCTGTGTGTGTATGAGCGAGTCTCTGGGCACACGCGTGTGTGTGTGTGTGTGTGTGCGCGCATGAAAATGTTTGCCTTCGTTTGATATGCATTTGGAAACACATCTATGTATGTCATCATGTGCAAGTTTTTTTTGCATGTCCCTGTCTATGTATGCATGTAATGCCAGCATATGTGTGTGTGTGTCAGCTCCCATGCGTATGCATTTGTGTGTGTATGACCTCCGAATCCTGAGGCTTATCGTGGCGGTGTTCCACATTATTGATAGCGAGCGGAGATATCGACAGGCCAAGCGCCGGCAGCTTCCAGCAGCGCCGGCAAGCGGGATGGGACTTTGATATGACATATTGTGCGTCTCAGCACAAGCCATAAATAATTCTGACACGTTTTTGTATGCATGGGAAAGTCCTTGATTCAGCCTCCCATAAAAATAAACTTCTATTATGGAAGGTATTTGTCAAGTGGGTGCGTGATGGATGGCCCGGCGTTTACCCCGTGGCAGGACGATGGGTTATGGATGCCCGCCGCCCCTTGCTGGGGGAGGAGTCGCACCCAGCAACGCTGACACCAGAGTAATTACTGCCCTCCTCACCACGGCAACGGAGGGAGGGGAGTGGAGGAGGGATGAGGGCAGAGAGGTGGGGGGGGGGGGGGGGGGGGGGGGGGTGCTTTATACACACACCTGCACCTCCCTCCCTCTCGCCACGCTGTCCTGTAACGTTACTGGCGTAAAATGACAAGGGTGATGAAGGCTGTGAGAGCAGTGATGATTGGACACAGATGGAAGGATGGACGGATAAGAGGGATGGATAAATAGATTTGTATTTTGATTGATTGATCGGGGAGACAGCCTTTTTCATTCTTCATTAAGATGTAACTTTTCATATTTTTTTAACATTACATATACTGCCAACATATACTACCATATACTGCCTCGATTACGATACAAATTTGATCCTCTTGGTATCAAATTTTTTCTTGCCTTTATTTGTTTCAGAGCTAAAATGATTAGACAGTTAGTTGATAAGTATATCGACAAAAAATTAATCAACAACAATTTTGATGTGAGGATTTGCTGCTTTGCTCTGTTTAATATCAGTGCAACTGATTTCCTTTGAGTTTTGGACACTTGATTGGGCAAAGCAAGCTATTTCAAGCCGCTGCTTGACATTTGATAGACTTAATTAGTTAGTCAGAAAAGAAGATATTAAAAAGAATCATTCATTGCAGGCCTTATTTGTTTACTAAAGCAAATAAATATATTGCAAGTGATTTGTCTGTGACAGTCTGCCATTACCAACGACCCTGAAGGCTTCATATTTTGTGCTGGAATAACAGAAACCACCTCAAGTTCATGTAATGTGATGTTTTAATGGGATCCAGTTGATTTTCCCTCCATATCCAGGCTTGTTCACAATCTAATCATGAAGCATTTAAGTATTTATTGATTGACATTTGACTTTATTTTCAGCTAATACACTCACATATAATAATATGCCTCGCGATGAATTCTTTATCTTTTATTCTTTATTTGGATCCCTATTATCTACATGTAGATTGAGTTTGATATTAGTTTTGCAGAGAAAGGTTGTGCAGCTTGATCTGAAAAGAGAAAAGAGGGCTTTAGCAGGGCAATGGTGTGTGTGTGTGTGTGTGTGTGTGTGTGTGTGTGTGTGTGTGTGTGTGTGTGTGTGTGTGTGTTTTAGTTTGCATACATTCACAAGCTTATGCCCATGCATTCTCATGCTCAAACACTTATGAATATGTACAGGCATTTGTGTGTGCTAATTAGTGCATGTGTTGCGTGTTTGTATGTCAATCTGTGGGCCCAGCAGCCAGATTGAGCTAAGGCTTCGGTGCCATCTGAGGAAGAGGAGGAAGGTAGGCGTGGGGTGAGGAACGTGTTAGGGATGGGTGCTCTCTTAACCGCCACTACCCCACTACCCTGCGTGGGTGTGCAGGTGGGGCGGGGGGTCGGGGAGGTCAGGGTGGCGGGCACAGTGGCAGCCCGTCAGTGGGAGTGACACCTGTTCACCACTGCCCACCCCTTCATCCTTACAGCTGCTCCGCTTCCTCCGCCTCAACCTCTTCCTCCCTTCCGTCTTTGTTGCCTTCCTTCTCCTCCTCCTCCTCCTCCTTAGCAGGCAGCGTGGAGGAGAAGCTCGTCACAGCACACCGGGGAACAGTGAGTAGGACCGGTCCAGATGTTCTTACATGCGGGGAAGGAGGAGGGTTTTGTCAGGACACGAAAACAAATTCTGACAATTACCGTAACATCAGCAGATTGCCTCAGTGCCACTAAGGCTGCTGTTTAAGTGAGATGATTGGTACAAGATGGTGTGTGTAAGTCGACTGACACCCATGCACATACACATTCAGTCCTCAAAAGCACAGGCAAACATAGACCTAGAATTAGTTTTCAGTACAAGTCGACAGTTTATCTAGTATGAAAAACAGAAATAGACAATAATTCTATTTTTATTATTCAAATGATGCAACTTTTTTTTAACAATGCTAAAGTTAAACATTGTGTGTGTGCGTTTTGAACAGCAGATGAAGTTGTGATTAGAGTTGTGTTATTGTCCCAAACTATACACTTACTGACAATCATACATCCCTGTTAAAGGAGTGTACAGTCATTTTCCAAGCCGGTCCAGTGATCCAAATCATCAAAAACACCACCGCAGTCACACTTTTCTAACCTTTAGCAACCTTTAACAAGAAGAATAACTTGGTGATAATTGCAATGCAAACATTCACTGATGAACAAAAATGAGAAAAAGTATTCAGGTCTTTTTGCTTTTTTTTCTCTTCATAAATCCATCCATCTTTGACTTTAAAGGTCACATATTATACTCCTTTTTAACAAGTTAATATAGGTATCTTAGGTCCCCAAAACATGTCTTTGAAGTTTTTTGCTGAAAATGCCACTGATATCATGCATTCTAGCATGCTGCTATACCCCTCTGTTTCAGCCCTGTTTTCCATGGGCTGTTTCTGAGTCTATGCAAATGAGCTGCTGTTCCCCACGCCCAACTCAGGAACTGGTTGCGGCTTTCTGACCATGATACAATGCGAGATTATATGACCGCAACAGGAGAGGCCGAGGTTAAAAAGCCTCTACTATGAATACTATATTCTACTATGAATACTGTTCACAGTATTCATAGTAGAACTGCAGTAGTGCCACTAATACTAGTACTACAGTAACGCTAAGTGTATCTGTGGATCAGAATGGACATATTAACCTCGGCTTGACTTTACACACACTTAACACACTGTAGCGGGCCACTACAACTTTATGGTGTGAGCAAGTTAGCTGCTGGGTGCTAATCCAAGTTACACAACGTTGCCAAGCAAAGGAACTCCTGCAGTCTGACCATTTCTTTTTCACACGTGTATCATTACCTTCATGGCATGTCTATCAAGTACATTTACAAAGCGTTACAGCAACAACATACACATACCAGCGAGGCTAACAGAGCGGAACAGGCTAACATGAAACAACAAAGCTAGCTGAGCTAGCGCTGCAGTTCAAAGTTCCAAAAAAAGCAACGTGAAAAAACAGTTACCACCATCAAACCTACTACTGTCATTATTCAGTTGGCTTCAAATGAGGCTTAACATTCACACAGTTTCTCTTGACTGTCCCTCACTAGTCACTAGTCCAGCACAGCTAGACATATTAGCCACGCAATATGCTAACACCAAGTTCAACAACATAAAACATGGCAAACTTACAGCTTCAAAGTTTGAGATCGGGTCACGGACTGCTGGTGTAAATCCATCACATACACATACATACAACAGTTTCCCAGTCGTTGTGGTGACATTTCCATCAAAAATATAGTGAAATGAGTGGGTCTTCATTTCCTCAGATGATGGGAGGACATTAAGACTGTTGTGTTGGTTCTTGCAGCAAACAACAGAACTTTGATTCAGTTCAAAAGTTGATTCCGTAGGTTTCATTGGGTGAGGACTGTTTTTGCACACACATTTACTGAAAGATGGAGCAGGAGACAAAAAGAGAGGATGGTCTTTTCTCATAGTTTGGGGTTCTCAAGACACACCAGGGACACATTTATGTTGGAAAGACATGAAAAAGCACATTTTGCATAATATGTGACCTTTAATTATTTTGATTCTTTTGCATGATGTGCACCCTTAGGTTTGAAGTTTTATGTCAAGCTAAATAGCTGCTACACATTTACCTTCCACCACATCTTTGCATACAAATGCAGATTGAGGCAGACAGCATTAAGACATGCTTGTTTGCATGGATCGGGCCTTGTTTAACCTAGTAACCCTCTCCCAAGGTCCAGATAGGTGGACTGAAGCTGCTGTCGGCCGCTACAGATGGGGGGTCAGGGAGAAGAACAGGCCTCGGTCAATAGGCTTAGAAGACCATCAGGGACTATTGATTGTGGCGGACAGTGAGGCCAGCTCTGCACTAATTGTTTCTTTACCAGCCTGTGGCAAAGACAACAGTCACGGGCAGGGACTCATGAATCTTACATCTGTTTTGTTACGAAAGCACCGGGAGTTAATAGCCTTTGATTACCGAGGGGTTTGTGAGTGTGTGTGTGTGTGTGGTTGCAGAGAAGCACATGTAAGAATGTGTGTAATGTATGTAAGAGTGAATCAGGGGCGTAGAAAATAATGGACAGATTTACAATATATTAAACATTCATGCATTTGTAAGTGTTGGATTTTACTTACTTTTTAATATCCTTTTAATGCAACAGTCAGGTAGATTATATTTTTGATCACTTTTATTATGTAAAGCACATCATGAGAGCCAATAACATCAAAATTTAGTGTAGAAGAACATGAAAATGAATTGTATGCGGACGTGAATTTCTACTGTGATCAAAATGCATTCATAATATTCTAATTTTAGGTAATGAACATCAGTTCGAGTAAAGTGATGTCAAGTATTTGTACCAGTTTTAAAGGTCAATGTATATCACAATCAAATTAACTGTGATGCTGTGAAAAAAAAGACCATGGATGTAAGTTGATGGTGTGTATCAGTACTACATTTCCCATAAACCCTGTTGTTTCTTAACTTCTAGGAACAAGTCAAATATGTAAGTTCAACTCGAGGAGTAGCATCCTCTTGCTTTTCTGTGCCATAAAGCAATGTAGCAGGACATCCCGATGACACATAATGCAAAATGTTGCAGAGAGGGAGGTGAACTAGTTTTCCGCTTTTGTCTTGTTTGCTTGCAGTAATCACATTACTGTCTCAAAGTTAAGGTGTACTTTGAGTAAGTGCTTTACCTGAAATCCCTTTTCCACACATCAGTCTGAGTTATATTCAAAATATAATCAAAATATTTTAGTGCCTCGGCTCGCTGTTGACACTGTGATACAAATAGATATTCTGCTCACCCGCACACACCCGCCCTCCTTGATTTCTGTCCTGCCAGTATCAGTTTTACTGGTGTTGTACATCTTGCTGGGATTTCAGAGGGCAGTGTCATGTACAGGAGTCATATCTGCTATTCTAACCCCGCCGCAGTGGCCAGACCGAATTCAACTGCGTGTGGTTTGTTTATTGCGTACAGCAGCAGAGTTTGTTTGTGGCCGGCTGTCAGAGCGGCCGGCCTGTTGTGATGAAAGACACTTGGACCTTCCCATCCATTTCACATTTGCTCCAATCAATTATTCAACAGGACAGCCAATTAAAAATGAGGGAGAGCGGTCAGGGCCTCGCCCCCCGAAGGCCGCCACTAGACAACTCTCTCCGTGAATAATTGGTGCAATTAATTTAGCATTGAGCAATAAAGGAGTTCTCACTCTCCTCTCTCCCTCTATCTCTCTCTCCTTATATACTGCAAAGCCTCTCAACACACCAGTCATTACAGACACACATAACAACAACACACACTGCAGCAGTAATAATAGTAGAACATTCATGAACTATTGTACAACACGCAGAGATGCAGGTGAGGCCATAGCTTCCAATTGCAATTTGCCCTCCTTTGTATTTATAGCTAATGTTTATCAATTTTAAGAACACCATAAATCTTCACAATATCATTTCTAGTACACAGCTTAGTAAGTCATTTTGTTGAATATTTTAACAATAATCAAAATGCATAAAATTGAAAATGTAATACTGTTCTTTATATATAAGTGTTTGCTTTACAATGATCACCAGCTAGAGATAATTTTAGCTTGTTATTTCCCAGCTATATCACTAGAAATGTAGTCACAAACACTAACAAAAACACAGCTGTGCCCTCTGAGAGACACACACACACCCACACATTCATAGGACACAGCAGGAGGGAATCTAAGCTAGATTTCGAGAACTTTGGTCAGGCTGTAAATTATTGCCATACAAAGACATTATTCCATTTACTTGATTCTATACATTTCTCCCTCTTATTGTCCCTTATCTGCAATTATGGTTAATTTGCTGCTGCCCTCATGAGATGGTGCCTGTACCAGTAATGGCACCCACGCCAGACACACACACACGCACACACACACACACACAAACACACACACACACAGTAATAAGAACACTCAGGAGGAGGGTAATAGTGACAGCTGAAGTCCACAACAGCTTTGATTTATTCAATCACAGCAGAAGTATTATGACGGACCGAACACTCTCCCCTCCTCTCTCTTCTGCCCCCCCCCCAATCACACTCTCTTTATTGATCAATCTCTAAATCCTGTTATACCCCCCTACCTCCCCCCCACCCCCCCACCACGAACAACCCCCACCCATCTCTTTTGATAGCCAGATTGACAGTTGAGTAATTTCACTGTCAGTGCTGACTGACGCATGGTAATGGGAAGACGTTTCAGAGCGGCATTACAACACAAAATAATTTCCAATTTACCGCTCATCAAAAGCACCCCTACAAAAACAAGAGAGCAAGGCAGGGATGGGTAGAGAGAGAGGAAAGGAGGGAGGAGGAGGTGAGGGGAAACACAACAGTGGATTTATGGCTTCAATTACTGATATTTCACATTTAGTTTAAAGCGACATGTTTTTGTAATGTGACAGGCTTCACTGGATTTGAAAACCTCTTCAGACCTCTCCACTCTCCTCTTCTTCTGTTTTTTTTTTCCTCCCTTTTCTCTCCCTTCTTGCCGTGGAGATAATGAAAGGGCGAATCGAGGAGGTGGTGGTGGTGGTGGTGGTGGGGTGAGGGGGGGCGTTGGAGAGGAGGTTGAGGAAAAGAGTGATAGCTGTGACTCCTGAGCCTCTTTAGAGAGGGAGGAAGACGAGGCCCGGATCTTTGATGTAGATGGATTTGACTGACTCACCCCATCATTCACTGCGTGGGCCTCAATTGAATAGCTAAAGCCTATATCCGACTGTTTTAAAGATCTCTGTAGCTTACCAAATCGTGCCCAAATTATCGGGTGCCCCACACACCCTGATCCCAAATACCCAGAGAAGTCATCTTTGACTGATTTAGTTTTGCCCCCCGCAAGCACTCTGAGCCTGGTGTTTTTGCAAACAATATTAGTGATCACTGTTTAATTGCTGCAATTAGAAATGCCAAAATTCTCAAGTACAAGCCTCGTTTTGTTATAAAACAAGATATGAAGCACTTTTGTGATGATTTATTTTACCATGACTGGGGAAAAAAAATCAGTCTCATTGATGATGTTGAAATAGCTTGGAAACTTTTTTTTATGATTGGTTCTCGCATATTGTGGATAAACATGCTCCTGTTCAAAAGTTTCGAGTGAAGGGTTTTCCCCTGACCTGGCTAAGTTACTTCATGAAAGAAATTTGCCTTGGGTGAAGGCAAGGAAAACAGGGACTGAGGCTGATTGGCTCCATTTTAGGCTACTCCATAACCGTTTCACCTCATTTACCAGATGAGCCAAGTCTGAAATTTTATCTGTCTGCAACAACTGACAATTTGAATAATCCCAGGAAATTCTGGAAAGCTATCAAATCTATTTCAGCCACCGATATCGTAATGAACTGCCTCCTTGCATTGTTAAGGACACCACATCCATTTCTGAGAGATCTGCCATGCTGGAATGTTTCAATGAGCACTTCATTGCCTCTGGTTCCCTGTCTAACCATTCCTCGTCTTTAAAAACTTTGCCTTCGTCAGACATGAGAGCTGATTGTATTTTTGCTCAGCCCTTTTATTTTGTTCCTTTCTCTGTTGATGAAGTTGACAAAGCTCTCGCTGGACACCAAAAAATCTGCAGGTCCAGATAATCTGGAACCATACTTTTTAAAACTTGCAGCTGATTCTATTGCTAAACACTTAGCAAGGATCTTTAACCTGTCAATCAAAATGTCAATCCCAAATATGCGGAAATCTGCCCATGTTCTCCATCTGTTAAAAGGGGGGATGATTATAGGCCTATTTCTGACTTAATCGTCTCATCGAAGGTCCTTGAAGGATTGGTAAATGATCAACTGAAGGAGTTCCTGAACGCTAATAATATCCTTTCATTGTACCACTCTGGCTTCAGGAAACAACACAGTACCATCACAGCATCTTTAGAGGATGTCAACGATATAATTGAGTCACAGTTAGGCCAGTGGAAAAATAACCAGAAAAACGTCCGCATTACTGTCCACATCAAACTTGTTGCTTATATCTCATCGCTTTACATCCTGCCAAGAGTGTTGGAGAGTGTGACATTCTCAGGATACATCAGATGAACACAGTTGACTCAGTTCCATGAAAAATCATAAGACAATAATTTAAACTCATCTTTAAATCACTGAAACCCTTCACGATGTCCATCCCCACCAGTCCTCTCTGCATCCTGATCCACCAACACCAGGTTACCAGGGCAACAGCCATATGCGTCTACTCCTTTATAACTGGTCTTGCCGAAGTAGCTCCTGAACTATCACTCGCTTAATTGCAGCATCTGTGGCTGTAATGAACAATGCAATGTGGTTGAACAGCATCATGACCTCTTTGTTCAAACGTGTTAGTTACATTCCATGGTGTGACCGTAAAAATCAGATTTCAGGTTTTCATCTCTACAGTTTAATATTCCTCAAATGTTTTTTTTTAAATGAATTTAATTCTATGTCAGTGAAATTAAGTATTGGTTGTTGTATTGGAGGAAAGTGGACTGAATCATAGTGATAACAGAGCTGAGCTGAGCTTTTATTTCACTTCGTCGTACTATTTAGTTAACTGCCTAAAAGATGTGATCACGTAAGGTTGATTGTCAGTTATCGGAAATATGATGAATTAACTCTCAGATGTATCATTAAATCTGAAAGGGATTCATTATGTTTCCCAGTGTTGCAAACCATCCACAAATGTCATCAGAGCACATTAAAACAAATGATAAAAGCTTTTGTACCTGCCATCTGACTCAGGTCTTTCACTCATATTGAATTTCTCCTCCCGCTGTGAAAAGTGTCTTTATTCTTTGCAATAGAGAGTTGTTTCTGAAACCCTCCTTAACCCAACTGCTCCTCCACAGAGCTTCTTAAAAGCACAATCACACAGCAGATAGAAGATCACCCGCTGTAGTAGTAACTTGTTACCTAGGTAATGAGAAGTTTGCTGGATACGGTGGGTGAATGACACATTGCTCATTAATCTTTAGCAAATGTCCCTCTGTTTATGCACATACATAGACAAATATTGCGAGATGTGTTTCTCATCTTGAACATGTTAAATATTGGTATGTAGATCAGCCGTCGTGGAAACATTTTTTGGATCATAGAAGTGTTAAAAGTGAAGGAAAATCAAGGTATAATCATGAAGGAGAGAATCTTTTAAGCCAGACTTTGAATGCGGAAGTCCTCCATTATCTATTTCTCCACCTCTTCCATTCACCTCGCCAGTGTTTCCGTCACCCTAGAACCACTCTGCCTTTTTTTTCCTCACCTGTGTCCTCTTATGCCAAAACTCATTGACATGAGTCACCACCCAGAGCGCTCTCCCAGGCAACACTTAGATTGTGTGTGTGTGTGTACACGTGTGTTTACTGTACTTTCCCCACCTCACAACCTACCCTCCACCCAGCTGTTCGCGGTGTCGTAGCAGAGATTGATAAGTTGATGCTAAAAGCTCTTTGTTTGAGGAGCCTCCTGGAGTGAGAGAAAAACACCACCTGCTTGCAACAGCATTATGAGAACGCGCACACACACACACACACACATACATACTGTACACACATGTCAGTCAGCGCAGAAGCTCTGGCAATGTTTGACAGTCAGCAGTGTGCAGGAGGGAGTCGAACTTAACAAAAGCCCGCAATTTTCCCAATATAATATCATGCCTCCACAGTGCATTCATATTAAAACCATTTTGTCAAGTGTTTTGAATTCATATTTTGATGCTGTTTGTTTACTGAAGATGATTTATACATCTCAAATTTCCCATTTTTATCGGATGCTGTTATTCTGTTCTTTGATAAACGCTAGCTAATACGATACAGGCCTCATATATGATCATATACTGCACCTCAGATGTGACAAACGAGTGCTTTCCAGTCGTTCCGTCAGGTTTTTAAAACATTATCAACACGAGTTTAAAATAAACACTGTCAAATGATCATTATCTGTTCAGCAGGGTACATGAGGTGATGTGTAAGCTACACTAATTGCTATATAAATAAAATAAACTTGAAACTTGAACTAATTAGCATTAATTATTCCAAAGAAAGCAAAGCTGCCTGCGCTGCATGTCTTTTCTGCTAGATGACGGTGCAGTGGCTTAAGCAAAGACCACCATCTATACAGATTAAGTTAACATGAACATGCAAAGACCATGAGTGCATGTTAGTAAGTGTGAATGCTTGTGTTACTGGACGTCACTATGTTTCTAGCTACTGTCTCTATGCCTGACTTTTCTGCAGCAGAGGCATGTCAATACATGCACATGGATGACATAGTAAAACAAAACAAAGCAAAAGTCAATGACTGCTTGTACTTAACATGTCAACTGTATCAGCATATTGGTCATACAGGCAAAACCATGTTTATAAGCCTACTGGCTGCAGTTTAGCTGGGCACAAATTATTTTGGGAAATGATTCTACTGGTAGTTGGGATCTACTGTAGTTCAATCTATTTGTCCAAAGTGAAACTCTACAAAATACAAACCAGATTCTTTGATTTCTTTGGTACCAGTGTAATAAGCATATTAAATCAAGTCTGCTGTCATTGAATTATTTTGTTTTCTCAGACCTTCAAGTCCACCGTAAGCCCTTACAGATGTGTTAAAATATAGTTTTGTATGTGTCCTCTTCTTCAGAGTTTCCCACCTACCCTGAGTGAAAGTCCTAATTACCGCTGTGGGAATAGGGTCAGTTTATATAAATTCAGAAAAGTAAAGCGGTTAAACTAAAACAAGATTCTTTTTGCTTTAGCTCCTGCATTGCTAGCAGTGATATGCAGTGTGCGGTCCAACGAGATGCCATGTGCTATCCCCCAGTGGATTTGCAATTTTTTTTTTTTCCTGCAGTGTCGGCTCCTGGCCTTTGGAGAGCATTTCTACATGAGCCCTCTGCTGCCAACGCCACACCACACAGACCGCACACACACACACACACACACACACACACACACGGACACATAAAGACATGGCCACCTCTGTTAGTCTTCACATTTGATGTTGCCAGCAGCTGTTACTGTGTGTTCAGCACACTTTATAAGGTGCATATGTCTGTGTATATGAGTGTGTGAGTATATGATATACGTGTGTGTGTGTATGTATGCTCATGTTGGTGCCATATGTCTCTTTCCCAGATATAGCTTCATATCAGCTCCAGAAAGCAAAGGAACAGAGCCAAAAGACTAACAGTCACCCACCGTACACTGCCGCTTACACACATGCCACTTACACAAGCACTCAGTAACAGAGGAAAACAAGATACCTCCCAATGAGGAATGTGGTTTTAAAAAAAAAAAAAAAAAAGGAAAAACAAAAATGTAGAAAGGTTTTTATGCATGCATGTGTGATCTCGTATGGTTTTTCTAGTTCTGGACCGTGACACTTTATCCGTCCTCTATTAGAATCCCTGAATCCAAACTTGTGGTATTCAATCATTTTGATTAAAAGCCGCGGTCTCTAACAGAAGTGTTGGGAGTGGAGCTGCACGGCGGCCCGCCACGTTTGAGAATTCATATATTTTCATAAACTTTTAACAATGTCAATGAGACACGTCTTCAATCTTTGGCCGCGCCACGGCGGGGCATTCAATCTTTCTTTAGCTTTTCGACAGAAAATTTGAATACGAGTGCAGTGTTATTAATGTGACAGTTCATATGGAGGGCTTCATGGGGGGATTTGTGAGGGGGTTTTTTATTAGTTTTGGAGACACTTGAAGCAGAGAGAGAAGGAAGGGGAAGAAACACGCTCTGTTAGGTCAAATACAGCTGGAGGGGCCTTCTCTACGTTCCTAGCTAGCAGTGACTTTAACATTTTAATTTTGCACGCCCAATTAACAGCACTAACTAACCAGAGACATTAATTTCTGCTGCAGCTTCAATATTAAAGAACCAAATACAATTTTTGGTCCTGTTGTGAATCTCTCATTTATTTATCATTTTGTTTTGCACCGCCCCACCTTCCTCAATATTTTTTTTATTGAATTGCAGTCAAATCAATATGAAACTAATGCTGATTTATTCAGAGGCATACCTAGCTCAGCTGTGACACAGTTTAAAGTGGTTGGTTTAGGGGAATATCAGCGGATTGTGCAATCAACAAAACTGATTTTGCCACTTGAGTGAGTTTATCTTACCTAAACAAACTTTAATCCTACTAATAATGAATAAAAAACAGATTTTTTTTTTGTGTGCATACATTCAGATGTCCAGGTTTATTTAAAAGTGACCCCTTCCAGTGAGAGATTGAAGCAGGATGACTTTGAGTGAATCACAGTTGGATTGATAGGAGGTTAAATTTAGCCTGATGCAGTATAGTGCATCTGATTGCCCTTGATGCCGTAAAGAGCAAACCCTGGCTAATATGAAATGTTTTGTCAATGCCAGATCAATGTGTACATCTTAAATGAACGCATGCTGGCTACATAATCCATAACAGTAGGTAGGGTAGAGCAGCACAGCACTGTATTGAGTGTCTGTTGTCTTTGACACATCTTTGGTGTCATGGGTGGTGCCATAAAGGCGCCTGAGAAACAGGCCAGTCCCCATTCATATAGCTTTTATTACCATTCTCTGGTTACATGCCATAATAACACAGGGCATTTTATCAGCATTAACTTCACCGGTGTAGATATCCATCTGTCAATATGCAAACTCTGCCTATTGACTTTGCTCATATTTATGGGACGTCCATGTGTTTGTGTTGTTGTGTTGTGTGTGTGTTTGTACCTGCATAGTGTTAGGGTAAGATTTCAACAACCTGACTGGATAGGATTGAAGTTGCCAATAGATGCTACATGTATCCTTTGAAATGCATTGAATCTCTAGAGAGTAAGTCTTTCCTGTAGGTTACCGATTACAATGATTAATAATTACAGCCAGTTCACCCAAATTTAGCAAAAATCTCACTTACCTTTAGTATGATCTATTTACACAGCTTTTGTTTTATGTGAACAAGTTTCATCATCTATCACTGAGATATCTGCAGCCACCCCGATACAATATGTTTGTCTTTTTGGAATTGGTGTTCAGGTTTTTCTGGATAATCCACAAGATTTCACTTAAAACAGCAACTTTCTACAAAAGAAATAGTCCCTATGAAAACTGTTGACAGGGTGTTGTGTGAATTATCCAAAGTTACAGGGACATTATATTTCCAGAAAGAACCACACATAAAGTTCCACTGTATTTGGGTGGTAGAAATCTTAGATGGATATCTGAAGACTTGGACAAATTAAATCAAAACTGCCGCATGGATAGACACCACATTTTGAATGAAGTGACCCTTTAAAGGCTTCCCATAGTCAGCCCCATATGCAATAGTTCAGATATACTACAAGATTGCTCTTTCTTTGTTAAAAGGCCAGTATCGACCCCTCATTTGCACCTGAACATGTGACCTTTTTTTTCATACTGTGTTGTGTGCATGTTTCAGTTAGTTGCACACTGTCTTTCTTTCCTTTTTTTTTTTTTTTGGTTGACTTGTGGACCCTCCCCTGCTCTGAGCTGAGTTTCTCCCAGCCTCTTCTGCGTATCACCGGCCTGTTGTCAGGAGAATGGATGGAGTCCGTCCCCCCCAGTGAAAACCTGGCCAGACACCGAGCGCTAACCCACTGGATAACAGATAGACACAGACACCCCACATCCCTTTTGGGGATTTGAAAGGGGGGTTTGGAGTCTGTCTGTGTGTGTTTTGTCTGTGTGTATGCTTGAGTGTGTGTGTGTGTGTTCCAAGAGCAATCCCGTGGTCGTTTGTAACCCTGGCACTCTCATAGCACCTGCTGCCCAACCCAGGCAGCCTAGTAATGATGCAGACTGATGATGTTAATAAGAAGAGTTGCCCCCCTCGGCTACAGAGCACAGGCAGGACACACACTTATCCACGAGCACACGGACATACATGCGCAAATATGCATACATGAGCAGACTGGAATAGAAACAAACAAATGTACATATAAGCATTTTGCAACATTCTCTTATCACACAGTTGATTCCTACACACATACAGTACATCACATCCACCTAGCGTATTCTTTAGGAAGCCTCTGTTTGGTTTGTTCGAGGTGGGAGGCGACTGAGCTGAGAAACACTACTTCCCTATCTGTACAGAGATACAGAAATAATAATGGAAATAAAAATGTGTTTGCACACGGCGAAAATCTTTCCGCTGGAAGGAAGAAAAGGGAATTATCACATATAGTGATGTCTTAATGCATGTAGCAATACTCTGTCTCTTTTTATTTAAGAGATAAACATCAGTAATTGGTGGTTGATATACGGTTTGCAGGCTGCATTCGCTACAGGTATATCTATATACCGCCGTTCTCTTTTAATCTGTGTGTGCGCGCACTGCGGTTTCACAGGATTCGAATGTTTGTTTGCGGTCCCGAGAGCTTAATCTCTTCTCTCAGTCATGATGCTGCTGTGTAGTAAAGCCCGGCTAGTACAGGTTGGTAGTTACTTTATGTCTCCCTCTGCAGTGTCTTCTTTTTTATTTTGCCTCACAATCCGGAAGAATTGATGGAGTCGCTGTGTTTATTCCGGCAATGTCAGCACAGAGCACACACAAACACTTTCACTCCGGCTCATTCTCTCTTTCTCTCTTTCTCTCTTTCTACTCCTCTGTCTCTCTCTCTCTCTCTCTCCCTTTCTCTCTCACGAGGTAAACATATTTTGCAGAAAAGCTGACGGAGAGCTTGTTTTAACAACCTCAAGGTCAGCAAGTCAAAGCCTGCAGTCGTCACGCCAGCCTCGCTGTGTGTCGGTGGCCTCTGTGTATGTGTGTGTTACAACAGTATGGCATCTCCATGGCAGATTTATACCTCACCGTGCACCTTCAATAATTCAATAACAGTGCCTGTGTCTCCTCCCCAGCTTTCAGTGTCATTATAGAACAGGGCTAAATGCCACCAGGCCTAGTCCATCTCTCCGTCGGTGTCTCTCTACTGCAGAGCCACGGTGCGCACACACGACGCACACACACACACACTCTGGTGCGCTCCTCTGCTTGCCCCACTTTTCCGTGGAGCCCCCACAGCTTAGCAGGCTGTCTCCTGTTGCAAACATTGCTAAAAGCTTGCTATATTTGTCATATTAGTGAAACTGTTCATCTCTAGCCACAACCTGGTTATTTTGATCAAATTAGACCCCTCCATTTCTCTTCTACACCAGTGATACCTTGCGTTGACCGCAATCGTATTCAACCATGATGAGCATCAAAATCAGTCAGTTCCGCTGTTCCCTCACCTCTTTTATGGCCTGTCGATGCCTCCTCCCCGCGGTGCGAGGCTGTTTTAACCCTCCTGACCTGTCTCCTAGCCCTGCTTAGCTGTATTCTGGACATCCGTGACTCCTCTGGTATTACGGAGCTCCTTCAATCTCTCCCATCGATCCAGCTCCCCCTCTGTTGCTATGTGCTTCAACCTCTCTCTGACCCATCTTCTACTGCCTCATAGTCTTGTCTAGTAATGTGCCCCGTGCAGTGCCCTCCCCGTGCATGTGTGTAGGCGTGTGTGCGCGCACGCATGTGTGTGTTTGCCGTTGACCTGAGTGATGAGTGGTGACCCTCTGGCTGGCGCCTGGCGTCCTCCTCACTCCTATTGATTAGATCTGAGGTTTCATACAGTAGCCGCCTCACGTGACTCTGTCATTTACTGTCTCTCCACTGTCTCCGACCTGTCTTGCACGCACACATACACACACACACACGCGTGCACACACATCCATCCAGTCACTTACGGAGCTCGCGTAAGTGATGAGCTTGTTCTCGTCCGCGCTAATGAATGCGAAAGGGGTGAAAGGGCCAGATTCCATATTGCATGTATGAACATACACAGGCATCCAGGAAAATGAGTTTAATTAAGAGACAACAGATGCAGCATGCTAACTGCTTGTATCATTTAGCTTATAGCAACAGAATGAGTCAGCAGCAGAGCGAAGTGTGAGCGAGGGATCAGAAAAAAAAAAAAAAAAGCGAGGATACAGCTGTCGATGTTAATAAACATCTTAGGGTTTGATTTGATTTGATGGAGTGCGATTTGCGAGTCTTTCATTTCTCAACGTGCCAGGTTGTTTCCTGCCCTCGCAGCCTTTGGTAAACAGCGCCCTCAGAAAACTAGACCTCTGCGTGTGTGTGTGTGTGTGTGTGTGTGTGTGTGTGTGCCTCTCCCACTCAGTCTTTGCCACAGTAATGCTCAGGTTAAGTGTAGTTGCAGGCTATTATATACATCATTAGGGTAAGTAAGGCTCAGGCAGCGCGGCAAGAGAAATGGACTCTTTCAGATACTTCATTCCTCACCGGCCATGGCTGAAAAAGGACCTGACGTCACACACACACACACACACACACACACACACACACATATACACATGCTCGTATACAGGCTCAAACTGCTGCACTGAGAGAGCAGCTAGCCACTTATCCAGTCAGTCAGTCACAAATCACCCTGTCAATCAGGTGGTTTATAGAGGCTAAAGTCTCCTGATCACTGCTAGTCCGTCCAGCCTGCCACTCTCCTGCCACAGCGGAAATTAAAGCATTCTTAATGGATAGATGTGAGTGTTTTATTGTGTTTTCACATTTTATGATACATGTTAACATCAGCGGCGCCAGATTTAGAGTGCGGTAATTTCTTCTGACTATATCACTGAGAGTCGAGCTGGCACATGGACTAAATATTGAATAAGAGATTGGGCATCCAGTCTGATAGATAGGATACAGTTTATCTGTTATTGTGGTATTGATTAAAAAAAATATTTATTCTAATAAGAGATACTTATTTTAGGTTTTACTTAAGAGTTTAAATACAAACTTTTCCTTTGTGTCAAGAAAAGAAAATGATGGAAAACATTCATTCATAATCACTTTGGGGAGTCATTTTGGTATGAAAATATCATAATCACTTATAATCAAAGTACAAATGTTGCAGCTTTATCTTATCAGTGTCATCCTCCAAAAGCCCCTGTCAATCAAACATTCACCCTCCCAACTGCATTGTTTTGTCCAGAGAGATTTGGAATAATTCAGAAGACATCATGCTTTGTTTAGGCCACAGTCAGGTGAACAAAATGTCCTCTTTCTTTCAGCGTGTTGTATTTTCTATGCAGAGGGGTAGAGTGTTGTCCTCTACCCTGAGAACGGACCTCCAGCTGGGTTTAAAGACAGAGGCCGGCTGGGTGGCAGAGCCACAGGAACATGGAGGTGATAGATGAAGGAGGGCATGAAAAAGACTAATTGTTCTCATTACAGAACAAATAAAAATCAATACCTCTCAAAGCGAGGGGGAGGTGGCAGTGGTCTTGAAGGGCACTGTAGTTATTGCATAGGAGTGGATTTTGTTGGAATTACAAGCAGTGGCGAAGGCGCAGTGGAACCGATCACATTTGAATGCTAATTCCGATAAAGGACAGTTAGATTAATAGATGTGGCTGTTCAGCACTGGTCCTTCCCCCCATAAAAGCGGTGGGGGTGTTTGAGATTGAAGTTTTAAATGCAATTAAATGAGAAAACACAAGGCAAAAAAGGGGAGATATTTCCCCATTTTTTTCAAATTAAAGCAGGAAATTTCATTACCAGAGAAGCATATTTTACACAGGCAATTACAAGGTTAATACATCTTCAACATCCCCCCTTAAAGTCCTCATATATTTGTTCAGGGATTTTGTTCATGTATTTTAGTTTAATTGGCTATGCATGGGCTATGCAGAAGGTCTGCGTTGCACACACACACATACACACAAACATACACACACACACACACAAATGCAATAGATTCCTTTTACATTAGTCCCCCTGAGGTTTTGATTTACCTTAACTAAAATGACTACATGTATAACCCAAACCCATATTGTAACTTTAACCTAACCACTATTCATATCTGAGCCCAGATTTTAACTATTGACCCTAAAATCACCATGCCAACCAGCCAAATTATCCACAAAACCCAAAATGCACTCACGATAATAGCCAAGAGCTTTCACAAGTCAGTCCTCACAAGTATAGCTAAACCAAACTGGATGTACACACACAATGTCTTCATAGAGAGATCCTGCAGCATATTGGCAGCAAAATGTGTGTGTGTGTGTGTGAGTGTGAGAGGTAGTTGGTCTGATTTATCTCTGGCACAGATGACAGCATTGTGTGTGTGTGTGTTTCTGAATGTGTGTGTGTGTGTATGCATATGTTCTGTATGTATTTGCTTGTGCGCTGACCGTGCTGAAGAGCAGCTCTCACTCACATGTCCACTTTGACCTTTGATTTACTGTACAGCGAGAGCATGGGAACAGCACTCAGATACACACTGTACACTTAATAACAGGCATCATCTTGATCTTGTGTAACAACATTCTTAAAAAGTTTGCAGAGTTTACAGACAGGGCAGACAGGCTATAAAAGAAACATTATAAAACAGTGGAATATGAATAAAAACAAGACAAATCTAATGAAAACACAATTAAAATCAAATACATAAAGTATCTAAGAGTTGTTCAAGAATGTGGTTTTATGAAAAAAATGTGTTTTAATAAGAGGTTTGAAATACCAAGCCGGTTCGCACTGTAACATGTCGATGCCAATCTCCTCAGACTTTCCTCCCTGTCAGGTTGTTTTCCTCTGATTTAGCTTGTCTTACAGCCGTAGAGACACCACACTGTATGATAGAAATTCAACAGTGAAGCAAATTGGCAGAGCCACAGAGGGCGGATCGACAGCGAGGAGACAAGCTGGGAAGGAGGCGGAGAGCAGAGGAGGCAGTGTGAAAGATAGAGAGAGCGCGAGATGGAGATGATGATGGAGGGAGAGAGAGAGAGAGAGAGAGAGGCTGTGGTTTATATAACATCTCCAGGATGGTCTTTGGCATGCGTCAGGGGGTTGAGCCATCAATCACTCCATCTGTGTAAAATCACGAGCTGACTCCAATATTGCTAAATATTTATACTGTCACATACACACAGGCGTGCAGATGAAAAGAGCCATTCATTAGGGCCTTCTCAAGCCTGTCAGCCTGGAGATGGAGATTAGAGAAGCAACCTCCCACCGCGCCTGCCTCTCCTCTCACCAAGCTCCTCAGCCCTATATATAGAGCCATCAGGACGATAAATATCTCCAGCATGCCTCTGTTAGGTAAATACCCAGTAAATATGGCAGGGAGGATCGGAGACTAAGCTAAACAGACCTGTGTGTCTGTGAGTGTGTGTGTTGTGTACGAGTGTGAGTCTCTCAACAGGGAACAATAGGGACTTGTCATATTATATTCCGTGTGGATGTATGGATGGTCAGGCTTTGATTTTGGTTGGCGTCATTGATGTTGTGGTAAATGAAAAGGAGGGTAAACTATTATTTTAGCTTATGATCGCAAGCTAAATAACCAGACACTGAAATCAGTGATATTTTCATGAATGCATTACTGTTCTGTAAGAATGAGCTCCTTATATAAATCCTGTGTCCTTATAGCTTACCTTGGTTTGATACTTTGAAGTGTGCTCTCAGTTCTATGATATAAGGTTCAATGAAAGAACGCTATTTGTTGCATAATGGGAAACATAGTGTCCATTGCCTGCTGCTTTGATTTTATCTACTGTAATATTTCTATTACAGTTTTTTTCAATTGCTTAAGTACATTCTCTGAGACTCTGTTGCAGTTTGTAAAACGCAAAAAGTGCCACATCAATTTATACATTTCATTACATGTCACTCGTCTTTCAAAAGTCTGTCACTCACTCAAAGCATTTAAAGTCAACAGATGCATCACTGCCACCAACATAAAAAAATCCCTCTATCATCGCTTCAGATGTCTAAAGAACTAAAGAAAGTGCATTGAAATTATGTTTTTGTATGTCTCACTTACATGTATAACCAAATGGTTAAGTCAAATATTCTCTACTGGTATCCATCAAAACTTAAAACTAACACCAGTTTCAACAAAACATCTACATTCACCGCTTTCCCGCTGTCAGTGTGCACCTTGCACCCTCACACAGTCAGCATCTTATATTAACAGCAACATAAAATACAAACAATGAGAGCTGATATAGAATTGTATGGTAAAGACAAAAGCCTCAATACAACATGTTCATGTAAATCAGAAACTATTTGCATGGTGCAACCCTCCCCTCCATATCTCTGCTGGGATGTTCTCACAAGCAGCATGTAGGCTCTGTGTTCACCTTTTGACCAAACTACCACATACAATATACTTTCCTCATCTTCCTCCCTACATGAAAGGCCTTTTCTCGCTGTCTAATGTCTCCCTGCTCCATGTTGAGGAAGTGTGGTGCCTATGTAAAATTCATTTTCACTCTATGTAGTGTTTTTTATAAATAGATTTGACAACATTTGATAAATAGCACTAAAATTTGAGAGTTAACATGTTCTTTTATCTGACACTACCAGATTACTGAAATTTACAAAAATAAAATGTATGTTTCAAAGATTATGACGGTCTCAAATAGTTTGCAGTTGAGGATTTACAATGATCATGTTGATAAACATGTCTGAGTTCAGTGTAATCCATTTTCATTACCAAGACTAATGCAATACATTACTGGATAGAAGATATTTGTTATTATACACTTGAATTCTGCATAAAAGCAACAAGAAATTCATAAGCTCTACTAAGAAAGTAAGCTGTGCATTAGAGAATTTCACACAATGTTTTAAGAAATGATTGTGTTGTAGTGTAGCTCCAGAGAACACTTGTATTTTGAAAAAGAGGCAACCTGGAAAGAAACCTGGACCATAATTCATCAATATGTTGAAGAACAGCTTTGCTAATTGTTCTTATTGTGCATAAATGTAAACAAAGGTTGAGCTGAAACTGCAGCCGAACACATGTACAGTTTATTCATTTCCATTGATCCGCTTCTTAAAGTATTTCTATCTCTATGAGATAGGTGGAAAGGTCTGTTTAATCAAACAGCAGCCTGATTGGATTGGTCTTCATTCAATATCTCAAGAAAGCAGCTTTATCAGTTTGTTTTTTTCCCATTTATATCAATGCACTGTAACAAAATTAATGCTAGCAAGACTTGACCCTTTGCAATTTTTTAACTTACATTAAATTAAAACAAAAAAAACATTCTATCCATGGCTGATGGCTGTTGTCCAGCTTGTAGTTTCAGGCCTGGCTTTGATTCCCATTCTAAGCTTCTGTACAGACATCCTTCACAGCACTCAGCTTCTCTTCTCTTTTGTCTATATTCTTTGTTTATTCTCTTTCTCCCCCCCAACTCTCTCCAGTTTTTAGAAATTCTGAAGCAGCCGTAATGTCACGATTATTCGTTTCATCCGCCTTGACGGACCTCAGATCACTGCGAGGGCCAGGCCTTGGCAACAAAAAGACATCAGCAACATCATCTTCACACTGTAATTACAAGAATGGGTGGAAATTTCATTTTGATTAGCGAAAAAGCTTTTATTCTCAAACTCACATCCATAATTAATCATTAAATCATGGGAGAGTGAGTGAGAGGGATAGACGGGGGGGAAGGAGGGAGGAGGGGGGGTGGGGGCACAGTGAAAGGAGGATGGAGGGATGGATGGAGGGAGGGATGAACGTTGCAATAGAGAGAAAGTGAAAGGGATGTAATTATCTGCAGAAGTTCGACATCCCCAGTAAATCCAAGGAGCCGTCTGACATGGCTAATTAAAGAAGCAATCAAAGGTCCACCTCCAGAGATTTTGAGAGAAAGACGAGAGAGAGGAAGAAGGAAACAGGCCACAGAGATAGAAAGAAGGCCTAATGGGGAGAATGAGAGAAGGGAAAAGAGGGAGGGAGGGGGGGATATGGGGGAAGAAGAGTGTTGTGATCTTTGTTATTGTTTCATATGTCAACCTTCCCTCTTGGATTCTTGGATGAGGCTCTTACACTCTTTCTTTTTTTTTCTCCCCTGCTTACATCTGGCCATCACACTGTGATCATTTCTGACCTTAATCTGCGCAGAGCAAATAGCTACGATTTACAGCATCAGGGAAATAAGCAGCACTTCAACAAAAAGTAATACATTAGTCATATCTGGTTAGTCATCTTAACGTCGAAACGAAGCATCTTCTGATCTTTTTCTAGGACACAATATCACTGATGTAACCTGCAGTTGTCAGGTGTTTCGGGCCTTTCAGCGTCAGACGCCCTCTCACTGGCAGCCCTGCTGAGGTTGATCAGGCCTCGGATTGTGCGACTGTAGCAACCTCCCACACGCTTGCTCCTTTTATCCATAGCCAAATAGATGAATTCTCAGCAGCCCGTGTGTTATTGTAGATGACGCTCACTCGCCCTTGTGACGCAAAGCATGCTTCATCTTACAGAGGGACTTTCCTGCTAAATCTAACTATACTGGTTAACCTGAACAACCTCATATATGGCCTCCCCCCCCACACAGTTTGGTCCTCCCAGGGAGCTGTTAGCTCCTGCGTGGAGATGGATGGTTGTGACTACTTGCTAAAGAATCCTCTTCTCATTTCTATTGTATTCTACTTTCTTATCTTTTGTAAAAATCTATAAACCAAAGGTCACTGTGTAAGTTCTTGTAAATTCTTTGTGTTATGAAACTCATTTTCTTCTGAATCAGTATGATATCATATCTCATTTTTATACCTAGGCTGCATCAACTTAAAATCAAATAACTAAGTAAATGGCCAGAAGAGACAGAAAGTTATTCAAATATGAAAGGATGAAGATGTAATTGAGATGTTTTTCCCCCATTATTTTTTCTTCACCTTCACCTCCCTCTCCTGTTTAGTCTCTCTCTCTCTCTCTCTCTCTCTCTTGCTCGCTCGCTCTCTCTCCCTCTCTCTCGCTCCCTCTCTCTCTCTCTCTCTCTCTCTTTCAGGGGGCACAGACCTGGGGGACATGAGGGGGATAGAGTTAGTGTGGACTAGATTATACTCGCACTGGGTTATCCTCTGTCAGCAGAAAAAGAGCTGAGAGTAGGACGCTGACCTGTGCTCCTTCTGACCACTGTTATAGTGTGTGTGTGTGTGTGTGTGTGTGTGTGTGTGTGTGTGTGTGTGTGTGTGTACCTCTCACCTTATGAGCCCTTTCCACCTCAGTCAGAAGGCTACTATATTTCATTGCTCAGAGCTTTGGGTCTTATGACTCTGAATGACCATAGTTTTCTTAAATAGTCTCATGTTTTTATGTTTTGTGTTCAGTATTAAACATAATATTGTTGTACTGATATTCTTTTATAATAGAAAATGGACCTTTGGATATTTTTCACCTGTTACTTACAGTGTGTGATGTCCAGGAGTTATTTGTGTTAAATGGACAAACATGGTTTTATGGTGTATCCGTGTTCTTCAACCTGTCTTGTTAACTTTGACTTCAGGTAGTGATTTCTTGTTTGTTAGAAAGAAATAGCACACAGTTTTACTAAAACACACAACTTGTCTTTAAGCTGCATTCTTGTACATGTGTTGAGACCACTGACAGTTACTCTGTAGTTATGTTAAGCTCTTCAACAGGATTTTCTCCTTGTATGGTTATTGAATAGATGTGAAAGATATTAGCACCACAATAAAGCCCTTGCGGTTTGGCTACACAAGGCAGACCAAAACCAGATATTATGTTTACTGTAAACAAAACTGCAATTGCTGTTGTGCCAGATATTCTTTTGAACAAGTGCAATTCACCACTTCACAACAAAACGCAAACCGTTTCCAGGTCTCCAAATCCTGGTTGTTGTTTCATCGCAAACCGAAGCAGCAGATGCATGAAATGTCTCAAAATCAACAGTTATTAGTTATTTATGCTCATAAATGAGGCTTTAATCTGGACATCGCAAACACCCTCTTAGCATCCACTACACATGGTACCCAGTCAAGAGACATGGATGAAAACAACTTGTGGGTGTTTCTGAGACCTACAGCTTCCCTACCAGAGCAACACTTTTCCCCCCAGTGTGGGAGACTCTAAATAAAGAGACTATAAACTTGAGAAAACACTCCTCTTTTCACAGGAACCAGGATACACTATAAAAAAACACTTCACAGCCAAAAACATAAAACACATAACTTCCTGTGTGTCAGAGGATTTATGCTATGAAAGACCTTTTTAATAGTCTTTATGAACCTGCTGTAGACTAAACATTGTGTTACATCATTTGACAATAGAAAATGAACATCACAGACATGAATTTTCTGTGACAATGTTACAGATTATTTTGTTAGATATTTACTTCTTTCTTAGGCTGACTGATGTATTAATATTGGCCTTTAAAGCCACTGTATCGGTGTTACAGCCCAGAAGGCTCTCTGTCAGTCTGTGCCCTCATTCTCTTCTGTTTATTCGTCCTTGGGTGTGTTCAGTGCATCTCCATCTCTCTCTCTCTCTCTCTCTCTCTGCCCTGTCCACCCGGTGTCAATCTGGCTGCTGTATAATTGGTTGTTTTTTGGTCGGCCGGCCTGTCCTCCCTGGCGTTGATTCATGGCGTTTGTAAAGGTGACAGTAGCGGCTGTCCCTACCAGACAAAGTAGAGCCATCACTAGCCGGACCTCAGCTGACCTGCTAGTTTGTGCGCACACACACACACGCAGGTGCGCACACACACACACACACACACACACACACACACGTCCGTACACAAACACGCAAAGGAAGCACATGCAGCTTTGCCTGAGGCCTCACAGGGGAGGAGAGAGAGGCAGGTAAGGTCATCATGTACACAGCTCGACCAAAGAAGATCCTGAAATACACACACACACACACACACAAATACCAGTCAATAAACACACACACATACTGTATGTAGCACACAGAAGGATTCAGCACATGAATTTGTATAAACCTAAGTACTGTATACACACAAACAAACACCAATGTACTAATGCATACAGGTGACATATAGTTTTTATTTGTAAAGAAATTAACTTCCCACATAAACGTCTATACATAGACATATTGTATATTACTATAAATACCCTATTTTGTAAAAAAAAAAAATGTTGAGAAAACACACAAGCAGTATAATTAATAAAATACCTAAACATAAACACATTCATTTCTTTATGTAGCGTTTATTTTATAGGTATATTGCATAAACAAATACCACAAACCACAGCATTTATAGCCAAAATACACAAAACTCAACAAGGAAATAAATATAAAACTGCACAAAAAACTGCATATAACATAAACATTGATACAATAAAATAAAAAAGCAGCAATCACATACACCACATGTATTACATAAAAAATTCATATACATTGAAATACACACAAAAAACACCCCACACTCTTGTATGCAGGCCTTCCCCGGTGACCTGGATACACCCAGAACTGACACTTTATCTACTTAGCAGTGTCACCTTCAAAAGCCAGCACCAGTGACACATACACACACACACATACACACATACATACACATGGCCCCACCTCGTCTGTAAAAATCCCCTCACAAATAACAGCCATATGTGTGTCAGGTTTAGGGGTCTCCATCATGCTCTTTTTAAGGCAGTGGCTTCATATCTATAATTGAAGGTAATCGGCTGGTAAAAGGATTGTAAAGGGTTTTGTGCTGTGGTTAAGAATTGATTATAAGCTCTGGCTTTTTCATGGTCCTGCCGCTGACCTTGTAATTGATATGGCGAGCATGTTTTTTTGTCCTCTCTTGTGTTATGGCTTGATACAGTATAATTGACTTTGCTTTGCGTCTATTCAGGTTGATTTCTTTGTCTTTCAGTGTGTGTGAGGGTTAAATTTAGGTTCAGGGATTAAAGAATGAATAGAACCAGTATAGAACAAGACTAGTGTGTGTGTCTGTATGAGTGTGTGTGCATGCGTGCTGGCCTGATTACATGTGCATGTGCAAGTAAGCTTACATTTGCAGCGAGCTGACCTGTGTTACAGCGAGTGTAATTGATTGTGTATGTCCTGGTGTCTCAGTGTTAAGGTTAATTTCTCTAACTGCTGGTAAGTGCTGTCTGACCGCTCCCCTGGCGGCCTCTCCGAGCTGAAGTAATGCCACTTAGAGGCCCTGGGCCCCCGCCACTGGCCAGCTCATTGATTCGCTGATCAATAATTGCATCTGTACCGTACACTGAGCGAGGAGGCTCCCGCACTAACCTAGCACACTGACTGTTGTAAGGCACGGAGTCACACCACACAAATGGTTAGCAGACTACAATCCAGGGATCACCTAATAGTCCTTAAAGGGGTTCCAGTGGGGTCCTCATCAAAATCAGGTTTAGCTTAATTTCACTATCATTTCATCCATTAGATGTTATCCCATTTGGGCAGCATCAGACACTTCTTATGATAGGGTTCGCTGTCATCACTATTATCCCCCCATGCAGTGATGTTCTTCTCAGAATTTACAGAGAAAGGCTACACCAAGTAGAGTATACAGAGAACAGGTGCATGGTGATTTCAACAATTTTAATTATGCTATTTCTTTCATCTTTCTTCACAGCAGTGCACATAATAATTGATTGATAGATAGATAATTGGGGACATGCACTTCTCTTGAAAATCAGTTTTGAGGGCAAATCACTGCTCTTGTGTATAAAGAAAAAGAAAATCTATGCTTCTAACAACTTTGACATCTGATTTATGGCGAAAAGTAGAATGCAACTATAAGGGGTGATAGACTCTGTGTCAGTGGGGGTCCCGGGCCTTGTTGATGAGGCCAGCTGCAGATGGGAGGAAACTGTTCTTGTGGCGTGAGGTTTTGGTCTTTACAGATCTCAGCCTCTTGCCGGAGGGGAGCGTTTCAAAAAGTTTATGTCTGGGGTGGGAGGGGTTGGCCATGATCTTTCCTGCTTGCCTCAGTGTCCTGGAGTGACGGCAGATTGCAGCCGATCACCTTTTCGGCACAGCGGATGATACGCTGCAGTCTGCCCTTGTCCTTGGCAGTTGCAGCAGTGTACCAGATGGTGATGGAATAGGTGAGGATGGACTCAGTGATGGAGGTGTAGAAGTGCACCATCATTCACTTTGGCCGATTGAACATCTTCAGCTGCTATGGGAAGTACATCCTCTGCTGAGCCTTTTTGGTGAGGCCAATGATGTTCTGCTCCCACTTGAGGTCCCGGCTAGTGATGGACTCCACAGTGTCGACTGGGGAGCCACACAGGGTGATGAGGGCAGGTGGGGCTGCGTTCCTCCTGAAATCCACAACCATCTCCACTGTCTTTAGAGCGTTGAGCTTAAAGCTGTTTTGTCCACACCATGTCACCAGAAGGTCAATCTCCCACCTGTAGGCGGTCTCATCCCCACCAGAGTTGAGCCCAATAAGGGTGGTGACACCCACAAACTTCAGGGGTTTGGTGGACTGATGACTAGAGGTGCAGCTGTTTGTATACAAGGAGAAGAGAAGTGGAGAAAGGACACAGCCTTGAGAGGAACCAGTGCTGATGGTCCAGGAGTCAGAGACATGTTTCCCCTACTTCATGTGCTGTTTCCTGTCAGACAGGAAGTCAGTAATCCACCTTCAGGTAGAGTCAGGCACATGCAGCTGGGAGAGCTTGTCCTGCAGCAGAGCCGGCGTGATGGTGTTAGAGGCGGAGCTGAAATCCACAAACAGGATCCTGGCGTAGGTTCCTGCAGAGTTCAGGTGCTGGAGGATGAAGGACACAGTACAAGGTGCTCAAAAGTGGAGGGAGAGACTGAGTCTGGTCCAGATGCTTTGCAAGGGTTCTGTCCCTTGAACAGCCTCAGTCCCTCAGTCGTCGTTGTGGTAGAGGAGGAGGAGGAGGAGGGGAGGGGGGCCTCAGAGTTAGAGGAGGCCTGGGTCCCTGCTGAATCGGGGGCGGAGGAGCTGGTGGATGGAGTCACAGAGGATGGTAGTTTCTCAGAGTACAGATGTTTCGTATCTCTCACCGCCTTGTTAAACATGTATTTAAACACAGCCCTTTTCCAACCTTACCTACTAAAGGAATCCCCCCCCCCCCCCCCCAAAAAAAAAGAAGAATGAACCTACAAACTATTGACATTCTTATTTTTTTTATTTCTGTTTACAAAATAGATCATAGATATCTCTCTGGTTCTTCCAATCATCTCACTCTCCTCTTTCCATTTCTCTTTCTCTTTCCCTGTGATACCTTCCATAATCCTTTCACTTCACATTCTCACATAAACTTTTATAGGGAAATAAGATGAGAGTATGAGATAAGGAAGGTGTAGTGTATATTGTCCTCTGTTGTAAAGTTAATTAGTATAAAGTTCATATAAAAAGTAACCCCACACACACACACACATTTAATATCCCCCCTCCACTAGTCTATTATTAGTGACTGATTCAGTTTTGCAGTAAGACTCTCCTTAAGATGTTTGTGTCATCTGGAAATCAAAATGACATCACCACCCGTCTCTGTACCCTTTTCTTCCTCCTGTTGTTTTATTCCTCTCAGGGAGCCTCCATCTTGTTTCAGATCACAGCCAATAAAGCAGCCTGCCTCTCTCTCTATCATCCTCTCTCCTACTTCCTGTTAAAGGAATCAGTCAGTCAGAACACTCAAAACACATATTAAACAGGCATCAGCCTCTCGCCGGGGCCAAATCACGCTGTTCAAATGTTGTTCTTCCACCGGGAGCGCAGGACAACTGAAGAGATGGGATCTGCAACATTAACTTGATTCACGGCTGCGGCGACTGAGTGACACTCCATAAACCTCAGCGGGCCGCCGCTGGGACCCGCCGACAGCACCCCATGGCTAATGTGACACACACTAGCAACGCATAGCTTTACCACCCCCATGGCACAGCACACATTCACATAAGCAAGCTTGCAAGCACATACAGGGACTTACATATACATACAAATACTGTACATATAGGAGCACTTATTGCACAGACACACACCACCAAAGCCTAACATTCCACCCACATACTAACACATGCATACATGCAACATGCGAATTGAGAGATACACACACACATACGTGGATTAACACATATTTAAACTAAAAAAACTGAGTGTTACCGAGCTGAACATATACATACAGTCAGGGGTACACACACAAATGTCCCTTCTCTCTCTTGAAAACACACACAGCCATATAAACAGGTTTTATGGTAATGCAGCAGAAACTGCACAGCCATTGAGTTATTGTCCTCTCCAGCCGACCTCTCAGCTCGCAGCGTTTTGGCGTAGGCAGTTAGCATTGGCCCTGTAGCTCTGTGTAAATAGGTAACCTCTGCTGCTCAAAATGCCAACTTCCTCTGGCTGTCTTCGACAGTGCTGACTCCCTCCACACACTAACTACTGTGCTTGTCACTTGAGATACAAATAGCAGTCTGAACTGATATTTACTACACAGACTTGTTGCCTGTGGACTGTGGTGTCACAACGAATTCTTTGCTAGTTTGCCTTTAAACAAATGCACATTGTTATCTTACACTACCTATAGATAGAGATACTCTATACAGTAGACACACAGCATAGAGACAGAGAGAGTCATAACCTGAGAGAAGAGACAGGCTAACAAAATGAGTAGTATGCACACATGCAAAAAATCAATAGGCATAAAGAAGTATAATTGATCACAATGTATTTAAACCATAGTACAAAATGTTGTCCTGTTATCATTCCAAACAAATCTTAAGAGAACCCTCTCTAAACAAGGCCCTGATCTGATTTCTGTGTTCTCGCTCATGCAGTTCAAACAGTTCCAGAGTTTGTAGAAAGTATTCTAAACTAACCAGGTATGAAAACACAGCGAGAAAAATCTTCAGAGTGATGTTATTCATAGTGACAACAGCCGAGGCCTCTGTTAATCTCTCTGTCCATCCACACTTAAGTACTACAATCTCGCTTGATTGTCCCGCTATCTGTTTTTGTTCTGTGACATGCAGATTTGTAAATTCTCTATTAATAGTTAAGTCCATTATGACTCAACAGCACCCAAAAAAAAATGTTAACTTTTCTCATTTTCTGCATGAATCAAACAAGTCTTTGTGAAAAAAAGATCTTGAAACGGCTTCCTTTTGTCCATTGTTCTTTCTTTTTTAACTATTCCCCAAAATAAACCTGGCAGGTATAGCAAGGTGTGTGTGTGTGTGTGTGTGTGTGTGTGTGTGTGTGTGTTTGTATCACAACCATCCAGTGTTAGAGCTACAACAAGTTCTCATCTTCTCACTTTTAAAATAATGCCAGTTTCTGGTGATTTATCATACTGTATGTTATAGTGTGAACATGGGCAAAGGACAGATTTATATATGGTAGACAGATAAGCAATTTCCTCCCAGTCTTGGAATCAGATGTAGGGCGAATTGATCAATGAAACAAAAATAAAAGTAGTTCTTTAAAGTCTTGAACTGACAGGAAGTGTCAGTGGATGCATGTGTTGCCAGAAAAGGCCCAAAACACTGCATTTTCTTGGTTTATTAATATCTTTAAAGCTTTAAAACTGTGTTCTGAGCTGAAGCTGGGAGATAGGTTTAACTCTGCCATTAACAACCATATAGGTGTGTTTCTTAAAACCAGCACCTACAATTAACAAGAGTTAATTGTTTCTCTTGTAAAATATAGCGATAGTCCATTCTGAGTGTATCTATGCAGGATTAACGAACTTGCTCTCACCAAAGGACTACTGGTCACTGCCTATTTGTCCTGTAAGAGTGAAAGTTAAAGCTAACACTGTGCCTGTTTACAGTGGAGGAGGACAGGGCACAGTTGGGTCAGAGACCGTTTGCAGCACAACTCTGACTTTCTGATCACATTGTCAACCTTGTGAGTGCAGGACATTAAATGTCAGGGGGAGATAGGAATATCAATGATTGATGAGTTTGTTCCTCTATGTACTGGGGGATCTGTGTGATCTCATCGCTACCCTTGGGGGTAAACCTCATACCTCCAAAATGTCAACTTTTCCGGAACCAAACTCAAAAAATGAGGAATGTTTTCCTTCCTGCAAAGTTTGGATTTTGAAGAGAGTTTTCTGAATTTTTAAAGGCTTTCAAAGCTTTAAGTGTCTGCAAACTTTCAAATGCAAACCTTCAGTTTTAACTAAAACATTGCAAATGAGGGTCAATATGCTTTTCCCATGACAATAATATGTGTGTTTTCAGTATTTGTACAATAAACTCAGAGGCTCAGGTGTGAACACAGTCCCCTCTTCACTGTCTCAAATTCACATTTTTCTGCATAGATTAGCCTACAAGTGTCTGAGCCAGGCACTGTTTAAACAATGGCATTTCTAACACTGTTCCTGTCACCTTGGAAACGCCATGGCAACCTGTGATCTGAGAGGGCACACTGTGGCTCAATTAGCACCAGCTGTATCTCACCACACTCTTCAGCCAGCCTAATATCCCCGTATTCTGTCTTCTTTCATGCATTAAGTGACACAAATATGTGAAGTGTTACATCACCTTTTATTTTAACTTAGCTTTCTTTAAAGCTTTTTTTTGCTTTTTCTCAGAATGATGGATGCATGAACATAGCAACAACTGTAGTTACCAAGAACATTACATGGCCATGTGTGGTATGGACAGTAATTGCAATGCTTATTTTAGTGCTTTTGGATGTGATCCTGGCCATCTTGCCACTAACTAGTTTTCCTTTCATAATATGTGCTTGGACTCCAAGAAATCTCTTCTATCTTTCATTTTAGTTCTCATGATCTTTCCCCCTTTGTTGTTAGAATACATGCAGTGACCACAGGAAGAGTGCAAGTGCACTAAAGGTCTTCACTTGTCTGCCCAATTTTGGTTAATTTTTAGCAGTGTAGGAATTGAAGCTTGTTTCTATTTCACTCAAATTGCTTGTAATAAAAGTATCAGCATTATACCAAAAATTAAATCTAATGTGAAATGTGTTCTTGTGCTCTCCAGGTATTGTGTCCAAGTCTTTCGAGTGTCGTCTGAAGGGCCAGGGGGCAACTTTTGTGGAATCAGAATCTGTGGAATCCCCTGTGCGCAAGAAGAGCTCTTCGGATGCACCTGGCCATGATGAGTCTGTCCAGCAGGTCATCATCATCCAGGGCTACGGCGATGAAGAGGTGACCATTGACCAGGCCCTGGAGGAGTCAGCTGCTGCCACCCTGCAGACACTGGCCATGGCTGGCCAGGTGGCGGAGGTGCTCCACATCACCGAAGACGGACAAGTCATAGCCTCAGGCAGGGAAGTGGCATCCGCAGGGGCCCACCTGGCCGGAGGCAGCACCCAGTACGTGGTGCTGGAGTCGGGGGAGGCCAGGGAAGAGCTGCGTGCTGTGGCTAGAGGAGGGGTAGCAGTCGGAGCTGCAGGACAAAGTCACATCGTGTCAGAATCGTCCACGGCTCTGGACGCTCTGCTCAGCGCTGTCAGCGAAATGGGCCATCAGGAGGAAATGCATGGAGAGGCAGCTGTCGTTCATGAGGTCTTGACCCCAGAGATGGCTGAGGCTGTGCAGCCTGAGGTGAAACAGGAGCAGGAGGAGGTGCGGGTCATCCAGGAGGCCGGTCAGGAGGAGATGCAGGAAGTGCTGCAGCTCGCAGCGTCTCAGATGATGAAGGAAGGGCTAACTCAGGTCATTGTCAATGATGAGGGCACTCACTACATTGTGACGGAGCTGGACAACTGCACCTTACAGGTGGAGGGAGGTGTATATGGAGAAGCCGGGGCAGGTGACGGAGAGGTGCAGCAGGCAGAGCAGCAGGCTGGAGAAGAGATGGTGGTCTACTTGGATGGGGCACCTCATAATATAGTCCTGGAAGGGTAGAGGAGAGAGAAATGAACTGAAAGAGGTACATTTGTCATTTCATTTCTGATTTTCCCAAAAGACAGAATGTTTGCCAGGAAATCCATTTCTAGGAGTCTTCCTCTTCGCTTTTCTTGTTTCATTTTACAGTTTGAATTATTTTCTTCTCATCATTTCTGTCTTTTTTTTCCTCTCTTGGGCTATGCTGAACTCAGGTTAGACATCGTTTGTTTAGTGGGACAGTGAAGGAAAGAGGTTCTGGTGCTAAGTGAGTTAATTTGCAATCCTCACAACCACCAAGACTACATTAACCACTTGATTAATGCCATGCAACTTTAGGAAATGAATATATTTCCTCCTGAAATATTTTTGTTTTTTTAAAATGCATTCAATATGCTGAGAGTTTAATGGCTTATCAAAAAGGAAAATATGTATTCAATGGTTTTCTTGCAAATGCATTTTGGATTGTTATTTTCTCCATGAAATTTTTGTTTAGTATTACTTTAAGCTTTGTTTTTTGATGTTAGAGGTTTGCGCATGTGTCCTACGACACAAAGGTTTATTAATTTCTCTCTTTGTTCTAATGACATTTTTCCTTCCATCCTTTGTAGTAATTAGTATATTATTAGTTATGAACCAATATTTTGAAACATTTAAAAACAGATCTTATAGATGTTTTATGTGTCATAGTAAAAGGAATTGATAAGGATATATTTCAGTTTTTGACAACCCTTCAGCTATTTGTAAGTTTTTGGAAAACCTCTAAAAACCATTAATGCATTTTCATTTCTGACAATAAAGACTGAGCCTAATT
This sequence comes from Thunnus thynnus, assembly GCF_963924715.1. NCBI lineage: Eukaryota > Metazoa > Chordata > Actinopteri > Scombriformes > Scombridae > Thunnus > Thunnus thynnus. Next base: position 25,504,293 of record NC_089526.1, read on the forward strand.
TTTAACAACGGTGTCCAGTTTTTTCTTCGAACACTTTATGCTAGTATTTGTCATTGATTGTTGTGTCAAACACGCATTTCAGCATTAACACTGCGGTTACATGTACAGTGCAGCGCCGTCATACAAGCAACATGCACATACATGCATCAACTGATAGCTCCCATCATGCTTTCTGATCACTGACACAGTCATTATCATCACCATTATCATTATCGTCATCATGATCACCATCATCCTAATCGTCATCCTCTTTTTCTCCCCCCCATCAGGCCCATTCTGTTCATTGCGTACAACACACTCATCCTTTTTTTTTTCCCCAGCAGTATTCAGCACTGGAGGGAGAATCAATATTCATTTAGGCCCCTACACAGGCCTGGTTTCTGATGGAGTGAGTGGGAGAGCACTATGACGGCTGCAAACACAATGGCCAACCGCTGAAAGTAGAGAGAGAGAAAGTACTCATACACTGCGAGGGCATCAAAAGATCATCCCTTTAACACACGCGCACATAGCACACACAGCGCGAGAAGGTGGGCTGAGAGAGAAAGTGGCGGAGGAGTGGGCAGGAAAAAAATGAGAGGATTACAGATGGATGTTGAGAGAGGTGAGGCCAGAGAGAAGTGAAAGAGCAGTAAAATCCACAACCACACAGAGGGAAGGGAGCCTGTAATTTCACATAACACCTGTCTGCCATTCAGCCTGTCTTTGTCTCCTGTTCCCAGCATCATGTTGCATTTATAAACTCACACAGTCTTTTCATGCTTTTTTTTCTCCACATTCAGCAAAGATACACACATTTAACAGAGGTCACGTTCTCTGCGTGAGCATCCACGCGTGCCTGTGAGCGGGAAGTAAAGTTTGTTAACACCCACTGAGCAGGGAGGCTGGAAAGCATTTTGAGTAGGGGATGCTGAAGGTCAGTGGCATACATACAGTGTGTAGCACAATGTCATACTATATGCTGTACTTGTACCCCACTGAACTAAACAGACAGGATAATTTATATCTAATGAATTTAGCCAAATAACCTCATACAGGGCAGAAAGCCAAAACGATTATATGATTGCACAATGCACACCAATAGACATGAAAACTGTGAAACCCGGTTTGGTATACCTGTGATATAGGCTTACGCAATGTTCAAATCAAAATAAATCATCTCTAACTCAGTTATCAAAAACTGCTTTAACAATACGTGCATGAGTACAGTAACTTTAACTCTTACTACTGCTGAATTAATAGGCAATGGCAAATGTTTCGAAGAGCAGATATAGAAAAACAGTATTTAAACTACTCGGTAAACATTGTTAACTTCAGAGCACCACAGAAATTAGACATGGGAGAGGAGTGAGATAAGAAGTCATTAAAGACTTGAAGATTCTGTCACAAATCACAACCAGAGAGACTAAATATTATACAAACATACTGCACGGCGGCAGGAGTAAATAACATGGACACACAGTGTCATAGATGCGATAAAACAGCATCTTACTTTATGAAGACTTTGGCACTCCAAAGGTGGACTCCCTCATGAGGTCCTGAATATTAATATCATCCAAAATATCTATGTGCTGAACCGCTGCTCAATTTCAAATCTCACTAGATCAAGTGCTTCATAAAATTCATGTTGTCACAGTGATTCACCCTTTTCTGACACAACATCCTCCACCGCTATTGTGCTGCGAAAATGAGACAGTGTCCTGCTTATCCTGCTAGAGTCCAGCGGCAACTTAAGATTGTTTGCTGATGCACATGCCTTTGTTTTAGCCAAAATGTCATCCACAGCTCTCTCTTCAATTAGTGTGTGTATGCATTCTTTGAACATATGAATGCACTCGAGCACACCAGAAACTTGCTTGTGCACTCTGCAGACTTCTTTCCATGGCCTCTCAAGGCCCAAAGACTGCCTCTCAACAGAGAAGCCAGACAGTTCTCCCCTTCATAGTTTGCTTGTAAAGCCCTGCTATTTTTGCAATTATCTCACCACAAACACCTTGATCCTGCTGATCCAAATGTGAGCCATAGACATGGCATATCCTTGATATTGCTTTTGACCTCACACACCACCTTGTTGGACACAACTTCCAAGAATGTTGCACTATGACATCCTCATCACCAAAAAAAGACTGGTGCAAGTTTTTGCGCTTTGCTGACTCTCTGATGAGTGTGGAGCTCTGCACAAAGTTGAGTACATCCACTACAAGATGCACATCCTATGCTACCAGATCCAGAGCATGGTTGCAGCAGTGTACAAATAATGAACCAGAAAAGCAAATCTCCTTAAGTCGCACTTGTACCCCAGAGAAGTGACCAGACATGTTACCATCACCATCGAAACAGTAACCTTGTAGTTTTTCTAAAAGAGGGTTCAGATGCAAAAAGGTGTCCTTGATGCAGTGAAAGAGGGTTTGTGATATTGTGTCAGGTGCATTATGAAAGGTTTGGATCCTCATAGTGCAAATGACAAGAGAACTGCTCTGATGACCCAATGTCCATTGTTCCATCAGTCGTCAGCCCATAGTAATGAGAGTCAGATGCCCCGGCAACTATCTTGCGCTGAATAGCATGTGCAAAGCATTCAAGTATTTCATTCTGCACTGTATCTGACATACAATTGTCTCTCCTGAACAGCCATTTGTGAGTTACAGGTAGTAAATATGTGTGCTCAAGCATAAGTTGCCATAACCATCCGTCACAATGACACTGGCCATACAGAGGTAGCCCTTCACAGGCTAAAAATCTGATTGACCTGAAAGCTCCAGAACCATCTTAGCAGTATTTTGTTCTTTTGCCACCATATCTGACAGCATAACATTGATTAGTGTGCTCCTTAATGCGGCAATCTTGTTTAGAGCCTCAAGATAAAAACAGGATTTTTCATGCTCTCTAAATTTTTCCACAGCCCTTCACCAATTTGAAAAGCCTCCTTTCACAAATGCAGCATTAGCTCTTGTCCAGTCCTCATTAATTAGCTTTTTTGCTACAGCAGAGCAACATGAGAAGTCAAGTGAAGTCACGCCAATTTTATTTATATAGCGCCAAATGACAGCAGAAGTTATCTCAGGGCACTTTTCACATAGAGCAGGTCTAGACCGCACTCTTTACAGAGACCCATTATTCCCCCCTGAGCAAGCACTTGGCGACAGCAGCAAGGAAAAACTCCCCTTTTACGGGAAGAAACCTCTAGCAGTCTGTAGGTGGGTGGCCATCTGCCTTGACCGGTTGGGTTGAGAGGGAAAGAGGGAGGAGGAGAGAAGCACAATAACAACAATAATAATAATAGAAATATGACTAATGATAATAGCTGTAGCAGTGGGCATAATTGACTAATAATAATAGCAGCAGTGGTGGGTGTCAAGCTAGACTACAGGGACAGCAGGCGGTCTGCAGCTGAAGGTCTCCTGTGAGATGAGAAAGCACAAAACTATGGGAGAGATGCCAAGATAGTAACATGCATTAATGGTACATGAATGTGTACAGATGGAGAGGGAGAGGAGGAGAGAGGAGCCCAGTGCATCATGGGAAGTCCCCCAGCAGTCTAGGCCTATAGCAGCAACTAGGAGCTGGTCCAAGGCAACCCTGGCTGGCCTTAACTATAAGCTTTATCAAAAAGGAAAAATTAAGCCTACTCTTAAATGTAGAGAGGGTGTCTGCCTCCTGGACTCAATCTGGAAGATGGTTCCACAGGAGGGGAGCCTGATAGTTGAAGGCTCTGCCTCCCATTCAACTTTTGGAGATCCTAGGAACCACAAGGCTTTATCCGTCTCTTTCACATAATGAACCCATTTCCACTGCTGTGAGTTTAACTGAAGGGCAAGTGTTAGCCAGCTGGATAGGACTAAGCTCATTGTCGGGGCTGGGCCTGCTGCTGGTGTTATCAGGGATGGACACTGAAGTGGCTGAAGCTGAATCATCAACACTCATCCTTGAAAGTTTCACTTTGGTAGGGTTTTTGAAAAAATACAAAAATTCTCTTTTGTGACATTTTGGAATTCATAGCTACGTGTGTGTGTTGTGTGTGTACTGTAACAGAAATACTTCGTTCTGTGGGTGCGTTGATGGCAATCAGCAAAGATTTGATTGGTTGATACACATTTTGAAAATAAGTAAATCGAACATAAAAATAATATCTCCACCTTCTCTGCCGATAATCTTACACTAAACCCAAAATATCCCAGTATAATAAATATTTTAATTGTTATGGAAACCTTGAGCTTGATAATTCAGAACCACCAGGAGATTTGGATGTCTTCAAGCAAAAGAATTTATTGACAAACACAAACTAGATCAATCAAGGATACTCTGGGGTACAACTCAGGTGCATGAATGTTATCTCAAAATCTGAAGGAAGAATTGTGAACTGGTGGTTATAAGATTTGTTCAGGAGACAGACAGCCAGGCTGAATCATAACATAGGGACATTGCTATAAGATTGTTTTACTTAAGCACCAGTGTTCTCATAACAACAGCCATGAGAAGAAGTCGACCAGACCCAGAGGTCAGACAGCTGCTGCTCTCTCTATCTGCTGAGTCTTAGAATTCATATTTGAATAGAAGAATATAATGTGTGTGTGTATATATATATATATATATATACTCATCTAATTAGAGACATAAAGATCTTTCTTAATCACTAAATCAGAACAGAAGAAAATGAGTCTTAATAAAACACCATAGAAATAATATTAAACATCTCAATTCGCTCCATTACCTGACACTGAGAATAGCCAATTAAAACTAAAATAATTTACATAAATCAAATATGTGGCAGTGAATGATCAATCAAAATAACCATATGGAAAAATGTTTACATAGCATATAAGATTCAAAATACTTAATGATTCTAATGATTGGAACATGTAGTGATAATCTGAAATATGTATCAAGAAACAACAATCAATCACTTATTATGCATATGAGTTGAAAATATATTCAAATACATGATTGAATTGAATATATAGTAAAGGCCAAAAAAAAAAAAAAAAGAATATGCATTCCTAGGACTACTAGAAGTTTAGTAGATTTTTTATTAACTAAATGATCATTGCATTAGCAAGGAAGCCTAACATAACATAATAAATCATTAACAAATCAAAAGAAAATACATACGTCAAAATTCAAAATTCTGTTCTGAAGCTAGAGTATGATGTCTGCCTCTTAGTTCACATACCAGGGTTTTGTGCAGCTTCGCAAGGATAAAATTCAAGCACTTTCAAGGTACCTAAACCAAAACTTCCCAGCCTCTTGAGGCCTTTATCATCTCATCTAAATTATTACTATAAATGCAACTGCAAAAAAAATAGTTTACGGAATCCCTTTATACACAGAGAAATCAATGTATATTGTCACCTTGTTCATTTTTACCTGCTGTTCATATTTGATTGTAGTTTTGATCATGATTGTTTAATGTTTGCTAATTTCCAGAGCAAGAGATCGTTTCGTTTCAAACATTAATAGTTTTTTTTTTTTTTTGTGATTGTGTAGATGAAACACCACATTATGTTGAAAATCAAGCATTTTCCAAGGAGTATATTCAAATTCAAGCATAGTCCTAACCTTGAAAATATTATGGTGAAAATTAAGCAATTTCCAAACTTTTAAGACTTTGTATGGACGCTGACATATGTAAGGATTCACTTATAAATCACCATCTGTCTATTAGCTTTTTCCTTCAACATGTCATGATATTTAACCATTTTCATTTTTATTCATCATTTCATCAAAGATATCACACAGTGGAACTCATCATACATCAACTCAAAACTATTATCACCAATGCCTACCATCTGCTGAGTGGCATGAATAGCAGTAGTGGTACTCTCCAGGTGCACACTATTTTCTGGGTCCTGGGGTTTGTCTAAGAACCACAAAATTGGTGGCACTATCAGCTTGGTGATTAAAAATAGTGCTCATAAAGTGGTTCCAGGGCTACAGCCCAGTTGGGTCCTGTGTAGCCTCTCCATATCACCCTAGTTTCAAATTAGTTTTCTCCAGAGTAAAGAGTGTAGCTGTCTGGTGTAGCTGGTCTCCCTGCCCTGTTGCCCAGTTTGATAATTCTGTGAGTAACAATCCTGGGTGATTGGTCCAGACAGTATACTCCACCTTGACTGCAATTATTTCCCACTTTCTACTTTGAATAGTTTGTTCTAGGTTATTTCCTGTAACATGCAATCCTCTGGACTCATAACTATGGAGACACAAGTCTATGCTTGCTGCACCTCTGTATTAAAATGTGTGGCTAATTAGTGTGACCCCTGTTCTGTCTTGATGACTAGTTTCCATGTATGACAGATAACAATCTTTCAATGTGTATTGACCCCTCAGTATTCCACTTCCACTACAAATCTGAAACTCTCCTGTGAATGGACACAGAAACTTATCTGTCACAAGTCTCATGCACCACTGGTAAATAGTCTGCAGCAGCGTTGATGTAAGTTTCATCATCCCTGGCTGTGAGCGCTATTGAAACAGCAGCCCTCCTTCCACACAATGTCTTCTTAGAATTCGGTACAATTTAATTTGGGGATGGTGGAGTTCACGCAGGCCTGGGGTTGGCCGGGTGTAACTACTCAACTCTGGTCTGTTGTGGTGTATGCACATCCCTCTTCTGGTTCTAGCCCCTGCTAGCAAAAGCTGGCATGGACCAGCGTGGCTCTCTACCTGCCGTTTACTGCTGATGCTGTTGTCAGCAGCACCTGGAATGGTTCTTTCCAGGCAGAGACACTTTGTCCAGAGATTTGATTAATAGAAAATCACCAATCTCATCAAAAAAACATCAAATCATCAACTTTCTCAACATTTCTGTTATTATTAGTTCAGTTAGTCACTTACTTAACATACTCTGTCAGTTATTCATCAGTCCAAAACTGATTGGTTTTGCGGGTTGTTAAAGGTAGTCTCCATTAGACATGACATTCATTGATGTTATTCATCATTTCATTTATTTTTCCTTTGTTTCTATTTATCTTTACCTTACAGTAACTTTTGTGGTCTTCAATATTGTATCCTCTTCCGATGGGAATGCCGTATCACACCGCCTCCCCCCACGATCCCACAAGCAGTGTCCTCTCACCCCGGGAGTCAATTACAAGTCGTTCTCAGGGGAGGTTGACTTCTGGATCTTGGGTGATTTTCTGAACCCTCACCACCTGTGCACAGATCAATTTGAGTAGAAGGAAGACAGAGGACAGTACAAGTTAGGATACCAGAAACAAACTCAGATTGTCGTGGCAATTTTGCAACATCAATCTGACAAAGAGGAACGAGACTAAGATCTCTTTAAAATATTGTCACACTTTACTTGCAGAGCATCACAGGCTCAATTGCATCAGTTTAAAGCACACTGAAACTCTAGCACTGTTACAAGACTCTAAGAGCTATTTTTGCCACAAAGGCTGTCACTGTTTATTCCCTGCGAAGTTTATTCCCTCCAAATGGTCATGCTTCAATCATCTTTGGAAGAAGTAAAAGTTTTATTCCTTTAATGGACTATCTGCTACAGTATATGGAGACTTATTATGGAGATATTCATTTACCTATATTTATTTCAAGCAAGTTTTATTGTTATATTGTGCCCAAACCATTGCGTTATCCCCTTTTATCCCCCCTTGTTCTATATGTGTGGGCCCATGAGCAACATGTACCAGCACATGGAGGATAGACGAGGAAAGACATGCCATGAATATCAGATTTTGCGGGTTGTGAGGAGGTATATTGACGTAGGGGGAAGAAGAAATATCAACTTGTTTGGCTGCAGAATCAGAAATGCATTTCCACGTGCCACAAGATCACAGGATTGTTGTACCATTGAAGTACCATTAGGTGATGCTTGAGCTTCTATCACTACCCAGTCATTCACTACAGCATAGCCAGCGAGGTGTTTGTTATCAGATGGTCTACATGCTGAACCATCAGTCTAGAGAATCAGATCAGAATCAGGTATTAGTGTTTGTCTCAATAATAGCAAGGCAATCATGCTCATTTTCTGCCTCAATCAAAGGAGAGAGCGTGGCTGGGGGTGAATGTTTCAAAGATATGTGGGAACCGGAAAGAATGATCATCCCCCTATCCTGAGCAACGTGCTGCTGTCACATGCTGAGTAGCAGAGCATCTTAAATAAGTCATATGAAACCCCAAAGTACATTTTCCATTACCCTGTCATTTGCAAGTGCCTTCATCATTTCAAGTGTTAATTGGAAAAAACAAACAAACACACACACACACACACGTTTTTAATACCAAAATGTGGAACATTTGGAAATTGTGGAACATGCACCGCACAGTCCCAACCTACTACAGTATATAGTACTAGTATATTCCTTCACATTAATAATATATATTATTCACATTAATAATATATATTTTTAAATTGCCCTTGCAGTTAAACAATACAGAAAAAGCAGGGGCACTCCCACTTCCTGCGCCCTTGCCACTGAGTGATGAAAATGCAACAATAACATCACATTTATAGAATTTACATCTATAAACTGTGGAAACTGCCAAATAATTATATAATATTTATGGACGTGCTGGAAGGGGAGAAGGGGGTAAATACTGAAAATACTCCTCGTAACTTGAATTTGTTTGCATTTCATGATGAATTACAAAATTTTGAGAATTCATCCCTTAAGTCAGTGCTTTCCAACCTTTTTTGTCTTGTGACTCACCTATATGCAAGCAATTACCCATAATCACTAGTTGAATATGTCTATGTATTATGACTAAGTCTATGAAATAGTTGCTTTACCTTTTTTTTACCATTTTAGAGGGCTGAAAGGGTAAGAGAACAGGAAAAAATAGATTGGACTGAAAAATGTAATATTTGTGTAGTATAAATGTTTTTTTTTCCTGCTATGCTATCATGTTGATAGTATTACGACCCCTCAGGTTTATTGTGTGACCCTAACCCCAGGCTGGGAGCCTCTGTATTAAGTAACTGCAACTTTTAAACAGATGTATCTGACTACCTTCAAGAAATAGGGGCATCTCACTGAAAATTTGATAATATTCATTTATGCTGGTAAAAATTGTTTAAGGATGTAAGAAATCTTTATAATTAGAAATTTGGACATCTTATCAAATATTTGTTTCGTATTTGTTGGACTTTTATGTGAGCATGTACAGTATTGTGATGTGGCAGTTGGTAAAAGATTAAAAAACTAAACCGTATGACCTCCAACTGACCTGTAATGAAAGCAAAAGTCATCTTTTAATATGGACATCAGTCTAGGTAGGAGAAGCATATTACTGTATGCCCCCCAGCGATGCAAATAACAAAATGAGTGGCCTGAGTCAAGCTGGGTTCATGCCCTCCACTAGCATCCCCAGTATACTGTGTGTGTTGGTGTTTTTGTTCTGAATAGGAATGTCTGTCTGTGCCCCCGCACTACATTATTCTACATGTCTGGCTGAGTGATTGTGTACTGTATTGTGTGCATCTCCACCCTCCCCGTGTATCTCCCTAATCAGGGCTGGATGGCTCATTATTAACTGCAGCAGGCCACTCGTGTGACATGGAAGAGGGAGAAATTAGCAGCTGTCACCCAGTGATGAGTTCATTTCCTGACAGGCCTCTGCTCCGATGAGTCCTGCTGCAGACGACCAGACGGCTGATGGAAACCTGCCGCTGAAGCTTAATTGGAGAGCCGGAAAAGGGCAGGGGGGGAGGAGGAGTGGAGTCATGGATGGAGGGATGAGGATAAAGAAGTAGGAGCAAGGGTGGAAATAACACATGAAAAGTACTAAGCGTGAATGTTACTATTGGAAAAAAAATGTTGTAATTTAATTTTAACAGAGATTCTGTGCTTTAATTATACTTCTCTATCAACAGTAGTCTACATTGTTGGTATTAACATGCTCTTTCCTGTACAGCTGGCTGCAGAGCAGATAAGTAACATAGAACATAAGTAGTTACTCAGGCTCTGCACTGAAGTACAATTTTAAGCATTGTAGTGTACTGCTGTTGTTATGCATTACTTTGCAGATATAGATTTTGCATGTAAAACATTAGGATCATCAAATATGAAGTAGATTAAATAACCCAGAAGTGTGTAAAATAGTCCAATTTTACCTCAACATTGACAGAAAAATACTTACACTTTAAGGCAATGCACAATGCAGTAATAATACAATAATATAATGAGCAGTATAATATTATTAGCTTTACATAAGCTATGTAAAATATAAAATTTAATTTAAGTCCCCCTATTTAGCGTGTTTAAGCAATGTACACACAGTTCATGAATGGTTTTTAACACACAATAATGTAGTTATAAGCAAATATAAGTGTTTATTAATAAACGGTATTTGTCAACAATTATAACTTCTCCTGTGAAGACATATTTTTCATTCTTACAGCAGTGTTTCACTATGTTTTCCTTCATTATCTGTTTATATACCAACATGCAGTTATGGAAGCCCACAGGAGGAGTTATAGTGGAAACATTAATGAACATTATATCTGCTTACAACTACATATGTATGTATCTATAGTATGTTTAATACTATTTATTACATTTTTGTGTACTGCCTATAAATGCTTCAAAATGTTCAGTTGTATACTATGCTGTGCACCTTGTTTATTTTCTGTGTACCTTGTTTATTTTCTTTACAATGACTGTAAAGATAAAACTCTAATCAATTTAATGTACATGTTCATATTCACTTTTCATAGAACTAGCAATCCCTGAAAATGCTTAGCATCATGAAAGCAGAACAGCTGCTGGTAAAAGGTTAATACCTCTGTACTTTTACTAGTTGGAAGGCAGAATATTTACTTGTAATGTTGTATCCTATTGTGGTACTGATACTCAAAGGATCTGAATACTTATAACCTTAAACTTGCAAGGGCTAGGTGGGAGTGGAGTGTAGAGACTCAGTATCTTGGGTGACATACACACACACACATATAAATGCACACATAGAAACACTAACTTGCACTCTCTCCCGGGGGCAACTCTCATCACTCTCCCGGGGACAACTGAGAGGGACAGGAGTGCGGATGGGGGTCTCTCTCCTTCTCTCTATTTCCCTGAGTATGATAAATATAGCAATTCTGTTTAGTCGCCATCTATAGAAAACATATCAGCCTGGGGATCATTTTCTTAATGTCTCCACTATTAGTTTTGGCTTCCCTTTGGCAGTATTAGCATGCCAGTTGATACGCTCTGCTTGTGTGTGTGTGCGTGTCCTCGGGGCACCAGGTACAATTCTATTAAACCCGACTTGTTTGTTTATTTCCTGTCTGTCTCGCCCTACATGTGCCCTGGTTGCTGGAACCTCAAATCCTGGAGTGTACATACATCCCTGCTATCGATAGGCCACGTATAGTTGCATATACAGTGAAGAATCCAATGTTTGTTTTTGTCATTTTTGTTGCTGTAAATCGATAGTTGTTTGAGGCAGAGGTGGAGTGCAGGCCAGGGAAGCCACGGTTCAGTTACGGTTCATCTCTTCTATGGGAGTTATTATGGGAAAACGGGAAGGAGGGTGTAGAGGGCAGGGGAGGCGGGGGGGGTATGTGTGGAGCCCTGCATGGCTCTTCTCCCTTTCTCTTACTTTTCCTATGTGGCTCTGCATTTGTGTCTTTGATCATGTTAATCCCTGCCTAGCGCCCACCCCCCTGGTCTCCCTGCCATAGACTCACTGCCACACACACCTCAGCGCCTGACAGAAATTGACAGCCCACTCTATCCCACACACTCACACCCCCTCCAAAATGGCAAGCATTCTCCATTCCTCCATAGAGCAGCTTACCCCTACCCCAAAAAAGAATTAAATAAAACACCAGGCAGGCAGGCAGTCAGTCCCATTGAAAGTCTGCAGCACTTCATTAAGGAGAAGCGGTGATTGAAAAGGGATCTGATTAGCTCACTATGATGAGATAGCAACGTTTCAACCTTGAACCAGAAACAACTGTAAGTGCTTTTTAATTAGGCACACAACACTGAGGAATAGCACTTCAAAACATAAAAAAGAGAGAGTGAAAGACAGAGTGTCTCAAGCAGAAAGGAAAGTAAATGATGAGGCAAAGAGTGGATCAGTGGGAGGCCTATTCCCTCTGCCCTTACAAGAGCATCACTTTTTCAACACTGTGCACATCGCGCAGAAACTTGAAATAGAATTGAGCTGGAATGCTCTCAAAACAGTTCCAGTTAAGTTTCCTCCCCATTTAGATTTACAATATTTAAAATGATATAAACCTCTCAAGGATGAGAAAATGTTACACTTACAAATCTACAGTACAGTCTTGAATTAAACAATTTGACATCCTCAATTTTATATCAGTGGCCTTCACATAGTCTGATTCACGTGTGTAGACTCTGAGAAGTCGGCACGCTACCCTGCGCCAACACGCCACTCTGTTTAAATAGCAGATTTTCACTGTCAGCCTGCGATAACACCTTTCTACATAGCTGCTGCAGCCATCTGCTTCATGTCAGCACTGCCATATAGGGGTTAATTCTGTTGGTATATTCATTTTAGCAAAACAAACAGTGTGACAGATGAAGAGAGGTTAAAAAAAACCTAGTATGATAGGTTTTCTTGATTTAGAAACATATTTCAAGATAAGGTGAAACTTTAATGTTTTACTTGGTAAAAATTGGGTCACTCCAGCAGTACATTCTTACATGATACAGAAGACAGAAAATAACAACCTGCGCCAAAGCGGATAATCCCTGTAAATAATGCACCAAAATCAAGTAGAAAAACTGCTATAGAAAAGCTATTTTAATTTCTTTTTGATATCAGTTTAAATCAGTTGCCAAATCTGTTTTAACATATTAACTAACTTTACCATAATGTCACATTGTGAAAGTTTGATGAGAGTAGCCTAATTATAGGCACATCACTAAGTGCAAGTCAGTTAGAAAGCAGCTTCAATGAAAAAAGTAGTACAGGTCAAAATGTTTGTAAAAATGGAAAACACAGCCATATTTATGCATCCATGCACACCGATGGGCTGACAAGCTCTATGATGACAGGTCTTAACCATCCGACTTTCAAGATTGTTTAAGTTTATCATCAGTTTGGCTAACTCAACTTCCCTCTTCACTTCCAGTTAACTGTTGAGTAAGGCAGTGGTGGAGGAAGTGTTTGGATCCTTAACTTAATTATAAATAGCAAAACCAAGCTTTAAATACACTGCATTAAAAATGCTTGACTTAGTTAAAAGTACATATTGTCAGCTAAATGTATTTGAGTATCAAAAGTAAAAGTACTCAGTGCAGAAAATGGCCCTTTTATCAAATAGAAAAATATTATTGATACATTTAAGTGTAGCAGCATTTCATGTTGCTCAAGGTGTATGTTATTTTTTGAAGTAATTTATATACTGTTGAGTAATTTATTCTATAACAATGCATCATATTTCATCATATATTTTATAAGCTCATTATATGTAAAATCTTGATTTGTAAAGTAACAAGTAACTAAAGCTGTCAAATAAATGTGAAGTGAAAACTAATATTTCCCTCTGAATTGTGGAAGGAGTAGAAGGAGTAGAATTATAAAGTGGCATGTAATGGAAATATTGAAGTCCCACAAATTTGTACTTAAAAATTTACTTTACTATTCCACTGGAGTAAGAGTATTATAAGCATTATGAGGGTTAGTGCAATGTAACATCAGTAATACATGCAGCAGGCTACTGAATGTCAGTAGAAATACAATGTAAGAATATATTACTTGCATTGTTTTTGGGTTCTGTTGAGTTATGTTTTAGAAATTTATATGAAATTAACTGTGACGAAAAAATTAATAAGATCTCTGCCCACCACTACCTTAAGAAATATCCTCCCTGCTGCTGCTCCTGTACCTTGTAAAAATGATCAGCATGTTGAATATCACCAAGTACATTTTGTCTGTTTGTATTTTGTTACCAAAAATATTGCTAACATTTGTTGACATAAAATAATAATAATAACTTTGATTTATATAGCACCTTTCAAGGGAACCAAAGATGCTTTACACATAGTGAGGCAGACAAAACAAGTAATACAAGAACAGAAAATAATAATAGCACTGACTGCTGAGGATGACAGAATTAACTTAAGACCAACAGGTAAGTTTTCAGGAGTTTTTTAAAAGTGTCCTAAGATGCAGCATTGCGGTACTGTGCTGGGAGAGAGTTCCAAAGGGTGGGGGCTACCACACTGAAGGCTCTGTCCCCAAAGTCCACAGGCCGGTGTGGATGGCGATGAGCAGACCCGTGTCTGAGGACTGCAGATTCTGGGACGAGGTATAGGGGTGGAGGAAGTCTGATAGGTACTGGGGGACAAGGGCATGGAGGGTTTTGTAGGTGAGGATGAGGATTTTTTTAGGAGATGTGGAACTTGACCGGGAGCTAGTGAAGGTGGATGAGGTTGGGGGTGATGTGCTGCCAGGGCTTGGTGCAGGTGAGAACCCTGGCAGCTGAGTTCTGTACATGCTGGGGCCTGTCCAGGGCTTTACTGGGTGCCTCGGACTGGACTCCATTTCAATAATCCAGATGGGAGCTGATGAAGACATGAATGAGGGTCTCTGCCATGGAGTCTGAGAGTGATGGCTAGAGTCTGGAGATGTTTTTGAAGTGGTAGAAAGTGGATTTTTCGATGGATTTGATGTGTGACTGGAATGATAGGGTGGAATCCAAAATGACACCCAGGTTGCGGACCTCTGGGGATGGGCAGATGGAGCAGTTGTATATGTCGAGGAAAAGATCTCCAACCTTCTGGAGCAGTGCCTTAAAGGAGCTACAACCATGAGCTCTGTCTTGTTGCTATCTAGCTTGAGTAGATTGCAACTGACATCCAGATGTGGGAGGAACTGAGTGGATAGTTTAGTGCTGAGATACAGCTGTGTGTCATCGGCATAGCAGTGGAAGCTTAGTGGTGGATGATCTTACCGAGGGAGAGCATATAGATGGTAAAGAGGAGGGGTCCAAGCACAGAGTCTTGGGGCACACCTTGGTTGACTGGGTCCGGGGTGCAACTGGTCTCTGGTCTGGTCTCCGATGGTGACAAACTGTTTCCTGTTGGAGAGTTATGACTCGAACCAGGAGAGAGCTGTACTGGTGAGGCCTAGGTATTCAGATAGGGGGTTGAGGAGGATGGTGTGGGAAACTGTTTTGAAGACTGCAGAGAGGTCAAGGAGGATAAGAATACTGATGTGGCCGGAATCAGCAGTGAGGAGGAGGTCACTGGTGGTTTTGATGAGGGCAGTCTCTGCTATGGTGTGCTCTGACCAATAAAAGACCAACCTGACTAATCCACTCCTGAAAGACTAGTTTCACTTTTCTTGTGGATGTGTCTCTGTTGACATTCACAAAGCTGATTGAATGACAAAGCTGGCGAAAACCCAATTGGAATGTTATTTATATTTCACCATTCAAAAGTTTGTTAAAAGTATGTTTGTCAGTTACATAGAAACAAAGCCTTTGGCATCTTTTACTAATTTAACACAGTGAGGCCCATCCTGTGGCTATAACTGACACTGCTAAAAAAAATTGAGCTACAGATTTTCTTTGCTTTACTAGCTGTCCAATGTCATTTCGCCACCAGAAACAGGAACAGACTTATGAACATTCTTAGTGCAGATGAAAAAACATCCCACGGACGGCTCTTGCAACACATCTCTGTTTTCATTTATGACACTTACATTCCAGTCCAGTTGGACTCTCATGAGTGTGTAAAGTGTTTATAAATGGGCCCATGTGTGTTTGCATCTTAACAATTAAAATGATGTGACTAAAATGAGAATGTCAAATATCTCTGTACACAGGAAAAGTTTTATTTTGCAGCAGCCTTTCCTCTTAGTCATCCCCTCTTGTGTCTATTACTTTCCTCTCTCTGTCCCCCACTTTCTTTCTCCTGATGTAAAACAAGGAAGTGGGGCCTCAACTCTCAGGGTGATTTCATTTGCTGGATTGAGTTTTAGTGTCACTGATATTGGATTAGATGTGATACTACTCCTGACTGTGCCACTGGAGAAGTGCAGTCACAAATTTATGGTGCTGCCAATGGGTGGTGTCTGTGTCATTCAACAGGACTCATATTATTGGCTAATTCCCTCATCCCCAGTGATCTGGTTGGCATTTCAGCCCTCTAAAAAACCCTACATGGGAGTTAGCCTTTGAATATTATGTTCTCAGAGAAGAGGAATACGTCATTTGTGAGGATTTATTCCCAAATTGATCTTAAACATATCTGAGCTTGTTATAATTTCTCTGGTTGTCGTAGCGGGGTATTTCAAAGCAGGACATAATTGTGCTTCCTTCCCAGCCACCCTGACCGTCTGCCTTTTAACCATCTTGCATGGCGAATTGAGCCCCCACATTTGTGAAGTGTAGCCCTGGGAGTCCCCTGGTGGCCCCTGCCTTGCTGCAACAAGCGTGGGGGCCCCTGTGGTAAGTGCTCTCTGGGGACCCTGGCTCTGATCTGGCCGTCCCTGGGGCCCTGTTAATTTCTGCACTGCTCAGAAAGCCTCGCCACTCTCCACTGCTCTCCTCCTCCTTCTCTCCATACTGCTATTCTCCTCTTCTTCATCCACCCGTCGCCCTTTCTCTGCCTCTCTCCCTCTTTTTCTCTTCTTTATGTGGAAGGTGTGCTGTCAACAGGGAACTTGGCCAGTCTCATTAAAAGCTGGTGGAGGTTGTGAAGTTGTGACGGTGACAGAGATGTGTGGCTCAGTGGCAGGGTTGTGGTTGGAGAAACAGTCCATTAACCAAACCCTGCTGATATTCAGCTAATATTTTTGTAGAATCAGCCCAGTAACCCTCAGAATAACATCCATATTGTATGATTCTTTATGATCTCAATATTAACGTCCAATGTCAACGTTCAGTGCAAAGTGGGAAGGTGCATCAGACAATCATGCAGGAGAGCAGCAATTAATGTACACTTTTTTATTAAGTGTTTAACTTGTATAACCCAAACTTTATCTCAACCATAAAGTTCAAATTCTATAAACTTAAGATCTTTTCTTGACCTTAACCATACAGTAGTTGCCATGCACAGATAAAAAGCAAGAATTTTGAAAACAATGGATGTAAAACAAGAAGTTGGTATTGGATGTGAAAAATGTTTGAATTGAATGTAATCCAGGGTTTTGCTAGATCGATCATCCAAATTTGACACTCTTATGTGGTGATGGGGTTGCGTCAAATAGATGTAAAACACTAAATGAAAGCCTGTATGTAATGTATATACTGTAGCTTCAAAAGAAAGTTGAGCTAATGTTTTTATCTGTCCACAGCAGCCACCTGCATGGTGTTCTGAAATCTGTGTCTTTTCTCAGTCAGTTCAAACAGTATTTGACTTCTTGGCTTCATCTGACAGTTGACAGTGACAAGCAATTAGAGTCTGGCATCCCGCTGCTAGAGTACCCCCAAACAAAACACTTGAACCCTTTTTCTTCAAGATAAGAGCATCCTCCAAGCTGTAAATTCTACTTGCTGATGAAGGCCCTCATGATCTTCCAACCAGCTTCTGTATCTTTCTGCAAGCTTTTCTATCTGCCCTCTGCCCCTTTCTTCCTTTCCCTCCCTTTCTTGCTCCACTCCTTCCACCCTTGCCCTGTGGCTGGGCTAAGAAGGGGCTGGAGCATGTGGGGCTGGTTGTGGAGGTGGTGGGGGGATGAGACTTGTACATGGTGCGGGGGGAGGAAGGAACGGGAGGAGGCGCCCAGATCATGCCGGGCGACTCCACAGGAGTGATAAGAGCGAATAAGCTGTCAGCGTGGGCGTCGGATGGGCCTTATTGTTCATATTTAGATGGAGGAACAATGGCGGGGTGTCAGGCGCCTATAGTTCATAATCTGCTGATGCTGACCAAGTGTCAGTGTGATCCATGAGCACCGAGGCTCCTGAATCCTTAAGCAATCCCCCGTAGGAATGTCATGGGGGAGAGTACAAATGGGACAGCATCTGCCGGACTATAGATAGATAGGTATAGCAGAAGGGGAGGGGGGGAGAGGGAATGCAAGGAGGGCGAGGGAAAAAAGAGAGGATAGGAAAAGAAGAGGTAGAGAGAGGGAGGATGAGACGTATCCAAAGAGGACAAAATAAAACACATGAGAGAAAATTCGCCAAAAAAACCACTGAGCAAATTTTCCTAAAAAAAAAACAACTGAAAGCTACTAATTGTGAACAAGTGTGGAGGAAATGGAGGAAAGCACCTGCGATGAGAGAGCAATAGATGGATGGATGGGGGATTAAAACGAGGAGGCAGGAGGGAGAGGGAGCCGAAGAGGAGAGGGGGGGTTGATTGTGAGGAGGCCTTTAGCTGTGTGAGCTCCCACCTGCAGGTGAGACAGAGAGGAGAATGGGCGTCAGATTAGAAGGGGGCCCTGAGAGCTCCTTCCCCCACAATAAAGGCTTGATTCTGGGCAAAGAGATGCCCCTGAGACGCCAGGCGCACCCTGGAGCCGTCACAGCCTATCAGCCGCTTTTCTATACGCATCTTGATCGAAATGCAACTGCGCTGCCCTCGCACCGCTTCAGCTGTGACTGATGACAATTAATGGTGATTCTTTGATGGAGATTTTGAACAGATCTTATCAAGCTTGAGTGTGTGTGTGTGTGTGTGTGTATGTTTGTGTTTTGTGACAGTGCTTTGAAGGATTTTAAAGCAAAGCTGCACACATGCACACACAAACACGCACGCACACGAGTCACGTGTTCTGCTGGCGTTCTTAAATGTGTCACAATGAAAATGCCCCCCCAGGCATTCTTCATTTACTGTCACAACCATTAGACATGGAAGGGGAGAAAAATAAGAGATGGTATCAGTAACGCATGAGCTACAGTAATTAGCCTCCTGATGCAAGTATATACATGTTTGCGTGTGTGTGCAAGTGTGTGTGTGAGTGAGGGAGATGGTGTGTTAATGCACAGTGCACAAATGAATGCCAGTATATTCCTACATCTGCTCTCATCAGTGAGGGCTGTGTAAACTGGAATCACCGTTTTTAGGGCTGAGTCGCAGATTCTCTAAATTATATATCATCTCCAATGACTCATAGTCATACTATAAGCTATGCTAATGCCTCCATTAGTTTATGAGCTGACATGAGATGTAATGGGAGCCTTGTCATGCCGTGCTGAATCCTGCCAAGGCCCCAGATCTTCACTTTCTCTCCCACCTTGTTCCCTGCGCCGCCACCTTCTCTCACCTCTCCTGAGCTGAAGTGTGTGTGTGTGTGTGTGTTCTTTAACCCGGCTTTAACATGTCAAAAAGCTGTGGGGTTTTTGTTAATACTTAGTATCATTAGTGGCTTGTTATTATGGGAGCCACAAACAACCTCATTGTGTTTATGTTCTCTGGTGGCTATGGATAATAATGGTGTGCTGATTTCAAATGTGTGTAAATGCTATATTTTGTAGCATGCTTGTGTTAGTCGAATTTTATTTTTGCTAGTATTATCTAAGTCATACAGGATTTTGATTAAATTCTCCTACAACAGTATGCAAGGTTAGAATTCACATTCTCAAAAAAGATATTCAAATAACGGTGGAACCTCAAATAACAGCATGAACAAATAAGAGCGTTAAATAAGAGAGTTCCTAAAGGCTCAAAATACTTTTTTCACTCACTAATTAATTCCAATTGGGCCTACTGTACTTTGCCATTCTTTTGTTCAGTGCTAAGCTATTAGCAGTTAGGCTCAAAACTTCCTGCAGACCAGGAAACCAGGAAAGGGATGGATTATGCTCTATGAGCTGCTAGAAGGCTTTTAATGTGAACCATCTGTGGAGGAAATGATTGGCATAATATAGAATTAACTGCAGTAAATTTGTGAACGAGGACAAAATGTGAATTATAGAGTGACTTCACTTTACAGAGTTGTGAGCATGACATGACTATATTGTTGCACTGATGGAGTTAAAATATAAAAGAAATAAAGACTTGTCTCTTATGATAACCTGGAGGAAAGAAAGGCCTGGTTCTCTCTGCAATTTAGGTATGTAAGCAAGGGAATAAACACATATTTATTAAAATAATTCAAAATTACAAGCTACTTAATTACATTAAATATACACACAACTTTAGCTGTGACAATGAGGATTCAGATCCAGTCTTGTACCATTTTGTTACATGTTTCCTAATCTCCCTTATTGTTCATGTATCTTTCTACTACTGGACAAAACAAAACAAAAAACAGCAAGTTATGTTAAGAAACCAAATAAATGGGACCCTAAGCTCTGACTTCACATCTGTAAAGTGCGGCAGGTTGCCATTATCCAGCCTCTGCTTTCACCAGATCTCGTTACCCAGCATGCCCCAGGTTCTTCCGCACGTTCCCCTTGCTCTGTGTTGGCCTAGGTCTGGGTTCTGTTTAGCGTCAAATGTCACGTGCTGACGTCCAACACAAACACACAGCAGTCAGAGTCCGGCTCAGTGAGCGACAGTGCCGAGGCTTTTCCCTCTCTGTTAAACGCCGCTGACATCACCGAGAGCTTAGCCAGTCCTTCACCACACTCCCAAAGGCTGAGACTCGCCCTCAGTAATCAGTGGGTAGATCCCATAACACAGACCTGAACACACATACACAAAAACACACACACACACAAGACTGCACAGTCACATACACAGACATAAGAATGTGCACTCTTTCGGGAGAAACAGGACAACACAGACCTTGGTGACAGGAGACATACATGTGTGCAGTCACACACGCACACACTCACACAAGACTAAAGGCTCAGTCATGCCAGCATTAATGACAGCAAACATTTGAAATTATTTCATTTCAATGGAATCACTGCAATCAGTGGATTTGCTCATGGAGGTGAAGTAAATCTGCTTGAGTCGTGCTTTCGCATAAGGCTCAACTTTGGTGAACTTTGACATGCAAATTTACATTGTTGACAATTTTTAACCTGACAATTCTGACTTTTGAGGGAACAGAGAGAACCATGAAAGTATACAATGGAGAAAGCAATCATATTAGAAGTCACTCTTTACCAAGCTTCCATCTTTTTAGTGAGGATGCATTGTTTTACCGTGCCACACACTCACCCGGATGGATGTTCATTAACACAAAACTTTAGGACACAATCCAAATGTGGGTGAGGATCAGTCAGAAATTTAACCTTTTAGAGCCTACAGACACATTTACATTTTTACTATCCAGGTACATACTTCTAACATACATAAATGCAGACACACGTGCACACAACCATTTTTATATTGTAATTCACCACCTACACATGCCCTACAGGACTTCCTTAAAGGTCGTGTTGGGACTATGTATGAGTCTGTGTGCTGAGCTGAAGCTGACATTTTGATCCTGATGTTATGTGTCTGAAGGACTGACAATCTTGAAGCCTTTGATGCTTTAACAGTATGTTCTTTTATGAAAATCAACATACCCATCTCCCATCTCCTTACAGCACCTTTTGTACACCTTTTATAGGGAACGCTTGTATGCAGACGCATGTAGAGCTGATATCAGTGAAACCTCACCTGAACCGTGCTGCATTTATCCTGGAGGAATGAATAAAACAAGAACACCTACTCAATCTGCACAAAAGCAGTTGTTGTATTCTGTGGATTCAATACTACGCCCCGAGTAGAAAACAAGAGGCTATGGCTCATCTCTGACACTGAATACCATCTTGTACTGTATTCCAGATTGCACCATGTGACTGACTTTGCTTAGAAAACATGAAACTGGGATGATGACATTATGTACATCAGTGACAAGATTCAAGAGTGAACTGTGCAGGTCAGAGCCAAATAGATTAAGATAGAGAGAAGTTAATATAAACTTTTCCTCACTGTAATAGCTGAGGCTAAAAAACTTTAACATATACCATATAATTGTGATGAGCCAAATATATTTTCCCACTTGATTAGCAGTGAAATAGTGATATGTGTTTCTTCACAAGACCTACGCTGACTTTCTTCCTCCAAACCGTGTCCCTTGGGTGTTTAATGGCAACACATCTGAAATGTTACCCCAGTTCATAGAGGAGCCTCTTGCCTCAGCAGAGGTGTGGCAGCTGCCTATAGTGGTGGCCTCAGACATCACTGCAGGCGAGCAAGGGGGGGGGGCCCTGGAGAGCACCTAGTGGAAAAACAGTGAGCGGAGCAGCTACAGTACAGCTTTAGTGCAACTACAGTACATCCACAGTACTGTACGTGGCAGTCTGGGAGTTAGCTAACTGCCTCAGGGTCGACTTAAGGGCTCTGACTGCAGGCCAACACAACATTTGCATCAGACTACATTTCTTCTCTCGTAGTCAGGTCACCATTGGCCGGGAGTACTGGTCGGCATTTGGGGACATAGCAATATTTGCATCAGACCACAAATCCCTGGTTCCACTACACTTTTTCTTTCTCTGGTACAGCAGAAGCAGACATCACAGTTTGCTGACACTCCAGAGGGGGCACATTACCACAACAAGTTAGTGAGGAAATAAATACTGAGAGGACATTTTCATTACTCCCTTATAAGGTCCCATGTTACTCTTTTTTTTTTTTTTTTTTTTAAATCTACCATGTCTCAGAAAATAAGAGGATGGATTTTTAAAGTTCAGGTTCACTAAACATATCTCATTTAATGTGTGTTTTTTGCAAATTTTTCTCCATTTTTGGTCGTACATTTTTATGGACATTTTAATGATTTCATTAATTTCTGTTTCTGTTTTGATTATTCATCTAAAGATTTAATTCCAGATGTTTAGAATAACAGATGCACAATCTTTCATCAATTCACCTGTTATGATTAAGTAGAAAAAATTACATTCATTTTCATAAAAATGTTGCTTATTATTATTTGCAGGTGAAATTCTGTAGTAGTATAAATATGTGCTCAAAGTCTAGCTGAGGAAGAGATCTAAACCTAAAGAATAATCCTGAACTAACACATCAACATTTTCAATAAACTCTCTTGCCAATTTAAAGGAGAGCAGCTCTCGTCAGTTATGGATGTGCACTATTGAAATGTTCATGTGATAGAGGGTAATAGTAGAGAACATGTTTTATTACTTAATTGAGTGGAGTTCCAGCAGGCCTTGTAAATGAGGAGTGACAGTAGGCGTTATCGCAGAGCGCCCTGGGTAATTATGTTCGGCTAAGTCTGGCTCGGAGGAGGTGAGACTCTCACAGCGGTTATAAACAGTAGAGATGGGCGAACACACATGCACAAAAGCTGTTTTATTTCCAAGGCAGGGGCCCAGTACGTGTGCAGCGGGAAGAATGTCATTTATTGCACTGAATGCTTATAATTTAGACCTCCATCTCAAGGCTAACACTCACTCAAACAGGTTTGCATGCCACAATTAGCACATGTAACGACTTTGCAATCAAAAACAAAAACAAGGATGTTTGAAGCACTCAGTCCTGGTGAGAGGTGTAATCATGTTCGGGGCAATTAGACAGGTTTGTTGTTCTCTACAGCCGTGTTATGTACCTGTGGGATGCTGATTGACTCAACAATCTAATTAGGTTTCGTTATGTAGGCTCCACAACATGTTACAATTGACTGTGAGGCCCATATGGTACACAGGGCAGTTTTGCAGATTTGCTTTTGCCATCTAATATAATACAGTTTTCTTCCTAAAGACAGCTCATATAAGCTATTACATTCACTGTCTGATAGCATTTAAGTAAGAAAAAAAAGACAACAACAATAAGGCTGCAACTAACAATTATTTTGTCTATTGGTTAATCTGCTGATGATTTTTTTGATTAGCTGATGAATTATTTTGTCCATAAAATATTATTAATGATAAATGCCTGTTATAATTTATCAGAGACCAAGGTGACATATTCAAATGGTTTGTTTTATATCGTCACCGTCTAAAACCCAAATATATCAAATTTACAATCATATATGACAAAGAAAAACATCAAATCCTCACATTTAAGAAGCTGCAACTGACAAATTCTTGGCATTTTTACTTGAAAAATTTATGAAAGAACTAGTCCATTGTAAAATAGTTGCAGAATAATCATGTTGTTGATTGATCATTTCAGCCCTAATATATATATATATATATACACACACACACACACACACACACACACACACACACACAGACACACACACACACACACACACACACTATATATATATATATATATATATATATATATATATATATATCTTACAGATTATCACCATAATGATCATTTCAAATGGCGGTCAAAAAAATGAAACGATCCCAGTAAAGTTTCACATGGTCTGCACGACTGTGTAGAAAATTGTCCTTCCATGATGTGATGCATTTGACAAATAAGAAAGATAAAGACCTGGAAGATGAACAGTGTATGATGGAGAATCACAGATGTTATGGGGAGAGGAAGGCTCTGGCCGAGTGACACGTTATCTATGAAAATGGATAAAGCGAGAAGAACAGAGGATCAACACAGTGAGGGCAAAGTCTCCATAGACTAATTATTCCTGTGACAAAGTGGAAACTGTGCCACCATTGTCCCTGCTCCACCCAATCACACATGTAGCGCTACACTGAAAAAAGAAACTCTTTCTTCTCTGAAACACGTACAATTTTTTTCTATATAACTCTAGGTGAGAGCAAAGGAGAGGCTCTGATTAAGGTGGCGTATAGTGAAGAGAATCTATGGTGTCGCCCACCTTTGGGGCCCTCCTTAAGTGGCCTTAAATAAGATAATAAGGGCGATGGGCAGAAAAGAGAGGACTTTGTCTGCTGGCATTAGTGCGATGGCCGTGTTAGCGGTGATATCTTTGAGGGGGGATAGTGTGCCAGTAATGAGACAGGGTTGCCTTCCCTTGCCGGCCTAATTAATCCTACATTTTCATAGCGTATAATCACTGCCCACAGTGCAGCCTTCTACTGGCCAGAGAAGAGAGATGTCGGAGGAGTCTCTATCTGTTGCCCTATCTTTCTCTCTTCCCGCTCTATCTTTCCCTTTCGTCCTTCCTTCCCTCTGCAATTTATTACACTGGTATCCAGAATGAAGTGAAACCTCCCAGTATGGACCTATCTGTCATCTCTACATTATCAGGAAAACACACTGCCTACCATATTGTGCTACAAGGGGCTCCGGCAAATTACTATTTTTATGGGACATGATAAAGGAAATGCTGCCTTATGTTCAAATATTTTACTGTCTTAGAGGAAATGGGAAGGATTGAATGTTTTAGATTGCTGTGTGCGTGGTTTGATCTTTGTGTTTGTGTGTGTGTGTGTATGTGTGTGTGTGTGTGTGTGTGTGTGTGGCGGCCAGCACTGTTGCAACTGATGGATAATGCACTGCTTGGTTACAGTCTCATAAAACTGTGGTTCTAAAGGGATAAAACACAATAAAACCTTTAAATGTAGTACACTGCCAAATAATGTAATAAGTCCATCATACTGGTATAGTGATAATTGAAAAAAACACCTTAAAATATTTGTTTATTTGTGCTTTACAGGACCGTAAATAAAATAAAAATATCCAGAAAATGTTAAACTCAACAAAAATTCAGTTAGTTTTTTTTTGACAAATTTAGAAGTCCCTTTAATATATTTTGTCAAGTTATCACCACTGTCTGCCCCCCCCTCCCCAATTTTTTTTTATTGTAATTCCATACTAACAAAAACAGAACACAAACATAAAGCTAAATCCAGATCAAATGTGCTTTTCTGACAGCTCAAAAACTCTGTTAAATATATGCTACATGTATTTTGAATGGAGTAACTTAAAGCATCTGAAATATGTATATGCATGTTCTTCATAGACAGTAGTATGTCACAGGGATTGTTTTTATGTCTACAATAGCCTCTGGACTGGAAATGCATCGAGGACTGCAGTGCTTCACTGTTCAGTGGCATTGAAGCCATGTTGCAGAACGATCCCTGAGATGATAAAGAGAGGAAAGTGAAAAGTCACATCCTGTCACATCTCATGATCTCCCGGCTGAAATGTGAGGCCTGCAGGGCCTTGAGGGTGACATCCTCCATATACCAACACACCACAATGCAGTGAATGAAGGAGGAGGTGGAGAAATAGAGGGGGTGGATAGTATAGAGGGGGAGCGAGAAAGCAAGAGAGAGATAGAGAGAGAGAGAGAGAGAGGAGAAGGGGTGGAGCATAAGGAGGAAAACAGAGTGGAGGATTTAATGGTAAATAAGCCTGTGCAAAAGCAACTGATCCTGTCCCTCCCTATCTCCCTGAAATCCTACTTTCCTCTCTCTCTCCCTCTATTTCTATCTCTCTCTCTCAATCGCTGTCGGTGTGAGACAGATACCCCAACCTCAAAGTGACAGGCCCTCAAACGACTTGGCGAAGAAACCAAGCATTAATTAAGTCATTGCCGGACTGTAATTTCCTTGAGAAGTGAAAAAATGCACGAGAAAAGGTTACTGAGACCTTTTCTGTGTCAAAATTACCATTCGTCATGAATATTAATGCACCTAATGAAGACAACCTTTGCTTCATCAAGAATGTTCTGGAGCAGGGTGCCACGCTGATAGACTCTCCCTGGCTGTTTTTCTCCTTCAGTCAGGAGGGGAAACTGGCACACACACACACATACGCACACACACATACACACACACACACACACACACAGAGTAAAGCACACACACACAAACTGAGGTTTACCCATCTGAGTCATCTTTTTCTTTATGTGGAGCAACAGTCTTTCAAATGCAAGACACAAACACACTATTGAGGAAAGAAGCAATACTGTAAATCATGCATATGATTATATACATACATACATACACACACACACACACACACATATATATATATATACACATATATATACATATAGCAACTACATCCTGTATATTGTGTTTAAACATGGAAGCAAAAGACAAAAATTTAGTGTCATTTTTAAAGGGGCTTTCCACTGATTTCACACATGAAATTCAGTCTACTTGCCATGAAGAGTACAAGTCAGCTTGTGCAAACAGTTGTATAATGTGTTTTGGAAAGAGCTTGCAAAAGTAAAAAAAAACAAAAACAAAAAAAACCCATTGATGATGTCATAGTGATGTCATAAGGATTATCTCTGGGGATTATTCTGGGCTTGAGACTTACATTTTTGCACAGGAAGCTGGCATTACAAACTGCGGGTGCTGGGGTTGAAAGAAGTTAGCATTTAGTAAGCAGGGAGGGGGTCAACTTAACGATGCTATTGAGTTCCATTATGGGAAAATGTTGGATCCAGCGTTTTTGGAAGCTTGACCCATAAAAAGTCCGGACATTTTGACCTCTACTGTTTTGATTTTGATGAGTCTTTTTCTCCTACTAAATAGCTTCAGTGTCCCCTTAAACACTGGGACCATCACAAACAAAATTTCGCTCTTCTCCATTGTGTTTGGGTGGTGGCAGAAATCTCATAGACAGACATCTCAAAACCTGTGCATTTAAGACCAAAACTACCTGCATGTTTAGATATCACTTCTACTGTTGGACAAAATATATTTTTTGTCATTTGAGTGACTGACCTTTAAATGGAAAACGCTTCTTTTATGTTACTTAGTTAGATTGCCATTTTTAATGAGAGACAGCTCTGGACCATAGACTGTATGTACAGTGCTTTTTTGTTGCTGTTCTTTGTTCTTCAGAGTTTACCAGAAATACAAATTACATCACTTCCTTTGCACCACAGGCTTTGTCCCTGAAAAAAAAAACTAAACTACAAGACAGAGTTTTTACGATACCATATATAAGCCCTTTATGAACTAATTACTGGTATCTTAAAATCAATCAGTAATATAGAGTAGCAGGCAATGTTTTAATATGAAACTGTCACTGATTGTGACTTAAATGATTCATCTGATTCTGACTTCCCCTTAAATAACCAGACAGGAAATAATAAAATTATCCTTTTAAGTGCCATTCCTACATACACACATGCTGTAGTCGCCACCACTCAGCCGCCATCTTTGCCCTCCTTACTCCTCAACGTCTCTCTCTCCCCTTGACACATACCTCTCATTAATTCAGACCTGTCACATCGACACACACACTTACGCATACACACACATACACACTTATGGTATCTCAGCAGAGGGTGACAGCTCAGTGTTGAGTGACAGCAGCTCTGTCTGTCTGCTACAGGAAGATCTTCTGCTGCCAACAGTTTTGTAAAGTAACCCTCGACTGTCACTGTGTGAGAGGGAAGGGTCATCTATTCATATGTCTGCCTCCTCAAACCGTAAATAGCTTTCAGTGATGTCTTCCCTCATCCATTATTAACTGCCTTTGAATTAATGACAGTCTTTTATTTTGCGCACGTAACTCTGGTGTGGTTGTTTGGCATTGACTTATCCATCCGGCAGCAATCCTACCCCACCCTATGATTAGTTTAAGATGCTTTAGCATTTTTAGTTCAGTGGATACTTGGGCAATAAAGTTTCCATTCCTGACACATGCTGACAATGGACATGGACGTAATCCATCCTGGGATCCTCTTATACTTTAGGAACTTTATTGTAACTTCAACCTGCCTCGTTCCTACATTCCCCTATATACCTTTCTCAAAGGAGCTGAAATAAAGGTGTGAAGTTGCTGCACTCCCCTGGCCATTACTGTTTTTACTGAAGAAGCAGAGAAAAAGGTCTTGTCTCAACACGACCACAATTATATTAATATAAAATGATGAAGCTCTGAAAGCAGCATAGATGACACTGTTTTTCAAACAAACAATCAAAAATGAATGTAATCATAGTGATTTCATTATATATTCACATTAAAATGTACATTTAGTGGATGTACATTTAAAGAATTCTTTAGGACATGTAATTAATCCACAAGGCATATTCTTCTGGTCAGTGGAGAGGAAGTTGTATAGAACTGTGTTGTCAGTAAGCTTGATCAAGTATCTATCTGAGTAGGACTTAATGCAGGATGAGGTAAAATATGGGTGGCATCATAAATCATATAAAAAATCAAATCAAATCATAATAAAAGGCATATGGACTAGATGGAACATGGTCAGAATATTGTCTACCTATTACAGTAATACAGCCAGAGAGAGCATTTGGCAAGAAATTAGTGATGAAATGTGGACAGAACTTTTTAGGATGCATTCTTAGTCAAAGTAAAACAAAAGACTTCATGCTTTTAGAATAAGTGAAAAACTATTTATGAAGCAGATTTTCAAATATGGCCCACACTGGTGAATGGGCCAACAAGCTGATTTGTATCAGTGTCCCTCCTATTGGCCTGTATTGAAAGCAAATTGGACTCTGTTGAGTTTGGGTGAGCATGGGTCTCTATTAGAGATTGAAACTTAATTTAATTATTTAATGACATAGCTGCAGACCAGAGGTAATGACCAGATATTAACCTGTGAAAGCAGTCTCATATGAATGGGTCAAACACTGGTTGGATGACTGTTCAATAGGCCAACATCACACCAAGCCCCTTGCATTAGAGGAGAGTTCACTTTACCCAACAGCTTCATATTAACAGTACAAAGGAAGATTCTCAATAATTTTATTAGGTCTAATGGTGTCAGTTGTTGAGAAACTCTTCCGAAATATTGACTCCTGCTCCCTCAGACATATGACCCTCACACAGAAAAGATTCCTGGATAAAGCTGTGTGTGTGAACAAAATATTGAGCTATCCATATCACATTTTCAATGTCACATTGTAGATGTTTGACCTGTTATTCAGAAAAATAAGAAGAAAAAAAAACACCAAGTAAAGTTTAATACACCCAGAAGTGCAAGGTACACAGCCAATTATTTTCAGATGTTTTTGGGTAGATTTGTTTCTTTAAGGATCCGTCTTTGTTTTTTGACCTGTGTGTTCATGATGTGGATTTGGACTGAGTTCAAATTTTACTACTAGGACTATGGAGGATCTCTGGCATCCCCTAGGTGAGAAGAATAAAACTGTGATTTGTAGTCAGAAGTTCTGCCAAGGAAGCCCATAGCTTGAGGGCTCAGAGACTCACAAGACAGACAAGAGCATACAGTAAACCGGTCCACCAAACGTCAGAAACACTGTTTTTTTTTCATCATTTGATCTGTTCCGCATCAGTCTAAGAGAAAAAAAAATAATTGGCCGTTTAGAGGGACAAAAAGAAAGTTTGCCTTTGTTGTGAATCTGCATAAGAGTCACCACCATACATTATCATGAATAATACATCCATATCTCCTCCATAGCCACGGGTGGTAGGGATTAGATAAAGCGCCATAAATAAGCTTCAAAGCCTGCTGTATGCCATTTTGTTACACCTCACCATAGAGGCCTTTCCTTTAATCACAAACTTAGCCTTAGCTGGTGGGGCCCTTTTGTTGCGATTGTGCTGGTGTCGCTATTAATGCGGGGTGGCCCCGTCTGTACACACGTATTCATTTACCTAATTAACACGGAACTCACACTGGGAGTCACAGAGAACAAAGCCTGGCGAGGAAACCCAGTTTCCTACTGTTGTCCGCCATCGGAATCACTGGGGAAAAAAAAAAGCAGACACCCGAACAGGCCTTTGGTTCACTGTTGTGGTTAATCTACAGAGATGATGAATTGACACCATTCTCTTAAACATGAATCTTTTCTGTCTGTCTAAGGCTTCTTATTCAAATTATGTTTCATATGCGAAAATTATGAGAATTAATATGTTTTTTGTTGATTTTGATGATAGCAATAGAAATTACTGATATTAAAATAAATGTAGCCATTTTCTCCATAAACTATGTGGACTATCACCATAACCTTTAAACTATACGTTAAAATAACAAGTTAGGTGAAAAAAAGTGTACAACAACAATGTCAGTCATTGTTGTTGTCCAGTGGCAACACTTGACTGTAGTTTCTGTAAAGAAAAGATTGTCTCCCAAAGGTTCAAATCAAAAAGGTCAGTATGTGACCTTACCTCAAAGATGGTGACCTGATGGTCAAAATTCACTTTTTCCAACTTGGCAAGAATTAAGTTGAACTGAAGAACTGAATGAATGACCTGTAGACTGACTTCAGTCTATAAATAGCTGCACTGGTATTAGACAGACTTGATACTGGTGAAAAACTAATTAGTGTTTTACCACATAAATTTCCTTGTAGTCTTTCTCAGACGACAATAAATATGACCAACATCAGCTTTGAATAAACAATATGCTCATCAATTCCGGAGATACACTCCCCCTGTTGTGTTTTTGTTATAGCTCTGGTTCAATAGGTGTACATGGCAACTTTAACTCAGCAGAAACACACATAATTAACATTATATCTTTGGTGACATTTCAAAAGTTTGCTTAAAAATTGCTTGACAGTTTTATGGAAACAGCTTATGTTTCTACCCGTGTTTATATCTCTCTGTTCTTTGTCTTTTCCCCTCTGAGGTGCAGGACTCACCATCTTGTGTTAATTTAAAGAGTTGGATGTCTTTAAGGACTGATTATCTTTAATTAACAGAGTAAGATAGATGCTCGTTCTATCTGCTTCTTATCTCTGCCTTGTACACTGTCAGGTTATTTTCACGGCTTATCACCAACTGCAATGTAATAACAATGAGCTACCTGATGTGTATTATGTGACATGTTATACTGTGGTATTATTTCCCAAAATGTATTCTAATTAACTTAATGCAGGCCTTTTTTTGTAGCTTTTATAACAAACTAATTATTTGGTTGTTATTTCTTCATGAAGATCCCATTAGCTGCCACTGGGGTCCAGAGAAGAAAGATGTAACAATATCTTATCCAAATATGACCATCAACGCTTAGAGATGGAGATGCCTTTATGCAAGTTATTTGACACAAGAGATGAAATGTAAATCAACATTTTCTAATCAGTTGGTTGGTGAGAAACAACAACTCATGGGACTTGAAAACAGTTCATTGAAACTTTACTTATATGGAGTCTGATGAGATTATTGCCTTGCAATAATAATACAATAACAAACAAGTGGTTTCCAACCTGGAGGTCAAGGGGTCCCAAGTAGACTGTGTTTCAAGGGGTCACAGGTCAGAAAGGTTGGGAGTAACAGTTATCAACAACAAGTGTAGTATTGATAAATCTTACAGTACATATGTAATCAAACAAGCTGTATTTATATTAGGCAACACTGATCAATTTTTGAACAATAGTGAACGATTAACGAATGAGGCAGTCTACATTTGATTAGTAGCGTTCCCTTTGCTGAGTTAATTATTTTACAATATCAGAACTGAGGAAAGTGCATAATTGCACTTGATGACCTTTCTTACTATTTTGGGGGCTAAAGACATGAGAGTTTTACAGTAATGAAAAGCACTGGCACTGTCAAGGATATAAGCATGAACTAATATTGTTACCCAAAAAATATGTAGTCAAAGTAAAAATGAAAAAAAAAACAATAAAAGTGTAAAGGTCAGATTTGAAACTGTTAACTGTATTTCAGATTGTGTATTACATCACGCATAAAGAAGTGAACACATGTTGTTTGTGATACACACACACACAACCATGGAGATTAATTACTAGGGTTTGGATGTTGTATCAGCAGCCAATTATCACCTGAGGAGAGTCAGTTGGCCTCAGTCGGTTGGCAGCTACCCTTCTTTCTTCTCACGCCTCCCCCGAAATCAGCCGCCCATCAGCCCCCAGCAAATTGGATGAGGAGCCAGGAAACATATTACCACCCAAATACGCAGTGACAACAAATCTGGGATCGCAGTAATAAACTCTAATCTATCAAGAGGAATGAGGGATGAAGGATGCAGCCTGGTCAGAGAGCTGCAGTACACCGAGAGGAGAGTGGAGGGACAGGAGAGAAATGAGTGATGGGTTTAAACTCAATTTTTCCAGTTAGAGTCAACAGAGAGCCATATGTTTTAAAACAGTGTTTTACTGGTGGATGCTGGTTCCACTGGAGCAACTGGAGGTTCAGTGCCTCAATCAAAAGTACTATTTAGGGGCACTTTCACACCTGTAGTTCAGTTCATTTGGTCTGGACCAACGGAAAAAAAATGTTGCCTTTTAGCTCCAGTTCATTTGTGTTCACACTGGCTTTTTACAATTGAGCCAAGAGCTGTAAACATGTCATTGTATAGACTGATAGGTAACTCATGGATTGGACAGTTTTGGTGATGTCATTCTGTATCGTCTGCGCTATATGGACCCACATGGAGAAGCAGAAACAGCAAGACATGCAGCGCTTAAATGCTTCTTGTGTTATTTATTTATTATTTATACTATTATTACACTATATCATTATTTACTTATTCATTTCATTTATGTCCTCTGGTGACGCAAAGAGCTTACAAATAAAAAAAAAATATTTGAAGATGAAAATCAATAAAGACTGCAACCAATATGGACAGATAGTGTGCATGTTATCATGATTATCAAATGGTCTTGCATGAATATATATACAGCACTTACAGCAAGATATAAATCACATATCAACTGTTATAAATCCTGTGCTTTCAAAACACAAACAAACTGCACTCATTTGTTGGAAGTGGACCAAGATCGTTTAATGACGTTTTCAAACCCATGTTGTTTAGTCTGGCTGAATCTGACCTTTTTTCGCTTTCCCCTTTGTGTGATCAGTTTGGGCAGATCTGAACACAGCAGTTGTACTCCGGTGCGGACCAAAACAACTGTGCCAAGACAAGGAAGTGGTCAATAACGAATTCTGGAGTGGTTCATCTGTGGTGGGAACTTGATCTGACCTCAATCTGAAAAAAAAACAACTAAAAGGCATACTCTGATCAACAGTTGCTAGCAGCTAGCCAGAGATTGGACCTTCTTCAGGACCTTCTTCCTGTGTTTACACTCGCACTCCAGGCCCATACACATCTAACCAATGAGCAAAGTGAATGTTCTCATATGGCTTTCAGTGATGCATTTTGATCCGCTTGAAATTTTTTCTGTGTGAAAAGAAACTGAACCAACAGGAAAGTGCAAAAGGTTTACCAACTCATCAACAGATTCGGACCAGAGCAAACAAACTATAAGTTTGAAATTGTTAAATCCGCACCGGAGTTCAATTGACCACTTTCACACCAGCATAACTGAACCAAACCACACAGGTTCGGTATGAAAGCATCCTAAGGTTCTTCTAGCTGATGTAGGAATTTGAACTGCAGCATAATAGAACCTTGTTGGAAAGGTAAAAGAAGTCCATGGAGGAGCAGTAAGAGCATTGTGAGAGAGAGGTGATGGACAGACACAAGAAGAGACAGACAGAGTGAAGGTGAAGGAAATTTCTTGTAATGTCGATTTCAGTGAACCCAGATTCGCCTCTCGCCAGCGACCTGACCTCCTCTGACTTGGATGATCCTTGTTGCCATGGAGACTGGCAAAACAAGTGTGACACTCCTCCGCTTTTTCCCCCTCTATCTGAGTGATGAAAATGAATGTGGCCCCAGGATCAACATGCAGCCATATTGGCAAAAAATCAATACTTTTTCCCTTTGTCTTGCATCGGTCCAGTAAGCTGTAACATATCAATCCATATGTGCGCACACTCTACACTAATCCTCCCTGTGTGTGTGTGTGTGTGTGTCTATGTGTGTGTGTGTGCCTCTGTGTGTGCATGCGTGGAAGAGAAAAATGTTGCATTGAACAAAAGCTGCCCAGTGTGTTTGAACTGCTCCATTAAAACAATCTTTGTTTTTGATACAGAGAAGGAGAAAAAGAGCAAGCTGACTGAACACAGACTGGATGTCAGTCTAAGATGGAGGGGTTTTTGTTGTTTTGTTTTGCTTTTCTTTAAATTCTGTTTCTCATTACTGTGCCGAGCCTCAAGCAGTGAGGGGAAAAAACCGAACCAGAGCAACTGTGCCTGAGCCCAGGGGCCCCCAGGAGCCATGGGGGGTCCCTACTTTGATGGAGGCCTGAGCATCATTAGAACAGATAGCATGATGGGGTCAGAAACACACTGTTACCACTGCACCGCTTCTGTAAACTCCTAGCAGCACTCTCACTGACAAACACAGACACCAAATATATTTCCATCCCGCTATTTCTATGTGGCTTATGATGTATCGAATTAGGGAAGATATCACAAAAATATTTTCGAACTTGCTTAAGGCGGAAATGAAGAAAATATGTGGAGCTGTGGAAATGCCTTCAAATATATGAAAAACTGATAGAATGGTTGAGTTTTACTGTAGTTAAAGTATGGATTTTTACATAGATAGATAGAAAACAAGGTTCAAACAAAGACCAAAAGAGCAGGACTTTGGAATATACGGCATTGGATTAACAGAAAGCAGAAATTAATTATGTAACCCATTGCGGTTCCCTCCAAAAGTTCACTGTTCATGAAAAAATTAATATGAGCTAGCGGTTCCTTTATGGGCATAATAAAAATTATACTGTTGCACTTAAATTTTTTAATAAAGTGACTGAGAACATTTAGGGAGACTGGCATATGTTAATAAGACTGAGAGGAGCAAGCTGTCCAAACAACACTGAGGAGGAACAGTCCTACTCTAAACCATCCCTGGTCCTCAAAGGTCAACCATATTTTTGTAATAGCAGCCCGATGGCCAACTCTAAATCTGTCTTCAGAATATGGAGGCCGACAAATGAGAAGGTGTGGAAGATAAAGTCTAGGCATCGTTACGACACACTCTTTATAGGTGGGCAGGGTAGAAAGATGGGACTTGTGATACGCTTTATGTTTTATAGGCTGGCTTTAAGTAAATTTCTGTCAAGTCAGGAAGTGCAGGAACAGGAGCATTAACCTTAGTCTTGATACATGCATCTATGAGAACTTGACCGATATCTATTTTTACTGGCAGATATCAATATTTTGCATTAAACACTATCACATGTCCGGACTTACTTGTCTACCTCTGTTCCATGCCGGTTGTTCTCAGGTCTATGTGTGCATTTTTTTGTTACCAACTTTTTCCTTCTTTCCAAATTCCAATATCTTTTCACCATTTACACAAAACATAACATGTTTTTATACAACTGACAGACATATTTTCTTCATATCTTGTTTATGTGACTACAACTTTGAAATTAATCTTGACAGGACCTGAGATCTATCTAAGTAAACATGTGAACACCAGATACTGCATCTTATTCTTAAAGCTGCTATAATGATTATTTTTATACTAACAATAGATCACATGACTACTTGTGCTGCACATGAAAGTGGTTGCTCACAGTGATGAGCTGTTTTCAGTCAGAAACCTCTAAAAACCAACTGTATGCTACCTGTCCACAACCAAACTACAGACAAAAGCAGTGACTAGCTGGTGAACATAGCGGAGCATTTAGCAGCATCAGAGCCAGATAATTTTCTGGAGTTGGTGGAGACCAAAAACAAAGCTAAAAGGAAAGTCATAATATGTTAATGCTTTGTTTCCGCTCCCCCTATGTGGTCAAAATAATCAGTTATTTCAGGTTTATGTAATTTATGTAGCCTACAATATACTTATAAATATTACTATTGTATGTGGCTTTGAGACAGCAGCACATTACCAAAATGGGTTAACTACTTTCTCACAGCTTTCTCAGGGCAACTATCTAATCTGGAGCTTTTTGATCATCCCACATGATCTTCAACTCCATCTGCTGATGTAGATTGTGCGATATGATTGATAGCTGCAGGACAATTACTAAAGGAAGAATGAACTTTTAACCTCAGCTTTTAAGACAACATTGAAAAGAAGTACTTAAAGTGCACATAAAACACCCAGAAACCCCAGGAAAGCTACTCATTCAACATTGTAGTGAGAGTTTTTCAAATCAGTAATTCACTAATCAATAAATATGTAATTAATTAAACTACATTATATCATCAGATGACTGTCAGCTCGTTGATACTCGAGTTTTCACAAAAGACCAGTGTTGACTCACTTATCAGTTTGATTCCCAGTGTACGTGTGTGCCTGCATGTGTGTGTTTGTATGAAAGTGTATGTTGGGTGTTGATGTCGGGGCTGTAGGGATCTCTGAAGGCTTGTCTCTGTGTGTGTGTTCCTTGGCGGTGATGAGACCCTGTCTCTGACACGATGCTACTCTGTTAAGGTCAAGCCCTACAGAATGTCAGGGATGATGACACGCACTGAAAGGTTTCATCTAATCCCTCCATTTCCCCTCTTCCCCTCCGTCCCTCCGATATGTCTCCCCCCCCCCACCCCTTCCATCTCCGGCCTGCTCACTCACAAGACAAGACAAACATATACCGGCCTTCACCTACAGTCTGCATCAAGTCTCTTTGTGGGTGTGTTTGCCTATGTGTGTGTAAATAACGTTAGGCCATGCCATCCCACTAGTAATGCCAAATCTGAAATACCCGAGGCCACTGTCTCTGTGTCTGCATGGTTGGCCTGGTCTTTACAACCCGCTGTCAACATCTTTGCTTCAGTCCTCACTAGCTGCACAGTTACCTCTGTAGTTTAGGTATTAAGGTGACACTTTAATATAGTGGCACCATTTGTGACTATATTTCCCTGCATGCATGTATTGTACAATGATGTGCAAAAAGAGTAAAAAACCTGATTTACACGGAAGATTAAAGCACTTACGGAAACTGATATCAGAAATATATTTTAGTCCTGATTAAAACTTGGATTACCATTCAGTATTGTGTTTCAGGTACCTCAAGTGACTTCAGCAGCAGAATATAACATTAATGGACTTCAGAATAGTTCAAAGTGCAAGAGTAAGAGCTTTACAGGAAGACATAAGGGATCCTTTGTGTTTTCAATTATTCCCATATCTGATCCCTTCAGATCTGTTTGAATTAACAAAGTTTAATTCCTCTTCTTTTCACCTTTACAAAGAACGCCTCTTGACAGCCTTGTGCTGCATTTGAAAGAAAATCTAATTCTGTTATTTCTAAATAGCATCAAATGAATTCAATTAAGCTGCCATGAAAAAGAATGTTATTTACACCTTATGAGATTACCTGGACTTAATTTCCTGGGGTTTTAAATAATTGACAAACAGCATGTGCGTACTTAACTAAGCCTCATATTATGCGCACAGTTGAACATGTCATCAGTTAATCTTAATGCTTTTTACTCCTACATTTTCCCTCATTTTTCCCTCTTTCCCTCGCTCGGCTGCTCCATAGTTAACACTTATTAAATTAGCAGTCATCCAGTGATCAAACAACAGACCTTTTCCATCTAGCCGACTGAATGACAGCAGAGGTCTCCTAAGCATCTGGTGAGATGCCTAGTTTGGTACAGATAAGCACAGAAGCCCTGCTAATTATGATATTACAATTCCAGCAAAACGTTTTGTGAGAGCTGTACAGTTTGGATGTGTTTTTAACCTTGGTAAGCAAAGAAACAATGCTGGATTCAAGATGCCTGGCTTCCCCTGCACCTTCTCAAACTGTCATTTATCCTCTCACCTCTGTGGATTGGGTCTGGGACGGTGGAGGAGTGGCAGAGATGGAGAGAGAAGAGGGAAGGGGGGGAATGAAGGATTATATAAAGAAGAAGCAGCACTTGACGGTAACTGGTTGAGATTAGCGCCTTAGGGGTACAGCAGTGGCTGTGATTTTGATACTGCGCCCCCAGCTAAACGCTGAAGGCCGCCTTGCCTAGAGGAGTCTGCCTTCACCCACAGGCAGTCAAAGATTGTTTTCTTACCATCATCTCCTCCTCCTCCTCCTCCTCCTCCTCCTCCTCCTCCTTCTCCTCCACCCCACAGACACCTGTCATCTCCAATGTCAAAACTCTGCTCTGAAAGGAAAAGACAACGCAAAGAATAAACAAAAGAAACATGCTTTTTTAAAGGCACACTCTGCATACAGATATGTGAAGGTGAGGCCCGGGCTTCACCTGCAGCAGGCTGAGCCAAACACATTCAAAGTCATGACAAACGGAGCTCTGCTGGTTATTTAGGATGAAGTCTAAATGATAAAACAACTATAATATTCTTGCAGATATAAAAGGGGATTAACAATTAACTCAGCACTAACGTATTGTTTCATGTGTGTTACATGTCTAAGTCTCTAATGCTGGCACTTTCAAATCTGTATTCACTCTGTGTTGTCTTCATATACGGTATTGGCAATATCAGCCTTTTTTTCTCCACATTTCTCAACATTCCTGCATCTAAAACCATTTTAAATCAAAACTATCAAATCTGCCCATATTAGCAAAATTTCTATGGACAAAGTGAAGTAAAGATCTGCAGCTGACAAGATATTATTATTATAGAAATTAATCAGGTAAAGAGACTGAATTGCCATTTTGTTTCACTTAACAGCTTTTTTACACTTCACTATTTGAATCGCTGTAAAAAAAAAAAAAAATCAGAGATTTGGGCGGCGCTTCTGAAGTCTGGAACCTGGAACATTTTGTGAGGATTATTCTTTTACTTTTTCATTCAAATGGAAAAAAAAAACATATATATATATTTTTTATCAAATCAAGTGTGAACAACCTTTGCCACCTTGAGCAAACACAGCTACCTGAGCAGTAAGAAACAGTAAAGCGATCCTGGTGTGAAGTGGCCCTTGTCGTCCATGTAGTTAAGCAGAAGTGTGAGATGACGTGACACTGGCAGCCCCGCCAGGCGGTGTTGTTGCAGCCAATGGGGGGCAGAGGACACAACGGAGAGTAATGGCTGCTACATGCCATCAGCCTCACAGTGATAAAAACACACCGCCTTGTTTCATCTGCTCTGTTTTTCTCTATTTTAATTCCTTCTGTTTGTTTGTTTGTCGACCTTGCCATGTCAGCTGACCTTCCTCCATCCAGGACCCTGAAGAGAGGAGGGGGGGGGGGGGGGGGGGGGGGGAGACAACAATGAACAGGACGATGACATTTCTGTACAGAGAAGGAACAAACAGCACATACAAAATGCCCCCTACTCCCCTCAGACAAATTTACTCAAAAAATATGTGTGTGTCTTGAACGTCCGAGGCTGTCCGGCTCTCGGCCACCACTGCCAAGGAAGTGTCATGGTGTCGTGACAACTTCAGCGACTGCGGTGCGATGGGTGACCCTCGGCCGGCGGAGGGGGGGGTGCTGAATCCCCCACCCACCCTGGATCCTGACAGATGTCATATACCTCCTCCATGGGCACCTTCTGTTTCCTGTTCACCTTTCTC
Organism: Thunnus thynnus; assembly: GCF_963924715.1. Taxonomy (NCBI): domain Eukaryota; kingdom Metazoa; phylum Chordata; class Actinopteri; order Scombriformes; family Scombridae; genus Thunnus; species Thunnus thynnus. The sequence continues at coordinate 25,544,224 of NC_089526.1, forward strand.
CATCCTGCAGCGTTAGGGCTCCTGTCTCCACCTCGTCAAAACACACACACACACACACACACACACACACACACACACGCACACACACACACACACGCACACACACACACAGGGAGAGAGATAGAGAAGGAGAGACATAAACTTGACCGATATGGGTTTTTAAATACCGATATCTTTGGATTGACAATACTGATAGAGCATTTTCAGCCAAGTATATTAAAAAAAAGACAAAGATTTAATATTTCCCATTGAATTTAATTCTTGAGAGCACTTTTACGCCATCATATCACACTTAAAAAGTAGTTTTTTTAGTCTTTTTAACAAAAGCCCAACATTGTCATATAATTTTCTGTTTCATCTGTTTGCACTGAGTCTATCTATTTATGCCTTTTGTTTAAATACTACTTAACTCAAAAGACAATCATGTATCCTGCGCTCTCTGGCATTCATATCGCCTTCTCAGAGGACATTTCCTGTTATTTACCAAAGGATTTTCTCTGAGAACAGTTGGTATTTTAGTCTTAGCACACCCCACTCAAAACCTGTTTGCACAGATTTTCCCCATCATCCTTCAGACCATAGTTTGACAGAAACACTTCAACAAAATGAGATTCTGTCTCGTTACATTGTCTTATACTGTTACATCAAACGTGTCACCAGCCTACTCTATGAATAACAAGTCTAACAAACCAAAAAAGCCTTATGATATTAGATTTCCATAAACCTTCTGCTGGCTGCCTCCTCATAGGGATGTGTATCATCCACTCAAAATGCTCTCCTAGATGGAAATGTGCAGACTAAATCTGATCATGGTGCTAGATAATGTTCACTTCTCACTCCTGAAACATAGACTTGGGTAGGGAATGGAGGGGATCCAGTGACTAACCCATCAATCATGCTGACGTTGCGCTCGAGTGATGGATATTCTAATTTCCCTTTTATATACAGGTGCACAGGATGGATGGATGACGATTAATGGACGGGCAAGGCTGTTTCCACAAAACAAAGAAAGACGCAGAATGGCCTGCGGCGTCACTATGGAAGGCAGGGAGCTACATTTTCCTATGCTTTGAAGATGATACCTCACATTTGGGAATTGATTTCCCTGTAAACAAGTGAAGACAAAGTATACATCTGGAGTTGACAAAGGTGTTGCTAATGCTAACACAACAATTGTCTTCCCTCTACGGGGACCTGCAACAGATTCTGCAGTCACTTCTATGACAGCCCTCGACACCCTCACCTCACCTGATTTTCACACAACCTGTTTATCGCATTCTGTCATTGCTATCACCTCCGTAATTATTTCTTAACTTTTCCCCCAGCTAAAACTGCATAGGCCGCAATTTATTTAAAACATCATCCTCCTCAGGCCAACTCTTCCAACGCAGCGCGCTCATCTGTCAAACTCTTCAAAGTCGGAGTTGTGCCAAACATCCTTTTGATAAAATCTTCTGACATATCAGCGCTGCAGGCTTGTATCTCTGAAGATTTCTCCTCAACAATCTCTTATCCTTTGTTTTCAAGCACAACTTTTTTTTTTCTCTCTATGTTAGGCTTTTAAGCAAAGACCTCTTTCATATCGGTCCTGCCGTTTAACCGTTTGCTTACACTGCATGCACCGTGCTGGAGGTTAAATAGTTTCACCGCGCTAATTGGCCAAAGTCGTTGCTGACATGAAGGTAAACAAACAGAAGGAAGTGACAGAATGACAAAAATACGAGTTCTCAAAATGAAACGTGAGTAAAAAGGTATTTCAAATAAAATCTCAAACAGTTCTTCATGTTTTTGATAGAAAATATTGTTGAAAATCATTCATCAATCATTTTGAGCAGATAGGCTTGAGTTGATATGTTTTTGGTGCAATAAGATATAATATTTTGCATTCATTCCTCATCATGGACAGATTTACTGGGGCTATTTTGCACAAACTGCGCTCGGGTTAGACCCTTTTTTGCTGGGCATCAGTTGCAAACTATTTTCCCTGTGATTTCCAGTTTTTCCCTTCACAGCTGACATTGAACATGAGCATTCATAAACCATCCGGCGCTGGAGACTTTTCATAAGACTTAACAATCCAGCCTGAGATCTCTCTTCTACCTCTGTCCTTCTCCCTCTCTCTCTATCTCACTTTATCTCTCGCTCTCCATCCCTCCCTCCCTGTCTAAAGCTGTCCTCCCAGCCATCTGTCATGTGATGTTTATGGGCCCTTTTGCTTTTGTGTCCTGATGACCACTGTCACAGAGAGCTACCCATTACCGATGCGGCCTGATGAACGATGTTACTCAGACGCGTTGCTGACACCCCTGTGTCCTTGGCCGCAGAGATGTTGCCTTGCTAGCCAGCTTGGCCAGTAAAGAATGAGGACAGGGGGGACCTGGGGGAGCTGGACTGAGGACCTGTCCGTCATCCCGCCGACAAGATGCTCATATTTTCCCCCCTCCCGCCACCGTCTTTCCTCTCCTCTTTATCCAGCCAATGGAAATATGGGGCTGGTCAGCATAGCGATGGCGATGATGTTGTCATTAATCCTGAGGTGGTGAATGGTGCCCTTGCCTTTCACCTGAATATATATCTACATTTGAACAGACACGGTGAGGGACCCTCACTCCCCTCCAGAGGCCAGAGAAGGTGCCCTAAAGGGTTAATGTAGGTAGAAAGAGATGATGAATGTTGTTGAGTGAGATTTTATCTGTCAAATAGAAATGTGCTTGTTTTGATCTTTTATTCATTACGTATGCAGGTAGTACAGTGAGCTAGAATAAAGTTTTATAATACTGTATTAATACAGCGGTAAATAAAAGCTGATATGGTGTTTTTAACCACTGTTTTAAATCATGTTAAAATTGTTTGGTTGTCTGGGTTGCTCTTGAACTTGGCCACTACCACCTGCATATTAGGCTCAGTCAAATATTGGCTGGGTGCTCATTTGTTGAAGACTTCCAGATGTCTTGGTTACACATCTAAAGGATACATTTGTCTTCAAAGTGAAAGTTTTTATGTCTAGGTAACATACAACCAACAGTATTTCAACAACTATATCTTGACATATACTCATAAAAATTCTCTTGAAACAACTATTATACTGTATGTAACCTAGGCCAGTTGTTCCCAGCCCGCGGGTTGAGACCTCCTACGGAAAAACTGGAGGAGTCATGAGATTGTTAACAAGATGGGAAAAAAGAAAAGAAAAACATATTTCTGCTAAACAAATTAGGACTGCAACTGGTGTTCATTTTCATTATCGATTAATCTGCTGAATATTTTCTCTATTAATCATTTAGTCATTTTGTCTATAAAATACAGAAAATAGTGAAAAATGTCCTTTATAATTTCCCACAGCCCAATTTGATGTCTACAAATGTCTTATTTTGTCTGTCCAACAGTCTAAAACCCAAAGACATTCAATTTACTATTACAGAAGACAAAAAAAAAGAAATCCTCACAGATGAGAAACTAGAGCCAGCAAATGTTTGGTATTGTCGCTTAAAGAACAACTAAAACGATTATTCAATTATCAATATAGTCGCTGATTAATTTTCTGTTGATTGTCTGATTGACTAATTGTTGCAGCTCTAAAACAAATACATTTTTTGTTTGCCAAAAAAAGTCAAAAGGTCCACCTTTTTCAAGCTTTCAACAGCATCTTACACTCTTCCCGTAAGATGCAGATGCCGCTGGTATGTTCACACATAAATTATTCATTTTCACCATTTCAAACCTCTAAACACTGTGAAAATTTTATAAAATCTGATCACTTTTTGCTTGTAACAAGCGGTCACAAGAAGACATGGCTTCATATTAAAAGGCCACAAATAGTAAATGGACTGTATTTATATAGCACCTTTCTAGTCCTCCGACCACTCAGAGCGCTTTACACCACACGCCAACATTCACCCATTCACACACACTTTCTTACACTGATGGCAGAGGCTGCCGTGCAAGGTGCCAACCTCCTCATCAGGAGTTCTAATGCTCATTCACACACGCACTCACACACCGATGGCACAGCCTGCGGGAGCAATGTGGGGTTCAGTATCTTGCCCAAGGACACTTCAACATGCTGGACCGGAGGAGCCAGGGATCGAACCTCCGATCTTCCAATTAGTGGACGACCTGCTCTATCATCTCAAAACATTTTTCCTTTTTTGTGTGAAGCCAAATTTAGCCTGTTTTAACCTAATCCTCTAACATCTTTTTTGATCTCCAAATCAATGCTAACTACAATAAAAGATCAACCTTTTTTTTAAATAATCTATTAGTTTGAACTGAGACGGATAAAACCAGCAATCCTAACAGGAAAACAACAGAAAAGATAATCCTCACACAACAGTGTAACATAATGTGAACAATCTGCTGGACAAAATAAAAATCTCATTTAATCAGTGAGGCCTTCTCTCCTCTTGAGTCTCCCTCTCTGTCTCTCTCTGAACGTCTTTACTGGCCGGTGAAGCCGCTGATGAATTCTTAAGCAGATCACACTGATAATTGTATTTCATAACTGTCAGTTGTGCGAAGGCTGCCAGTGTGCCCAGGAGCTATTTGTGCCTCAGTATGTCCTCCACACACCTTCCTTCCCCCTCCCCCTACTCTGTCCAACCCCCCAATCACCAGGGATGTGCTTACTGTCTCCGGCCCCGAATTACTCAATCAGGAGGACACATTTACGGATGACACCTTTATTACAATTAATCAGGGGAACTTGATTAAGAAAGTTATTCCTCCCCTTCATTGAGACTTACACAAGTGGTGCTGCTGCATATTGTAATTTATGTCCCACTGAGCTCTCGCGACGCTGATAGACAGAAAAGCCGACAGATTGCCAGCCATACTGAGACACGTGGACATGTGTGTGTGTGTGTGTGTGTGTGAGGGAGGCTATGTGGGTGCGCGTGCAGGCAACCCCCACGCACATCTTCATATCCAGAAACACATGCACAGCCACAAACAAACACATTCCCTATCATTCTGTCATGCACAACTCAGGTTTCGCAAAGAGTTTAATAAATGACTTTAATTGGCTGTAGAGATGTGCTCGCTAAAGGAGGCTTGAATATTCCATTTCCCTTTCTTCTTGTCTCTTTCTTTCACTCTTCCTCTCTTTAACACACACACACACATGCACACACACACACTCCCAGAATGAAGCCATCTCTTTACCTTTACTCACAGTTCCTGGGTCTGCTGTGGCTAATTAGTTGAGTGGGGTTTTAGGTTTGGTAATTAGATGGAGGTAGGAGTGACGGGGGCTCAGGGAGTTGGGGAGTTGAGGGGGTCTGACTGACTTGCAGAGAAAGAAACTGGACTGTCTGGATCCTGGCAGCACCAAGCAGCCAGTCAGTGTCCCTTAGGCGCCTGGTGGTAGACTACCATCCCACACTATGAGGGTGATGTCTTTGTTATGTGCCACATGTTTCAGCGAGGGGAAACTGTGGGGAAAAAAGGTTTTAGCAAAAGAAAAAAAGAAGGAGACCTTTGAGAATTTCGCTACCCTGGATGTCAACGCGCAACAATGAAAAACAGCTCTTGGATTGGAAAATGTCGTCTTGGATTGGAAATTGAAACAGGATCGAAGAGCTACAAAAAATATGATTTCAGGAAACTCATTTTGGTTTAATTAACGATGTAAACAACCACCATTATGAGCTCATCCTCAATTGTCTTTTCGGAAAACCATCAATTTGTGCTTCTTTTGGACAGCACTGATTTAGTGTCAGTATAAAGTTAATACATTAACTATAGGATAACTATTCACAAGGCAATAAAAAAACCATTCTTTCAAAAGGAAACCAGTAGATTTAAACTTTTCTCTTCATAAGGTATGATGTGTTATCCCATCAACTTTATAATACTTGTAATAATGCTCTGAATTTAAGTCATCCACATTTTTCAGGTTAAAAAGGATGAGCTAAGTTTAACCTCCATTACTTCCATGTATATAAGTATTTAAATTTAACTAGTGTGTTAATGACCCTGTCCGAGGAGCAGTACCACTACAACTCTCCACTAAAATGAGAGAGACACTTAGCATAATTCCTAGAATGAAAAATGTTTCCGTAGTCGCACCATCACACAAAACTCTGTGAATGCTTCTCGAGAAGACCTTCTCTATCTTTAATGTCTTGTTTATGCTCCGCAGTTCCAGGTTGCTTCAATACGTTGCCAGTTAGCAGCCTCTGACTGCAACACAATCCAATTAAATAAAGAGTGTTGTCTCTCCAGGTTCCTGTGTTCTCTAATTGGGGCTGTGACTGCTCACTAATCAGCGGAGGTACAGGTAGGCCCTGGAGGACGCCGAGACGAGACCTCTGCTGTTAATTGAAGAGACACTAAACCTGGCCTCCTCCTCGCCGTGCAACATGGATGCACACAGTACTCAAGCATGCTAAATTCATCTAAACGTCCATGTGCATCATCACCTCTCTCACCTTTTGTGTGGCTGACATGTAAGAGCTTGCTTTTGCATCATAACACCAAACAGCGGTGTTACAGAGGTGATTGCGATGATTTAATGATCGCTGTTTGTTCTTTTGGTGAACTAGGCTCAGTGCACCTCTCTGCATTTAATTATACTTTTAAAACACAGGCGCTTCAAATCAAAATAATTTTCTACAGCCAAAAACTTTCAATCTTATGGGTCACAAATTTTATCTGGCATGAGCGGCTTCAGATCATGTGCCTGTAGGTGTGGCAGGATGTTTGTAATATGGACATCAGAGATCTCCCAACTTTATACTCATAAATTTAGTGAACCTAAGCAGGTTGGAAAGACTTGGAAGGACAGCAAAGAAAAAATGGTTAAATACATGGTGCACTGTGAACAAAATCACAGAAGCACAACCTCTACTTGGATAATTAACTAAGGAAATTGTGTGTATAAAAGATATTACGGGCCTGAAAAAAACTGGTAATCATCATACCTAAATTTGAAAATGACCACTGTCTATTTTGAAGACTTTCAGTGCTATTCTGACTTCCTCCACTATGGATTCAAAATGGCCTTGGCCTGGTGTGTTTCTGATTTCCTGCACCGTCTGGTGAAGGTAGCAGGTTTGCATGCTGGGGTCACACCTGTAACGTATTTCACACTGGGTTATATTTTGAGTGGCCACCTGGATGAGGAAATAACATGTTCACAGTGCATGAAGACTACAGCCCTCCCTGCCAGGTAGGAACAGGTGTTTGTTTTAGACAACATACAGTACATTAATACAACACGGACTAGCTTTGTAAGAAACGGGGTTACTATATGCCGCTTAGCTTAAAAAAGTGAAATCCAGTGAAATCCTGAAGGAAGTGAGGATCGTAAAATTCATAATTACCACTAACTCTTATCTTCTGTATGTCAATGATAATCTGTGTTTTATGTAGAAATAGTCTGACATGACTAAACTTCCCACTATATGTTGTACTGCTTTCTTTCTTGTTTCCAAAACTAAATTAAATACAAAAAAAATGTAAATGAAAAAAAAAATGTCAAAGGGCATTCCACAATACATTCACTATAAGTGTTTTTTTTCTTTTTTTTTCACGTGTGGTGGGGAAACATAATGGTATTTTTTCGTCCAACTCCTGGTTAGCTGGACTAATTTTTTTTTATTATGTGCAGCTTCGGGGCATGTGAATGAAAAGATTGATTGTGTGAATGCTGTTTCTGTCAGCCACAAACAGGCAATGAAATACCAAGCACACCTGGAGCAGCGCTCACTTTTGACAAGCACATACCAATGTAAGCCCCTATTAGAAAAACAATGAAGTCTATCATAAAACATTTATGGTAGATAAAGTACCCGAGATTGCTAAAAGCAAGCACATTATAGCGTCGGATCTAAAATAATTTCAGAAGTGGAATTGTACCAGAAAGTGGGTACAAAGATTAAGAAACACTGTAAAAACTTGGCTTTGTGAAATTCCAGTGGCTACAGTTTCTGGGTTTTAATCTGAATATTTGTGCAATATTATTATCAATACACAGTTATTAGTTAATTTTCTGATATTTTTATATTAGATCCTATCTTGCAAATTAGGGAGAGCTGAACCCTTACATAAATAACAAAACAATCAGTTTTTATTGCACATAGTTTTCAGTCACGATAGCAGAAATTAAAGTTGCTTTGTGAAAGCATTATGCAGCTTTACTTTCAATGCCATATCAATCATCTTACAAAAATAAAGAGCTTGATCTCTATTAAAAATGATTAAAGCCCTAATTTACAGTTTTCCATTTTTAACATAACAATCATTTTGGTTCAAGTATGATTTCTTTAGTGCAATTAATTAGTTAATTCATAGCTTACTATTACTAACAGAGGGTGGTGCCACTTCAACCACGACCTTGCCCAGGTTTTTCCCAGCATACATGTAGTCTACAGCCTGGAAGACTGACTCCAAACCTACAAACCTCCCCCCCTGTGCCAAATCCCCACAGTCCACCTCACACACTAGCTTTCCCTTGGCAAACATCTGCATCATGCTACCCAGAGCCTCCCTGTAGTCACTGATGAAGTGGGGCAGGAAGAAACCCCGAATACTGGCCGACTTCTGGAGCAGCTTGACTGGTAGTGTTCCACCTCTGAACTGTGGGATCCCTGATGCAGTCTGGTACCCCGAGATGAAGCCAATCACTATCAGCCGGCCTTTATTTGCCAAACAATTCACTGCAAGTTCCAAAACGCTGCCTCCAACTGACTCATAAACCACATCTATGCCTTTTGGGTACTCTTTCCTCAGCGTCTTGGCCAGGTCCTCTGCGGTGTAGTTGATCGGCCTGTCGCAACCAATGGATTTAAGGAAGCCAGCTTTCTCATTGGATGAGCAGGTCCCAATAACGTGACAACCGGCCTGTTTGGCAAACTGCACGGCGAACTGTCCCGTTCCTCCTGCAGCCGCTGTGACCAGGACGGTCTCACCTTTGACCAGGTCGCCCAGACGTTTCAAGGCGATGTAGGCTGTGGCACTGCTGACCAGCAGGGTGAGGAACTCTGGCTTCACAGAAGGGACGGGCACACTTTCCTTGGCTGGCACCACCGTGTACTCGGCAAACGCACCGCTGCCGAAGTAGGCCACGGTGTCCCCGATGGTGTAACGGGAGCTGGCACTGAGGCCAAGGCCGACAACCTCACCGATACCCTCGAAACCAGCGTCAAAGGGAGGCTTCACCGAAGGGTCGTAACGGCCTGCCGTATAATTAATATCAGAGGCGTTGATTCCCACAAAACTGAAATACAATCAGAGAAAAAAAAAACAATAACTGTGGATTAAAGGTGAGAAAATAAAACAGTTACATGATGAGGTGGTGAACAAAATGCATACATAACACTCACAATATCTTTTATCTGGCCATTAGTGTAAACACATATTTCCTGAAATCCTGTCTGAAGGTCAAGACTTCAGCTTCCTTCTTTAGACACGTCTGCACGGGGCACAGACACTCTGGTTTGTTTTGGCAATGATTCCCTTTTCTTATGAGGAGAACAGTCCTGCACTGACAGGGAAAGGCTTGTATCACAAAACACACTGCATGATGTCATGATTCATTGTCTTCAGAGACACCCACAACAAACTGCACTTTTAAAATCTTAGATAGTTGCTTCTTGCCTCAACATGAAGACGGCTGTTTTCATCTTTGGTAACATGTTGGAAACAAATATGTGAGAAAGGAATGTATAAATAAATCATTTACTGTCTTTTAGAGCGGCACGCATGCTGTTCCTCATTACTGTGCATGTCACACGTGTACTTTGAGTCTGTAGATAATGCTTCTGTGGTTTATAGATGGGTCACGATGATATAACAAAACACCTTGATTTGACTGCTTTACCTCTATAGAATCAGTTTCCTCACAAAGAGAAACATTATCTCATCATCAAACGTACAACTGTTTGGATGTACAAAACTAAAAATACTGAGTCTGATACTTGTGACAATAAAGTCACAATTTGTTCAAACATAAACCTTTGGAAAAACTTTTGAACCTCATAACATAGATTTAACAATCACGGTGTTCTGTAAAATATAATGATATCATACACTAAACTTGAAAACCCAACACTTGTTACAGTAACATGAGCGTAATATCATACATCAACTGTATGAGTGTGAGGACAATTCTACACAAAAATACTACTTTAAATGTTAAATATTTCCAGGCCTGTATTTTTGATTTATGGGAACTGGCAATCAAAATGATACAAATTTGTTTTGATTGCACTGTTATGTGAAAATGAATTAAAACAAAATGTAGAATTTTGGGCAAAGTACTCACAAGGGTCAGGTTTGAAAAACATCACAAAATGCACCTTGTATAATTTGATGTCATTTTCATCTCTCATGTGGACGTCATGCGTTCGTTAAGATTTGTGTGACAAAAAGTGAACACATGGACCAAATCTGAGCACTCAGGAGCCTTAAGGATTGACTGTATTTTCAAAAGACCGGTTTCAGTGATGTCATCAGTCAAATCTAAAATAAAGAAAATGACTGTCATTCCTTCCTTGTATGTCAATGAACCCACCTCTCTTTTGCTGCAGTTGTGATCTTTTCAATTATCAATTTCTCACTCCGAGATTCCTCAATTAACACTCTCATATTTTATATTTCATTAAGATTGCACGGATGCTGTGCAAGGCGGTTTAAGGTGGCTGCCAATTTGCACCAGAATTCCACCGATGCAAATATTTATTTTAAAACATCTTTGCAGATCCCATAACTGTGATGCCTAACTAATACAGGCAACCTAACGGTCAAAGGTCTCAGTTCACAAGCAACTGATCGCTGCCTCGTAAGACAATAAGACACTAATGTAATATGTTTTACACTCCGTCTCCTGGAAAACTGCATTTTATTGGCTGTAAATGCCACAATAAACCCTAAGGTGCATTTGTGTAAAGCTAATTTAACATTTAACCTCAGATCAGGCATACGTATAGTTGATAATGTAGTGATAAATAAAATATGGGTTAAGATATCACCTCCAGCTGGGATGGAAAAATAGAATCCAACTATTTTAAAAACAGCATTAATTTATGTTTTTTCCACCTTACATGAGCCAATGTCTATTTTTATATTATTTATCATTTTTTTCTGATCATCTTTTAGGATATCTCATGCAAAAACGGTGTGTATACTGACTTCAGGTAGGTTCACTCTCCCCTAACAGTAAATACACTGCTGTGTTCTGCTGCTGTGAATGGGAGAAATGATGCTGCAATTCCCGCGCCATGTAAAACTGCATCTCCTTCTCCATCATCTCCATCTCTTAATGCCAGTCTGAGCCCCCCCATGACTTTCTGTTTGCAGGTTGGTGACGTAGAGAGACAGGAGGACAGAGAGAAAGAGAGAGAGAGGGAGAGAGAGAGAGAGGGAGAGAGAGAAAGAGAGAGAGAGAGAGATGCCGAGATGGATTGATAGACAAATGCAGAGAGGGCGGAACTTGGAATTACAGTACAGCGCTTATTCCTCACGTATTTTGCCATCTTGTGATGATGATGATGATGATGATCGCAGGTGCTGGACATGTGTAAATCGAGGTAAGCTGAGACCTTTTTACAACTTCTCAACAATATAGCTAGTGATAGATCGGCACCAAATAATGATCCACAAATGGACTCATAACACGCTTTTGGGTCATCTATCGTTATTCCTAACGCGCGTGGAGAAAACAGTAGTGGTTATGTATTTCTGCCCACCTTTCAAAAACAACTACTTACCGATTTCTGACCAGCAAGTCCGCGTCTCCGGGTGTCGGAACCGCAACGGTTTGCAGAGAGGCGGCCTCTCTGAAATTAGGACTAAGCTTGGTAACGACCAGCTTTTTCATAGTGCTCGGTATGGAGGATCCTTTAAAATCCATGAAGTGCGCTGAGTAGGACATATCTATGATGAAGCGCCGCGCAACCGCATGAACTCCTGAAAGTGCGTCGGTTACTCTGCGCCCCCCGCCGATTAGCGAAATCGCTCTCCTGCCGTTTCTCACCAACAGCAGACTGGACATTGCTCCGAAATGTGACAAAGTTCACGGTCAACTTGTCATGCGTTTGTAGCGGTAATGAGCTCAACTGCCATTAGCCTGCGCTATAGGCTTTTCCTCTGCACATGCAGGCCGTGCCGGGCCGAGCAGAGCCGGGCCAAACGCGCTCTTAAATAAAAATAAAAGCTGCGTTGCTTTGCAGCTTGACTCACCGTTACTTAAGCAAAACACAACATGCACGTAATCGAGTATTAAGGTTTAAAACGTTGCTCTGCCGCAGCCTTGTAATAGCACAGCAGCGCCCCGACTTGTCGTCGGAGTCCCTCCCCTTCCCGGACACAACACTCACTTCCTAGTAAGGTGAAACAAATCAATCCTCATCTCCTAACACATCCTCAACGCTTTCCACCCACGAAACCAACGCCAACCCTACCGGATCTTTTCAGACATCTAGAAATACAAAACAGCCTAATGATCATAGCGTGTTGCGCAAATGCGCTACGATTTATTCGCATCTCTATTTGGAGAGCGCTGTTGCCGAAACGTGTTTGTGCCCACATGTACACCTGTAACCGCAGCGTGGATCAGCGATTTGTGAAAGTGTGTTGTTTGCATCCCATTCCTCTTGCATGTTTCATGTGTCAGTGTTCTCATCTATTGTCACCTGACTGTCATCTTCTGGAAGCCTCTATCCAAAATCTTGTCACTCTACTTCAACATATCAAACGTTTGAACCCTTATCCCACCCCCAGAGGCAGTCGAAGTCCTAACTTGTGCTATGTCACTGCTACGATTTTATAAAATAAAAAATGTCATGCAAGTTGTAACAACCTGGTACTTGAGTACTACTTGTTGTGGTTTGCGATACATGTTCATATAAGTTTGGTTTTAGTTGGTCTCCCGATAAGTTCCGAAAGGCTCCTTTTCTTTGTCGGAGGTTCGGTTTTTTTAAACCAAAGGGAAAGAGAGAGAGGGAGAGAGAGAGAGAGAGAGAGAGGGAGAGAGAGGGGGGAAAACAAGACAATTAAAAAGATTGACAGGTAGGCTCCTCTGTCAGGGGTGACGCTTGTGGAGAGGGGAGGAGTAAAAATGTAGCAGGAAAAGCCACTCGATGCGTCTGTCTATCAGTTGAGACTGTCTGAAACAGCTTCTGGATCCTCCGCGTTTCCATTTTTTCTTTTTTGGGAGACCTCGGATCGGTCCCTGGAGTTTCCCCCCCTTTTCCTGCTTTTTTTAAAGAGACAAATATTTTAGTCCATGTCGATCTGATCTGTTGTTGGCGAAGCTTGGATGCGCCTGCGTCTTGTTTGTTTCCCCTCTCTCTCAAGTGATATCCTCTCCACCGCATCAACCACCCCTCCAAAAAACCGACTCTGTCCAAGATGCGATGAGATGAGCGGTGGAAATCATTTCCACGACTCTTAAAACGTAGGTAAGAGAGAAAGCTGGTCGCACCATTTATTTTTTTTTTCAATGGGAGAGAAAGAGGGAAGGAGGGGAGGGAGGGAAAAGTCTCCGCCGGACTGGTGAGGCTTGATCCGGGCTGAGGTGGCGTGGTGGTGACGGGACTGACATTAACCCATCTAATGCCTGTCTATCTATTTTCTCCTCTCCCCTTTCTCTCTTTCAGGTCTCTGGCAAAAGAAGAGACGGAGACACAAGGATACATTACTTATCAGAGGTGTGCGCTGCGCTCACACGGGACTTATTTGTTTGGTTACCGCCAGAGTTTATTTATTTTTTAGTTTTGGTGTGCGTAAAAGGCGCAGCAAACTATCGTCCCCCTCCAAACAGCACTGGAGATTAGGGGGATTTTTTTTCCGGGGGAGTGAACTGAAAACTTGGCTTTCAAGGTGCCTGCCTTCTTGCTTCTGCTTTTTATCCTGCCATGAGAGAGATGAAGGAAGATGATCTTTGATGGACATGAAGGTGTCAGGAGCTGGCCGAATCCGTTCGTAATTTTTGAGCTTATCGTCGCTGGAGCCGATCCAGCTGTTAAGTCTAAAAAAGCTCAGCCAGTGTGAAAAAGAAGACCAGTCATTTTCAGCTCCGAGATCAAAACCCCCTCCCCTGAAAAACGGGATGATTTTTCAAAACTGACAGACTTGATTTCTTTGTAATTCCTGCATGAGAAGCACCGTGGAAAGTGACGGTCACTATGCCGAGGAGAAAGCAGCAAGAGCCGCGGCGATCAGCAGGTATAACCCGCCCCTCCATTACGACCATTTCCCATCCCAGTAGCCAAGTAGTTTTTATTTACAAGTGCCAAATGAAAATATCTTCATCCACATCACATTATCTAGTTGTGCTGCATGCAGCGATTTATTTTACAACTCTGTGTAAATTAGATTTGCTGTGTTATTAACACAGCGCACAACTCAACCCTGAACCACAGTTGTGTTTTTAAATGTGTCTAATTGCGCAAATGACGCACATATCTGCGCAGTGCCACTTTGAGATTTTTTTTCCCTCCTTTGCCAGGAAAGTTCTCTTAAGAATGGTGAGATAAACTAAATGGCATGTTATGGGGGATAAAAGGGAGCTTTTGAGGTTCAAGAGTGAGTAATGATGAATAATTGACTGGGAAAGAAGGGGGAGAAAACTGGTGAGAGCCGGTTTTTTCCTTTCTTTCTATTTTATTAGAGGATTGCCATCCTTGATTTGATGCGTGATTGATCGCCTGTCATGTGGCAGTCTTTGATCTATTCATCCCTGATAAACATCAATAAATCCCTCCATGAAGACAGGCATGCCTCTAGAAGGTTTAGCCACTCAAACACACAACCTCCCTGTTGTCTCAACAAGGATCCGAAAGGAAAAAGAAAAAAAAAAGTTGTGAATTATGTTGGAAAATCAGCTCGTTTTATTTTAAGGGATCGTACTAAAAGCAGATGAAAAGACGGTGTATATGTTGAACGGATCACAGGAAAAAATCCACCCAAACACTCCTTTTTAATCAGACTTTGAGTCCCTTCGTATGCCTTTTCTTCTTACAGATAAATGTTGAGGCTTTTTGCGCGTTCCCATCCAAATTCACCCCACACTCACTGTAAGAATCAGTCCAGTAATGAAATCAATATCCACTGCTGGAGGGGAGTATAATATTTGCTATGTGACCAACTGATGAAACCAGGTGTTGGCAGAGGACCGACAAGGTTGACTTCTAGTGGTTTGGATTTGGACTCCCCCTTTTTCCTCTCGTCTCCCTGCAGCCTTTAAACAAATGTAAATGAGTGACAGGGGTTTCTACCTCTGTGCTAATGAGGCCGAGCCTTTGAAGTTAGGCATTAACAACTGGAGTGAACAAAAGACAGTTACAGAATTTTAAAGAGATTTTGAAATATGAGGTGCAAAGCGGGTCGAACAGGAGGGCCAGCCGACGAAGACTTTGAACTCAGTAGGTTTTATCATTTTAAGCAGGGAGCTGCTGTTGATGATGATGATGATGGTGATGAGGAGGAGGATGAGAAGGAGTGTAGGATGGAGAACATTCAACCGGTGCTCGCTGTTGACTTCTTTCTCCCTTGTATCTTGCCTTTCTAGCAAAGCACTGTTCACATGATTTCTGGCCCACACTGCGAGGAAAAGATTCAGATTTAGATATCGAGCCTGACTTCACTTTTCCCGAGTGTGTGTTCTGTGTGTGTGTGTGTGTCTGAGTTTCGGCTGTTGCTTTGGCGAAATATCCCTCTAGAAAAGGGTCGGCCGTGGTGGTGGAGCAGAGTGACTCTTGTTAGGTTTCTGTATGTAGATGGAGGCATGAAAACATGACATCCCTTTGACCCCTCCCCTCTCTCGCCACACACACACACACACACTCTCTTTTACACGCAAGCACGCACACACACACACGCCATTGATCCATTACACTGTCCACTGAGTGCCATGTGCATCATGGGTTGTAATGGTCAATCACAGCTTGGCAGACGGGATGTTTTCCATTCTTCCATGAACATGATGGTCGGTCAGAGATAACGCCCTCCACCCCATGCTCACAGTAGCAACAAATAACTAACACACACTCATACACACACACACACACACACACACACAAACAAACCAGACTAGCCTGATGCTCCACTGGGAGCTGGTACTGACCTGTGGCTTCCTCCCTGTGCTGCTGCTCAGAGAGGAAATTGCTCATGGTGGGACTGAGCATGGAAATCAGAGCTCAGACAATTAAAACAACAATAGCAGACTTGTCTCGACAGGTTTCTTTTTTTTTTTTTCTCTCACTTTGTACCTTTTTGAAGAATATTATTTGTTATGATTTTTATTTTAGTGTTTCAAGGCCAAAGGCTGCATAAAAATATCCCATAATAGCAGAAGTAGCGAAAGTCCTAATTGTGAATTCTTCAAGGTTTTTACAATCAGCTGTGCAAATTTTACAATTATTATCTTACAATATACATTTCATGGGCAGTTTATCAATTAATGTTTATCATGGCCTTGTAACAACAACTTAATTTTTGTATTGCTTGTTCTCCCCCTAAATTCAGTTTTTCTAAAAATTGTATTACTGATTTAATATTTTTGCTGTAGTAAAGAAAATCTTTTTTTTTCTAATCAAGATATTGCATGATTTTCTCAAGCACTATTTTGAAGTGTCTGTTCATAAATCCACAAAAGATATAAGATACATTTTTCTACAGATGAAACTTAGCTCTTCTTACACTTGTTATAATTTTATAGTCTCCCTTTAGGAATCCAAACAGCAAAGCTTAGAAAAAAAAAACTTGCAAACCTGCATCAGCAAGTGTGTAAAAATGCATATTCCTTCCCCAGTTCTTTCTGCACTGATGCACGCTCATGTGTGTGTTACTACACTTGTAGCCTCACTCCATCATAAAACGACTCGATTTAAAGGTGAAGAGGACAGGATGGAAGGCAGGAACAATTAAAAGACAGAATGGAGTGACACCGTCTTTCATCCATGGCAGGGTTAGATAGTCTTACAGGAGGAAGACGAGGAGGAAGAGCAGATAAGATAGTCGCTCTTATTTCTGCAGAGCACGATGGTTAATTATAAGAAAGACTGTGTGTGTGTGTGTGTGTGTGTGTGTGTGTATGTGTGTGTGCGTGCATATCGAGGGGGGTGGTGGGGTGGTGGTGGGGGGGGGGTGGTGGGGGTAAGGTTGCTTCCCGTTGGCTTCATTAGAGAGAGCCCTAATTATCTGTGGAGCTGATGGATTTGTGACAGGCCCTAACGATTAATGCTGACAAATTCAGTAAGGTGTCAAGTCCGCAGCTGCCTTGATGTAATCAAGTTGATATTATACAGTCCCCATAGCCTCTAGTGCAGCACCAACTCAATTTGCCTGTGCAGGTGACAAATGGACTTTGCTACCTGACTAATCACGTCAAGAGACAATGCCAGTTAATGACCTCAGTAAGCCCCCGCCACCCCCGCCACCACCACTCTTATAACCTTGCAATAAGCAAGCTAGACCAGCCACAGAACATCGCAACCTTTCCCTCTCTCCTCTTTTTATTTTCTACTGTCTCATTCTTCTCTTTTGCTTTCATTTAAACCCTTTTAATTATAGCACATAATTTCTTGTGTCAGGCGTTTTCTTAAAGTTTCCTTGTGTTTTTGAATGGAATGTGAGGGTGGAAATTTTTCAACTGTTGCAAGAGATTTATTTATTTTTATATTAATGACACGGCTCAGGGCTGTTCTAACCACTTGATATATAAGCACTCCAAAGTAATCCCGTGAACTATTTTTAAAATACAGACATTCTGTTGAAGTGTTTACACTTTTGCGTGTGTTGCAGACCTGCTAGTAAATCACCACCACATCATAACACGGTCACGTACTTTGGCTGCATGAAAGCGAACGTCCTCCCAACTCGGCGCTGGAGCCGCTTCGCTGAAGGCCTCCAGTTTATTCCGAGCTGGAGAATCACAGTGCCCAGGGATTAATGATTTTGCATGCCCAGGGTAGCTAAGATTACACAGCGACCTTTGTGCTCTTACTTGACGATGCTGTTATGTGATATTCTCCCCTCGAAATAATCAGTATGCTGAGATTTATGTGCCCCCCACCCTTCTGTCTACACCAGCGTCCTGAGGAGTACAGCAGTGTGTAGCCTGTAGGGTTGTTTTGTTTTTTTTTCACTTATAATGTTGCCGGATTTCAATACCACCCTCCTTCCTGAGAATTAGAACAGTCCTGTTTTGATGAAAAGTTGATTTTCAGCAAAGGAACTAGTGTCTTGGCCTGAAAGTTGGAGCGGCTTAACTTCCGATGGCTTAAAGGCTCCACAGCTTCTTAGAAATGAGAAGTTTATGTTAGAATTCAATGAAAAAAGTGTGTATATGTTTGTGTGTGTGTGTGAGAGAGAGAGAGGGGGGGAGATAGAGGCTAAGAGAGCGTGTGTGTGTGTGTATGTGTGTGTGTGTGTGTGTGTGTGTGTAGCTTAGCACTGACCGGTGTTAGTTTTCCCGGAATGAATAACTTGAACGAGTGTAACGGTAACCATGCCATGTTAGTCATCCTCTTTAGCAGGGCCTGCCTTCAGATCTCCTCTCCATCCCCCACAGGAGCAGGAAAACAACCTCTAACAGCAGCTCCACATATTTCTCACTTCTGACTGTCATATCTGTTCACTATTCCCAATCAAAAGGAGGGATATCAGACAGAGCAGGAACACATATTGATCCACCGCAGCCAGTTTTATTTTCCCCCCTTCACTTGTACTGTACGTTTCCTGGGCGTTCCCTCAGAGTGTGTGTTTGGCGGTCGGACTCGGCTAGAGGTTACTATAATTGGAGCGGCGGTGCCGTTAGCAGGTGGCATCGATCGACCTCGTCGATAGCCACTTTTGCTCCTGCGCCACCCTCCGAAACTAATAGTTAAATTTACATCTGGGATTTGAGCCAGTCAAAGGTCAAACATGCTCAGCTTGCACTCCTAATGCCTCGAGTCACCACAAGTGCCCCTGTGTTTGTGTGTGTATGTGTGTGTGTGTGTTTGTGCCCATTGGTTACCTAGTTACATGCATTAGTTGCATTTATTATCTTTACAAAATGTGATCCATTTGCACAGGCATCAGAAAAATGTTATTAGCCCTTTTACAAAATAGTAGCAAGATCAACATGAAAGTTTTTTTTTTTTTTATTATTGATTATTAGTGAATAACTAACATAATCAAGTGGAAGGTATTAGCAAGGTTTAAGCGGCATGTATTAAACTTTTTCTGTTCACAGAGATAAGGATATATTTCACATCATAGCAGTTATGCCCCTCCTTGTCTCATTCGCTCTCTTTCTTTCTGATTCTTTCCGGGGCATTTTCAACAAAAGCTGCCCTCAGGCCATGCTGCTACCATCACTAGCAGTGTGTTGCCCTCGCCGCTCTTTAGACACACACGAAAACACACACACCGTCAACCATAAATACAGACAGTCAGACTGACAGACAGACAGACACACACACACCTACACCTAATGCTTAAGTGCAGCCAGCATGTCTCTGTGGGAGGTCATAATGGAGGTGGCTTAGTATGATGGGAAATCATATCATTAAAGCAGCCAGATGTGCTTTGTTGCCTGCCTTGCAGCACATAAAAACAGCAGCAAGTCATGGGATCCAAAAAAGAAAAAAATCCAAGTCTGAGAAAATCAAGTCTGAAACAGATAGAAAGCAGCCCTCTGGGACTGGGCTGACAAGCAGTCTTACTCCTGAATGCCATAGAAAAACAATTTCCCCCCAAATAAAGAATTTTTGTTCTCATTTTTCAGTGTTGCAGCAGCATAACAAACTTGTTTTTTTAACTTTCGTGAAATTCAGATTTGACTTAAAGCTTTGATAAACGCAGTGTTGTTGCTGTTATCGGCTCTTTGTTAAGTGTGCTTAATTACTATGTAATATTTGTGTTGTGCTGAGTAATTACATTTTGTTAAGGCTCCACAGTGGGGATGTAAGGCTTAAGAGCTCATTAATGAAAATTTGTTGATATGTTGTGTTTTTTCGTTTTTTTTTTCTCTGGCACATAATTTGAGACATGAGGAAGATAAGAGGGGAAGCGTTTCAAGAGAAGTAGTCGTGCAATATTTAAGGCACAAAAATTGACATCTCAAATTTTCTTAAGTAAAGTATTACATTTGCCGAGGGTAAATTTGCTCTCTTGATCAGTGCCGTGCCTCCTCGAGAGGCTATGGGAAAGTCTGCTAGAGCCAAATTTAACATGTTACTTCTATCAATAAAAGATGAGCAATTACAGAATATTTTGTCTAATAAGTATTTGAATTCCTCAGCGCAGAAAAAAAAAAAAAACATGTAGCTTACCCACTCATTACATCAGTTAGCAGGGGGAGTGAGAGGCAGCTCTTTGATGCCAACAAACAAACAAGACAAACGAGATGGGCCCACTACAGAAGAGCAAAAGCCCTATCCAGGGACACCCAACCCCTGCGCACTCCTCCCTCTCCTCCGTCTCTTCTTCCTCTATGCTTCTCTACCTCTTTCTCTCTCTCTCCGTCTCTTTCACGTACCTCTCATCTCTCCTCTCATTTCTCGACGCTCCCTCTCCCTTTATTTCTTGCTCTTTTCCCCTCTCCAGCATGTTTCTCATCTCACATCCCCCTCTCTTCTAGATAAATACTCGTTTTTTTTTTTTTTTTGCCACTCAAAAGCAAAGAGAAAAGAGAGAGAAGTTCTGGTGGTAGGAGAGGAGGGGGGGTAGGGGGGGGGGGAGGAGGATGGGGTGAATGAAAAACGGGGATGAAAAAAAATGTTATTTTCTTTTTTAAACTGTGCTCCTTTTTTTTTTTTTTTTTTCTCGTATCAGTTGTACCTCATCAGACAGAGTTAGGTGGAGATCGTCGGGGAAATGAAAAGCTGAAAGGGAAACAAATGAGCGAAGGAGTGTAAGAGTTTAACTGTGCATTCTTGATTTTTTGGAGCTGCTTTTCCTCCAAATAATGAATCATCTCAACATGCTTTGACTGCATACAGCAGTGTGAAGAAATAGGTCTGTTTTAGCATTATTTGTAGTGAATTGAATTGAGAAGAATGGATGCAGGGTTTTGTTAGCAATGTTTAGTCCAACCGCAGCATCAAAGAAGGTGGTGTTGCTGGCTGGGGGTCTACGGGGGTGGAAAGATGGCATGGGGAGGGGTGGTGTCTGGGGGTGGTGTGGAAGGGGGAGCAGCTTTTAGGACGGGTATTAGAGCTGACAGATGAACGGGACGATGGACAAATTCTCCCGCAACAGCTGTGACTGCCGCCATTATCCTGACAGGTGTCAATTAAGAATTACTGCCCGGCCGGCCGAATGCCCCCCCCCCACCACCACCCTCCCGACTTACGCACACACACACACACACACACACATACACACGTCCCTCCATCCCAACAACACCCCTCCCGCCCCCCCCCCCCCCTCCCACCCCATGTCCAGCTGTCGGCGTGCGAGAGAAATAACACTTTACCCTTGTCAGTGTTGTCACAGGCCCTGCAGCCCCGGTTCTCTCCCTCTTTGAAATGGCAGCCAGCGGCAGACGCTCACTGATCAATAGCTCGGCGTATTAGTGATCATGGTGATGTGTCTGTAGGTGGACGGGTGGGGGGGGGGGTGGTGGGGTGTCCAGTTTTGACCATTTATTTAAACTGTGACCTACAGTTTGTAGCCCGCTCTGCACTCAGGTAACCTAACCAGAAAGCTGCAATGACACCTGAAAACAATGATTTAACTACAGAATGGCCACTAACACAGCTAACATAAGCAAAAAGCCTCCGTGTAAAGAACCATGTTTTCACATAACTTCCATCAGATTGTTACGGCTTTAAAAATAACTCATGTATAAAGATTGGACTTCAATATGCTGTTTAACTGGTCTGTGTGTGTGTGTTTGCGCGCGTGTGTCCGGGTGCATTTTTACTCAGTGTGTGGCGTGTTCACCTTCTGCAAAACGCCGGCTGCAGTGTAACCTAGATGCTGGTTCCCTTGATCCTCTGTTACTCACCCTGTTGGCTAATACAGCGCCGCTTTTATTCCTCATTGTAAAGTGGGGAGTTGAGGTCAATGAGTGAGAAAATGAACAGTTGCCATTGCTCATCTCAATGGCTCGCTTCCAGTAAACCCGCTGGCTGACAAGCACATTTTGGGGTCGGCAGGCTTCTGGCTTTGCAGCGGAAAAAAAAAAGAGAAAATTTAAGGTGTGTTCTCCATATGCCATAATTTCTGCATTTTTGGGGGTTTAAATCAGTGCTGTGGCATGCAGTTTTATGTCCCTTCACTTTAATTAAAGTGTAATATAAAGTATTATGTGTATAAGACCAGTATTCAGTTAGCCAAAGTGGTGAAAGTGCGTGTGTGTGTGTGTATGTAAGTAATAGAGAGGTAGACATGAAGTTTAGTGTTAGATTTTCTTTCACATACCGTTATTTCTAATTATAAACCATACAATTTACCCTTACAGGCACATATGTTCTATGAATTTTAAAGTTATTATGTGCTCATGTGCCACGCTGTTGACACTGTGTAGTTATTACTTGGCTTCTGTAATAAATGCAGTTTTTGGTGCCAGCGCAGAATAAACATGAGAAGCTTCAATCAGTAGAAGGAAGAAGCAAAAACAGCAACGCGAAAAAGCAACATGAGAGTGAGTGCAGAAGGCTCCCCAGGAATACGCAGATGGATTTGCATGTTCACTTGGGAGTTACAGTTTTGGATTTCCTCCCTAGAAATCATTTGCCACAGAAAATAACCGGGGAAGATAATATCAGTGTTATTTCGCTACTCTTGCTTTATTTGCATATCTCTTGTTTTAAATAAGGCAACCCCTCGGAGTGAAATTCGGTTTGTTTTTCCGAGTTTCATTCTACATCACCTTTTTTTTTTCTCTCTCCTCATCACAAACCTAACCTCTCTCCCTCTCTCTCTCTTTTTTTTTATTTCATTCTTTCTTCAGGCCTACCTCCTCTCTTCTGTCTCATACTGGCACTAGACTGCTCCGAGCCATTATCAAACCTGAGAATATTTTCCATCCCCATGCAAATCACCCACCAGGCTCTCTTATCGTTCCTGCTTTGCCCCCCCCCCCCCCCCCCACACCCCACCCCCAAACGGTTGTGTGTAATCAAAGTAAACGGCAGCTAAAGCTAAAAGGGAAATTCTCTTTGTGGAGATGGATGGAGGGATTAAATATTAACCGGATGCGGCTGACTTAAGGCAAGTGTTTTACATAGCTGCTCCCGCCGCGGATGCCGCGCATTGATCCCTTCGCCCTGGCGCCTTTACTTGTTTGGCTGCCTGCCGTTAATTTTTCACCATCATCTCGCTGGCCAGGTCTTTAGAGCGGAGAGGGAGAGGGAGGCCAACGACTGGTTCACCCATCCACCACTGCCCCCCCCTTCCTGTGCTTTAAACGGGGGCAGGTGAGATGGATGATAGCAATTTGAAATTTTGTTTGTGCATGTGATCATGGAGATTGTTTTAGGTATTACCATGGTGTAACAATTCCAGTGATTAATTGAGGCGAATGTTCTACTAGGATTTGAGGAATCGGGGGAAACAGTAGGTTTCAGGTTCCCCACCTTTCTCGTCTCCTGAATTGTGAATGTGGTGTTTATCAGCTGACCTTGGAGTCCAACACCGCTGCCTTCGTACACACACACACAACCACACACTCGTAGGATCCTGCCTCCACACACTGCCCCTCTTGTCACATCATTTCCTTCATTTCCTCATGCCTCTTTCTTCCTCTCTTCCAGCTGTGATTAAAAGAGAAAATCAAACCACTCAAACCAAACTTTGGGCAAAAAGGAGACTAAACAAAAACAAAATGGCTACAGTGGCTTCACTATGTATGTAGATGGACATTAGTGGTTGGAATGTTCTTCCAGTGGCAGCAGCGCTGCGTGTTTTCAATGTGTTTGTTGTCTACATGTGTATAGCAATATCCTGTGGGTCACAGAGGCAGCTTGTTAACAGGGGGGCTCATACCAGTAGTGGTTCAACCCCCCGCCCCCCACCCAACCACACACACACACACACACACACATACTCACACACACACACACCCACACACACACACACACACACACACACACACACACACACACACACACACACACACACAGTTGTTGCTTGGGTGCTGTCGACAGCATTGTGAAGGCCTTCTGGCATTTATAAATGCAGTGTTGGTCCTGCGGTGGAGCTCTACCCTGCAATAGTCAGACATGGCCACCACTCATCACTCAGCCCTAATGATGCCTATTTTTCCCGCCCCCACCTCTCATGCACACACCCCCCACCCCGGCCAGAGTGCACATCTGACGGGGTCGTGGGCAGGTCGTGACCCCCAGGTGGCCGCAGTCTGGACGATCGCTGCACTCTGCTATGTGTTTCTGTTTGCTCTCTTTCTCTCTTTGGCTCAGTTTTTCCCTCTTCCTCAGCTGAATTTATTTTCATGTAGGTAGATATGAACCTTTTTATAGTAGACATAGATATTTTGGGGCTGGAAGTCACACATAGCAGATATTTACAGTGTTAATTTGACAATTTTCATGCTACCAAAAATTTCAAATATTTAGTGTTTCAACCAGAATTACATTTTACTAAAATGCTCTTAGCCAATAAACCAATAATAATAGCAATGATAATTATAATAACACTAAAAATATTGTTTTCTTGTTGTTAAACCCAATCAAGATGGTACTTTACAATTAAATGTGGTTAAACCAGCTTTGAGCATAGCGTTAAATTTCATAATAAATGTGTGATGAAATATATCCATCATATGAGTGGTGGACAATAAACTCAGACTCATAGGTCATTTTTTAATAAATGATAAAATTGGTAAACCAATTTATCAATATGTCATACACTACTCTTTCTTTTCCTTCTTTGTCTCTTGGATCCTCACCAACTTCTCCTTCCTTTTCATGCAGTTTTCTTTTTTCCCCTCTCTGTGTCTCTCTGTGTGTTTCTGTGTCTCTCGCTCTTTAGCTCTCCTTTAGTCAAAGTAACCCTGGTCCCCATAGCAACACATAGTGAACTCTTGCTCATTAGTGTGTATGCAGCCTTCTGAATGGCCTGAGTCCTGTTCCTCATTCCTGTGATTCCATACCAACACATCCATCACCTCATCATGATATTACTGGGCGGGACTGAGTAATCGCCAGTGATGATATTTCGACATTTGCTTGATTCCAAATCATTGTGTTTGTCTTGAAGTAATGTGCAAATTGTGTGTGTGCGTGTGTGTGTGTGTGTGTGTGAGAGAGATCACATGAAGATTGAGAGGCGACACTGGGAAACGTCCCTCCGTCACGCCTGACTCACGCTCGGCTGTTTTTTTTGGCCGTTAAATCTCCAGAGCGCTGATAACAGGTCAGCCGTTGAGAGAGAAACGAGAGGGAGGAGGGGTGTAAAGAGAGAGAGAGACAGTGAGAGAGAGAGAGAGAGAGAGAGAGAGAGAGAGAAAGAGAGAGACAGAAGTAGAGTGAGGAAGAGAAAGAACCAGGATATGATTAGAGTAAGAGTAAGAAAGTGTGTATGCAAGAGGGGAAAAAAAAGGGAAAGAGAGAGATTGGTCTTCTTTATGCTGGCTCACCCATTGCGTGGGCGGTGCATGTAGTGGAGGGGTCAGTGGGATGCCGTGATAGGCTAATCTGCCAGGAAGGGAGGCTTAGGGCAGGCCTCATGGGAGCAGCTCATTGGCTGGACTCATTTGCCCTGTGAAATAAAATCTCATCGCGTCTTTGTTTTCATTTTTCTTTTCACCGTTTGAAGATTGATAGTGCGGGTATTTGCTCTGAAATTTCTCTTCGAGTGTGAATATTTATCTGCCTGCATCTATACTGTGTGTGTGTGTGTGTGTGTGTGTGTGTGTGTGTTTGTGTGTGGCATACTTTTCTTAGTTCATCCCAGTTCCTGTGGGAGTGTGTGTGTATGCGCGATGTTTCCAGAGCTGTGTGTGCTCGTCCTCCAGTCAGACACATGGATGACAGATGACCCAGTGGGAGACACCAGCCATCCTGCCCAACCGGAATCTTTCCTCCCTCCACCTGCCCCCACCCTCCCCCCTTGCCTACTAAAAAGTGCGTACTTTGTTTACTTCCTCGGCTTTTAGCCATAAATCCTGGATCCACCTCCGATTCGTCGTTGCCCCCTTTTCCTCGGGTTACGGCTTTGTACACGATCATAATAGCTGTGTCACTGTGTGTGTGTGTGTATGCACGGTAGAACAAACCAGCGGCAACCTGGCTGCATGCATGCCTGTCTATCGCTGTGGGAGGGGGGTGGGGGTGGGGTGGGGGAGCTTACTGGACCAGAGGAAACCTAAATCCTCATATAAAAAGGCCATGCACTCAGCCAGGGCTGAGTAAAGGAGGGAGGGAGAAAGAAGGGAAGAGAGAGGGAGACAGGAACAGGGGGAGAGTGAGAGAGAAGGGAAAAAAGTTGATTTCCTTTTTCAGCAGAGCCATACATCACAGGGCCTCCCAGCTGCAGTGTCACAAGCTGACAGAATGACATGTGTCATTTATCAAAGGGGCCAGGCGGGGGCCTTGGGAAACGTGCACCACAAAGCCTGAGAGAGTTCATTCCAACGCTCAACCCTCCCTCCCTCTCTCTCTCTCTCCCTCCCTCATCTCTACTCCTTCAGCCCGCCCCGCCGTTCACTCTCCTCCTCGTTTTCTCTCCTCTCTGCCTCCCCCGACCACCTCCACCCTCCCAACTCACTTCGCCTGGTGCCAAAAAAAGGGCCCTGTAATGTTTTCTGTCTTCCCTGTACTCACAGCTGCTCTGTGTACATGTACGTGTGCATGTGTGTGTTTGTGTATGCAGGGTCGCCCCACTGAGCGCAGGTACTTGCTATACCTTAAAGTCAAAGTCAGTACAACTTAGAAGAATACCGGAATGAATTAATCACATTGAGAGAACATTCAAAACCAATTTACCTTCCAAGCTGGTAGTTTAGTGACCTAGAATTTTTTTATACATTCATTCATAAGTTTATCACCCATTGATTGATAATACTTCAGTCCTGAAGTGTTGGTGCTGAAAGACATCCAATGCAACAACTTTACCTTGCCACACGGGTTACTGAATGTACGTTTTTGTGTGTCTGTGTGTGTGTCATGCTCCTCCAGGTCAAGAGGTTGTTTGTATTGCTGTTGCTGATTTGGTTAAAGACAGTTTTTCTTTCTGATTGTTCTTATTCTGGCCCTCTAAGAACATAGCTGTTAGTACTCTCCCCATATCATTCTTTACTTACTTTCCTGTCATTTTCATTCATTTTATCTCCTGGCGGCCTGGAAACATTTATATGCGCACACACATACTCTCCATACCTGCTACTGAAGAGTTGTTTGACAGAGAGATTACAGCTTTCCCGGCCGGTCGGGCCCCAGTCGGAGGTCTGTGGGGTCACGGCACTGATCGCTCGGGGCCCGTTTAAGAACGCATTACGTTGCAGAACAGCTTGTACACAGGAACGCCTGTTGTAACCAATGTGTCAGTTACAATAGCAAGCTGTGTCAGTCCAGTCATGGCATGCCTATCTACAACTTTTTGTGTTAATGTCTTACCTCACCGCATGCACTCCATTTCTAGCTTCCTCTCATCCATCATCGGCTCACCTTTCATCCGAACCCCTCATGCACCCCCATCATCAGACCCTGCTAGGGTTAACTCCATCCCAGCCACTTCCAGAATCAATAAACTATCTCACCTGGGTGCCCTCCCCTCCCTCCACCCGGACCAGATTAGACGTTAAGAGAGGCCAGAGTTTTAACACTGTAATCTGCCTCTTTACTTGTGTTTAGTGGTGTAGAAAAGCAGGCATTGTTGCCATGTTTGTACCCTTCTTGTGGCACCAAAATAGTCAAATGATTTATGAGCACAATCAAGTTAAGTCAACAATTTATTTGAAATTTCCATAAGTAAAGTTATTTGACCCCTGGACTGATAGAAATTTATGGTGATGGACATTTTTCTCAGATTGTTATGCAAAGTCATGTAAAGGCATGGCATAGATACAATTTTTATACATATTTCGTGCATGCTTCTTCTTTAAGAAACCGTGCTCCCCCGCTTATACTTTTGCTTTCTAATACCAGACAGTCGGTGCAGAATCCAGCGAGGTCCTGGCAGATCAGACAGCCCTGAAGAGCAGCTGAAAAACTCTGGGTGAAATTCTCTGTTCAATAATTAAAAATCCAACTCGGGGCAGCACGAGCTGGTGAGCAGACAGAGAGAGCGTGAGTGAGGGGGGGAAAAGAGAGAAAAAAAAAAAAGAGAAGAAGACGTGGGGGAGCCCTCCTGACAGTATAATGTTTCCTTGCTTTGTCTGCGGGGGTTAAAAGACGTGGTACATCATTAAGAGGAATATTCAGTGGCGGTGTCACTGAGGGGTGACCCTTCCAACAGGTCATGGATAGTTCACTCTTCAAACCCCCAGCCCACTAAATCCTTCCCCACCCCCCTCCTCTGTACACACAGCCAAAGGTATGAGCTCAGTGCTGAGAGTTTCAGTCACACAGTGGCCATTTTGATATCTTTGTTTTCCCTTTTTTTTCTTGGTGAGAATCTTGTTTTAGCAATAAAAGCTTTTAATTGCTCACAATGTGCAAGTAAGTTCAGTATAAACATAAATGATGGAACTACAGCCTTGGAAATGGTTGGGAAATATATTTTGGCAACTATGGACGACTCAGCTCATCTCGATGCTGTGTGTGTATTCAACAACATCGGTGTTTACATGGAGAGCAAGAATGAGATGCATCTTTTATAGATGCATAGAGAGTATCTCTGCTCAATCCTTGTAACATGATTACATTAATGAATGCCCTTTATCTCCTCTTACCTCTCCTATTTAGTCTATTCATCTCTCTTCTTTGTCTTTTTACCTCCTTGCTCTACCCTGTCTGTGCATTTTGGCTGTCTGTGTGTGCGAGTGTGTGTCGGGGAGATGGGGGACCGGGACGACAGACCCTTTTCATTTGTCTTCATAAGCCTCATTTATTTTTGCAGCCAGATGCGAGCTGACAGACATCACTCAGTGGCTCCCTTCCCCTTCTCTCAACCTGCCTGCCTCCCATCAGCACCCTTGAGCCCCCCCCTCCCCACCATATCCCACCCTCTTACTAGGGGGTCGGACAAGCAACCCACCACCACCTCCTCCTCCCCTCTCCCCTCCGCCCTCCCCCCGCCCCCTCCCACCATCAGCATTACAGAAGATGGATGTGTCTTTAAAGCAGAGATTGATTGTGGATATCAGAGTTATGGCGCCATTCATCACGGCCGATATTATTCAGACGAGCGGGATTGAACAAGGAGGTGGGACTCCCGAGCCCATGGGTGGGTTCTAGGGGGACAGCGTGAAGTTTAATAGATTGTAGATGAGAGTGTGTGTCACGGTGTGTGTGTGTGTGTGTAAATGAATGTGTGTGCTTATGCTCATGTACTTGCGTGCACCTACATAAGACAGTCTCACTTGGGAATTCTGTCATGTATTTGTGTCTGCCTGTTTCTCGTCTTTATTCTCCTCAGTGTGTGTGTGTGTGTTTGTGTGTGTGTGTGTGTGTGGCTGTCTGCATTGATCTCCAGTGATGTGATCCTCCTTCAGAGTCTGTTCTCATCGGACTCTGATTTACGGCTTCATTAGGATCCTTGCGCTACCTCCCCTTCTTTTTGTCTCCTTCCTTTTGCCAGGTCACCCTCGGAGAGACACACACACTCACACACAGACAACACACACTCTGTAGATGGAAAGCTGCAACTAAAGGACTTTTCATCCCAACACTTTGTATAGTTTGTTTCTGTTCTGTTTGTCATCTTTATGAATAATCTCTTATTATTCAGTAAGGCTTAGCACCTCATTGTACCCCGTGAGCTGAAGTGCTGTGACGGTTTTTGGAGGTGCTTCCCTACACCCCCCCCCCTCACCTCCCCCATCCCCTGCCCTACTCGGCTGAAAAGAGCCCTCATTGTGTGTGTCGTCTTTTATGGTGCTGTCTGAAAGAGAGGGATGCACTCCAGTCGGCATTCAAATGCACGTGGTAAAGCAGCCAGCAGAGCAGGACAAACACCACAGGTTGTAAACGCTTTGAAAAGGAGTGTGTGTGTGTGTGTGTGTGTGTGTGAGTGTGTGAGTGTGTAAGGGTGTGCGTGCATGAGGGTGTGTAAATGTAAATGTGAGTGAGTGTGTGTGAGTGTGTGCAGGCTCTTGACTGAAAGGTTTTCACTCTCTTTACCTCCACTTTTTCTCTCCTGATACAGTTCGCCACTTACTTTGCTCCTTTTTTTCCCGTCCACCTGTCTTCTGTAGTTGCCTGAAATTACTTTCTTCTTCTTCCACTGAGAAAAGAACCTCCTAAGTTTTTGCTTCTCGTGTTTTTAAAATCCCCCCCCCCCCACCATTATCAGGAGTCAAGTCATGCAGAAATGTAAAAAATAAGAAGGTAATCACACTTTGTGCTGGTGCTTTTGTCGTCAGTCCGTGATGGAAATGGGTCTAAATATGAGATTAGAACCTGCCGGTGACTGATGCTATTAGGCAGATATGCCATAGACTTTACTATCTCCCATGAAGGATTAGCGCAAATTATACTGGGAGACAGGCTTGATTTCTCCTCTGCCTGGCTGGATGTGGGCATTTGAGGCACTCTAAGTTGACAGCGTCTGTCTCTGCTTAGTTCTCCGAGACAGGTTGTGTGACAGCTGATGCCAGGCGAGGGCTTAAAAAGTGTGTATGTGTGGGTGTCTATTTGTGTGTTGGACGTCGTTTGGTCTGTGTGTGCAAGTGTGTCAGTGTCTGCGTGTGTGAGAGAGAGAGAGTAGGAGAGTTATAAACTGACAGGCGAGTGTGTTTGAATGTGATTGTGCGTCAATGACGTTTTTTTTTTTTTTTTTTTTTTTCAGAAAACAGGTTCTCTTTGAGTAGTGTGACAATTGGGAAA
Source organism: Thunnus thynnus (assembly GCF_963924715.1). Classification (NCBI taxonomy): domain Eukaryota; kingdom Metazoa; phylum Chordata; class Actinopteri; order Scombriformes; family Scombridae; genus Thunnus; species Thunnus thynnus. The sequence goes on from NC_089526.1 coordinate 25,575,108, forward strand.
GGCTAATTTTAAGCTTGGTGGCTTCCTCTTTAATTCTACACACTCTTATCTAGCGTTATTTTAAATAATTAAACTGTCTGTAAGACTGTCCAGGTGAAGCTGTTTTTGTAGCTATGAATAAGTAAGAAAGCTGGTCAGACATCTGACCAGGTGCTGGATTTTAATGTTTAAATCCATTCGCAGGAATGCTGATAATAAACAAAGCCCAGATAACAGCAATCGTGAGTTTCTCTTTGCATCCAAACCCTCACTTTGCTTCATGACAGCAAGCCCATGGCATCCATCATGTAGTGTGTAATCTCAAATTGAAGTGTTTGAACTATGATGTTGATATAACTGGAGGAAGGTGGTCGAGCGGTTTGTTCACCTCTCAGGAATGTTTGAGGGAACATGCAAATGCTCCCTGTTTTAGCCCTGCTGTCTCCTCTTGGCCTGCTGATTTAGGAGGGTGACATGTCCTTTAATGTTGGGTAGTAAACTGGAGAGGTGGATTTATAGGTTCAAGCCTTGTTTTTCCCCCACTGTCTCTGTCCGCTGGCTCCTATGACGACAGAACAAGCTCCACCTTCACTGCATTTAAGATATTTTCAGGCTACAGCAGTTGGTTTCCACCTAAGACCTCGGACATGTAGTATGTCACAGAGAAACTGGACAGAGAGATATTTTTCCAAGTGTGATCCAACCCAACTGCAGCAAAGTCTGGGTCGTTTTGGGTTTACCATTTCATGAATTACAGGTTAATGACAAGTTCAACCTCAGAACAAAGACATTTCCTGCACCAAATTCCTGACCTTGTGGCTTTTGTCGATGAATTTTGCTTTGCTTGACATTTTACTCATGAAATGCAACAAAAGCAAAGCCTAATCACAGCAAAGCGTCAGTTCACCGTCACTCAGAACCAAAGCAAATGATCTTTACTGCACATTTGAAAACACTCATATTCACTGGCAGCTCATCTTTTGATTCAGCTCGTCCTTACTTCTCCTCATCCTTAGATTTCTGCTCTGTCTTCCCACTCATCATCCTCCTCTTTGCTCTCTCCTCCTTAGTTTGTGAGGTATGATACACAGCAGTGCTTCGCTATGTCAGCAGGATTGAAACAGGTCAAAGTGTAGTCTGACTCAGTGTATAGGTGTAGGGTTTGACCGATGTGTATATATATGTTTGCTGATACTGGATTCTTCTCTGATATGATGTAGGATTTTGAATATGAGTGTGTTAGTAATGTTTTTATTTCAGGCGGCTGACCGGAGAATGCACCTCAGCGTGGTGTGGGAGGATTTACTCACCAACTTAAGTGTGTAAATCCTGCAATGAAACCTGCATTCCCTACCTTGAGGAGCTGTTAAATCTAAAAGGATGTCATTAGTTTGGCTTTTAGGAGACTTTCAGAATCACATGATGATGTTTCAGAGGCTTTTTTTAACAGGCAAGAATATATTTTGAGGGGAAACTCTTAACCAGCAATCTTTTTAATATGATAAAAGTCAAATCGGCACTAGTATCTGCACCTTAAAAACCCATATCGGTCTCCTCTACACAGGATGCTCCAAATCAGTCTCATCCTCTCCTCGACACAGTTTGACTGATCAGTCTGAGGCCTAGTTTGCCTCTGCCAGCATGGGACTCAATGTTCGTTTCTCTATTTATTTCCACGGCCCATGCGTTTTTCCCCATATAAAGACAGTCTATGTCCGACCGTGTCACCGTGTGATGGATTGCATAGTCCTCTTCTCTCAGGAAGAGAAAAGGGGGATGGTGGAAAGAAGGAGGGAAAGAACTGAGTGAGAGAGGGAGGAAGCGGAGTGGTGCGGTGCGGTGCAGCAGTGAAGGACATGGCAGCTTAGTGCTGGCCAAAAAGACTGTGCTGAACACCTGCTCCTGTCTCCAACGCCCCTTCAACCTCCTCATTACCTGTCAATCTATCACAAGGCAGCCAGATCAAATGTCTGCAGCAGCCAGGACTCGCACAGGGAGGGGGGAGGGGAGGGGGGGGGAGCAAGGAAAGAAAGAAGGGAAAGAGAGGGACAGATTGCATGTCTAGGAGAGCAGAAAATGAAGAGAAAGTAAATGGAGCAGCTGCGTGTGCATATCGAGAATCTGTTGATGATTTGGAGTAAACTTTGCTCAGAGTGCAATTATTTAAAACTTCTGGAGGTGGTTTGTCCTTTTGCTAAATTTAGAATACACAGAATGCAGACTGCATGTCTATAATTATGTAAATGTGCTTTAGCATCGTCAATGGAGAGTAAAAAGATTATGGACAAGGCATGGGAAATCAATTTTGTAGTTAAAAAAGTCAGATCATGGGAACTTTCAGGTGCAGCTAATAGCTTTTTGAAACGATTGAAATTACAGATTTTATTACATTTTATTATTAAATATATTACACCAACCAAAAAAAAGTCAGTCATCATAGTCGTTTCCGTGCTAAGTTGTGTTCTTTTTTTCCCTTCCTCTTGTGTGTTAGACCAACCCTACAGCACAGTCTGGCCTTTCATTGGCGCCTCCGTGTAAAAGAGGTGAATCTCTGACATACAAGCGTCTCTGTAGGGAGGCGGGGCCTGCGGTTTCAGATTACAGCGACAATGCTGCCAATGTGTATGTGCGAGTGCATGTGTTTGCTTGTGTGTGTTGTATACATGACAGAAAGTGAAACGCGCATATCGGTGTGTATGCAGATGTGCATTTTTATGAGTGTTCTTATATAGATACAGGTTTATTTTGTGTGCTAGTCTGCTGGAGTGTGTCAGTTGTGTGTGTATAACTGTGTGTGTTGACACTGAATGTGTGTGCGCTTCAAAAGGCAGATGAATTTGAGCTCATGAAGGTGCATTAGTGCACACATGACCAGTCCCGGTCCTCTATTTCTGATCCCTAGTCTCTCTCTCTTTTTTCCCGCTCTCTCTTTCTTTCCCAGTCTTTCTCTAGCTCTCTCACCCCTCTCTCTCTCTGTTAGTGTGTGAGCTGTGGTGATTTACAGTAATTATCCATCGTGGGGTCATCTATCAGGCTGGCCGTTGCTAGGAGATGGAAGCAGCTGCTGCTGGCTGTTGTCTTGTCAGGGATGGTGTATGTGTGTGTGTGTGTTTGTACATACTTAACACTTGTGTGTGTTTCCTGGGATTTGGGTCCGGGTACGTGCATGCGTTTATGTGCTTGTGTCTGTATTCATAGGCAGTGTGTGTGTGTGTTCAGGTGAAGTGGTCCATCCTGATGTGGGGATTTAAAAGCGCAGGTGTTGGTGAAGAAAAAAGGAAGCAAAGGAGTCGATGGATTGAGAGAGGGATTATAGGAAGGAGGGAGACTTGGGTGAGGGTGGGGTCATAGGTTGAAAGAGGCCAGGTGGAATTTGAGTGTGTCTGTGTGTGTTTGGGAGGGGCAGGCAGCTTAAAAGGCACAGGTGTGTATATGTGATAGACAGGGGAGCTGTATGATAAATTTATCTAGGCAGATGGGAGTTGGAAGAAGTCGAGCCTTGGGGAGTAGTTTTAGTGGCTGTGAAAATTGCGAGATTGAGTGTGTGTGTGTGTGTGTGTGTGTGTGGTGGTGGGGGGTGGGGGGGTGTGGGGGGGTGAAGGGCGGAGTCTGTTTTCTATTGGTAGGTGAACGTCCCACAGATGGGCGCTGGTTCTGTTGTAATCCACCATAGCCCATTGTGTCGAAGCTGTCTCAGGTTTCATGATCTATGCAAGCCATTCATGTTCAAGCAGACTTGAATATACCTAAATCCTACACACACAGACACACACACACACACACACACACACACACACACACACACACTCACACTCAAAGGTCAACTGCAAACATTATAGTCTTAACACTCTGCTTTCAGCTTTTGAAAAAAAAAATTATCGTGGAAAATATGTCAGAGGTGAACTGAGACTTTGAGATTAGATAGGAAGATTGCTGAAAAATGTCACTGCCAATGTGATATATGGTCCTCTCAGTTTCGGCTCTGTGCATTATGATAATTATTAAAGCATACAAGCCATCACAATAGATATTATATTAGCATAAAAAGTAGTGTAAACTAAGGTAAAAATAAACGAATATGATAGCATAAATATGTAAATTTGCAAGCAATAAATAAAATAATTCACAATGATTTTTACCAAAATTGATAATGATATTAAAAAAAATAATACTACCAAAGAGGTAATTCACAAACTAATTAAAAATACAATTAAAAAATGCACACCTGTTGGCAGATCTGTAGAAGGCAACTGGATATAAGCCACACATCCATATGAGTCATGGCAACTGTAAATACAACCTCCACTCTCGGCTCTCCATACCGGCCTAATTAGCGCCAGTTAGCATTTGTCATTGCGTTTAGGGGTGAAGATTAGGAACACCTCTCAATTAATCTGCAATCAGCCTGTTTGTTAATTAGCTAACCTGTTCTAAGTGGCCTTCAGGGCTCTTGTGTAATTAGCTAAGCTGCTGGGAAGCAGACCTGTGTGTTGACATTGACCTAAAGTGTACACACACGCGCACACACACACACACACACACACACACACAAGCATATATATACTGTATAACACACACAGCTCTGCAGACATCTCCAGTCATGGTCAAGAGGGACAACCCCTGGCTCCCAATAAATTACATACAAACAGAAACACACCTTCTGTGCTGTCTGTGTGCTCAGGAAAAACAAATGCTTAAACACAAGCACACACACGCACACTTTCAAATATACTTTATTAGTTGTTGCAGGCGCACCACGCTCATCCAAATATACATATTTGCACATAGTCACGCTTGCAGCGATACAGTTACACTGATTATTCCTCCCTTCACTCTACAGAAAACCTGCATCCCTCAAAAGCATTCTTAGAAAAGGCGGGAGGGAAAAGAAATACATACTGTACTCCCCATACACGTACACTCTTTTGAACATTTCATCCTTTTCAAGTGCAACAACATCCCCACCAAAATGAACAGCTTCTCCATTGCTGTGTCGAAGCGTTTTTTTTTTCTTGCTCACTTCAAAGCCATTTGTTTACTCTGCTGCCTCCTGACATTGTCTGTGGTAATTAAAGGAGCGCACTGAAATTTATGGTTTAATTATACAGGCCTTGTTATGCAGAGAAGACCAGGATGGACTGATATGCTCAATAAAAATAAATAAATTCCATACGGGTTTATTGAACCCCCCGTTTGCATGGAGGGTGCAATCGTTTCAGCCACTCAGGTGTGTGTGTTATTGTATTTATGTGTTCATATGTATGCATATGTGTGTGTATATTTATTTATGTATTGCCTCGCAGGACAGCAGCAGCAGCAGCAGCAGCGCAGTGTGAGTGGGTGAGAATGAAAATTTGAAGAAAAAAAAAGCCAGATGAATTGCAATCGATTGGCGCTGGTTCACTGTATTGATCCCTCAGCATGTTAAAGCCTGCTGTACTCCATGAAGAACACTCAGTCAGTCAGTGTGGGCTCACACAGCCCCCCCCCCCCCCACCACCCCCACCCAACACAAGGCTGGATATACTGTAAATGTCTCCCTGTGTTGTTACTGCATGCATGTGTAAAAAGCGGAGATGATGGTGCTTGCTGCAGCCTAAGCTTGCATATGAGTGCAAGTGTGTATGTGTGTGTGTGTGTGTGTGTGTTTCTCTGTTGTGCATGCACAGTAATGGAGAGTGATCTTGGCTGTGGCCCACAAGCTGCTTCTCTGAACTGATCTTTGAGTTGGGTATAAATAGCGCTCATTCTATAAATAAAACAGCAGTACCTTTCACACTCTCTCTCTCTCACTTACACACACACACACACACACACACACACACACACACACACACACCCACATGCCTCTTGGTTCTTACACCTGCCTGTACACAATCATATGCACAAAATTCTCTCACATAGGCCTCCCATCAATACATACATAATTCTCTGGAGGTCAGATAGAAGGATGTCTGTGAGACATATTGACATATTTACATGAGGGCATGACCTGAACCAGCTTAGCACTAGCTACCTGTCTGACCTCTGACCCCTGCTCACCCCACAGAACAATAATCTAGTTAGATGTATGCCCATCATCAATTTACAGTGCATACTTTGCGGTATTTAGCTGATGCTTTTATTCAAAGTGACTTGCAATGTGAGCAGGTAGCAGATCAATATCTTCCCGAAAAACACTGATAAAACGGCATTAGCTGGTAGAGACAATGAACCTGGCCACCCAAGTGCCAGGAAAATATTCTCCCATCTCTGATCAGTGGTGACAGACAATCCCACATTGCCATTCTTATACCCTGTTCGACGCACGCGGGGTAAAATACACTAACAAATGGTTATCTGTAAATAGCCTGTGCTGTGACTTAACATAGTGCTATTGGCCTACTGTAACAAATCATGGCTTATTTTAAAAGTGTTTGCATGGAGCCTCCAGTGCAAACGATCACCGGGAAGGCTGGTGGTTGACTCACTGAATATCTGCCAATAATACAGAATTTCAACACTAATCCTGTTTGCACAGCACTTATTCACATTCACACCACTTTCTACGTCAGTCCATTATGTAGCTATGTGTCTGAAGAACAACATGTCCCATCCGCCGCTGTCTGCTGAGCTCAACTCAGGGTAGAAGTGTTTTGAAATGGGGTGGAGAGGGGGGTGAGAGATAAATTGGTACAGCGAGCTGGAATGCTGCAGCAGTTATTTAAGGCCCTGTAGGTGCTGCCTAGGCCATATGCTCCCATTATTCCGCTTGGGAGGGGCCCATGTGGGCGTGTGAGCAAGGCTGGAGAGAGGAGGAGGAGGGTGGGAGAAAAAAAAAAAGAAAGAGGGGGTGATGGAGGGGTGTGAAAGGAGGAAGGTAGCTGAGGTATTATTTTAAAGGAGAGCCCCCCTATCAAGCGCGGGAGGAATGTTAAGAACGGGATACCGGGAGAAGCCTGAGATGAGATGAGAACGAATTAGCTTCTAAAGTAAATGATCGCCTTCACCCTCAATATCCGGCTCTTTCACCACCGTCTTTGCATAATTCATCTCGTCAAATTTTGAGGTGTGACAGAGTATAATTCATGAACTCCTGAACTTTTTAGGTTGAAAGCTTCTCTCAGGTCAATCATTTTCATATCATGGAGCTGCACTGCATTAGATTCTGTGTGACAGACCTGCTTACGGGTGTTTATTTCGTTGCCTGTTGTTTTTTTATAAAATAATTCCCACCCCTTAAAATCTTTTACATACGTGACTGTGGCAGTGAAAATGAAATGTGATAAGTATAATATGAGGTAAATAGTGAAAATAAACTTGCTCCCTCTGCAGACCTTGGATCCCTTAACCCAGCTGTTATGGGATCATTTTAATTCTTTCTCCTGCAGATATGGCTCGATATTTGTCAGTTAAGAAAACAAGGACCAGATACAGCTTTGTTGTTGGCTTCGTATATCTTTCCCTCTCTTGTTTCTCCCACTCTCTCTCTCTTCTTCTCCCTATCTGTACAGTCTCTTGTCAAACTGAGGCCTGTGTTCCTGATCAGGGCATTGCTCTCATGTTAGCCGCTTCACGGGAAGCACATCCCAGCATTCCCTCTGACACGCCGGCAGCAGCATTACCATAATTGGCTTTTCTACATGACGGGACAGAGGAAATAATAATGTCATTTTATTTACAGCCCTCTTGTCCCGGTCCGAGAGCTATCACCCCCCTCCTCCTCCCTTCCTCCATCGTCCCTCCTCACCACCACACTCTTTCTCCTCTCTGCACATACACTGACATACACCCCTCCTCCTCCTCTTCTATCTCATCTCCCTCTCTCCCCATCTCTCTGTGCAGGGCGCGCATGTCTCGTTCTGCCACGGCGTGTAGGTCAAGCGATGGCTTTTTGATCAGCTCCTGTCCAAAGCCATCAGGGTTGAGAGGCACGTAATGGAGAGCAGGGTGACAAACAGAATCTGGGGAAGGAATAAGACTGCCAGTTTCCTATTAGGGGCCGGCCTAAACGGCCTCTGCCCCCCCCACCCACCACCACCTATCCCCCCCCCCCCACCATTCTCTGCTGCGAACCCACTCCTGCACTGCCTAAATCACATGAGTGAAGGGGCCCGTGATTGGACATTAGTGCCGCAAATGACTGCTGTGATTGCCCCCTCTTCCCAAACTCACATCAAATAAATAAAGAAATGTGTGTAAATAAATAGAAGGAGGGGTGTTGGAGAAATGGGGCTGGAGGTGGTGGAGGTAGTGGTGAAGGGAGGCTGACTGGTTTCATCCCCTTCTTTTCCCTCTCTCTCTCGTTTCATCGCCTTTCTGCCTTTCTTATCTGGTTTGTTTGGCTTTGACAGCGGCCAAATGGTGAAGCTCCGTGAGCCTGACAGAGAGTTTTATTGATTTAACAACCAGCAGACTCTCAGCAAAGAAAAGGGAGAAGGCAAAAAAATGGGTAGGGCGGAGAAAGATAGCAAAGTTTTGAAAAGGAGTGATGTGTTTCTGCTTTACTCCGTGCCAAAATGCTGACGTGTTGGGTGGTTGTATTTCATTTGGTATCATTTACAAAAATCAAGTCATACACAAAGTCAAGCCGTGTGAGAATGTTTTAGAGATGATCTGTACTTAGGTCGAGCATGTTGTCACATTGTGAGGCCCAGTGTTGTGTTGAGGCAGGATACAGGGCGTTCACCACCCTCTTTTCATCTGAAAAACATCATATCAAACTGTCTGTTTGTTCTGCACAACAGGGCTACACACACTCGTGCTCTGGTCTGTTCTGTGAGAACTAGTGTTAAACGCACAAACCTGAGTTTCATCATGACAGATTGGAAATGCAAAAGCTGAAGTGACACATAGCATTGTTTAATCTGTATATATTAGGTACAAATCAGAATCGAGGGTGCTTCATGGGTACTTTGGTTGAGGTAGTCCTCCAGGAACTCTCTCATTTAAATAAGAATAATAATAAATGAGGCAGATGAAAAAAAAAAACACACTTCAGTTCTTTTCAAGCTCTTACATCTAATCAAATAAAGGTCTGTAGCCCAAAGTATATTTGGTAGCCTGAGACATGAAAACCTTTGATAACACCTACTTTTACAGCACCACAAAGTGTGTATGTCACTCCATTTGTGCATTATGCATTTTTAAAAAGGGCTCTTCATAACATTCAAAGGGGCCAGTACAAACCCTTTTTGGTACTTAACATATTTTATATCCCTTTTTATTAGTAGTCTTTTAACCATATGTGTAGGTATCCGGAGATCAGTGATACACTAGAATGCAAATTCTTGCTTTCTTGGTGTGTGTTGTTGGTGATCTGGCGTGGCTGGTGGCGGGCTTGATCGCTGCTGTTTTTGACAGTGGGTCTGCGGTGCTATCCTGGCCACGCTGCCGCCTGTCTCCTTGATGGCGGCACGTCCCCGAGCAAAAGTGACAGGCGCTTTGGCGCCCGTGCAGATGGCCCTGCTCACAGCCATCACCCACTCGGCAAACCAAACCGCCAGGGACGGCGCGCCAGCCCTACCCCTTCCCAAGCCCGCCCCTTTCTGCTGGTGTTGCTCTGCATATGTGCGTCCGGGACAAGAGAAGGAGGTTTAATCTGGTCGCCAGTCAGTATCACACATCATCAAGTAGCAGTGATTGAACAGATACAGCTGATGTGTAGCACTTAATATTTTTCCTTCCTCGTGCTTCAGAGCATCCTGTCAGTACAGAGAAGCATCTCAAAACGAATGCAGATATTTATTTCAGACTAACATTAACCATGTTTCATCACTAATGTTGTACATTTATGGTTTGCGAAACCGTCCACTTGCTGCCTGTGATTTTTACAGATGTCTGTCTCTGCCAGTCTTTTGTCTGTGTGCTTTTGATATCTCCCTCTTTGTTGTTTCCATGACAACATGGCAGGACAGGCATTGATTGACAGGGATCGTCAAAGGGTTCCCTGGCGACCTGCTCATCGTTCGAAGCCCCTCCCTGCTGCAGTCTGTGTTTTGTCACTCACCCAGGGATATTTCTGATCTGCTGCTTCTCATTCCTGCTGTCTGTGTGTGTGTGTGTGTGTGTATGTGTGTGAGTGTGTATGTATTAGGCACTGCCAACTATTGGGGTTTAGCTATTTTTTTGGCTGCAGCTGATGTGAGTGACTCAGATAGGTAATTCCTACTGTATGTTTGCACTATTAGTGCAGGCTTGTGAAGAATGGATAGCCGTTCTGCAGGGTGCCTTGTATATTAAATGGCTGATATGTATTGATAGCCTCATGTTCTGGAAGCGGGTTAGTGAAGGGGAAGGCACTGTAACAGAAGACACTCTGCAGATGTGTTGTAGAGAGTACAGCACATAATGCTAATCTGCAGTGTTAGGGATTTTCAGGAGTTTTAGAAACTGTCTCGGTCTCAGTCTGTCAGTGGGATTGAAGCGCAGCCAGGTTCTCCTGTAGTGCTCTCATTTCACTGAAATCCTGTCAGACGTTGGGGGAGTATGTTGCTCATTTGGAGAAGGGTGTATCAGTAGCACACAGCGAACTCAGACTTATAGGCAATATTATGGTCGTGGGTTCAGATTTGCAGTATAAGAGCAAACATGTATGAGCTGGAGAGTGTGCAAAGTACACACATAGGCATGGGAAGGTGAGCATGCAGGCAAACACGCATTTGCAAACAGGCACTTACCGAGGCACTCACACGCACACGCATGCACATCATCACACAGTCACAGTGGATGGTGCAGCTGCTCACCTCCCCCACCTCCTCCACCCATCTCCTCTCAGGCAGCAGTAAATGGTGCCAGTGTATATATATCAGGTATTATGTCCACTTAGATTATGATATGACAGGTTAGCGTGCCGTTTGAAGCTGACAGCACATCTGTTTCATCAGGAGAGACTGATACTGGCATCTAGGACACACATCTCACCATGCAGGAAGGAGATAAAGGAAGAAGCTAGGGGGCCGTCTTTCCTGTCTCCCTGCCTCCCTCACCCTCTCTCTCTTTTCTTTCTCCCTTTTCTTTTACACCCCCCTCCCCGCCTACCAAACGCACCACCTCCTGCTCACTTTTTCTTCCTCCCCCACGTCTTCTTTTTATTCACTTGTTCTCCCCCTAACCACCTCCTGTCTTTCCTACTTACTGATGCTTACTGTGTCTTCCCTAGTATGCAGTTGCATACACACACACATGATCTGGCCTTCTATCTCATTTACCTTTAAACATTTCACTGGTAAACCTGTTACACCTCAGTCTTGTTTCCTTTCTCCACAACTTGATCTTTGATCACATGTTCACATCTTTTTGTTATTCATTGTCCATGCCATTTTGGATCATAGAACAGTAGTAGATTTTGCAAATGCATAGTCTGTCTGCCCCAGACTCCCTCCCTCAACAATCACTGTGGCAGTTTCAATCCAAGTATCATTGTTTTGCCAGTTTCTATGCTTATTAGCTCAAATAGAAGTGACTTTCAGCTCATTGAGTGAGTTAGGAAAAGCTGCAATATCCAAATTAGTGAGTTTTTTTTTCCTCTCCCTTCCGATCAGTTGCATAACCTGAACATGTGAGGAGCTGAACTTCACGGACTGGATGAGTGAGAGGCAATAAGAGAGAGAAAGAAAGAGAAAAGGGGAGTTGAACATACAAGCATGCAGCTGGCTAACAAGGCCAAACAGCCAGTCAATTCCTGGGGAACATGAGGCATGTGTGGAGGAATAGGGAGTTGGGAAGGAAAAGGACAACTGTCAGAAGCTCAGTGATTTATTTTTCCCTTGGAGGCTTTTTTCACCACAGGCTTTCAGAGCCACATGTGTGTAAAATACACACAAACTCATGCATGCATGCATACCGACACATACACACACTCACATTGGTTGAGAATAAAAGCCTACATTTCCCATCATTGAGTATTCATTCCGTGTTATTTTGACAGTGGTCCTGTTAGTGTGCTGTAAATCTTTAATTTCACTGAGCTGACCTCTTTTCCCTCTCTTCTTTTTCCCCCTTTTTTGTCTTCTGTCTGTGCTCCAGCGTACATGCCCGAGGACGAGCTTAAGGCAGCCACTCATGATGAGGAAGAGCACCTGCAGGATGACGGCCTCTCATTAGACGGTCAGGACACTGAGTTCCTGTGCAACGAGGAAGAGGAAGATGTAGACGGAGGCCAGCCACCTAGTTACAGAGACTCTCCACTCAGCAATGGCACCAACCCTGACGCCGGATATGGGTCTCCGCTCAGTGATGCCAGTGACCGACTTACGGACTTCAAGAGCACCTCCTCCAGGGATGGTCATGAGAGGGAAGGCACCACTTTGCCCTTCCGCCCTAATAACGGCCTCTCTTTCCAGGATAGCCTGGCTCAGATGAAAGCCGTCTATGCAAACCTCATCTCAGATGCCTCTTGGTCCAGCATCACAATGGACATCATGAAATCTAAGCCTGCAGCAGCTGGCAGTGTCAACAGTGCCCTCGCCACTCCAGAGCCTGCCTCTACTGCCTCTGTCTCCACAACAACAACCGTTAACAAGAGCAGTGGGGTCAGCATGGCTAACAGTCACCACAATGGCAGGAGCTCCAGCACCACTGTCAACCACACAGGCAGTGCAAGTGGCAATACTAATGGCACAGCAGCTAGCTCTGTTAGCAGCCACAGTGCAACCAGCAGCAGTGGGAGCAGCAGTGGTGTGGCTAGTAATGGTAGTGGTGTAGCCTATGACTGGCATCAGGCAGCACTTGCCAAAACTCTTCAGCAGACCCCCTACCACCTTTTACCAGAGCCCAGCCTCTTCAGCACAGTGCAGCTCTACCGGCAGAACAATAAGCTGTATGGCTCTGTCTTCACTGGTGCAAGCAAGTTTCGCTGCAAAGACTGCAGCGCTGCCTATGACACATTGGTGGGTTTGACGGTTCACATGAATGAGACGGGCCACTATCGAGATGACAACAAGGACAAAGAGGAGGATCAGGGAAAGCGTTGGTCCAAACCACGCAAGCGCTCCCTGATGGAGATGGAAGGGAAAGAGGATGCCCAGAAGGTGCTGAAGTGCATGTACTGTGGCCACTCATTTGAGTCTCTGCAAGATCTCAGCGTTCATATGATCAAGACCAAGCATTACCAGAAAGTGCCTCTCAAAGAACCAGTGCCAGCCTTGGCCACTAAACTGGTACCCACTTCAGCTAAAAAACGAGCTATCCAAGATACTATAGTCTCCCCATGCTCCCCAGACTCTCTCCATGCAGGTAGTGGTGGTGGCAGCCTATCTCTTGGGGATGTTGGCAAAGATGCAAAAGCAGCAGCTAACCCCTATGTTACGGCAAACAACCGCTATGGCTACCAGAATGGTGCCAGCTACACATGGCAGTTTGAAGCTCGTAAAGCCCAGATCCTCAAATGCATGGAGTGTGGGAGCTCTCATGATACACTGCAACAGCTGACTGCTCACATGATGGTTACAGGTCACTTTTTGAAGGTCACAAATTCTGCATCCAAGAAGGGCAAGCAGCTAGTCTTTGACCCCGTGGTGGAAGAGAAGATTCAGTCTATCCCACTGCCACCGACCACTACTAGGCTCCCTGTTCCTAGTAGTGTTAAGTCCCAGCCAGTGTCCCCTGCCCTCTCCTCTAGCTCAGAGGAAAAGAGGGAATCTTGTGAGGATGAAAAGATGGTTGAAAGTGGTGAGCCAATGGAAAAAAAAATTAAGGAGGAGAAAGATGACTCAGGTGAGAAATCTGAGACTGATGCCACATCATATAAATATCTTAGAGAAGAAGATCTGGAGGAAACTCCCAAGGAAGGTTTAGATATTCTTAAATCCCTTGAGAACACAGTATCCAGTGCCATCAGCAAGGCCCAGACAGGCACACCCACATGGGGAGGCTACCCTAGCATTCATGCAGCCTACCAGTTGCAGGGTGCCATGAAGAGCTCCACTACTGTTCTCCCTCCAACCGTCCAGAGTGTCCAGATGCAGCCAATGTTTAACAGCGGGCTTCGAGGCCTGGTGAATGACCCCAACTCAGTCATCCACTCGCCTCGGAGTCCTTCTTCCCCTACTCCCCTCAGGAGCAATGTGACTGCCATGGAGGAGCTTGTGGAGAAAGTGACAGGGAAACCTGCCACTGTGAAGAAAGAAAAGGAGGAGAAGATGGTGAGCCTAGAGCGATGTCGGCCCCCATCATTAGTAAAATCCCCCTCTCCTGCACTGAGAGAGCAGAGAGAGCAATTAGCATCTCCAAATGACCTTTCTGTAGGTAAACTGTCTGGTAAGAGAAGTAGCAGCCCAGGCAGTGTAGATTCAGAGCTCATCTGCAAGAAGGAGCCCAGGGAGAGCCTAGTAGATGTCCACAACAACCATTCAAAGAACGGCTCTGAGGCGTGCCAGTCCCCAGTAACTAATGGCAACAGTCTTGGAATCATCACTGATCACTCACCTGAAAGTCCTTTCATCAACCCTCTAAGCGCACTCCAGTCAATCATGAACACACACCTGGGTAAGGCCTCCAAACCAGTAAGCCCAGCTGCAGACCCACTATCCATGCTTTACAAAATCAGCAACAGCATGATGGATAAACCAGCTTTCAACCCAACTCCTCAGGGCAAGGTAGCTGAGCCCATCAACCACTTTCAGTTGTATGAAAACAATGACCAGCCCATAGACCTGAGTAAAAATAAGTCCACCACTAACAGCAACAATAACAATAATAACAGCAGCAGTGTGCTCTTGACCAACAATAGTGTAAATGGTAACAAACCCCTCATTTCCCTCCCTGACACAGTCTCCTCTCCTCTGAGAGAGAATGCTCTGATGGACATTTCTGATATGGTAAAGAACCTCACTGGAAGACTGACGCCCAAATCTTCAACTCCCTCCTCCATCTCAGAGAAGTCGGATGCTGACGGCAGTGCATTTGAGGATGCCCTAGAGGATCTCTCCCCAGTGCAGAAGAGGAAAGGGAGGCAGTCCAACTGGAATCCCCAGCACCTCCTCATCCTCCAGGCACAGTTTGCCTCCAGCCTGAGGGAGACCTCAGAGGGCCGCTACGCCATGACTGACCTGGGCCCTCAGGAAAGGGTCCACATCTGTAAGTTCACAGGCCTCTCCATGACTACCATATCCCACTGGCTGGCTAATGTCAAGTACCAGCTGAGACGGACTGGGGGCACCAAGTTTCTCAAGAACATGGACTCGTGCCAGCCTGTGTTCCTCTGTGGTGACTGTGCCTCCCAGTTCAGGACTCCCTCCTCCTACATCAGCCACCTGGAGTCTCACCTGGGCTTCAGCTTGAAGGACCTGTCCAAACTGTCAGCTGAGCACCTACGGGAGCAGCAGGCTGCCTCAAAGGTGATCACAGACAAAATGACATTCGGCAGCCCCCTGTCAGCCTTGACCACGCCAGAGGACGACACAGGCTCTGTGTACCAGTGCAGACTTTGCAATCGGACATTCGTCAGCAAACACGCAGTCAAACTGCACCTCAGCAAGACCCACGGCAAGTCTCCAGAGGACCACCTGGTGTTTGTCACAGCTTTGGAGAAACTGGAGAAGCTAGACAAGATGGAAAAGGTTTAAGTGGGGTCTCAAACTGAGGGTAGAGA
The DNA here is from genome assembly GCF_963924715.1 of Thunnus thynnus. Lineage (NCBI taxonomy): Eukaryota > Metazoa > Chordata > Actinopteri > Scombriformes > Scombridae > Thunnus > Thunnus thynnus. Next base: position 25,590,658 of record NC_089526.1, read on the forward strand.
CTGACAGCTGTGGAACTGACTAGAATTTCATTGCACTAAAATGACATTGTTCACAGTTACTGCACTGGGCCGAACTGAGCCGCCAGAAAAAAAATCAGTCTTACTATTTTTGTTGTGATAACTGCCTGACTGGACCATGTCTTTTCATGTTGATTTGTTTTTGTTTTGCCAAGCTTTTTTACACTTATTTTGTAATATATTTATATGCTATTTGTCTGATCTGTGCATGTATTTTAGTGAATCAAGGTTAAACACAAGATTTTAATCTTTTCATGGCAAAAATACAACTACTGCTTCAATGGTAAAAGTGGTGAGTGGAAAAGAATTGGGGAAAGAGAAAACTGTATAATACTTGATATGAAGAAGATGAAAATTAAATGTATACACCAAAAGAATGAAAGAATATCCTGAACGACTGAAGTAGCACCTTAGACAGTTGAATTTTGAATTTGTAAAGAGAACATGTTTTTAAACATCCTGCATTTGTCAAAATCCGATTGATTTTAAAAGATTAAGGATTATCATTTCCCCCCCATCCTTTTTGGGTTCCTGTCACTGCAATGTTTTTGATGATGAATGGCCTGCTCATAAATCTGTCAGTGTATTAGAAAAAAGATGACGTGAACATTTGGAAAAACTGAAATGCTGCTTCTGGTTACGAGTCAATCAGTAAAAATGAATGGCCGTCAGTATGCAAGTTTGCTCAAAAAACTTTTCCTTGTTGTGAAGTATCACCTTATAGCAATTTTCCAGTTGTATGGTTTGTTAAAACTTTCTCTTTCTAAATTGTGTCGCTTTATTCAACTGTAAAGAGAACAGTCCATTACATGTAAATGATTACCAGTGAAATGTCAGTACTCCATAAGACATATCTTACCATTTGAAACAGCTCAACATTCTTTGTATCTTAAGGTGTGTGCATTCTCTAACTTTTATATTGTCATTTTATATACAAAAATGATAAAAAATAAAAACAGATGGTGTATATAGATATATGCTGTAGAGCTACAAAATGTCCTTTTTTAAAGAAAATACAAATTTAGCTTCTTTGGCTTGGTTTACAGAAATGATTTTAATTATACTTGCATCCAATTTGATGCATGAAATGGTGTGGAAAATAAATAAGCGATGCACAATGACTATACATTTCAATGTTTTATCGACAATATTGTAAAAAAAAAAAACTTTTTAGCACTGATTAGTTTGTTTCATTTCTTTCTCAATTGTAAAATAAACCCCAAAGCAGTTGTTAACAGTCATACATTTGTGGTTGTGTGTTCATTTGTCATGGTGGTGCACCAAATCCAACATGTATAATACTATAATACTCTGTAGCATTGGCTTTGCGGCAAATTAAAGATATCACACCGATATCAAATCCTAAACCAGTGTAATAAGATTTCTTTTTTTGGTTTCACTTATTGCAGAAGTCAGATTCAAAATTTCCTTGTCTCACTATTAGAACAGATTTTGTGTTCTGTAACAGGCTTGCTGTTATGTTTGCAAAATTTTAAGAGAAAAAGAAAAGTCACTGGTGTCATACTTAAAACTGATGACTGAGCCGCATCATACCACTGATGATTATTATAATGATGAAGATGACGGGGATGATAAGCCTGTAAGGGTGCCTATTGTACTGTAAGAAACCCATGCTAGACTTGTGACTGGCCTTTGGAGGGCCCGCTCTGAAAGAATCAGTGTTATATTAATGACTGTAGTGTACTTTCGCCTGTCTTCTTGGAACAAAATCAGATGGGTGTCTGTTCTGCTTGATATAGCCTCCTGACTGGCGACATTGAACCAACCAATAATTAACTCAACTATTCAGATGATAAACGGGCAGCAAGCTGTCCTTTTCTCTGATCAACTGCAATGCTACTAACAGGAAAGTACACTGCTTATCTCTGTACTGTGAATTTAAAAGTGACATAGATTTTTGTGATGGGAATGCTACAATTAAGGGACTTAACTGAATCTTGCCAATTGCGAAGTTATAATTCAAACTGAATTATAGCTTAAATTTGTTATCTCAGACACCATTCATCACTTGGTGTGATGATGAGGATATTGCTTGCATTATTCATCTGTGCTGAAATCTTCAATTTTGATGTGTACAGTAAATGCCATTGGTTTAACACACTTGTTCAGATAACATAACATGTTTGCAAAATGAAGTGTGACTTCGGTGTCGTCAGTGTGAACAGGTTTATTGACTGAACCTTGCTGAAATTTCTCCTCACAACCTGCGCGTGATTGTCTGAGGTCAGTGAAAAATGTAGTTTCTTTCAGGAAAACCATTGCCATGACGAAAGATTTCTGCACCTTTTTGAGTAATCAAACAGCTACATCATCAGAGTCCTGCACCCTCTTTTGTTGCACTTTGGCAGCAGCTTTTTCCCACAACTTTTCATACATTTTCTTTGCTTTGTGTGTTGTATTGTTTATATTTTTACAGTAGTTTCTAACAATGGTGGTTCTGGCTTCATTTAATTTATACCACTGCCTTAGCATTCAGCTTTAGTGAGAACTGAAAGGGCTTCCTTATGTACAGTGACCTCCAGATGACCCCCAGCTAAAGGTACTGTAAGTTGTGGAGTTTTCTTCCTCAGGCAGCCCTGCAGGTAAAGAGGCTGCATCAGGAATTTGATCTCTCATCTCGCCCTCATGTCTCAAGTTTCTGATAGAGTACTTACAGTACCAGCCTTTGTATGGATGAAGCCATGCTGCAGTGTTATGACTTCCATTCCTCACACTCACAACATGTCTCGTGTCGGCTGAGTCAGTCACACACACTCACTCTCCCAGCTATATTAGCATGAGTGTCTTTGTGCAATTACACACCTCCTCGATCTGGCTGCACCTCGCTGTGTTGATACATGGATTCACTGACAAAGGAAACACAGGCAGAGGGCAGATTAGCCAGGCTGAAGATGCAGCTTCCTCAGAAAGGGGCTGCTAGAGTTGGGTTATAAAACAAACAAGGCAGATAAACAAGCAACATTTGGAGGAGATAGTGTTCCCTGCACACCAGAAATAAAAAACACCTTGTAGGTTTAATACCCCACAGCTAAACCTGTAATTTTGCTGTGCCGTCAGATAGCTGCTGAGCCGATAGAGACTCTTTCCTGCTTTGTTAGAGATCAGTGCACTGTTTCCTGTGCGTATTCTATGTAAATTACATGCGATAATCGCCACGCACGGCACAATGCTGGTTCCCGTGGTGCAAACGGAAACCGAGGGTAGATAAACGCAGGCTGGGCAGATTTGCATAGCCTTTGTGTTTTGGGCGCTGCTGAACGTGAGCCCTGAGGATTGGTAGGGATTTCCTCAAGGTTTTGTATAAGTAAATGCCTGCTTCCGCTCAGGGCTGGGACCATTATGTACAGCAGACAGGGGTGGGTGTAGACAGAGGGCACAAACGAAATAACAAAATTACCTGGGCTGGTGGGAACATGGGGAGGGAGTATTAACCCCCATAACTCGTGTCTGCCTTTGCCTAGATAGAACAGGGATATATCGGTGTTAGCGTTGAAATGTGTACTCTACTTTACACTTTGGTTCTATACATGACATCAAGTCAGTTTGACCTACAGACCTGAGATACACTGCATATGTTTGTTTCATCTGTTAAAGACAATGGTAGAGGGGTGTCACTATGTTGTTAAAGTCACATAGAAGAGAAGGTAAATAAGGTAGGGTATGTTTATCCCAGTGCTTGCAATGTTTGATCTTTTCTCAGAGGTTCACCTCTAAAGCTTCAAGGTGTGTTATTACCCTGAATGTATGTATGCTCAGAGGAAATACACACACAAACGCACACACCTGTGGTTTCCTGACAAGTCTTTTGTAAGGCTTCATATGTTTGTGGTCGTTGTTCCTGGCTTGTATATGATAGCGGCATGAAGATCATTGTCAACCATGAAACAAAGACAAAGCTCCTGCTGAGGATCTCAGTGTGCGCGTGTGTGTGTGCCGTCTATAAAACCTCCAACTTTGTACACAACTCTGATGTATGGTTTAATACCCTTCCAAAATACCTCAAACCAAACAAACAATGTCTGACAGAGAATCAACAAACAAAGCAACACCGACTGAGAGCCTTTGTACTGGATCAGAAACCAAAGTCGGAGAAATCTGTTTGGATCCTGATAAAACGCTTCATTGTAGAAATTTCATTCAGGAAGAAGTTATCAGTATTCACGTTTTGCACAAGATACCTGCCTCAGTCTATTTTTATGTTGATTTAAGTCAGTTTGTGGACTTGATTCAATTATGTTGCTCAGCTTCATACTGTAAAATGTGCAGAATCTGTGACAATTCTACCTTCCATACACACTGTGTTCTGTATTGACACAGGTTCGCATGTTTGCAGAGCTCTTCTTGGTGCTATGAAAATGGAAGATTCTGCACTCTATACTCTTATTATAATAGCAGCATTACAGAAACTTGAAAAGATAATTCTGATCACTGTTTTCATTCCGAGGAATCAATTGATGCCAAACAATGTAATCACACTAAAAATCATTATCTACAGACATACTTTTTTTTGTTTTTACCCAGCCGAAATCTGTTTGGGAATAAACATGTAATAAGGCTGGTAGAAACAGCTGTATTACAAGAGCTCTTCAAGGATATCACTAGGTTTACAATTCTTAATTGGCAGTTGTGCATTTTTTATCAAATATTTCCTTAAGTTGATTTCATTCTGCACACACAAAAAGGGTTGTAAGATATTGTAGGACCACAAAATGACTGTCAAGCCTTGATAGCAACACAATTTGTAAAACTATAAAAACATGCATATTATATTTAAGCTAGAAAATTCTTCTAAACAGCCTTAAATGAAAATATCTTTAAAGAGCCCTTGTGTAGTTGTGTATTTTACAATTTGTATTGTAGTTGTGTGTTTTTGCCTGCATTTGCTAAATGCAGGTAAAAACCCTTACACAGCACACGTTTTATTTACCATAACGATTTATTCATTTCTTTTTTTATCTGTCTCGTGTTGATTACCTTGAGGGAGCTGTAAGGCTATGAAATTGAAAAAAAATACATAGAGTGATGCCACATCATTTCAAAGACCATCACTTTACAGTATGATTCTCATGCCACTGTAACTGAGAGTGCAGCTCTCCAGCTGGTGTCAGTAGTAGTGTATTTGTATTTTTTTTGATGGACATGCAGCAGTCTTTCATCAAGGTGGGTTTATTTTGTGCTGGGAGGGTTGATGTGACAGAGTTGTCTTTGGAGAAAGATTGTGTTTGACAGCAGCAGCCTAACGGATGTAGGAGATCATCTCAGTCTGCCAAGCCTTTAGTTATGATGTGGTGGTGGATGAGAACTGCAGGTGTGTGTCGCTAGGCCCTTCATCCATCACAAGCCCGGACAAAACACAAAGCATACAGGGGATGAAATGTTTTCTCCATCTTGGTGGATGAGGGATGTGGTTTTACAAAACAAGATGCGATACCTATCCATTCTGTTCATACACTGTATTTTTTTTCTTTCCCCTTTTTTTTTCTTTCTTTTTGGGAATGGTGCTAGGTCTGTTTGTTTTGTTGTGTATCTTTGTTTCTTCTTTTTTAGATATATATATAATAAAGCATGCTAAACCTTTTCATGAAATGTTGATATGAATTCTTAATCTCAGATTCAAATATAAGTACCACTATAAACATATCTGTTACATGTTTTCCAGTGCAAACCATCTCTGTATAGCAGCTAATATAAATCTATTTGCCTGATCACCTGGGGACATGTCTATAGCTACAATAATAATCCATATATGAAAGATTAATGACACATTTCCCATTATCCGGTGTGTATATGTATGATTTAGTCATTGACCTCTCAGGGGTTTTTTTTGAATATGAGAACTACCATGTCCCTGTCATTTCTTATTTGAAATCAAAGAGGTCAACATAGAAAATGTCTCAAAACCAATTTGTGTTTCAAAAAGACCCTTGAGAAATAGTGGCTTGTGTTGTGTTTGATATGCACAAAGACACTTATCCCTTATCTATCTTTTCAGAGAGAAAGGGAAGGAGATAGAGGGTGAAGTGCTCCAGGAATCAGTGCTGCCTCCATGAGATATGATGCTGCTTGATTTTGATCATTGACATTTGCTTTTTCATGCATCCCGAAAAACAAGGCCTCCCTTCCATTAAGGAATTATTCAAATGACCTTCAACAGTGCATGTTTTCCTACAGTTTTGTTGTGGGAATATGAGAACACATACTGACATCTCAATTACTTATGCAAGGCTCAGAGTAGGCCCAGTGGATGCAATCACCGTGTGTGCAATCCTCAGTCACTCCGAATCACAGAGGCTCCCGGACAGACACACATAATTCAGACAAGTCAGACAGGATTTGCATACAAAGACTAAAAACAAAAAAGAGAGCATAAATAAAAAATGCACCATCTTGAGAGGGAAGAGAAGGTAAAGATTTGAGGGGAGGGGAGGGTGATGGAGGGAACGGAGACTGGTAAATTGTTTTAAAAAGGTCTTACATGTCATGTTGTGTATGTAAAAGGGTTAAACCAATACACAGAGCTGATACTGGCCTTTCATTGAAAACAGGTTTAGTTTAGTCTTGTATACCTCGGAATAAATAATATGATACAATTACATTGATTAAAATATAACCCAAAATTAGATTATCATTACTGTTTCCTGTGTTTCAACTGAAAGTTTAACTATCACATTTTTCTACACAAAACTGGACATATTAAAGATATTGAATAGTGGCACTTAATACTGTTACTGACCTTCAAAATTCCACATTGGTTAAACTATCTGAAGGCCCTCAGCCATCAGCCACCACAGTCTCACACTGGACCAGACACTGTTGTCCATCTTTATCCCCTTAAAAACTGAGTTTTTCTCCTTCCGCCCTTCTGGAGGTGACACGCTGTCTCATCGTCGGGTGATGGGTGGGGGGTGGTAGAGGACTGGGTGAAGGGGTGGAAGGGTTGGGGTGGTTGAGGGCATGCGGAGAGGTGGGGTGGGGTGGGGTGCATTGGAGGCTAACCCAGCATCACGTCATTAGCGTTGTGCGGCGGAGATGCAGGGGCACCCTGACACATGTCACGGACAGCCAGCCGAGAGCCCACGTATGAAGCTGACACGCTGCGCATAATTTATCCCGTGACACAATCTGCATGCCGAGTTGTTGATCTGTTGTGTTTGGTTTGGACATGGGCGCTCTGGCAGGGAAGACGGGGGTGGGGATGGGGGGTTATTATGCAGGTTGAGGGGGGGGGGGGCAGGAAGAGGAGAACGAGGGCGAAGAGGTGGCAGGGTATGTGTGTGTGTGTGTGTATGTGTGTGTTTGTGTTTGTGTGTGTGTGTGTGTGTTTTCAAGTGGTGCTGGAAGGCGGTGTCTTGGTGTAGCACACACTGAAGGGGCGACACACATTTGTCATGTCCACTGAGAAGCAACATATACATAAACAAGTGCATTCAAATTCACCAATGCAGACACCGAGACTTTAACACACACATACACACACACACACACACACACACACACACACAGGCACATCCACGCTTTGGTGATATGCAGGTTGAGTCATAGTGAAATCATAGCCATAATCTTGTTCTTTAAGACATGTGCTCATGAGCGAAAATGACTAATACTGTTGAAATGACCCTCTTCCATATAATTGGATGTGATTGTTTTCCAAGCTTCAGCTGCAGTGTGGCGTTAAAACATCGCTGACACTACTCCTCATCACACTCAATAAAGCATATGTAGATGTGTGTGTCTGTTTGTTGTTTTTGTAAGTACCTTAAAGATATGAAAGCAATATTGAAATGGTATGAATATAAAGGTTATGGCACATATGACTGGAATATGGCTATGTTGACTTGGGATGAGCATGTGTGTGTGTGTACAAATCAGTACATATGTACATTAATATTGTAATAAGACATCAATTTATTTATGGTTAGTTTTTAGTCATATTTGTGAATTGTGTATGTGTATGTTTGCATGTGTGTGTCTCTGTCTTCCATTGGGGAAGTGCTCATCAACCATCAACTACACCTGCCCCCCTCCTTGCCTGGCTCGTTTACATGAATTATGCATATGACCAGTCTCGTTAGAGGAGCCCCTCCCTCATCACGCTCCTAATCCCTACCGTTGCCGCAGTAACCAGACATGACTGAGAGGTACAGTATGGGCCCTCGGGGGCCTATTTCTGGACAGGCCTCATCCAGTGCAGGCATGGATGAGAATCCGTAGGTCCTACAGGCCTGTAGGTCACCTGTCCACTGATATTACTGTACTGATGCTGGTGGTTGATGGGAAATATTAATTTCAGTTCAGCTCAGTCTGTTGTCATGAACCCTAAGGGCTATCTAGGAATAGTGGCAAGGGTAAAGATGGGAACAACGAAAGCATGCACTGAGAATTTTAATGTGCTGTCTTATTGTGAGTGTTAGAACATTGCAAAGTAACTCACAAACATCATTTTATACTTTAACTTGGGAGTTGAATCCAAGTCTTCGGAGTTGAAGGCTGTGTTCATCGTTCAGGCATTTTGTGCATTTTGATGTCAAATCAGGTTCTCTTAGTCTCCCTCTTAAAAAAGCAACCTGTAACTTAACTTGTCAAACACATGACTATTACCCAACAAATCTGATCAACATTTATCAAGGTGATGGAGCATAGTGTATGGAAATCATCCAACCAACGTACAGTAGATGCACCATTTTTAGTGTTTCACTAAACTCTAACATACAGTAATACCCATATAACAGGTATAAAATACTCCTTGTGGGAAAAATCCTTTGTCTTTTACCTTTTTTTTGGACACATATTTGTGGGTTAGTGTTCATTTCTAAATTACTGTAAGACCGTGCTCACATTTATGTCTTGTTCTGTTTGCTGTGTGCCTTGTAGCAGTAAGTGGCCATTATTTTGCTTTGACACATCTTTGCACATATAGCACAACAGCCAGTGTCACAAGGAATTATGTCCACATTAAGCAACTCTGCAGCTCATGATTTAGATCCAGTAACAATGTTCAGTGCCAGTGCAGGAAGTTGAGTGCCCTTTATGCAGCAAAGCAGAAACTCAGGGTGTGAAGATTGGGGTCGTGTATAGGCATGTTGTCCACCATTCTACTTCCGACTTTGGGAGATAATCACAATCGAAAGGTTAATTTGAATTTTTTGTTTCTTTGTTTGGTTTTTGTTAACCTAAACTTAACCAAGTGTTTTAGTTGCCTAACCTTAAAAATAGTGCCATGACTGCAGTCTTTCCTAAAGCAAAATGTCTAAATTCCATAGGTTTTAGTATACCACCTGGGACAAATTATTGTTTTCAGCATAGATCCTGATCTTGTTTTCCTCAGGCACAAAACTACCATGTTTTCTGCCTCAGGCACAAAACTTCCATGTTTTGCCTGGGGACTCCCTCGAAAACGAGATGGTGCATCTCAAGGGGTTTATCCTCTAATTAGATCTTTAAAAAAAATCTTTTTTAAACAATAATTTCTTGTAACTGAATCAGTTTATTATTATAAGAAACATCTTCTAAATTATAGGAAAAACTGTGATCCAAAAGGAGCACATTCATGTTGTCAATTGGTACATTGTTCTGTCAGAGTGTATGGAATTTAGAAAATTTAGCTGTAGGATTTTAAAGCAACAAACTAGGATTCATTTACAAAGCTGTAGTTGTTTTCTAAATGTGTAAATGTGGTGCCAACAGAATAGAGGTTTGCTTGTGCTTAATACAAAACCTGTGGCAAGACACAATATCCATTTAGTGCAAGACCCTCAGTAGAAAAGACAAGATATTAACTCACATAGGACATGATACAGATGATCTAACCTCTATGTCCCTGATGGTGGTTTCTCCCTGACCACAACTAGTCAATATGTTTTTCTTAATATTACTTTACAATCAGATGGGTGGCCACAGAAATAATTCCAATGTGGTGTGGGGGATTTTTTTTGCAGCAGTCTGGAAAACCTGCAATGAATGTTTTTTTATGGCTTTTAATGGAGAGTTTCAGTGTTCCGTAGAACTGTTAATGCTGTTTCCAAGACTTATATAAACTGATCATTTCCCAGAGGATTTGGACATCAGGGGCATGCATTGTACATTCATTTCTTGTCTTTAAAGAACTACAATTTGTTTGTTTGGAAGCAGTTTCTCTGCATTACCCCCACCCGGCTTGATCACTGCTCCCTGGCGGCCCCCAATTTACATTACGTGGTTGCTGACAGGCTTGGACTGCAATGAAGACAGAAGACTATCAAAGAAGGCCTTTTTGGTTGCTGAGATGTACACTATAACTGTGTATATGGGCTTTGTTTGGAATGAACGCAGTGATGGTTATATCTGATTTTATGTGCTGACCATGAATAAGTGTTAATTTGTGGGCAAAAAATCAAAATTCAAGCTACTATGACTCAGCACAAGAATTTTATGTAACAACAAACCCCAAAAGGCAATGATTACAAGCCATATGAGGAGACTTTGATGTAGTTGTTGGTTGATTTACAACTGTTTTTTTAATAACTCAACCCAGTAGCCGGGGAGATAATAAAGTGAAACCTATTACAGTACAGTACAGTGGCTCCCAGACCTAACTTTTAGAGCCCCTGACCACTGTTAGTTTTAAAGAACAAAAGCAAAGTCAAGGGAAAAAGAAGCAGAATGGCACTGAAGGCAACTTGCATGTAATCACCCTGTTGTTATTTAGTCTGTTAATTTCACAGCACCAGTTGGAGTTATCCATCTGTTTATTAAAGGTTAACTGCCTACACACTTATGAAGTGTACGTTTCTCACAATCCTCAGAGTGTACAACATGCAGTGGCTCTGACGCATCTGAAAAGTTTGTCTTCTTCTCTGATAAAAGAGTAAATGACAGGTTTTGTCACAGTATGTCTGGTATAAATAACTGAAGACTCAATCTGAATTTAAAAAGAAATGAAAGGAGAGAAATGAGAAGTAAGCATAGACACACATAACAAGTTTACCTTTATAATAATTTTTTTTCTCATAAATGTAAAAATGATTTGCATGTTAGTCTGTCAGAGAGAAGAATGACTATTTATGATATAACTCAGTTTCATTCCTCATTGAAGCCCTCAGATGAGTGAAAGCTTTGGTGAATGTGGAGAGTACAGATGGGCAGACAGTCCAGTTAATGGGCATGCTGACTGGGGCTTCATCACCATAGTGGTAAGAAGGTAGGAAGCTGCAGCTCCTAGGTGTTATTTAATAGACAGCCTGTCACGTCCTTGTCACTTCTCCAAGATAATTTCACTTCACCCATTGTGTGTGTGTGTGTGTGTGTGTACTGTATGTGTATTTTCAACAGCCATTATGGGCGATTTCAAATAAAGTGCATGGGCTGGTCCAGAAATATGCCAAGGCCACCCCTTCTGGGCGTTTTCACAGTAGTTGGTTTAGAGAAATTATGTGTTCTTGGTTTGTTTTTCCGAATATGAACACAGTAATAACACCAAAAAGAAAAAAAGCCCTGCAGAGCTTTGTTTTGACAGAGAATCATGTGATCCATCTGTTTAAAACACACTGTAAATAATGGCTTAAGCCAAGTTTTACAAAAGTCCTTCCCCATACCAAATTTCTGACCAAAGAAAGAAATGACTGCTCCCACATGGCACTTGTTGATAATGTCAGGTTTGCTTGGCATTTTTTCCATGTGAAACACAGCTGAACCAATGGATAAATGCAGTGAAGGTCTTGGTGCAATTGATTTGGTCCGAATGTGTAGCAGAGAGCAGGTCTGGATTCTCATGTGCCAAAATGAACCTGACAAACCTGCAGCAATAGAAGAAACTACTATAAACACCTGAGAAATGGAACTGATAGTTAAACATCAGTAAGCTGTTTGCAATCTACAAGCACACGGGAGAAGAAGAGTTTAAAAGAAGCTGGTTGCCATGGTGACTTTTTTGCCCCACAGAGTGTGTGAATTCTGCTTCCTGTTCCTGAACCGTGGATGGAAGTGACACCATGTGACTGCGCTACCAACACATTTTCTCCAGGGCTAGCCCCACCCAGGCTCCAACATCCGGCACCCAGTACACCCCACACACCCACCCACCCCACCACCCTGCTTCTCCTTTGTTAAGCCAAGCTCGGAGTGCCATAGACACAGATGAAGGCGTGGAGAAAACACATGCCAAAAAGGCCCCCCTGCCACTCTCACTCTTGCACAGCGACAATGATAGGCTGTCATCACACAGCGATCAGCACTGTCACCCACAACATTGCCGTGCACAAACCCACACACGTATACAAGCGCACGCATGCACACAGACGCATTCATACACACACAACTCAAACATGCATTTACACAGGCGTACACACACACATACACAGGACCCACGGCTGTGAAAATCCGCACCAGCCTCGACAACACTGACAACCAAGTCACTGCTGTCACTTCAGTTATTTTTACACTGGGGCCTGACAACACATCAAAAATCCCTCTCGCTATGGGAACAACATGAGACCACTGCATCAAGCCCATTAGACGCCACGTGTCACATCAAATATCTAATTATCTGCTATTCAATATTCCCAATTAAGTTAGAGATGTTCACTATGCACATTCACACAATAATCTACCACAGTGTGGTGTATGCAAACTGAGATGATAAGGCTGGCCTAGCTGTAAAAAAAAAGGAGGAAGAAAAAAAAACACAGCTGCATTGCTGTCCTGGTGACAGCAAGAAGGCTGAGGTGGATCCAGGAGAGAGTGATCGCTTGCTGTGGTTCAATCTTGTTTTCTGCAGTTAAAATCTGACCACAAACAAAGGGGAAAAGAGACAGAGAAAGAGGTAGTTATTCTAGTATTTTTGTCCAGGCTGGTGGAGGAAGAGTTAACTTTTTTGGCCCTGGCTGCTGTCAGCAAGCAGAAGGCAGCTATGTGATGAGTCTGATTGGCGGCCGATGGCGGTGAGATCAGTGGCAGGGCTGTGCGATGGATGCCATCTTGGCCGGCTTGTGATGTGCAGTTTGTCGCCCAGGCTTCACTAGGAAGGAAAGCCTTGAAAATACTGCTGGCTGTCACTCAAAGAGAAATGTGGTGTAGTTCCAAAAAAACCCTTCACCAACTACCTTTTTTGTTTGCTATCTCTTCCTCTCACAGCCACTAGGATGTGATGCACTGTGTTATAGTAGTAAAGAGGTGTGTAAACTCTGCTGTTGGTTATAATAAGAAGGTTAACCATTACTGAAGAGTCAGCACAACATGTATTTTTCTTCTGTTTTACAACATTATCACAAGTAAAAAAAAACAAAAACAAGAAAATATAAGTTCTCACACAGTATCTAAATGGCAAAATGTACCATTTGCCAAAGCTTAAACTTACAGTATTGTAGCATTTTATTATCAGTCACCTCTGTGGTTCAAGTATGGATTTAGGTAACAAAAATGCAGTTCAGGTAACAAAAATATCTGATTAGGAAAAAAATCCCCTCATCACACACTTTATAAGGCCAACCATTCACCCTGACCTCCTCTTTAAGAGGTTTTATGGCAGTATAACAGCGTCACACTTCTTGCACCTTTGCTGCTCATTATTCGCACGTTGACAAGAAAATTTAAATATAGGTCATTTTAAGCTTTTAAACCAAAAAAGGCAATGCTGTCATGTTTTCTGTTGAGGGCAGAAAATAACATAAAATGAAACTCATGCATAAGCAAATCAAATTTGAAAATCGTAAATGCCCTGGTGCTGTTTATGAAATCTGCCGGTTGTTATCCTCAATCCATAGTATATTCTTTCAATTACAAATTAAATGTGCTTTTTCATGTCACAAATGGTTGCATATTTGGCTGTGTAGAGAATACAAATATCCATCCAAACCACCAGTCAACTGGCTCCCTACACTTCAGGGAAAACCTTTAAAACACAATATCCCTACCCACCCCCAAAACCCTCACCCCATTTTTCCCCATTAGCCCCTTGTTTGCCATGACAGAGTGGGATTAAACACAGTGTAAAATGTTACACTTGTGAGCAGCTCCCCATTTAAATTTAGTGACAAAACAGGCAAATTAAGCCTTTGCCCCATGCAGCCTTGCCCTCTCCCTCCCCTCGTCCCTCCCATCATCCATCCCCCCCTTGTATGTTCGTAGCCTGAAGCAAGGATCGCCGCCTCATCGCAGACAGTCGGAGGAGGACAGCAGGGTCAGCTTTGCCTGCAGGCACGGGGCCCCTTGCAGCCGCTCATTTCAACCCTCAACCAACATCTACAAGAATAGAGGCCCTGGCTGCATCTGCTGACCAGGAAGTAACACAATAACATCTTCAAAGCAAAACAGATAAATGAGGACAGGACCAACGCCTGGCAAAATGAAAGAGGTTATTTTGCCATTAACCTAAGATTGTACAGAGTGGATGTTTAAGACATTGTTTAAATATTTGGTAACACTTGAAGAGGAGCTCATTTAAGCAGTATTAGAAAGAGCACACTGTATGCCATGATCCAACTACTGTGCACTCCTGCCAATGACAGCAATGCAATATAATACATCTTTCAGTGTATGTTATTGGTTTACATCGAAAACAAACTCATTAGTATAGCAAAAACCAGTTTGGTTTAAATCAAATTTAATATTTTTTGCCCCTGCAAACAACAATTTTCTCTCCTGTTGATTAGCAAGGAACACACTTGTTTGCTTCCATTGAATGAACTACAGTATGTGAACAAGACAGAGTGACAACATTAGAGTTGCACAACTTCATAATATGAGTCGTATAGTGCTTATTTTTCAATTTGCAACATGTTGCTAGAAACAATATGAGGTAAAGTGTTTATAAGGCAAATTATAAGCACATTGTCACTGGTATTCAGTAGTCAGTAATCATCATTTGTAAACAGTGACCAATTAATAAAAGGCACCATATTTTCGGTAATGACACTAATTTATATTTCCCCTTACAAATGTTAACGTATCTGTTGGCAACACAATACAACAGTCGAAAGGTTTCCATTGTTTTTTCGTGTTTTTTTTTTTTTTTTTGCTGGCTATAAAACTAGACGAAGGGCATATCTATATGACTTTGGTCCTTAATGAGGCCTGTTCTGGCTTTTTAAAAATCGAGACAAGGTCCTTATCAGACACTTTCTCCCTGGGGATTGTCACCCTTTGCGGAGTACGTTTCCACGTAAGAGAGATTTCCCTGACACAAAGGCATCTCTCGTCTATCTGCAAAGCTTCTTGAAGTGTTTATCCACCAGAACTGACAGAGAGCTGACTTTAATTAGCACCGTCTCCCTTTTTACCCCCCCCCCCAACCATCCCTACTCTCCACCCTCCCTACTCTCGTCAGATTGCATAACTTCGAACTGAACCGTATATTAGGTTTTATTCACTGATGTTTTTGAAGGACCAGTTCATAGAGAGAGGGAGAGCGAGCCGTCTGCTCTCCTCATTTATGGCACATAATTAAAACCAAATGACAATTCCACTCTGCTATTTAATTAACCACTTTAGATAACGCAAACACACATACAGTATGGTACAGAAACTCATATACACATTCTCACAAGTGTGCGCGCACACACACCAACCACATCCAGAAGGCACACACACACACAAACCATAGCGCAGAAGCAGGTCACACCGCCCAAGTCTTATTAAACTCCCTCATATTTCAATCTGGGGCTTTACTGACTTTGATAATATTCGAAAAAGGAAAGCTACCCCTCCCTTAACGCTCTTTTGGGGGTGGGGGTGGGGTGTCAGTCAAGTTGACACCCTGTAAATACTCTTTCAAGCTCCTGTTTCAGCTATTACCCCCTCTGTCCAATCATTTGTGAGTTTTCTCAGTGTTAATGATGAAGGGTTTAATTCATCATAACAGTATTCGCACAACCTCTAATTAGCAGCAACACTCGTACAACAATGCCAGCGTTATCTCCTCATGCAAATGAGCTCTCAGTCTGTTGCGTTTGCTAATTTTATGAAACGGCAGGGCGATAACTACGCAGCCTGTGCTAATCTTCCCTGCGTTTAACCCTGGTTTTCTTTTTAATCCGCCATCCATAACAAACAAACAACAAACAATAATCCTATTATCGGCTTGATGATTCTTCTTCTTTTTACTGTTTTTTATTTTAGTGCAATTTAATCTCAATTATGGGCAGAGAAAACATTGACAGACATGCACTTTCTCTAGACATTTAGATTTTTACTCCAGATCAGCTTTTGAGCTCATCAATACAAGTCCCCAGATAGAGGCCTGGTGATAACATCCATATAGTATTATGTCATTGAAAATGAACGGTTAATTATTTGCCATGTTGTGCCTTATACCACTGTGGAGCCTGGAGTATAATGGATAAAATTCAATTAGCACCAGACAGAGGTCTATTAAGGCATGTACAGTGTATTTTGTCTGATATTCTGAAATTTTATTTGTAATGTTCATGTTTGTGATCAAAGCCAGGCAGTGTGCTAGCCAGGCACTGTGTGTATTGTGTGGGTGTGGAGTGTGTATGTGTGTATGTGGGTGGTTGGTGGTGGGGGTCTGGCTTGTTATGGCCCTGGGTTCACTAACCTTGTCCATATTGACAGCTCCTGCTATTAGGGGCCACAACTGTGAGGGATCCCCGTGGTTAGATTAGTGAGAGATGAATGCTCTATGCTTGTGTGTGAATGTGTGAGTGTGTTAGGGTATGCGTGTGTTTGTGTGTATGTTTGTGTCTAAAGGCTTTCGCTGTTGCTGATTACCCTCTACCTGTTGTGATTGTGGGAGAAAATATCAGGTATTGTCTCATTTGCCTCAGCGACACAGCAATAATGCTTTCAGCACCTACGGTAGTTTATACTCTAATTTAGCCATTCAAATACACTTAGATTCACAGTATGATATCCTCAGTTAGACATGAAAACATCACTAAGTCATACTTAACGGATATTTGAACTCTATTACTATATCAATTGTGCGTGTGCCTGCCTCAAAAGTGTAATCCAGACACTCTGCTTTGACATGTTATTTTCAGAGGTGACCATCGATCCTCATTTCACAAAGCCATGTATACCTATGTCAAGCCATATGCCACGTATATGTCTAATTTAAAGAATTACAGATCAGGCTGTCACAGAAAGCAGAGTGGCTGTGGATGCTCTGACTACCCTTGAATTCTGGTGACCAACACACTGAAATATTGAAATAACCTACAATGGAAGACAACATTTTCTTCTTTTGAAAAATCTACTGGTTTCTGATAATGTTAACTCAAAAATTACTGTACATTTCCAACATGTCCTTATGAGACATTGTAGTTTTTTAAGCCACAAAGTATTACATCACGGGGTTTGAAAAGTTACAGCCCTATTTTCCCCATTATTTGTTTTTTAAAATGTAGTTTGTTTTTTCAGTTTTAGTTTTTAGAGTCAAAGTACAATAGGGGATAATTTCCTAATTTGGTAAAGAGTAGGGCACTGGAAATATTCAAGGTGAGGTTTTGTCCATTGTTTCATGTGCTTAAAACATAATAACAAATTTAAAAAAAAAACTGCTGTTGGAGTCTGCACAGTTTTTGGTACCACTAGACTTGTGTTATAATGTAATGACATCAAACCAAAAAGCTGTCAATTACATGTTTGCATTAATTAGCAGCATTCAGTACCTGTTGAGGTGATGCCTTGAGATGATATGTCAAAGCACTGCTGTGTTTTCCTAACTGGGTCAGACTAGACAATTACAGGGCTTTAGGGTGCTGGTGTCAAGGGTGAGATGTTAAAGAGGGAAGGGGGGTGTGGGGGGTTGTGGGGGTATGGAGCAGAACATCTAATGGATTGAGCTTGTGTTGATATGGCTTCTGCCGACATCCTTCCTCTCTCTGAGCCCACCAGCCATTCCCTTAAAGATGTAATGACATCTCATAATTAGCATAATGTCCCAACTTGTCTGCTGCTTTTAGCTGTCACACTGTATTTGTCTGAGCCAGGCCAATTACAGCAACAATGTTAAGGGGGTTGGGGGGTGGGGTGGGGGCTACAATGGGGGCAAATAGATGTCCACATGATCAGCCACATCCCACTGGCTGTTACTCACAATAGGAGAGTTATGCACTGTTGATAACATAAGGCTCGACAATAGACTGTAAATCAGCTGAAAGGCACTCTTTGAAAACATTTGGGGTCCTTTTATTCAATGCATGGAGAATGCGCATCGAAGTAATGTGATGTTTGTGGTGAACAAGGTATAAATGTCAGTGGACTCTGCAGTTGCCTGAACTAACTCCTTTTAATACTTGATTGTTCTGTTCCATATAAATTGTATCATGACAACGATGTACAAAAAATGAAATTTTTTATATTTTTTATTTATATCTTTTATTTTCATATTTCATATTATTTATTAATTATATTAACTAATTGTAAATATATTGTATTTACTAAATGTTTTTCAATGTACCATTGTTCTTTGCATTCTGTTATTTTCTTCCTAATGTCTGGCACATAAGGGAAAGTCTAATTTTAATGTTGGACAACAATCTATTTGCCTTTTGATATTTCTCTTGCTGGATGAGAACACATTTGCTTCTTTGTTATTGGAAGTAATTTGAAAATATTAATAAAAAATGGAAAAAAAAGGCAGCTTTGTTGCCTGTACATGCTCAGATGTTCAATGGAATCTGGAGTTAAACTTGCTAATATGATTATTCATATTGGCTTTGTCTTAAAAATGAGATATCACACAGTTAGTACCACGCAGCTCTGATTTGATGGATGTGATTACATATTTACTGCATACGTGGATAGTAATAATGATAATAATAGTGGCTATGGGTAACCTGCAGAGTGAAATGATTCCAATGTGACATTTTAAACGCAGTGGGTGAATGTTATGATAGATTTAACTCTCTGGTGATGGGTGAAATTGGAAATTGGTGTAAAAGCCCAGTCACACCAGAAAACGGCACAGCGAACTTAATCTGTGTATCTTCGCAAAATATGTGTCTCTATGTAGTTGGTAAACTACTGTAGCTGGTGGGCTAATCACTAACATGCTAGCCAACCAGGCTAGTGCTAGTCAGTCACAACAGCTCTCTGAGCTTCTTCTTCTTTTCTCATTACCGTGTAAGTTTAAGTATTAAGCATTTTGTTCTCAGAATTGTACACCATTTCATTCAATAAAGAGTTACTGAAGGGGAAAAAACATTCCTGCTAACTGCAATCTAGATAGCTTGGTCGCTAACAAGACAACAAGTTCACACAATTTATTCAAAAGCCGCCCTTGTACCTTCAACTCCTGTCTCATGTGTGCAAACGAGTTAAATAAAAGTGAATGGTGCAACACAGTAAATAAGCTACTACTGCCTCTTCCATTTTACACTGTCCTGCTCACCGTCCCCACAAAGGGCATAGGGCAGCACTGTTAAGATGGCTTGTAATTGGTCAATAGCACAAATTTGGGTGTCAAAATAGACCCTTTTCACGATAGACATTTTAACTTGTCAAAGCTGGAAACATTAATGATGGTTGTATTCCATTTAGGTGAGCCAGTTCCAGGGCTGTGGTATTGAGCATGCTCACTCACTGACATGGCTTACTGGGACAATAAATGGAATGGAGCCATCTTTAATCTTATTATTTATACCTGCGCATTTCCTGATATGACAAGTTGAAATGTCTCCTCTGAAAAGTTTGTGTTCACAAAACTTGAACTAACATATGCACTGATTTACTCTGCCTCTATTGACCGCTGCAGTTCCAATGAATTGACTTCTCCAATTTTGCTGTTTTAATTAAAAAATTTAACATATATAATATTGACTAATGGCAGTTTCAGTTGAAAAAGTAACATTTTCAGAAATTTAAAAACACATATCAAACAAAGTTAATTTTCTTATTTCTCCACACCAAACATTTTTCTCTGTGATCGAATGTAGTCTCCGTTTTATATAACTACAATTTAATAACATTGAATAAATTGGATTATTGTGATATATTTCATACTGTCATGTTTATACAGAGAGACAACCAGCTTGTCAAGGAGCTAAATAAACCTGCATCCAAAGTGTCAGACGCTGAAGCTGTTCTATTCATCAGACTTGTTTTAATCCATCTCCATATGATTCCTGCCCTCTCCACCATACATCCAAGTCACAGCAGCCTTATATATAATGTATCTGAACAGAAAAGAAATGGAGGTGACAGAGTCAGTAGTTACTATGATCAAATATCATAGCTGGAGGCTAACTGGGCATCAGGGCCCACTGACAGACACAATCCACAGGGAATGGAGGAGAGAGAGAGAGAGAGAGAGAGAGAGAGAGAGAGAGAGAGAGAGAGAGAGAGAGAGAGAGAGAAAGAGAGGATGTCTGTAGTATAAGGTAAAGGATGGCTGTGTGTCGGTATAAATCACCATTGCGGAGGCTAATCTCTCAGGGTCTCTGGCAGGATAAATACTTTGCTTATAGATCCAACACGCCTCAGTCTCCGCCACTCATTGGGCACGCTCAGTAGGCACAAGGCCTCCCTGGGCACGGTGCTGGCTTTCCCCTGTAAATCATCCCTCATTCTCATCTTTTTTCACTCCCTCCTTTCAACATTGAGAGGCTGAGAGGCCGGCTGGGTGACTGGAAGAGGAATGAGAGAGATATCATTCTCATTTCTCTTTATTTCCTCACGCTTCTCCTCACTGCAGAAAAAAGGGAAGTCTTCCTCAGTAAATCCAATCTCATATCTGATTTTGAAGTCATTTTTTTTCTGATAAGAGAAGGTAATTTGGACAGCAGGGATGAGATAATTCCTTTTGTTACTAATGCAGTTTCACCTGTCAGAAAATGTTTTCATTATAAACACGCTACAATATCTTGAAACACAGCAGAATATGCAGATTTTTCTACCAGGATCTAAAAAAAAGTAAAACAAGAGAAATTCTCGTCTCTATCTTGCCTGGTGACAGATTCTTTTCACTTGTTTTACAAAAAATAAAGACTTCACTGAAGAGACTTGTTGAAAGAGATACCTTTTGTAGTGTACCAATCATTCAGTTTTTTCTTTTTTCTCCCTTAACTTTTCCAGCATACAAGTGGCAACACTGAAATAAAATTAGCCTCACTCCATTGTTTCTGCAGTGACAGGGAGCATTTTCTCATTTCCAGTACAGTTCACTCTATTGTTCAAACCCTTACATTTGCAACTGCTTTGCTCTCCATTTTGTACATTTTGTATTTGCATGTCCCCTGCTTCACCCCTTTCATCTCCGTGATGGCGAGGTAAAGACATCCTCCCCCCTACCGCCTCCCTTCCCCTCGCCTTCCTCTTCCTCTCCTCCTCCCCTCTTCATCCCTCCCTTGTTCCCTCTCTCGATAATCTGGCCCTGTCTGTAACAGTGGAGGTGCTGCCTGATTGAAACAAACGGCCGCTGATTGCTGATCAGCCAGCTGTAAAGCCTGGCAAGGATATGAGCTAATGAAAAAATGGACCTGATTTGAGAGGCACCAAGCGTCGCTCACCCTGCTAGCCCTGCTGTCCCCTGCTGTTACCCTCTATCCCTCTATTCCTCCCTCGTCTTCCTCTCATCACCCCCTCCACCTCACCCTGTCTGCCTATCATTGTCATCTATCTTTACTGGAAGAGAGAGAGAAACAGAGACAGATGTAAAGGATGGGCTGAGGCTGGTTGTCGAATAGAGGCAAAGAGGAATTAGCAGACCTGCAAGGTTGCAAATGTTGGTGTGATTTTCAAGGGTCTATTTGTGTATGTATGTGTTTGTGTTCTTTTACATCCATCTTTTGAGGTCCAAATGTCCTAAAAAGGATAAAAAGATGACAGAATCCTGCCAAAATTAGGACATGTTGGCCCTTTCTCATGTCTGTAAAGGGATGACATTTGAAAAAGAAATGTAACGCATAATTCAATTATTGGCTGTAAATGGCTGAGAATATCTCATTATCATACGAATGATATAAAGAAAGCGGTTAAAAAAACAGAATGAACTAATCGCTATACAATATCTGATATGTTTAATATTCTTGCTTTAACATCCAACAAGTCATTTTTTGTAATAAGAGTACAAAGGGTGCTATAATAGCATACAAAGGGAGATTTGTGCACATAATGGACCACTTAGGCCACAATGAACATCTTGTGTTTGTTTTTGCACATTTTGATAATTTCCCCTCCCCATTTTGATGCATACAAAGGCACAAAGTAGCACACTCTGACCCCCTCATCTTGTAGGGTCAGCGCTAAAGTGGGCAATAATTGCCAGTGGCAACTCATTAGAATTGGTGATTTGGTGAAAGTAAAGTGGAAAAATAAGAGAAAACACACAAATAAATGCATGCATATACACATGCTGCATACACAGAGACATATACACACACACACACACACAGACACACACACACACACGCAAAAAAGCCCAAATGCAAGCACACACACACACACACATACACACACACACACACACACACACACACACACACACACACACTCCACAATGCCAAGGCGATAAATTAAAATCTTCATGACCTTGTGTACACAAAATTAGCCACAGGGCCAACAGACCTGCATTAGAGCAGTGCATAGTAACAGAGAAGAACTCTAATTGGGGGTCATTATTTAAGCTGAGAGAGGGAAAAGGCTGAAGACTCTCATTTTCACTCCTCTTTCTCCTTCTTTTTTATTTGACAGGCGCAGTAAATTAAGAAAGTGGTGATATTTAATACCTTTTAACCTCCCTGAGACAGTTTTCTGATCAATTACTAGAGCAGGCTGTAATTGTTAGCCTGGATAATGATTCCACATGTGAGAGAGCAGCGCTAAGATGAAGCCCTGAGTGCAATTACCTTAAACCCCTCAAGTGTACTGGTGTCTGGAGAGGACATTAGGGAGAGTTAGTAAGACAGGCCGAGAACCTGCAGAGAGAAAGGCAGCCATATGAAGTAGAAGATGATGAGAGATTATCTGACAGTTGGAGGAAATCCTGTTCACAAACATAAAACATCACTACAAACTGATCATATAACATGCTGGAGCTCAGCTTTGCTGGCTTTTAAATTATAGTAACATATAAAGTGATTTGAAAATTAAGCAGATTAGAGTAGCAAATACAAATGTTAGTATGCTAATATGCTAAACATTACAACTGCTAAACATCAGCCTGTTAGCATTGTCATCGTGAGCATGTTAGCATGCTAGTGTTACAATGTAGCTCAAAGCACCACTGTGCCTAACACTTAGTCTTGTTAGGATTTTTCAGCTCATTTCTCTAGTTTTCCGGTCCACAGTTTTATTGTTTTGGTTCACTCTCACTGCTCTGCTTCTCTCTGTGTTCACAGTCGGTGCAGTTTCTTAGGAATTTGTTTGACTTCTGGCAGTAAATAATGAAAAGAAATGGAAAAGGTGATAACATTATACACATGATGTAAATCATAGTCTGTAAAAGATGAGACATCACTTCTCTGTGATGTGTTGTCACATGCTGGCTTGTCGGCAATGTGTTAATACGCATATTTGTATATGTTTGCATATGTATAACTTCTGGGTTATGGTTGAATGACATGTCTGCCATCTTTTTATTGAACAACCTATGTGGGCGTCCTCTTCTTAGTGGGGAATATTGTATGTAGCCAAGCAATTTTAAGATCAAATTAGACCCTGTGAAATCTCGTGCTTGGCCTGACATACCCCCAAACACTAAATAAATCACTTTTTTATTGTGGGGGAAACTGCGTGGCTCGGCTGCACATGAGAGCTCTCCGCTTTTAACAACACATTTTCACACAAGACTCCCACAACAGTGGCTCTCTATTTCACTATTGGTTGCTTTCGCTCACTCTCTTTGACCAAAAAGGAAACGTTAACACATTAGCCAGAGTTTAAAACAAGCTTTAGTTGTAAGCACCCTGTCTGTGGCATATTTCTTCATAGATCTGCATGTTTGGTGTCTTGGAATGCAATAGTGTTGAATATTCATGATAAACAGCAACAGAGATGTGCCAAATTTGCCAGTCAAATGGAAGCACCATTGCTTAACTGAAATTCTCATACTGTTGTGTAATCCAGGGGCACATTCAAAATGTCCTTATAGTTTTATTCAAAGTATTTTTTACAAAATGCTTGCATGTGGCTGCAGATTATTTCTTATGTAAATGGGGGACAGAGAGTTTGAAGCTTGGTGTTGAAACTCACTTGATCCATCACAACTGACCTACCTGTTTCTAATGCAAAACGTGTGAAATGTGTACTCCACAATGGATGGGTTTTTGAAATGTAGCAAAGTACAGAAGTCAAAACATATTTATCTTATTTCATAAAGTACAAGAGTACAAAAGAGCTACTGCTTTACAGCTCTCAGAGAGCCTTATTTTATTACTTTCCACCCTTGAACTGCTCCACTGTTTTGCATAAAGTGCAAGATTTATCTGGGGAGGTGGAAAGAATGCGAACAAATAGTGAAATTTCAAACAAACAGAATGCTTGATTTCTTCAAATATTGAACAGTTGGTGGTGTTATCTGGCTCGGTGACCCAGCGCTCACAGCAGGCAGAGCAGAGTGGCATGGCCTGACCTCCTGTCTGCATCGAGGCTGGCTGGAGGCTGAGCAGAGCCGAGAGAGAGAGGGAGAAGGGGAGAAGAGACAGGCAGAAAAGGACGAGGGCAAATAAAATACCAGACGCCTGCACAAGAAACACACACAAAACTAAACTAGCATGAACCCGCTGCCACCCTCCCCTCCCCCCGCATCAAATATGTTAAGGCCATCTGTTTTTTTACACAAGTAAACAACAACGCACTGTCAATACCAACAGGGCCGGGTGAGTACACTTGTTTAATATTGAAAGAAAATAAATTACTGTAGTTGTGGATGTTAAAGGTCTCATATCTAGTATTTCGGAATAGTATGAATGGTATAGCGTCTTTCTCCTGCCAGTGTTATTGTTAGTACCAGCATTTTTTAATTTAAGACCACATTCAAGACATATTTAAAGAACCACATTCTCCCTTGTTCACACTTCATGCCTGTGCATTTTTGGAGCTGCTAAAGAGGACAAACATTCTGTGGAAATATTTTTCCATCAGCCTTTTACTTCTTCCACCATGTGTCAATATCAGAAACTCTTGAGAGCTTCATCTCTCTTTGTAATGGCAAAACAGCACCCTCTTCCTTTTTTGTGCTGTAAAGCAGCCTCTCATCGTGCTGTGAAGCAATAGATTGAGCAGATACGTATCCACGTTTTGTGAAACACATTATAACAAGTGTGCATAGATAAGTGGCTTGTTATGGATATCAACCTGAAAATAATAACTTACACAAATTAAGACTTTAACACAACATCTACACTGGAACATGTTAGCAGAGCAGCATCAGTAACTACACAGGATGTGTTCAAGCATAATACTGTGTGAAGGCTAACTGTATTTTGACAATGCTCAGAGCCCAATACACAGTCACTAACAGATGAACTTACACCTTAAGCCTAAAATTTTGCCTGAGGTTGCAGTTTTGCACATTAAGTGCCAGTAAGACATAAGCCTTTGCGGACCTGTGTGAACAACTGTAATGTTTAATATAGAAACCATTGCCACACCACGGTTGCCTACTGATTAAGAAAGTATGCCACATAACCGTAACATCTGAAATTTGATTACGGTAGTGGACCTTTGTTGCATGTCATATGCGTCTCTACTGACGCTATCTCATAAAGGCATAAAATGCATAAAAATATTAATAAGGAAACTAGTTCAGTCATAGACGTGTTGTTTGGATGAGTGAAAAATAAAACTAAAACACCTCCTGTATAGACAATCTGTGAAACAGACTTCTGTACTTACAAACACCGCAATACCTCATCCTATGTAGAAAGGGAGTTATGTTCTGGGGCTTATTTACTGTATGTAAATTGAAAATTGGATGAAACAGCTGAACTGACCTGTGATGGATGACATTTAACTGAACTGTTTCACTGAACTGTAGTGTCTGTGTACTCAACATCACGTACATACTTCTTACAGTGGTGGGAAGTAACTAAGTACATTTACTTTGCAATTACTGTACTTAAGCACAATCTTGTAATGGAGTATTTTAAAATTTTGGTATTGCTACTTTTAAGTAAAGAACTAACTACTTCTTCCACCACTCTCTTCATATCATAGTGTATTATGCATCACATCTATTAGACTACTGCAGTTTGTGATGGAACTTTTAAAACTGTTATTAAATATTATTGTCTTATTTCTTTTCTTTTATGAATTGCTATTTATGTTCTTTTTGTTAAAAAATGTACAAGTTGCTCATTTTTTTTCTTTGTTAATTTGTTCAAATTGCTTTTGCCATATAATTCCATCCATCCATCCATTTTATGCCACTTATCCAAGACTGGGTTGTGGTGGCATCAGACTGAGTGAGAAAACCCAGATATTGTTCACCCCAACAACGCCGTCCAGCTCCTCCTGGGGGATCCCAAGGCATTCTAAGGCCAGAAGAGACATGTAGTCACTCCAGTGTGTTCTGGGTCTGCCCCAGAGCCTCCTACCAGCTGGACATGCCTGGAACACCTCCAGAGGGAGGGGTCCAGGAGGCAATCCAGATCCCTAAACCACCTCAGCTGGCTTCTTTAGATGCAAAGGAGCAGTGGCTCGACTCCGAGTTCTCCTATGATGTCCAAGCTCTTCACCCTATCTCTAAGGTTGAGACTAGACATCGGCTGCTTGTATCTGTGATCTCATTCTTTCAGTCACTACCCAAAGCTTGTGAGCACAGGTGGGGGAACGTAGACCGACTGGTAAATAGAAAGCTTTGCCTTCTGGCTCAATTCTTTCTTCACCACAACGCTCCAATACAACGCCCACATTACTGCTGATCCTGCACCAATCTGCCTTTCAACTTCACACTCCATCCTACCCTTACTCGTGAACAAGACCCCGAGATACTTAAACTCCTTCATTTGGGGCAGCAACTCACCCCCAACCAATAGGGAGCAGTCCACCTGTTTCTGGCAGACCACCACGGCCTCAGATTTGGAGGTGCTGACTTTCATCCCAACTGCTTCACATCCTAATGCCTGCTAGGGGTCATGGTATGCTGAAGCCAACAGAACCACATCATCGGCAAAAAGCAGAGAAGCAATCCTGAGGTCCTCAAACCGGACACTATCCTCCCCCCAGCCGTGCCTTGGAATTCTGTCCATGAAAATCACAAACAGAATTGGTGACAAAGGACAACTCTGGCGGAGTCCAACGCTCACTGAGAACGAGTCTGAACAAGTCTGAACAAGTCTGAGTCTGAGCAAGAGAACAAGCCCTGGTACCCCATACTCCCACAGCACCGCCCACAAGGTGCATGAGGGACACTGTCATAAGCCTTCTCCAAGTCCACAAAGCACATGTAGACTGGATGTGCAAACTTCCATGACCCCTCAAGTATCCTTGCAAGGATGAAGAGCTGGTCCACTGTTTCATGGCCAGGATGGAATCCTCAATGTTTCTCCTGAATCCCAGGTTTGACAATCAGCCAGAGTCTCCTCTCTAGCACCTTGACATAAGCTTTCCCCGGGACGCTGAGTAGTGTGATCCTCCGATAGTTGGTGCACACCCTCCGCTCCCCTTTTTTGAGAACGTGAACCACCACCCCATTCTGCCAGTCCACAGGCACTGTCCTTGACCTCCATGTGACACTGAAGAGGTGTGCCAGCCATGACAGCCCAACAATGTCCAGAGCCTTTAGCTTCTCAGGGTGAATCTCATCCACATCCTGCACCTTGCCACTAAGGAGCTTTTTGAATACCACAGTGACCTCTGCCAGGGACATTACTGAAGAGAAACTCCCTGGCAGAGGAGTTGTCAAAGTTTCATAAATAAATCATAGCACTTTACTTGGAGTCAAATGTTGTAAGATAAGATAACGCTACTTATTATAGACACCGATAGTTTTCTCAGCCATAAATCCATCAGTGTTCCCCATAAAACTTTGAACTGATGGCTTTTTGCAACATTGTGTTCATTATATCACATAAACAGTGAGTTTTGCATTGCTGTTGAAATGTGCATATAATACCTTATGAGCACCACTTTAAGTGGTCAAACACAAAAAATAGAAACAGACAACAATTCACAGCTTCAGTGGCTGAAAAGTCAAGTGACGTGGTGGAACAAGTCAGTGAAGTGATGCTTCACATTCAGTAAAGTTGAAGTCCCTTGACTCTCCTGCCTTCATAATAGAAACAGTCGAGGATGATTTACCTTCACAGCCACTGAGATGATCCACGCAGCAGATGTTTTACACTTTCTGACCATTTATTTGTGGAGCGGGAAAGGGAGGGGTGCTTGGGAGGGGTATAATTAGGATTTATGGAGTGAATCTGCAGAGTTGCAAAGGCGACTGATGATCCCTCCTGTAAGAAGTGTCTTTGTCTGCTAGGTGAGGGATAACGGACGGCGCCATGTTGACAAGGGCAAGGACAAGAAGCTAGATGTTTTAGCGTTGCTCACCGGGTCCCTCATCCGCTTAGAACAGATGAGCACACAGATATGCGTCTATGCACTGCATGCCTTGTCAAACACACACATACACACATGCACACACACACACAAAACACAAACACGTCCATCTATTTAAGACAAGGAGGCACTGGTGTCTGGGTGAATGCACAAATCTAAACACATGCATGCACAGTGACACATGCACATACACACATAACACATAAGGGGTGTATGCACCTAAGTGTTCCAAACAAGCACTCTGTGTTTAAAGGGTAAATGCACCCACACATACAGTAAATATGCATACACAAATGCAGCACACGCACTCACACACAGCAAGACATGCATAATGTGCATATGACTGTTTAAAAAAAAAGGTACCTATGCTCAGTCCTGTGCATATCCAAGATTAAATGTGTGCCCCCATACACAGCCTAACTTCAGTATATTGCCATGACATCCTCTGGCCTAGCTTGTATCTCTTGAGGTTATGGCAGCATCAGATCACCCATAGTCCAGCTCAAACACTCAGCGTTTGACTGGAGAGGAAGTCCTTCTTAGATGTGCTACTTTTGTTGGAGTATTTTATTTCATGGCCAAGTTTAATGGCATCTTTGCTAAATTCGCCTAATGGGGAGTCAACCAGATGACTCACATTTGTATTTCAGTTTCTCTCTCTGAGCCTCTGGCCTGTAGCCTGAAGCTTGCCAGCGGTCATTAAATTGGTTATTTACAGTAAACAGCGCTATAATCCTGCCACAACCTCTCCCTCGTCCTTCCACAAAGCCTTTGCCAATGTTTGGTGGCGAGAGGAGCGAGTGTTAAATGGGTATTGAAGTGACGTTATCTGGATTTCTTTCTCTTTTTTTTTCTTCCGATGGATGTGGAGCAGGGTTTGTTTGTCTAAATGTTAGCACTTTGGAAGAGCTCCACAGCTGTGGGCGCCTAGATCACATTGGAGGTTTCACTGCACACACACAGACAGACAGATACACACACACACACACACACACACACACACACACACACACACACACTGCTCACTCACACTCTGACAGGCAGCCATGTTGGGCTGGCAGCTCAACAACACAAAGCTTTTATCTGTCAGTGGTCAAGCCTGACTGAACCCCCACTACATTATAGGCACTCACACACACACACACACACACACACACACGCACACACACACTTTGAAAAAATGCCATTTCTATTTTTTTTCTCTTTAAAACCTGGCTCAAATCTGCTCTTTTCCGGAAATTAGCCATCTGTGCTGCCCGTGAGTGACAGAATGTTCATATCAATCCTTCCAGGAGATGATGAGCATCCCGTCTGCACAGACAACACCCACACACACCCACAATGACACACACACACATGGCCACATTTCCAGGAGCAAGTCATTTGCGAATTTGTGTCTACTACGGATAATGGCATGAAGTGAAACTTCCCTTTGAAACAGAATTTTGTACTGATTCCCATGGCCACTAATACAAATACACTATATTCACACACAATATGACCACATGCCACACAAAACAGAGTGTGTGTGGAAGAGAAACAGAGAACAGACAAACACACAAACACACTTCCAAGATTCCTGCAGGACAAAGATGGCTGGTGGTTAATGAATCTTAGTTAACACCATTAGATTGAAAGATGAGTGCTGTCCGAATGCGCCTTCCTGTGTATGATTTTTTTTATCCTGTCTCTCTTTCTTCTTCCTCTCTCCCTCTATTTTTTACGCTTGAATTTCGACGAATGGCTTTCATCAGCAAAGCGCATCTCATTAGCAGCGATGATGCGCCGTATGTTGATCATCATCATCTGTGAGTGGACTGATGAGCGATGAATGTCAGCCGTAATGGAGGCGACGACGCTGCGTCCCGTAAACCCACGGCGACACACTCACACTAATTACTCCATATAGTGCCGTTACCGGCAGCAAAACGGCTGCAGTGGCACCAGTAGGAGCAGAAGTGGAAATGACAATCATAATGAACCATATCAGGTGCATCAGTTCACTAAATGCAAGCTGTGTCTGATATAAAAAAATCACCACTATTGAATTTCTGGGGACAAAGTGGGGAAACAGTATCACTGATGACAAGACATTATTTGATCTATATAATTGTAGGACACCAAACTATATTTTTAGAGCAAGCACTGTTCCTGAACAGTCCTTACCTGCAGAGCTGGATCTACACTCAGGTATTCTAGGCACATGCCTAGGACCTCATTGCCACTAAGGGGCCCAGACAGAGGGATAAAGAACATCATCTGCCTACATTAAAGTTATACTCTTGAATATTTTTATTTGAATAAATGTCTGTTAAGTCACTATCTATCGCCGAATGAGGTAACACAATGGTAATTGAGCTTATGGCCCGTTGATGAAAACCCTTGCATTTGCAGTATTATGATTATTACAAACCAGGAGTCGATGGTGACTTTCCCCCCATGCATTCACAAGCAACGCAGTTAGTGACATGTTTTCCATCACTCAGTGGTTGATCCATCAGAGAGGGTAGGCAGACCTAACGCAACAGACTCTCTTCAATTCACTTGTGCTAGCATGGTGTCACACAGCGAATTGGGGTGGAGCTGAATCCAAATACGGTATTTGGAAAAGCACAAATAGGGTTCTTAATGAATATTTATTTCTTACAAATATTTTAAAAATTATCTGGGACTTGTAGCGTAGCGAGGTTACATCAATGTCTCCATCTCTCTCCTCTGCTCCGCTCTGTCTGTGTCATGGATGTATGAATAGCTGCAGGACTGTGGGTCTGACAGAGCTGAGCTTTGGCTGAGTGGTCAGTGCAGTCATCCATGGTCTGGGAGACTGGGGTTTGAGACCCAGTGTGAGAACCCTACTTTGCAAAATAGTTTATTGAAGAATACTGCAATCATTAAATGTAACCAAGTACATTTACTCAAGCATTGCACATGTTTGTTTAATGTTAGAGATAAGAGTGACAAAATTAAATCTGCATCTACAGTAATACCAGACCTTACCCAGTGAAACAATTCTTTAATGTACAGTGATATACAGAAGGTACACAAGTTCAATATGAACAGAAACAAGTGCAAAACTTTTAAATTTTGAAATTTTAAAACATTTTAAAAGTTGTTTTGGAACAAATTTCAGAAAGATATTAGCACCTTTATGTCACAAAATAATGTGGCAAGAAGCTATAGGTGACTCAGCTCACTACTCATACAGGTTTACAGTCACGGTCATTATCTGATTGGCAGGACTATACACTAAAGGTAAAAAAGCCTATGAATATTCATTCATATATAGTCCGATTGTGCTGCCACAGTGCACTGGCTCTTGCACATCGCAGGTGTTTCTTTTCACAGGTGACAGAAGGATGCCGAAATGGCAATATTTTTTTTTCTTTGTTTGAGGGTGTTTGTTTGTGATATCGCACCTCATGCTAACTTGCAAATTATTGAGAGCCAGGGTAACAATAGCAGACGACTCTTTTGTCCTCTCACCACTCTGGTCGTGGCTGCTGATGCTGTGATTCTCCTGAAATCCACTTTGGCTGTGACACAAATTAGACAGTCTGGAAAACACCCTCAAGGCTCCAGTCCTTGAACCGGTGGTCAGTCTGGAAGCTGTGGGAGATTTTGGCCAAAAAAACTGTTATTGTTCAGCAACTTCTTAGTGTGTTCGAGTGCAAGTTAGAATTCCATTTCCAGTTCACTCTTTCATGAGGGTACTGTCATGATTGAAATCCAATATTGAAGGACCTCTGGTTTTTGATTGCTTTTAAGTTTTGGTGATTTATTAATTTGACAAAACACTCCAAAGCTATAGGAAATGAAAACTTCATTTTTGATTGTCAGTGATTTACAAGCTGAAAGCTTGTCTGGAATTTCTTATGCAAGAATCCAAATATCCAAATGTTTTTTCATCTGTCTACTTCAGAGGTCTTACTGATTCAAAGGAAACTATCAAAATGAGCTTTTTTTTCCCAACATCATTCCTTTCTGTTGCCTTCACATGTGTGCTCAGGAAAGTCAGCTGGCCTTTCCGCTGTTGTTTTGTCTAATCTGAAGTCTCCAACTTGTGTGAGAGAGAGTGTTGGAAAGAAAGAAAGAGTGTACCTCCGCTCCAGTTTGGAGAGATTTATGAGTGGACCAAACCAAAGAGTGTAAGAGTGTATACTCAGAGAGAGTTTGGGAGGAGAGATTTACGATCCGCCGTTTGGGTCATAATTCAAAGTTCACGCTCACATATATCACATTTTGAATCACATAGATTATGAGAGAGAACAGATTTATCATACACAGGTAGCACATGTGCAGACTCAAAAAGGAAGAGAAAAGCGAAAACAACACATGCTCACAAACTCATACACCAGATGGTTTTTCATTCTTAAGGCAACATAATCCTTACATATAGTAGGGTAAACGTCCCTATTAAGCCCACCAAATCCGCTTATTTTAGTTAAAATGAAAGTCTAATCTCTCATTTGAAGTGTCAATAATTCATTTATACCAATTTCTAATGTTTTTATTGTTTGATTTATCAAAAATACGTCAAAAGTCTGGCAAGAGCTTAATGGGTACCTAACATACCCTTTAAGCCCATGGGTATTCCAAATAAGCCCACTTCATGAGTTGCTGATAAATAAATATATATATTTAAAAAATCTTAACAATATGAACTTTTTCTATTCAAATCTGTAATCTCTTAGCTCTCAATAGCTATTTTCCTTTTGTCTCCACTCCTGTCCCATGGCCTGTAAATGGCATTTGAAATAGGTGTGACCAGCGTTTTTGCTGTGTTGTCAACACAGAAAAAGCTAAACTTACAACATGTCTTCTTTGGAACATAGCCAAAAAAATATTTACGCAAAAAATCAAAACTATAGTGGAAATTATTCTTCAATACTTCATCTTTCAAAACGACTTGTCATTTTGTGTGTCTTTCTAAACTATGGTGTACTGTTGGCATTTGACATTGGCCAAAATTTCTGGTCCAGCCAGCTGGTTGAAAGTGCAGATGTTTCATGAAGATTTCTGAAGACCAACTGACTGAAAGAAAAACAGTTTACAGGGTCAATGCTAATGATCTAAGGATAATAAATGAGTCAATTTCAGGATTTACAATTAAACAATAACTTTAATCGATTTTCAAATGTTTTTACTAGCTTAAATGTCACATTTAGGCTAGTAGTAACATCATAAAAACACATTTTAAAACGATTCAGTTCATTGTGGTGTAACATTAAAACATAAAGTTCATCGTGAGGAGACATCAGTCATAACATCTTGAAGCTCATGAATCATTAGCCTATAACTTAAGCAAAATAAACAAGAAAGATGTCAACATTTATGCAATTTCTACTTTCTCCTTGGCTAAACATAGGTCTATGATCTTTGAGGTGATTGTATCGTTTTAGTAAGGCTGTCATTTACTCCATGTAGCCTAGCATAGCATAGTAGCGTAACATACCATAGGTTATAGGGTGATCTAAGCTTTATTTTGTTTGATTGTTTCAATCTTTTGTCCATGTTGTGGTTGTCTTTGCTTGCTTGTCTTACGCTTACAAGTCTTTAATGGCTTTCTTGTTTTTTTTTATTTTTTATTTTTTTATAGATTTTCAGTGACCTCATGATTGTGAAAATAGAATGGTCCAAGTCCCTCCTTTTCTGCTTTGCAGAGGATGAGCTTGCACTCTACATCCTCAGTCTTGTCCCTGGATAGGAGGAAAAGAGGTCAAAATTAGGGAGGAAAATGGTTCAAAGGTCAAAAGGGAGAAAATCCTCATTGAAACCCAAGTGGGCTTAAAGGGAACATCAGTGAATTTATGGTTAAAAGACAGAACATTTTATTCTATGCACAGGATGTTAAAAAAACAACTATATGAAATAAATCTATATATGGTGCCCTAAAATAACATGAAAAGTATAAATTAATCATGCAGAGAAGTAATTAGCTATACTCATTTACATCCATCCCAGACAGTGTGATTTTTTTTTTTTGCTGGTGTCCCCTTTAAGCCCACCAGGTAAAAATAAAAAAAAGATAAACATACAGATTTACTGTCTATTTAACAGCATAATAATATAAACTGCATAAAAAATGTAAACTATACATGCTTACCATGCTTCATGTCATTGCAATGAACCATACTATGCAGCTACTGTATTGGTCTGTTTGCTAGCATGCTAAAATTCATATTTTGATTATAAAAGAAACAATATTTCTAATTCAAGTAATATTCTAACATGTGTTTTGAATGAAAGAGAAAAATGAAAGAAACGTCATCTTCTGAAGGTACCAAAAGGTAACTTTTTGTGGGATCAGCATGCAGGCACATGTGCTTTGATAACTCAATATCAACAAATCTGATTGGCTTACAATAAGAAGTATAATTTATGTAACAAGCAGATTCATTGGCAGAAACATCGCACAGCAAAAACTGATGACGCAATTTTTTTAAAAAATTTGACTTAGAAGTGGCAAGTGGGCTTATATGGTATGTCGGCTTAATAGGGACATTTACCCTAACAGCCTGTTCTCACTCCCAACTTGTCACATACCGAGGCTTGGTCAGGACCCCATGGCGTCACTTTTTAACGCACTGGGTACCCCTTTAGCATCATTTTTCAACGTGCAGGGTAGTCCAATAGACTTCTGTTGAGCTCCCACAATGTGGGAAACCACAGATACGTTGAATATCTACATTTCAACACCTGTAATACATAGCATATCAACATTTCAACAATACATATCATATCAACATTTCTGAAGTGACATACACATCTATATAAGATGACTTTCTTATTAGGAGGTGGAGGGGTTGGTGGATGGCTTGCAACGTTGTTGGAAGAAACTTGGAAATCAGCACAGAGCATGGTTTGAGACCACCTTGCCGTTTTTATTTTTTTTATTTTAACCCAAACCATAATCTTTCCCTAACCCTAACCAAGTGGTTTTTGTGCCTAAACTTAATGAGACCTTAACCACCACATTGTCACACCATAAAATATAGCATAGCATGCTATCAGTCACCCCTTTGTGACGTGAACAGTAAAGGTTTTAACTGCAGCACCATCCAGTTGCATTTTTTCTTTTTTTTAAATCAAGTATTGCAGAAAAAGGAGGAGGGCCACATCCATGTCTCATCCAGTCCAGTGGAAGCTCTTTTACAAGTCTATCTTGATGTAAACTTTACTTTTCTATTTCCTATGATTTACTGTTTGGAGTGTGTTAAATGTTTCATGCACCACAGAGGCCACTCTGCCGAAACCTATTCAGCTCTGAACACACAAGCCCATCTATTTCTGTTCCTGTTTGTTAAATATTAACCACACATTCCCGCTGTGTCATCCACTGTGTATAGGTGTATGTGTGTGTTTGGGAGATAGAAGGAAATATGTATGACCTTTCTATTTGTGTCTGTGTGTGTGTACGCACATATGTGTGCATCAAGTGTTTGTGGATTTGTGTTAGAGTTGTACGAGTGTATTGGTTAGTGTAGTAGTGTGGAACTTTTCAGTCCAGTCCCATCTAGAGACATTTTGGTCGTCCTTATGTTTCTGTGGGACATTACAAAGAATTTCCATCTTAACAGTAAAATTAAGTGCTGCAGTGAGACAATTCTACTAGTTTCCCAAAACAGTTTAACCTGATATAATTCCAGTAGATATCGGATACATAGAAAACCATGGAATTTGTTTTGTGGGGTTGGGGGTTGGAGTCCCCCTCCACTCAAAACTGTTTTTTAGATTTTGGTTTTTCACTGAGGAAGATGGAGTACATGTAATTTTGGTCATCTTAAAGTAGGTAATTTAACTTTATGTGTTTTTATGTATTTTGTTTGAATGGATTTTTAAAGGGGTACTCCAGTGATTTTATGAAGTATTAGTATTGCACTTCCATAATGTTGGGGGACTTGCAAGAGACAGATTTTTTAAAAATAGTTAAGATGAAAACAATATAGGTTGAAATATCCAGATGTATGGTCTCTAGAATATGTAAAGCGGAAAAAAAAACCCACTGGATCCTGCATTTCCCATAATGCATCTCTATAGTGTATTTCATTAGACCTTCCCTGACTCCTGAATGGCCACTGTTTACAAACCCCACACCAACTTTTTAATGCACACTTTATGTTATACATTGTAAGTCTCAACCCCAAGCTGAGATAACCCTTATGACATCATCAGGATTATTTTTTTCAAACTTTGAAAAGAGCCTCAGAAGATGCTGAGCAACTGTTTTCACAGGCCGACTAATACTCCTCATGACAAGTAAACTGAACTGAATATGTAAAACCAATGGAGTGCCCCTTTAATATCTGAGTCATGTGATAGCTTCAAATTATATGGAAAAAAATCCTGAGTGTTTATACCAGGACATCAGTGGGTGTGCTGAATATGTTGCAAGAATATTCTTGACACAAGTGAAACCACTTTCAAAGCATGGCAGAGTAAGATTGATCAACCCAGTCGCACAAATCAAGTGTTGTTACTGCTATGTTATTAAGTATCTTGTTTGTGTGGTTATTGTTTGCAGCGCATATTTCAAACTGGCTGCCATTCACTCATTAAGATAAAATCCAGGGCCAAGCACACTTCAACACTTCAGCTCTCAAGTGTTTTTATTCCAATACTTAAGTTTTGTTTTGTGTGCTTGTCTCAGGTAGAACAAAACAGCGAGAATCCCCATTTTGATGATGCAACGTTACTTTTTGTCTGAACCCTCTTGCTGGCCTGCACGAGACAATTAATGAGTGTTTTGTTTTCTAGAGGCTCAGTTCTTGTAAAAGTCAGTGTGATGAAGCTCTTGTTTTTTATCTTGACCTTGTTGGAGCCTCCATCACCCTCCAAATTAATATTCAAAAGCCCTTAATTAAAAACCCGCCACCCCGTCCTCCTCTGGAGCAGGATAAACAAATCTGGGGCTGTGTTTGTTCCCTTCTGGCCCATCCTATACTCTGTTTTAATGATTTCACTTCAACCTCCGAAAAAAAAAAATGCAAGATGGCACGATGCAGCAGAATGTGACACAAAAAGATGAAGACAAGACATAGCTGGGGGTGAGTGAGGAGAGAAGTGGTGGTGGCAGAGGGGGTGTGTGTGTGGGGGGGTGTACTGTATCTCAGAGTCGTAGTTAATTACAAAAAGCATTAATGTTTTATTAACCCCTTATCAGTAATTAATCACGGGTCTTTGATGTAAAGTTCAGCTTACAAAAGCACCAGGAAAAATTCTCTCATCCATATTAGCCCATTAAGCAGGCTGGTATGGACCAGTCTTCCAAACTGCAGAGTGCAGGACAGCCTCCGCAGGCATTAAAGCATTTGTTTTGACAGCACTGTTTGTTTTCTACTCCCAGAAGCCATTGCAGTGCACCTCCAACTCCCACTAGTCTCTCACCAAAAGAGCCAGTTTGCATTTCAAATATGATGGAGCTATTGCATATTGTGCACAAAATTCTACCTTTCCTCCAATGTTTCCCTGCATTTCTGTATGTAACATGTTATACCTGACTGGCAGACAAAATTAGATTTTTTTTTCTAATACAGTGTTGAATTATGTACTCTGTCTTACCACAATGACTTGCCATATGTTGGTGTTATGATGCATATATATAGTGCAACACTGCTAATTCATGATCTACCAGTAGAGTGGTTTGGCAGTGAAATAACAGCTAATGTGAAGAAAAGTTTATTTTCAAGAAAAACATTTCCAGAAGAGAGGCTTATAAGGCACTATAAGAAGTTAAAGATGCAGTATAAACTAACAATGACACATATCATAACATATAATAACCACAACGTGGAAAATGTAGGTGTTACATTTTTCAGTGGGCAGCGGTGAAGTTACACTGAATTTGATTAAAATTTAGTATTTTAAGGGAAGTTATTCAAAGCTGTTCAAGTAGCATTTTAACCAGCTTGTAATGCATTACTTTAAATAAAGTGTAACCTGACCTGAAACACACTTTTTGCATTATGAAATTTCACTCTTAACATATTCGCATTTGCGTTTTCGCTGGACTGGTTTTCTAAACTATCTCGGGTTGGGAAATGTATTTGTCAGATCCTACTGAGAGGAAGATGACCACAGCCTTTCACCTATCACCCCACCCTTTCTGTCTCTCTCAGGGTGTTGTCTGGGGTGATCCAGAGGTCAGGGGTGAAAGAGAGGCCAGCTGGACTATGAGAGGGTGATCATGAGGTCAGTAGACCCTATAAACACTGGTGTGTGTGTGTGTGTGTGTGTGTGTGCGCCTGCCTGTGTGAGTCTGGCGGTGTTGCAGTGATATTTGGGGTGAGAGTCAGGTCAGGTTGCCTATGTACACTAAGACTGGGGTGTGCAGTTGGGGTCATGCAGTGGTCAGTGTGGCTCACTTAGAGGAACTTCTTTACTCGATGTTTAGTGCGTCACTGCAGTGCTAATCATCCTTCAATGTAGACATGTGCTCAGACAAAAAAACACACAAACACACACTATTCTCTTCACCTGTGTTAATCAGTTAGCAGCTGATGCATTGACAGCCATTATTAGCACTGAACTGAACTAAATGTCATCTCCTCTGCAGTTTTCTTCCCCCATCCTCCGCTCTACACACAGAAACCGAAAACCCAAGCATACACACACATGACTTTTCCGTTCTCTGCTCTGCAAAAGTACGACAAGACACTGGAGGCCATGTTACCATTGTTGATGCTTTTGTTGTTATTGTTCCTGCCCATGTTGATTAAATTAGGAAATCCTTTAAGTCGGCAGAAAAGAGGGGAGCATTGTTTTATTATTAAAGAGGAAAGAGACACCCCGGCAAACGTTGTGCCGGTTAATGAGAAGTACAGCAGAGTGCTTCAGGACTTGGAGATTTCAATAACATGGCAGAGCACCCCCCCCTCTCTTGCCACCTCCCGCCCCCCCCATTCCCCTCTGTGAGGAGGATAATACAACAGCCCCCCCTCCGTCTAGTTTCTCCTTCCTTGTTTTCCTAGCTGGCAGAGCAGACTGTAGGTGCTGTCTGAGAGACAAATGTAGTTCAACAGCCTTTAGGTTTTCTTGTTGTTTTCTCCCCCCACTCCCACCCCTCCTTTTTTTTTTTTTACAGGTTAGAACAAGGCTATGAAGATCACGGCTCGAACAATATGAGTTTTACAAAACAGATTAAAAATACTGATATTTTAAAAACATCAATTTAAAAAATGAGTTGATTTTAAATTGACATTTTGTGCCAACTTTTAAAGGCAGTAAATTTGACAGATTTCATTGTGAATAGCATTCATGCAGATATTTGTTATTGCCCCTCCAAATTTGTTCTTGGCAGAGTGGAGGCACTATTTAGTTGCCTTTTGGCATTCACATTGTCCACTGAGACAAGTTAATTCCTATTCAACAGAAATATATTTTCAAGCAAAGGACATTACTACTTTTTTCTTGACTTCTCTAATTCTTTGAACCATCTTTTGTACACTCAATTACATACATAAGCTTTTTAGCTTGAGTATTTTTAGGTTCCAAGAGATTTCAAGAGAAGAGATTTCTGTCAAGTTTAACTCCAGTCACTTACGGACAGACTAAAATACCAGTGCAGGGAAGAAATTCAACAAGAAATACCATTTCAAGAAGAATGGCGTCTCTTCTTTTTTGCTTTCCACTGTCACACAGATTGTAGCGTAGGTGGGTGCCATTGTCAGGGCAAGGTCGCATATAGCGCACAGAGTTGTGCATGTGTGGATATATGGGAGTGTTTTTGCTTGTGTTAGTCAGTGTGTGTGTGTGTTTTATCATGTGTATATTTGCCAGAGTGTGTGTGACTGCATCTGTTGTTTAGAGGGTCATGTCAGACTGTGGCTTCACCAGACATACTGCAACTGCATTCCCTCCTACACGACTGCTGTTTTCCCATAAAGGCATGTGTGTGAAAGACAGCACATAATGTTTACATGAACACACTCTGAGTCTTTGACCATGCAGGGCAGTAAACAGACAGCAATCATGACAACATGCTGTTGATCCCTCATTGTGTTTAATCAGTGGAAGCCAGCAAAGGAAACTGAACATACTGTATATCGTTATAGTTGTCAGTCAAAGGTGGCATTACAACATTACCTTCATTCATTTGGCCTTTTAATAGCCTATTACATCTTACAAGTACTGAATGTTTACTACATTTGGACTACTAAATGTATAATTTTACAGCTTCAAAAGATACACTGCGAGGAAAAGAACGCTATATAGAGTACTCTCAGATGACATACTGCAGCAGCTATGTTGAAAGTACAGGTATTACATTTCTAAAATTAGAACTTAGGTTTCTTGACTTGACATTTATTTCTGAGCTGTTATAACCAAAGATATATCTGACTTTGAGTTTGAAATGTGCCAACTATTCAATTCAATTTCAATTTATTGTCGGTTATTTTAGATTAACAGAGTTATCTTTTTTCAAGGTCTAACCCAAGTCTTGCTTTTTTGCAAAAAAGTTTAGATGATAAGACAGACACCACTCATATGTCTGTAGGATAAATAAAAGCTAGCACCAGCAGCCTGTTAGCTTTGCAAAGACTGGAAACAGAGTGAAACAGCTAGCACATCACAAAACCACAATGTGTTGTTTTTACACTGTGATTTTGTATGCATTAAACAAACAAGATATAACGTCTTAATTGGTGAGAGCTGGAGGTGTTGGTATGGATTTTATCTATGGACAGAGCTAACTATGTCCCCGTTTCCAGTCTTTATGCTAAACTTGGCTAAAACAGTTGGCTGCTGGCTCCACCTACATACATGAATGGCCAGATATGAGCAGTAGAGATCTTCTCATCTATTTTCTATTATTTTGAAAATGTCAAACTATTTGTTTAAGAACCATGGACTATATTGGCAAAGACTATTGCTAAGTAGCTCTGGCTAAAGGAGCTAGAAC
The DNA here is from genome assembly GCF_963924715.1 of Thunnus thynnus. Lineage (NCBI taxonomy): Eukaryota > Metazoa > Chordata > Actinopteri > Scombriformes > Scombridae > Thunnus > Thunnus thynnus. The sequence continues at coordinate 25,632,029 of NC_089526.1, forward strand.
TATCTAAAAGAGCAAGAATAAGAGGAGACAGGGCTAAAGCATGGCTGAGATACTCTGAATTAAAGGGTCTAATGTCTCTGTGTTACTTTCTCTTAACACCCTGCTTCCTCATTCCACAGCAAGGTTATCAGTGAGACACAGTGCCAAGGGTCAGACAGGAGTCCTCTCTGTGACCCCTGACTCTGCCATGACACTCTGACCTCAGATTCATCAGAGCAATGTTACTGCTGAGTTCACAGGGGTCATCTACTGTTCAAAGACACACAGAGCCTCCAGCAGCCATGTACACCCTCAGATCATTGTTCCTAGAAGGGCTGTCCTGCTGGCTGAGCACCCTGGCCCAGTCTCTACAGTAAAGGATAACTAAGGATAGTTTCATAGCAAAGGCAAACACATGTCACTACGATTGTCTCCATGCCAGCATTTATACCATTCTGCAAAGAAATGAAATGTGAAATGTTGACTTCTCATGATGAATTATCTCTTTCTGCACCACTGCTTTTGAGTTTGTGTGTTTTTCTTGTGTGTTCCCTGAGCGTTATAATATGCCATTTACATAAAGTAGATAAATATCAAGCACAGAGACAATAATATAAATATTTGGCGCTTCCCCGGTGTTTCAGGTTGACAAATCTACAGAGGCCACCCCTTGACCTTTTGACCGCGCAGAGCCTTATGGGTAATGATGATACTGATGGCCTGACAGCCAACTTACCCAGTGGCCATCTGGAGCAGCTGTCAGGGTGGCTGATTGAGAAGGAGACCCACCACCGGCCATGCATTGATTTTTTACCAGGAGCCCACCCCTCCTCTCAGGCTCCCTCTAGTCGGATCCTTTAGCATCGCACTCACCCTGAACTTTGACCTCCAAGAGAGTGGAGCAGGAGGTCACTGTCAATGCCCCCTTCACCCATCTCCACCATCTCCACCACCAGCATGTATTCCACTGTCTGAATAAACACTCAAACACCCTCTTACATTCTGTTTAAACACACATACCCAAGATGGATATTATGGAGTATAAAAAGACATGTGAATTACCTGCTTTTCCACTCATTTTGCTGATTTTACATAAGTGCTGCAGGAGAAACTGATAAACTGCAAATATCCAACGAAACCTATGCAGGCTTATGGATGGAAATTGAACAAATTGTAGCATTTAAATGAAAATGATTATGAATGCAATGATAAAAGCATTGCTAACATAAATGCAGCTATGTACATTATTTTTGGTTTATGTTTACACAGTTGTTAATGGAAGAAGCACCAAATTTGAATAGAGATGTATTATGTATTTCATGTATTTCACACATTTTGAGTGTTAATTTTTTGAAATACAAAACAACATTTCTAGAGCGATCAAAAGAAATGATAAAATACATTGCATGTTTGTGATATTTCATGATTTTGTGCCTAATATTTGGTATGTTGAGCACATTTATCTCTGTAAGTCTCTTTCTGTTTTCATTTTGTGCATTTTTTATATTTAAGTTATTTTAATGTGACTTAAAATTTCAGAAAATATCAGTATTTTTGTTTAAGCAGAATGTCTTCATTATCTTGCCACCCCTGACTCAGAATACACCTTTACACAACCAGACAATGGTATTACTCTGACCTAGGTGTGAGTTCTTGGCCTCCTCTAGGAATTGTCTGTTATGTAAGCCGAATGATAGTAATCTGCTGCTGCTAGTCAATGTTAAATGTGAAGAGGAGCAGAGCAGGTTGTAACCATGTCCAGCTTTTCCTACAATACCAACTCCTTGCCACCCCTCCAACCCCCCCCCACACCCCTTAAACAGACACCTACACATACCACTGCTGCTGTATAGTGATCCGCATAATCCGACAGGCTCGGGGAGTGACTGATAGCTATTGTTGTGTTGGAAAGCTTTTGTCACCTGACAAAGAGCTCTGGCTTTGGCCCTCATCCCTCTGCATCATCCTCTTCCTCATCCTCTCTCTCACGGGGATATGGAGGGGCCTCAGCGCCCCATCATGATGACTGATGGAGTCTCAAGGATGGGTGAGGAGGAAGAGGGTGGGGGTGACAGTACACTCAATGTCTATCTTCATCACAGGCGACCATACAAGACTGTTTATGGCATTACGGTAGTAAAAATGCTTTAAATACAGTTTGTTCACTGTCAAAAAACGAGAAACAAAATCATCAAATCTCCATTGAGAATTACCAGCCTCCTTGATTAACACATTGAAAAGGTATCGACATCATAGAGGAGGCTCTAACCAGCCACCGGCACATTTCTGCTGCTCTGACACTTTTATTTTTGCTCATTTTGCTTGTTTATTGTCATGATAATGAAGTCACAGTGTTGGTGTCATCAGGAGAAATCTAGCATTTTGGCCTGGTTCCACTGCTAATGTATGCAAGAGCTACTTTTCCTCTCTCATCACTGTCAGCAAGCTGCTCGCCACCAAAATGGCTCCTAATTGAGCGAACTGGAAACAGTAAGCCAAGAATTAATCTGTTAATATATGAGATTCAGTATACATGCTGTGGAGTTTTAAATTTAGCTGTGAAATATGCTCCTCAATATGTTTCTGTGATCACCAAAATCATTGCACGTGATAAAATGGTTTTGTTTTTTGTTCTTGTTTTTTTTGTGACAGAGAAGATTTCAATGTAATGAGTGGGAGTGACTGAGCACTGGTGACAAGCTTAAAGCATTATAAATGTTGGGACAATACAAACTGGCAGACTGAATGCTTGAGATTTCAGTTTTTTTTAAAGGCAGACACATTTTTCCTCCTTTCCTTTCTTCTTTTTCGCCCCTTTCTTGTATCCATGCCATTTATCTCAATGGCCTCTCAGTGCACTGTGGGAATAGCAGCAGCATTTGCGCCATGTGTGAGACAAAGAGAAAGGTCTGTTTCAACACCATCAATCCCACAATCCCACACAGTGATGAGCGAGAGATAGTCACCATCTGTGGATGTGTTTCTCATCACTTTGTCTGAAAGTAAAACTGTACCCAGTAAAAGTTGAAGTGTGAATGCCTCAGTGTGGCGTTTGTCTAGGTGTTTTGGAGATACCTCCTACTATACTCTATATCGCCTTGTTTTTAAATAGCATGGCATTTGCAGTAGCTGTCCACATGCAACACTGTGTTTGCTTATTTTGCGTGTTCAAAATACAAAGACATTTTCTTCTTCTGTGTGTCTGCGTCACTCTGCCTCCACTGTTGCTGTCAGTTTTGCCCTCTTTCCCTCTATTTCTCTCTTCCCTCATTCCCTGTCCCTGGCTGCAGCGCAGCAGCCATTAGCTTTACAAATCCAGCCTTTGATCTCTGATTTGGGCGGGTGCCTGGGAGAGGAGGGGTACTGGCTGCATGTGTGTGTGTCTGTGCGTGTGAATGTGCACAAGTGTGTACATCTAGCTGTCTATGTAGGCCATTTGAGGGCTAGCTGGCACTGCAGAGGAGGAGGGTTCACGACCGGTCCACTTCTGCAGAGGTATTACAGAGGGAGTCGATTTCCAGGGAAGAGGCTGTGATGATAATGCCGGTTCATTTGCATTTGTACTGAGCGAATAAGCTGCCTAATGGTTTAAATATAACTCACTTACTGCTCACTCCGAACTCCAGTTCTCTTCCCTGTACCACTGTTTCTCCAACCCCCCCTCACCCCCCATGCTACCTTTCCTCCCCCTTCACTTATCTCACCTTCAGAGCCTCTCGTACTGTCTTATCCTCGCCTCATCTCTTCGGAGAATATCTCCTTTCCACGGCCGTGTGCTCAGATATTACATTATTGAACAGAAATCACTTTTAGCTCTTTGGCAGTGGTCAGGGACTCCAAATAGGTCCTGGACCACTGTTATCATATATACTAAGTGTTTCTGTCAAGCCTCATTATTTTGATTTTGAATGCTGACAGCATTACCAGTGTTTTCAGATTGTAGGTGACTTATCACAATTAAAGCAATACTGAACACTTTCAAGTGTTTTCAAAATGTCAATGTGTTTAGTATTTCCAAAAGAAACATTATGTTGTCAGTATGTATAACACATGCAAGTATAATCATCATCAGTTAATCATTAGCTGAATAAAATATTCTAAATGTTTCATTCTCTTCGTATTACAACTTAAACCAATTAAGTATTAATAAGTTGTATCATACAATAGATTGTAATGAATCAAACAAGACAAGAAAATCAATATCTTTTCTAACCTCAGACTTTCTGATGGTGAGTCTGGGCCATGAAATAACTGAATATTAGTGTGTTCTCTTTGCTCTCATCTCTCTTTATCTATCCGTTCACTTGTCCATCCATCTGTCCATCTACCTGGTCTTTTCTTCTCCTGTTCTTCCCCTGTGAGGTAATGAATGGCTTCCCTCAATGCGGTGAATTCACCTGTTTCTGCTTCAGCCTTTCTCCACCGCATTAAGTGGGGATTTATGGAGGCGGCTTCCCATTGAACAAAACCATTTGTCTTCCAGTTTGGTTTAACAGCACTCTTTATTCCCTGCAGATTTAAGGATAGGGGGCTGGGTGGTGTTGGGGGGGGGCAACACCATTAAGGGCTACGGCCCTCCCAATTTCTCTCACACTTACATTGGGAAGGCAAACAGCCCTGAGCGGTCTGCTCTTAAAGAGACCTCTGTGAATAGATAGATGCCTGATGGATCAAGTGGAGTGCTAACACATGCAGGAGGACTGTCCCATTTCTGGCTCTTTTACATGGCAGGAGCTGCTGGATTTCAAATGGGACTTAAAGTCAGAGCAGTTTTATTCCTCACCTAAGAATAGAAATGTATAAATGAAATCAGATGCAGGTCCTATACACAGGGGATACAGCAGATGTAACAGCAGGCCACAGAGACATTTGTCCCTGATAGTGAATCTATTACTGAATCCTTTATTGAAATTGAGCCGACATGCTAGAGACCCTCTAATATCATAACCTATAAAAATGTGATATTTTATAATTATTCAGTGGCAGCGTATTTGGGTGAATCTTTTAACTGCCAGTGACTGTGTCATATGTAGCTGCATTAGCGTCTCATTACTTTGGCGATAGTGAGAAGATTCCTTAATGCCTCTCGACAGGCCATGATGTAATTACACAGTGTTTGTTGCAAGTCAACATGATAATTTGTGTTTCCAAGGGATCTGTCATACGCCCGGGACGCCGGGCGCATAAATGATTCAACCCCTCATAAATGTCCTGATTGAAAACAAGCTGTTGCCCAAACCAACTTAACTATCTTGTCATCGCGGCACCTCGTGGCCTCAAAATACACAACCAAAAACAAAAAAGAAAAAAAAAAAAAATCCCTGTGAAAATTCATCACAATGTTCGGTGCTGTGAGGCAGAATTATGCATGAAATAAGAAAAGCTTACCTTTCACTTCTCCCTCTTGCTCTGTGTCTACGAGAGATCGAGATAGGGAGAATATGATGTGGAAAGAGAGAGAGAGAGAGAGAGAGAGGAAAGAGAGAGAGAAAGAGAGAGAGAGAGTTATCATTAGTGTGAGACTACTCTGCAATTCCCCAGAGGCTGCCATTGTTGAATATACCCATTCCCACCCTCTGAGCTCGATCTAACAAGACTACACAACATCTGCATGGGGGCTGCAGAGTTTATGTACATGGTAGAGGGTGTGTGTTTGCACCAGGCGGGTGTGTGTTTGTGTGTGTGTGTGTGTGTGTTTGGGGGCGTAGCTTTTTTGTTTTTGACTATCTGTTTTGAAATCTGTGCGGTGGGCAGGGTATATTAAAGGCAGAGCGAGGTGTTCCTGCGTAGCCGCCGGCTCTCCTGCACCTCTCTAGCATTCTGACTGTGACCCCAGCCTTCGGGTGTGTGTATGTTTTCATTCTCTTTGTACACACTCTCTAAGATGTTCTCTCTCCTCCTCTTTTTCCTCTTTTTCCTCCTCCTCTCCTCTCCCTCCTCCTTGTGTTCCTTGCAGAACAGAGCCACAGATACTGAAGATATTGCCCCTGGTTTATTTGGCCTGTCTCTGAGTCTCTTTTTATCTATTTCTCTTGCCATATATATATCTCCTGATTCTCCTCTCTCATCTCCTTTCTTTTTCCCTTTTATTTATCTTCTGCAAGTCCTCTCACTTTGCGATCAATACGGTTTTTGCTTGAAGCCTCGTGGCCAATATGAGAGGAGCTACGGGATTTTTTGAAGTTGGAATGCTAAACATGTTAAACAGCAAAGATGTTTTGAAAATTTGGGATCATCGGAGAGATGTTAAACGTCTGAATTTGTTTTTCCCAGTTCCCAGCTGCGTACTGTACGTGCATCAGACGTTATAGCTTTTTATCAGCTATCTTTGATCTTTCTGTAGCTTTTTATATAACATTTCTGATTCTTGCATTTGAGTCTATTAGCAAATCACTAAATCAAGGATGTAGCAGTTATGGTAACAAAATGAACATGTGATGTGCATATTTACATATTTATAAATATACTTTGAAAATCTGTGCTTCATTTGAAACCAACACTGCATCATTCCTACTATATTTGAGCCTTTGCATGATTCTTGTATAGTCAGTAGTTATAATCTTGAATAATAAAATGTTCAGTTCATTAAAAGAAAAAACAAAAAACAAAACTCCAGTTAGTGGCACTTCTGGTTTAATTTTATTACTTCCCATTCTTATCTTTGGTTTCGGTTTAAGACAGTAAAAGGGTTTTAGGTGTGGCATGTCCATTTCCTCATGAGGCCTTATGTGTGTATCCTTGAGCTACATATTTAACCCCTGAAAGGTGAGAATCCCTCTTGGGGTTCTTAATAAATTATAATAAATCAAAAATCAATAACATTATAAGGCAAACAATGACTATGAGAGAAAAAAAAACATCAATTAATTTTTTTTTTATTTTCTATCGGTTTTTCAAAAGGAAAAACTTACTTACATACATTGCCAATAAAGTGTATAATACATCAAAATATTACTGCAAACACTCTTAAGACAAGACAAAAACAAGAAACAAGGATAAAGGGAATATAACAGAGACAGAGTGTTATATAAAGTACATATGCTATGTGATATACTGTATATCATATGTACCAAATAGTACATCATATTATGTAAACTAAATAATACCTCAAATTACATATGTCAAATAGAACAACACAAATTATTGGAAAGGGTGCAGCTCTTCAGTACAGGTTACTGTAGCATATCGGCCCCATATTTTCATGTAGATATCTCCCCCTGGAACCCCCTCAGGAACCCCTGGGGGTCCTCAGACCTCACTTTGAGAACCACTCCCTTAAAGACTCTAAGTAGTCTTGGGGTGAGTATATCTGAAAGAGCTTTGTAAAATTCAGCTGGGAGGCCGTCCTCCTCTGGAGATTTCCCACCCTGTAAGTCCCCAATGGCCTTTTTAGCCTCCTCTAATGCAATGTCCACTCCAATTTCACACTGACAGGGTTGGACATCTTACAGTATATAAAAAAGATCTTATATCTTGATAATACAGGGTTGTATGATTCATAAAGGTCTTGATAAAATGTGTTAAATATAGCACTTGTTCTCAAACTGTGTGCCATGGCACACTGGTGTGCCGTGGAAGCAGGTCTGGTTTGCCGTGGAATTTCCCCCTTAGCCAACATTGAATACTATGCCTGAGTTTGTGCACCATTCCATCCTCTTTCCTCCGTATCAACCCAGACACTGACAATGAGACAAAAAGAACTGGCTGAGCTCAAGGAGGATCGCTCGCTGAAGATAGACTTTTCAGACTTGCCCCTTGATACCTTCTGGTTGCAGGTAGCAAAGGAATACCCCAATTTATCGGAGTGTACAGTTTCTATTTTATTACTATTCCTAACCATGTACTTATGTGAGCTGGCCTTCTCATTGAGGACATACATGAAAAACAACATAAGGGAGTGCTTGTCCATGGATCAGGACATGCGAGTGGCACTGTCCTCTGTCCTGTCTCGGATCAACACACTCTGCTCTCAGTGACAGGTGCACATTAGTCATTAATTGGTCCTTCCTATGTAAGCAACAAAAAACAAAATGCTACAATGTTACAATTAAAAGCCCTTCCAAATTAATTGAAACAACATAGGTTATTGTAATAAGACATACATTTAGTAAGTAGTAATAGATGATCTTTGTTCTCTCTCTGTAACCTATTTTATAGGTTTTTTATATTATATTTTTATGGCCTAGTTATTGCAAAATGAAATCTGATTTGTGGGTTCATGACACATGATTTTGTTATTATGTATAGCCTGTTACATTATAAATAATATTATAATTATTTTAAAACTGATTTTATGAACGCACTTTTCTAAAACCTAGAGCACTAGTCTAAAACCACTAAGTTCTAGAAACATGATTTTGTAAAAACACTTAATGTAGCCTTGCAATTAATAATAAAAACTGATTTTGTTTTCATAAAATTATTTTGAGTCATTTTTACTGTGAATTGTCTATTTGAGATGTGATATAGCCTCTATATACATTTTAATACAGTATATTCTATATTTATGGGGATGCATACATCAGTGTTTTTAATAAATAAAAAATAGTGTGCCATGGAAATTTCATCTTCATAAGGATGTGCCTTGGCAGAACAAAGTTTGAAAACCACTGAAATATAGCATTAATGTCTGTCTTCAGGCCGCCTCTACCATTCTGTATAGCTGGTATCATTGATTCAGTATATTACTGCTTTGCTCTCTGTACCAGAGATCTCCTCATTCTTTCCCCTTGTTTATAATATTTGTGTTTAGTTCTGAATAATGCATATTCAACTTTCTTCTGTAATATGGAGTTAAATTCTACTTTTAGTTTTTTTAGTTTAAGAAAGGTGGAGTGGTCAGATTGGAAATAGTGTATACTTTCCAGATTTTTTATTTCCACCTTCAGTTCCTGAGACATAGATCAGATCTCTTTTTCAAATATGAACAGTGCTGAATAAGTCAACCTCTAATAACTGCCTTAAACGCATCCCACTCCACAGCTGGCGAGGTAACACTGTGTTTTGTATGCTCAATGTGTCTTTCAAATGAAGCCATGAAGTCGTCAAAACTATTGCAGCATATGGAGACACAACACAGTTTTTTGAAGGCCAAGCCTATTGAGTATATGCAAGAGATGTTGTGTTAATTTCAAAGGACAGCAGACACTCATGAGAAAGAGTACAAAAGTGAGTGAGAGTGCACTGAAAGAATCATATCAGGTAGTGCTGAGTAGAGTTGCACAATGCATAAAACCCTATACAATCACAGAGCAACTTTTTTTACCAGCAGCTATAGACATATGTAAAACCATGATAAACGAAGAATGTGCAAGTTAATTAAAAAGCATCCCTTTGTCAGATATCACAGTGTGATGAGGAATTGTGGAAATAGCCAGTGTTGTGAAAGAGCAGCAGATAGAGAAACTTTCAGTTTAAAGCTTCTCAATTCAAATTGACGAGTCAACAGATATTACCAATGGTGATTGGACTGCACTGTTGGCATTTGTGTGATATGAGGATAGTGGTGCAGATGTGTGAGGAAATTCTTTATTGCAAACCACTGCCAGGGTGAACAACAGGTGTACAGGCCTTTAAAGCCCCTAATGACTCACGATATTTCGTGGCAGAAGTCTGTGGCATTATGTAGTGATGGAGCCAGTCCTACAAGTGGCAGCCAGACTGGATTGTTCGCACACGCGAGGAAAGCAGCAGCACCAGGGATAATTTGGGCACATTGCATGGTTCATCATGAGTCCCTGGCCTCCAAAGAACTAAGTGCTGAGCTCAACAATGTGTTTGATACCGTTGTAAAGACTGTAAGCCTCATAAAGCAAAAGGCATTAAATACACGCCTGTTCACATCCCTTTGTGAAGGCTTAGGAATTGAACACACCTCTTTCCTTTACCACTCAGAGGTGAGATGGCTGTCCCATGGCGCGGTTCTAGCACGTGTGTTTAAACTGCGTGGTGCTATCCATGATTTCTTATGTGAGCAGAACTACATTGAACTGGCTTCTAACTTCAACGGCAGACACTGGTTAACTAAGCTGGCCTATCTCACAGATGTTTTTGCACAGCTTAACAAGTTGAATAGCTCCATGCAAGGGAAAGATGCAAACATCTTACAGCTGTATGAAAAACTGGAGGTGTTTGTTAAAAAACTGAAAGGTGGATAGAGTGAGTAGAGAGTGGTAACCTGGCTATGTTTCCATCTATATTCTGACAGCATTGACATTAAAGACATTATCTGTGGCAATTTGTGGAAGCTTGTGCTTCAATTCCAAAAGTACTTCTCTGACTCTGACTAGTGGTGTTGTGACAGCAAATGGATCCTGCTCCCATTCAGTGATGATGCAGCGGCAGGGTCAAGCTTAACTACTGCAGAAGAGGATCAGCTCATTGAGATGTCCACAGACTGTCAAGAGGCACACATATGATACACAACCCCTTGTGAAGTTCTGGATAAGTTGTCAGGCAGAATTTGCAGAGCTTGCAGCAAAAGCGGTAAAGTATTTTTTTACCTTTTGCAACTACATATCTCTGTAAGAGTGGATTTCCACACTGGCATACCTGAAGAATAAGTACAGGGCAAGGTTGGAGCCAGAGAATGATATGAGACTGTCCCTATCCACCGCTATATTGCCAAGAATAGACAGACTGCAATTCACCAAGCCCAGAAATCGCACTAAGTGGTAAGAAAAAATATAACCTCAACCCCTGTCCTCACACCCACAACAGTGGTCCCCAGATTGCTTTTTAGACAGAATGGTGGTTCCTGGGTAACAATCTGTTAAAAACTCCTGATATAGAACAACCAGTCATGTCTTTTCCCATATACTGAATCCTGTTGGTTGGATTTCCACAAAATTTGGCACATTTGAACATCTCTGTGAATGAGCGTTATTGATTTTGGTGCCCCCTTGATCTTTACATTGGCACTACCCTCAGGCAAAAATTTGGTGTGTACACAATATCAATGTATTTATTAATACTGGGGTACATTCTAGACAGCCTGTCCCATTTGTGAGAAGTTTTATGCCAGTGACTTTTTGGAAATCCATGCAAGCTTCTGTGGTGAAAGATATTTCTCAGTTTTCTTGTGCATTATCATTTTCTAAAACAAAATTTCAAGTGTTGCACAGTGCTTTTATCTTGCTATGCTGGTGACTGTATCTCAGCTTTTAGTATGACTAAAGCATGTTACATTTATTCCTACAGAGCTTGTGATGAAACAGAAGCCATCAACCAGGATAATAAAGAAATTGATGGAACAGATAAAACAGACACATACCCAAAACCAAACTGTCCCAAACTGTTAAGTGTATTTTTTTTCTCTTTTCCCAATATTATAAGCATTGCTGATGTCATCAAAAGCCTTACTGAAAGGGTTGACGAAACCAGCATCTCCAGCGTTTGTGTTACCAGGGATCAGATGCTTGAAAGAGGCATAAAACAACGGCAGCGCCAGAAAAAATCTTCCCCCCAAAATCCCCTCGGAGTTACTTTTATAGAGAGGCTGGCATTGACAATGGGGCTCTGAGCCAGTTTTTACCAGTAGGTTTTTTGTTTGTTTCTTTGTTTTGTTTTTGATCTTCAGAATATATTTTGTGCTTTATGAACTTATATGTGGTGACACTCATTAGTCTTACAAATTTTGGTTATATTGATCATGTCTTTAGATGGTTGTTACCAATGAATTTTATGCTTAATGATCTCTATTTCCCTATTCTAAAAAGAAATGATGGCAGGAATAGAGAAGTGGTTCTTTGAGGAAGGGGACAATGGCAAAACCCCCAAGTGTTCAATGATGGACATGGATAAACACAACTTCAAGTAGGTTATAAATTGAAACCACCGAGTAATGCTTTTCTATATAGCCAATCAATGTTAGCCAAGCATTTCCCACTGATTATGTTCACATGCACACAGATACTCACATTACAAGAAGTGTATTGTTTCAAAAATATTAATTTTAAATTAAATTAACATTAGTTTTATTATATGTAATGAGTTTTGCACCTAAGACATGTTTCAGATTATTGTACTTTTCTCTCACAAGCAACTTCACTACTCAACTCATTCTGATATAGCTGCCCATTGTGCAGTAATATTTTTTTTCTCTTTTATTCTTTGTTTTGGGATTGCAGGGCTGTTGGAGAGATACATTATTTGCTGTCAGTATTGCACAGGGTGGACCACTACCAAATTTTTTTATACAGTGGTGTTACAATTACATATTCTACTAATGAAAGAGTTACTTTAAATGTGGTAAAAAAAAACAAAAAAACAAAAAAAAAAAACCTGCATTGTGAATCATCATTTCATGTTTAGGTGGTGTACAGTGATTATCTGCATTGCGGAAAGAAGTAGTAGAATTTCTTTCCAGTCAGAAATCGAACACAGTGAGGGAACTGTCCAAGTTCATGCAAGACCACAAGTCCATGGCCCATGTTGTGTTTCTATGTGACATCACCAATCACTTGAACCAACTCAACCTGTAACTCCAAGGTGGGGATGCAAACGTGGGAGAGCTGTTTGAAAAGGTAAACACTTCTTGGGTGAACTTGGACCTATTCCTGGCTGACGGGGAAAAAAAACTACACTTCCCCACACTGTGTGATACTCCTACAAATAAGACTGCTGTCACCAATGTCCAAGTATTGCTGAAAAGTCCAACAGACAACATCAGCACATGGTTCAACAACTTCAAAATCCCCGGGCAAGTGCTGCTGTTTGTACGCAACCCACTCGCTGTTGCTGTCACCAGGAGCTGTCCACTGGAAGCAAAGTTGGTGCTGCCTGCAGTCGACGGGGGCACATTCCAGCTGGAAATGATCCAGCTGCAGACCAACGATATCCTGAGAGCCAAGTTCAGGGAGGAGAGACTGTGTGTGTTTTGGGCACACTCTGTCAATCAGTATTTAAACTGTAAAAGACTCGCTATATACATTTTGACAATGTTCGTATCAATCTACATATGAGGGTTGGGGTTTTCAATGAGGAATCTAATTAAGGACAAGAAGTGCAATGGACTCACAGACTGGCATCTCAACCAGTGCATGCATATTGCCTTGACATCTCACAAGCCTCTCTTCAGTAAGTTCTCAAAGGAAATGAGATGCAATCACTCAAACTAAGCAGGTAGTTAAGAAATTACACAGTATGATGCATATGAATGTGGGTTATGTACATTAATATTTGTTTATTAACTGGCCCCTGGCCTCCTGTCGTTTTGCAAAAATGGTCCCCGTGCAAAGAAAGTTGAGTATTCCTGCTCTACAGTGAGGTTACTTCCCATGCTCCAACAAATCTGCTCTGGAATGTAACTGTCCAGCAAGAAATGGACATCTGCAGACAGCTCTTTGTTCCAGGATTTTTTTGCAAGGCATGCAATAACTACTGTCCATTAAAAAATCTGCAATGAATCATTTAAGAAATATTTTTCAAATAAAAACTTGCATGACTTTCTTCTTTTCTGCAAACCTAATGTGAATGCTGATTTTCTATTGAAGTCACTATCACCTGTCTTCAGTGAGAAGGGTATAATGAGGCTTCAGAGAGAGTCCAGTGGTCAACTTTCTGCAGGACTTTCAACAGGACATGGAGGATGAAGGTGAATCATTGTACAAATAATAATGTCATACTAAAATAGACAATGTTACTTTTCTGAGGATAATTTTGATGCATGCTTCAGCTTGAAAACATACAAAGCGGAATTTATTAGGAAGGATTTATATTTTATGATTTGGAGCTAAAGCAAGTAATTGGAGTAGTTTAAGGATTTGAGATAGTTTCCATTCCTCTAGTTATCAATACAATAGAAATAGAACTAGCAGTAACATTTGGACAAACAGTATGAGCCATACCTATGGTAGTAATAGAAGCAGTAGTACAGCACCAATAGTGGGAGTAGTGGTTGTATCAGTAGTTGTAGTAATTGTGGTAAAACTTGTAGTTGTATTAAACATTGTTCTGGTAGTAGTAGTAGTACCTGCATAACTTGTAATATTAGTAGTACTATAATTTGTTGCAGTTTCAGTAGTGGTAACTGCAGAAATATTTTGGGCAGTACTCAGTAGCAATAGTAGTAGGAGCTATAACAGTAGTGGCAACAGTACAAGTAACAGAAATACCAGCATTACTAATTTTACTAGTTGTAGAAGAAGTAGTTGCAGTAGCAGTGGCAGTAGTAGTAACAGAATTAGAAGTAATGTTAGCAATATTGGTTGTGGTACTGCTTAAAATAGGATATTTTTTTCTTGATCACCAACGCAACCATACAACCTCCTGTTTGCACAGCAAACAAAAGGAACTGTAACTTAACTGAAAAGTCTTTTATTGACAAGTGACAATGCTTTTAATCATCCTTAGAGTTAACATAGCTCGCAATAATTTTATATCCCTTTTTCAGAAGAAGAGGCCAAAAACAACAGAGAAGACATGCCTGAAGAGGAGACTATGGGTGAAGATGGAGATATTGACAAGGCAGAAAGACATAGCAATGACATGCACATTAATGTTGGGATTCTCTGCCAGTGGCTGACAGGACAGTCTTATATCCCACTAAGTCATGCAGACCAGGAAGATTTCAGAATTGTCATGAAATTTGACCATGACTGCCAGGTGCGTTGTGGTACACACAATAGCATCTGCTATCCTGTAGTTAATGCATGTTCCTGCTCAGTTACATTCCCAATTGCACACTTAAGTACATATGTAGAATTCAAAAATGTAATCTCACAGGCCATTGTCCATGACTATGAATTTGGCTGCTCTTAGGAAGGGAATGCTCCAGCTCACTTCCTGTCTCATTGTTCACGTCTATTCTAACGACATTACACTTGACAGCTACATAAGTCTACAAATGAAGCTGAAATTGATGTTTGCAAAGTTAAAGTACAATATTAAGTACAAGTTGTATGCATTCATGAACAAAAGCTTGTAGTTTTTTGTAGTACTTTTTTAGCATTGAGCAGTGCATGCAGTATTAGTATAAGTGTTTATAATACTTCAAACATGACAACACTTATGTTCAAAGACAGACGAGCTAAAATACCCTGATAAGGCAAAGTTCCTTAGCATGTGTGTGTGATAGAGTTAAAGATAGGACCTGAACAAAGCAGCGTGTGTTTGTGATGATGAGTCCACCAATGGGAGCAGCAGAGCTCAAGAGGTTAAGTTTGTGTCCGCAGTCATTTTAAATGTTCATAGCAGACAATGTATAGCTGTTCATCAGTAATGTTTGGGTCAGTAGGATCAACCATAGTTTGGAGTTTAGTCATCTCCTCCTCAGTCAGAGGGCTCTCACATTCAGGCACTACAACACCAGTTACTGAGTCAAGGCCATTGTAGACAAGAGCAGTCTCCCAGTCAATAGCCCGCTCTTATAGGTCCTATAAATTTAGCAAAAGACACAAAAATCATAGCTTTGCCATATTAACATTAATATTATTTACTCACAAGACCATCAAAAATCATAAGGTCATGATATTTACATTTAAGATATCAACTCTTCTTAGCTCTCCGTGTATGAAACATGTATCAGTACTTGTATTTTGATATTTTGCATCTGGAAACTCTCATACTCTAGAGAAAACACTTAATGCATAGTTCTCACAATGGACGTTAGTGCTGTTTAGCATCTGTGCAATCTCCCAGATCTGTCTTGGACTCCAGTTTCCATCAGTATGGGGCGGATGGTGGTTCCAGCCTTCAGTGAATACGTCTCGGAAGTCTCGGAAGAAATGCATCATGCACACAGAATATGTCATTTGTACATGAGAGGTCCAGGAGGTCATCTTCAAGAGAGAGTGTATAAGGTTGTACTTTGATGACACTGAGATCCACACATCTCACCATATCCGTTCTTTCCTATGAAGGATTAAAACAAAATGAATCATCTCCATTAACATGTAGGAAAACATGACATTGTATCCAAGTCAAACAGGCAGTTAATTTATGATTGAAAAACTATGTTGGTGCATTACTAATAAGAGGTGTAATTGTGTTCTGCCCATAGACTGTAAAAAATAATGAACGTAGCCAGTGTGACATCACCCACTGGTTTGTTGAGTCCCGTTTTGAAACCTTGAGTTTGCATTTTGACCATTGCCATCTTGGATTTTTGGAGCCAGAAGTGACCATATTGGACGGGAGGATGGAGCTGACCCTAACGTTAGTCGCTAGCTTGGTTAGCACGGTGCATTTACAGACTATGGTTAACTGTGATAATGCTAATGCTAATGTTCACTAGTGAAAAACAGGCTTAAAACCATTAAAACAAAATGTACTTACATGAAAAAACTGAATATCTGACTCCTTAGAAGGTCTTTTAGTACAACCAAACGCTAAACAAGACTTTTTTAGGCGACCAAAATGTTAAGTTAACTTTCATGAACTGAAAGCACACTGAAATAGTGATGGCTACAGCTACACCTGTACTCTGTGAATCTGGGGTTGCACCATGGTTACATTACCTAACCAATGTTGTCGCTGTGGTAGCGACTGGCCTGTGACAGCATCCACCTGTCACTCAAAGCGGCCACACCCTTAATTATGCATAACTTTTTTTATTTTTAAATGGGTGAGTTATATAAAAATTCACCCCCCATACAGTTGTGATGAATGGGGAAATTAGCTATAGAGACCAACACCTTTTTTGTACCTTTTTTGTACTATGGGGATTGACTTGCTTTTGGAGCCAGCCTCAAGTGGCCATTTGAGGAACTGCAGTTTTGGCACTTCCACGTTGGCTTCATTTTTTAGCCCCGGAGGTTGCCACTTGGTTCTGCCATGTCACACTTTACATTCTGACCCAAGCTTTAAACTGCTAGTACTGTCTATATGTAAAGAACTTTGTGAAATTATGGAAATGTAAAGTTACTAATGTGTTTTTGTTCAAAGTGAATATCTGGGTGACATATTAAACAGGTAAAACTTTACAGTCTCTGGTTCAACAAGCTCTCTGTCTACTCAGAAGAAAAACAAAACATAGGACATTGGCCAAACTACTCAAGTTCTAAATGTGTTAGTCGTGTGCCAAACTGAATTCTGGTTATTAGTATTTTACACCATTTTACTGAAACAGAGTACCAAATACATCATTGATATTAGGTTTATTGTTTCTCTACTAATACGAGATAGCAGTTAACATGTCTGTTACAATCATATTTATCATTTTATGGAGAGCAAGCCCTGAAATGCAAAGGCAGGTGCAGAGGCAATATATAAGCTTGCAATTTCTTTATAAACATGTACTGCTTAGGGGATGCAATTTTCAACTCTTTTTGTTATCAGTTGGCATTTAAATAACCTCACAAACCTGATTCCATAAAGATATGTTGGAATGAATAAAATATGATGAGGATGACACTGAATATCAGGAAAACACTATGCAAAGAAAAAAATATGAATTCTACCTTTGGTTGTGCACACTTTTTCCTGAGATTAAGCTTCCCCCATCATTACCACAGACAGTGAACATAAACCAGGCAATGTCTATGTTCTCCCCTCCCTGTTCAGCTCTTACCCTGAAATCACAGTAATTATGATGGAGTTAACACAGCAATTTTTTTTTATTATAGCTCTGTAACCTCTTAGATATATCAACACTACGCTCAATAAGTATTTTCAGTGTTGATAAATATAATCAAAAATCTAATCTGATCTTGTGTTAAATTTTCTATAAGCAAACAAATGCTTTTACCCATTGCAATGGCCATCTAAGTCGCCTGACCTAGTCACAACTGAAAACGTAGGGTGAGACAAAAAAGTTCCCACAATTAAGGACCATGAGTGTGAGGAATCTTGCAAGTCTGTATTAGGGCTGTGTATTATTTAAAAATGATGATACCAATACCCTTTAAGTATTACCGATACTAATAAAGTACTTCATTCAAAACCTTTTTTTTCTACTTCATTCTATACCCATCATTGAAATGGAAGCATTCAGTTGTGCAAAACACACTGTTCCTCCCCATCAAAATGATTTTTGCACTAATACATTCTGAAAGTGTTCATATTATTAAAATATTCATTTGTGTGGCATCCGTGACTCCGTCAAACACACTGCACTTGACTTCACCACCACAGACTGGGCCAATGACATGTCACATTAAATCGAAGAACACTTGCGGTGATTGGCTGCGAGCAATACCATACAAATGGTCATTTTTTCTAGATCTGGGTACAAAAAGGATTGAATGCAGGTACCGTTTGATTGGAGAAGTTTCAATACTACCTGGTACTGGGTTATTTTGGTCAATACCTTAAAGGTGTCAAGCCAATACCCAGCCCTAGTCTGTATGGAGGAATAGTCTAAAATATATTCGTATGTCTTCCTACTTTTTATTAACTATTACAGGAAACAACTCAAAGCAGTTATCCTGGCAAAAGGAGGGTGCACAAAGTATTGCATGTAGAGTTGCCATTATATGTTAAGTGTTTTTCAATAAAATAATTATTTCTTGATGAAATTTTGCTTTGAGGAAACTGAACTCAAGTGAAAGGTCAGATTTATCTTCTTTTTGGAGTGTAAGATCAAGCTGATATAGAACAGTTGGATTTTTTCCCAGCCTATTTACATAGCTAAGACTTTTAGAGGGCACTGTAGCTTTGTAACAATCTAAAACACACTACCTTGAGGGTAAATCATGCCACTGAGTTGCCTCCAGGAAGAAATGAAATGCCATTGATGCATGAAAGGTGTGTGTGTGTGTACCAAGAGAACAGTGGCCAACTGCACAACAAACTGTAGTAAAAGAAACAGGATGGCTGGTTGATTATTATTTGTGGGCCACTGCTAAATTTGACCCCTTTTTCAGTCCTTTAACATAATTATCCTCTGCCTCCTCACATTGTGCAGCCCTCCACCACTGCTGTCCTGTTGGCTTGGGGCATGTCAAGGCAATGCAAATAGTGGGAGAATGGGGTTTGTACATTTTGTCATGAGGGTGATGCTACTGGAGAGGTCATGAGGTCACCAAAATTTAAGAGGGCTCATCCTCTGGGGAGGATAAATGTGCTTACCAAATTTCATGGCTGCCTGGCCAATAGATCATGAGACAGCAAATCTGGCATATTAGTCTGAGGGTGGCGCTACAGGAAAAGTGACATAAAAACTGACAGGGTTCCTTCCCTTGAAGCATGATTATGCTCAGCAAATAACTTGACATTCAATACATTACGTGCTCAAATATGTTGTGTTCAGGTCAAATGTTTAGCCTGAGGATGGCAATAAAATAAAGACACTATTATAACCACAAAAGTAAAATATTGAATCAAAGTACAGAAAGACAAAAACTATTCTGAAGTCATTTGTGGATTTTAATTGATGATTAATCAAAGCTTATAAGTGTGTTTATAGACTACACAATGTTTACCAAGGCACATATCTATGCTGGTACAACCAGTGTACAGCATGTGGAATTACTAAGATATAGTAACACTCAGTTACCTTTCTGGAGAAACCATCCACTCCTCCACATATTACAATGTTGTATCTGGGAAGCAACTCAGTATGAAATATTCATATATGAAATGAAATCAAAGTCAATATGTAGATGCATTTAAGGGGTTAGAAAGGGATCCCCTTATTGAGAGCTTTCCCATGTTTTCTTGCTTTTCTTTTCTCTTTTGTCTTCATAGATTTTTTCTTGACTTTTTAAAAACAAACAAATGATAACATCTAATAAAATTTACCGTGGACATATGTAGTGATTGTGCATTCGAACTACTTCTGATAAGTTCTGCACAGCTGTCAAAAAAGAGAAAAAATGCACAGTGGGAGGTTTTTCTTTTCTCTTAAAAGTCTTTTCCTAAACCAATTGAGGGTCAAAGTCAGAGGGAGTTCATTATTATTATTGTTGTTGGCATTTCTGAAAATGTGCCAGTTTTAGCCAATTGGCTACTTTTCAAATGCAGTCCCTGGCCAAGATGAAGAAAGCCATTAAATCAGGTTAAAACAAAGTTCCTGAAAACTAGATAATCATATTAAGCAATGGCATATCAAGCAACATTTTTACATGCAAAACAGGAAATATACAGTGCAACAGGCTAGGAGGGACAAATAACCAATTCTACTGACAAGCCTGTCCACTTTTGACCCCAGATTAGAAGCTGTTGGGGAATGAGCATAACATTTTTTTCAAGCTTTTCAACCTGGTGCAGTCTATCAATCTAGATAGTTTTTTTGTGACCTAGTGAGGTTTCCAGTCTATCTCCCTTCACCCAAATACAATGGGCTGGATGGGTATTTCTTCGTGCAGCTCAAACCACAGCAACAGCAACAGCTCTTTCCAAAAACAATGACACAGATACCCAGCATCATCCACAGGCCTTGGGGGTGACGATTTTTAGTAGGAACTATTTCCTGCTGAAAAACACTGGTAAACTATATCTACACGTCTCTGAATACCTGTGACTCCTTACACCTCTGTAACAGATAGATACAGGTTGCCAATGTTCTTCAGCATGCTCCACTACCACAACACCCCAACCCACCCAGGGTTGTAATTAAATAAACTTCAAATAAACTTGACTTTAATACAAACTTGATCAATTTGTGGTTTGTGTCCACATGTACCAGAGACAAGAGCTCTGGTACAGAGTACATTCTGCGTACAACAATGCCAAGACTTGACAGCCTTGAAATGATGCCCATGGAATCAACCCTATGCATGGAGGCTGCAACTCTTCACCACTGAATCCTGCGGTCCATTGACTCCAGTCTTCCTCTGACCATCCTGTAGCCTGCGCTTGGTAAATCATTCTTGATGGAAGCAACCAAACTGTCAAGTTCATCATCACTGATGGAACTATACATGTCCCTGACAGAGAGCTCATACTCTTTCACTCGTCTGAAGATTGTGCTTCTCAAAACACCCATCAGTGTGGCTATACAAGGCACAGGAAGTTGAGTATGGAGCGTTTCTTTCAAGTGTTGTTCTTCAATTAAAATTTTGGGTCATCCTGTGGTGGCAGCAACTTCCACTGTGACACATGGGGCTGGACATTCCAGTTGTGCTCTCACAAGGTCAAAGCAAAGCCTGGGTGATAGCAGGGGGTACTTCTACATGATTGGATAGAGCCTACAGAAGATACAGCTCCTGATGACAAAGAAATTCCAGGTAATGCAAATTTAGTGGTGTTGTGCCGAATCTCATTTGTATTTTATGCAAAAGCCTTTTGAGAAGGTGATGTCTCTGCTGTTTACAGAACAAAGTATAGTGAATGAGGTGTCTCTATTGTGATACACACACCACCGTTCAAAAGTTTTCGATCATGAAAATGAAATGTTTTTGTTTTCTGAGGTGCCTGTTTTTGAAAAACTATTTATTCATTTATTATATATATATATATATATATATATATATATATATAGAGAGAGAGAGAGAGAGAGAGAGAGAGAGAGAGAGAAAGAGAATGTATTTATACATATAATTATATATAGAACTATATATTCACCAAGGTATTACACATAATTATAAAATTCAAATGTCTTAACTGTCTTTTATAACTGTGATTAAAGTAATGAGTAAATACACCTTTAAAATTATTGCAGCAGGCAGGGTTTTCTAATGTTTCTCACAATACACAAGCAGAGCCATTTTAAGTTACATGACCCACATGACCCCTTGGAATTTTTTACCATCTAAATTCCTTGGAGAACACACAATGAACATTGTGCAAAATAGAAAAGAGAACATTATAGCCTAAAGCCAGTTAAAGTTAGTTTGCGGCACAAAGATTTGTTTTATTTTAAAAATAACAAGTGAGAACGGCAAAAAAAAGTTTATGAGCATTCGAGGGCACTTTTGCTCCAAGCTCTGTTAAATTCTGACCCTGCCTCTGTCACGCTGCTGCTGCATTTTCCCTTTCTATTTATCTGCTGTTGTGCTCTTAAACAGGAGAGAGAGAAGAAGGGACCTTCATCTGCCTGAACCCGCTTCTGTATGGCTACTTTATATTAGGACTGCAGGATTATCATATTGGCCTAGCCTAATTCTTGATATTATAATTTTGATTCAATAGAACTGTTATTAGGCTAAATACATATTTTGTGTAGGCCTATTCTTTTACAGGATGTGGGAATTAAGAATTTTAATAATGCTTATTTTTTAAAACACATCGTTTTGCCAGTATAAACTTTACCTCAAATTATGTATCTGTTTCTTCAGATTACCTGCTCCTCTCCCAGGTTACACCAAACATCTATAGTAAAAACTGTCTGTAGTAATCTGTAGTCATGTCTTGACTAAAATATTTTGTTACAGCGGTTGCTTAGTCTGAGGATGTATTTTCAGCAGCACAGACATGTGAATGATCATAGAAATATTATAGGAATACTACAGGCAGCAGTGTGTTTCTATATATGATCCTCTCGCTCTTCTGTGATTGCACGTAGCTATTTCTTTGATCATGAAGGTGATACACTACTCTGTAGAGTATATACTGTAGACTACTATATAGTACAGAATTGAGTATTTATAGCATATAGTTAGATAGATATAGTATATATATATATAGATAGTTATTAGAGAATATTATAGACCAAGACGAAATAGACAGAAGGACGGGACTGAGAGAAAAAGGTGCAATTACAAATCTGTCTGCTACTACAGCACCATGGATTTATCAATAGCTCAGCACAATTGGGCTACTGATATTTCAGAGCCATAGATTCTAACTTGTACAAACCTCAGTCAGATAAAGGATCAATGAGTCAAGCAGACTAGACTAACATATTCAACTACACAACCCCTGTGCCCCTGCACTCTCTCCACTACTAGGGGATGGCAGGTTAATAAGGTGGATGGTATACCCCCTTGTACTGCCTACTGCTCATAGTTATCATGTTAATATGGTAAGAGGGAAAGCACTCCTCATACGGTTTCTCTCACCTGTCAGAGCATTGTTCATGACAGAGAAACACTGTTCAACCAGGGCTTTGTTGCTAGGTAAATTGGCAAACTGGCAGTATTATGGTTGGGAGTTGGTGTTTATGCAGGTGTGTGAAATCATCTTAGCTGTTTGCTGAGGATGTAAGAGCTGAACTATAGACATACGTAGATAATTCTGACATGCTTAGGTCACTGGGATACACCTCATGATACTGGGGCTGTGCCATGTAAACTGAGACTTCTGGTCACCCTACCCTTACCTTAGTCTGGTTGTTTACAGTAATGTTAATCTTTTCAGAGTGTGCATGCAAATGAAATGTAGTTTTATGTTTTTGTACTGTCACTAGTTTGTAGCCTCACGAGTCAGGCTAGGTTATAATTTTACAATAACTATATATTGCCAGTGTAGGTCACAGAACTGGTTGAAACTAGCTAACGTTAAGGGTTTTAAGCATAGACTATAAAAATATGGGTGACGCGTCTCCACTTAGAAGACATTTTAAAGTTAATATCAGCCAAAATGAAAAGTCTTTCTTTAGGAGTCATACAAAGTCACACATTATGATTTATGTTATAATCTGTACGTTATCTGTTAAATTGAGCAATATGGAGTCTGGAAAGTAGTAGTAAGGCCGGCAGTCACTGAACTCCAACCCCAGAGTGTGTATTTTAGAAGCAGTGGGCTTTTGTTTTCTGGATAATGGGCTGTTAGACTATGGGCTCTCAGTCCAATGGGAAACTTTTTCAACTATTGGGGTTTCGAAATGATAGGCCTTTGGACCAATGGGCAGTCGCCACTTCGGTAACGTGAAGCCAGTGGCAAACTTTTGCAAGGTGATGTTAGCTATTCTAACATCAAATATTTAGCTAGGTATAACAGAGTATTATAGTGCATACAATAAACAAATTAATTACGTTCAAACAGCACTAAAATGGGATCTCTGAAAGATGTTAACTTAGTGTAAGACTTACCGTATTTCTTAAAATAGTTTATTTACCTCGGGAAAAAAAGGTGTAGACTGAAGTCGCAGCTTACCTCAACTGCAGAGAGTACCTGGAATGTCATTTATAAAACAGTGCATTGGATCCTTACTACATGCCCAAAATGGCATGCACCAAAAAAAAAAAAATCTGATTTATAAAACTGTGCTACACATGGATGCAAGCATGTTTCCCTTTATAAATCACAGCCCACCTGGAAATGTGGATCAGCCTTATATCCAGCCCTCTAGATGCCCACTTTCAACCATAAATGGTCGATGAAAAAGCCTTCATGAATATTGATGTACATGTGTTTCTTTTGCTGGACCAATCAGTCTCTCTGTCTTGAGACGCCTGACCAATCATTGTCGACAGTCAGTTTCACTTGCGCTCGGGCAGCTTAAAAGGAAGGGCCGCAACAGCTGTGAAGTTTTATATTGTATTTTGACTTTTACTGTTTTATTTCCCCATTTTTGGACTTCTTGAAGTTATGTGTGTAACCCAAAACAACCATATACAACTTCAATAAACATTCCTATGGATCATAAAGTCAGTCACTTCTGGTTAAGTTCTTATCGGACACCCTGCAGCAGCCTAGTTCCCAGTCAATCAGTTTTAGTTTTTACATGACACACTTGATATCTAAAATACAATAAAACCCTGTATTCATTTATATTTACTCCAAAATCCACCATACTGGTGTTTCTCTAATTTACACAGTCCCTATGTGAGTGCAGATGGTGAAGGTGTGAAGATGAGAAGGCAGAGTGTGTGTGGCAGCCACCACAGTGTCTCCGGTGCACTCTGTGTGCCTGACAGTGCAGTCGTATTCACTGCAGTGATTTGACAAAAACTATATGGAAACTAAAATCGTACTTGGTGATTTATGCACAGTATTAGAAGAAAAATCTCTTAGCGCTCTGTTCTGAAATTCTTTAAAGTTGTTTGACGTCAACTTGGATTTCTACAACCAATGATGATAATTTCATCAGTTAGATAACGTGTTTGACGTGAAAAGGATTCAGTATATTTGTGCTTAATACCAGGGAAAAGGCAAGCCAGACTTTCCATAATCCTGCCACCTGCCACATCCTGACATCATTCATTTCAGCAGCTGCTGTGCTCCTCCAAAACTGACCCTCTCCTCTGTGCTCTGAGTGAGACAGTGCTGATGAAATGTTTATCAGACTTTGATTTGAGATTTGAGCTGGATTATATCTTTTAAAATTGAAAGGTTCTTATGGAATAGTTATGGCTCACTAGCACAAGCACAAATAACACTGCTGCCTTGAATGTTTATGATAAAGTGGATCTATAATATGTGATATGAAGTGAAATTAAAAGCATGGGAGGCATCATTATACAATCTGGCTCCAGTTCACCACCTCACCATCTGCATCAGCAATTTTCCATCTCCAAAATGTTCGTATGCATGGGTCAGAGTTTACGTGCAGGTGTGTACGTTCTCCCGTCAAGGTGGTTTTTATAGATTACAACTTTTGCATGGGAAGTGGTGTACGCCTCTTTCAGGTCCTGTTTTGTGTGTACGCAGTGGTTATAAATGAGACCCCGGGCCTTTATTGAAAGCTGGCTTATATTAGAGAGGCCTTTATTGTAATTCCCTCTGTTTGATAAGTATATTTGCTCATATTTTAGTATGAAGCCTCCTTGTTTTCTGATCTGTTTCTGTTTGCTCTGTTAAATTTTTGTTATTGCGTTAATGGAAATCCTGTCACTCCGACGTGCGGCACAATAATGCTAGCGCTTGAGGTCCACCCATAACATTTTGGCAGTGCACCATTTAGCTCTAGCATGCAGGTAGCATACTCATGGATGTCTGTTCGCCGGCTTAGCCAAGTTACTTTGGTTACACTGATTGCTCTGGTTACCCATGCTCATATAGTGTTGCTGCTGTCATTATTATTAAAATACGCGTTGTTATCCCTGTATTTAAACAATATTGCGTCCCCTCCATCCCCCTCCCTTCTCTGTGACTAGAGGGCTACACATGTACGCATAGAACTGAAGTTACATCCAGGTAACTACTATTTATGCTTAACTGGCTTGCACATTACATTATATAACAGGTACCAGGAGTTTATCCACCCTTGTTTTTTCCCTGTTTTTGGTTCCAGCCTTTATCTGTTTGTGTCGAGACCTTTTAATTGACTAACATCTATTATTTGAGGAAATACAGTGCTCGCTCTGATATGATGGTCCCATCAAAATGGTTGTTCTCTCAGGCAACTGCCTGTCTTTGACTGTGTCAGTGATCAAACCAAACAGCCAATCAAAGGTCAGTATTCAAAGTGACCAATAAAAGGAGCAGAGACATCAGCCACTGTCTATTCTATCCCCTTCTCCAAAGTCTCAAAAGTCAACTTGACGAGTGAGTGAATGTTGAGCAGTTGCAAGCATGTTGGGAGGGTTAAGCCACACTTGTCACAGCCCTGTGCTCACAGGACTGCATTTGTGCATGTGGAGCAGAAATGCTCCCTTGCAAGGATGGTTTTCCACTCACGGATACTGTTCTGTGCACTTGTATCACTTGTATCACCTGTGCACAGGTTTTGAGACTAATTAAATGCTAGGTCCAGCCCTGTTGGAACATTCCCTTGTGAGACAATAAAGCTTACATACAACATAACACTGTTCAACAAAACATATACACAACATATAAAAAACTATTACTACTACAACTACTCTACTTAAACTACTATAGTGCATCTGTGGAATGGGATCCCTGGCCTGCTGCACCCTCCCACATGTTAACAACCATGTTATCAATTAAGTCCATCATTTTGTTAATACTTCTGTATGTGAATGCATGTTGATGCATTGGAATTGCCCTCTCGCAAAAAATACGCTTTTGATCACTTTTGCAGTTTAGAATTGGTTTGGTTGATCTTCATTGCCTTTTGTGTGTTTTAAACACATTTACACCTGGATTTGTTTTTCTGAGCTTCATTTGAATCCAGTATAACTCAGGACACATTTTAAAGCTGGAGTGCGGGACTTTTGTCCCCCTCTTCTGGCAGTGAGAGTAATTACAAAAACACGAGCTTGACACGAGCGTACATCATAGAATTGGATCCATTTGGTCCGACAACATTTGAAAAGTCTAAATGAGCCGTACAATTTATTTTATTCCTAAGCTATTCCCTAAGTTAGCAGATGGCTAACCGGAGGTTAGCCGGCTCAGCCAGCGGAATGTCCTGCCCGGCATGAAATTTAAAAACTCTGTATACTGTGAAATACAGGGAGATTTATCTGGTGGTGATAGGCTTAATCAGCATTGTGTGAACTCGTTTGACAAGGGATTGAATGTAACTGACATTCAGTTATATGTAAAAGTTCCACACTGCAGGTTTAATGCCAGGTATAAAGAAGGGTTTCTTTGTTATCCTCATCCAACTTCTATCTGTCTCCCTATTCACTCCTTCTTCTTTGTTCACCATTTTCTGCACCTGCCCCTTTTGCTCCTACAGTCGGATGGATGGGCAGAGGGCTGCTACATCCCTGATAACTGTCATCATCATCGTCTGTCTGTCCAACCAGCGTTGTCGAGCCAGGAAGGCAGCGAGCCAGCTAGCCAGACAGAAGGGCTGAGGAAACAAATGCAAACTGCCCTGTACCCCTGTTTGAATCCAACTGTCAAGCAAATTTTGTGCAAACTTTCCAAATGTAACAAAAAAAGTAATGTGAATCAGCTATGTTCTCATCACGTGGTTTGGGAGTGAATAAAATGTCTTTTATAAATGAATAAAAACACAACCACCAGCCTCTTAATAATTAATAAGTCTTGGGCAAGTTGTTATTGTTTTGTAGGGAAAGATATTGTTTGTCACATTCCATGTTTTCATCCAAAGAAAGCAAAAAATTGGTGATATGATGATACAGATGTACTAACTGGATTAAGAGCAGTTTGACATATTTGGAGGTTGTGATAAACAGAAATCTTTCAAACCACATTGAGGCCCATGCAACCATGTATTTCAACAAAAGCATTGCAATTTAATGCAATTTTCTTACATTTTTAAGTTTTTAAGCTTAAAAAATATAAAATTCTTTTTGACTGCATATTAACAAGACTGATTGAGCTTTTCAGACTTTGCAAAATATGAAAACAAAAGAACACTTGGATGGAAACTATGCTTGTGTTAAAAGTGAAAAAGGCTTTACATGAACCAGCCCATTTAGATGTTTGGACAGTATTGTATGTGTGTATTTTGCACTACACTTCCACATTCATACTAATCATATGTACACCTTTACATATGGACCACATGAGACAGGAGACAGAGAGGTACACCAAGCCCCTTCTCTGGCGGTCGTTGATATAACACTCTTACAGCAATTTGCAGAGATTATTAAACACTGTGTTTTAAAGTGACACTGTGAGTGATGTAGTGAAGAATAAAGAGAGAAGAGTGAAGGAATGTGGATGGGAGGGGGGCTGAGAGAGGCAGATGAGGCTGAAGAGTGACGGGAGAGAGGGAGAGAGGGAGATATTCAGGCATCACTGCTTTTCCTCCAGGTGTCTTTGGCCTGCATGATTTCATCTGCGAGACCATAATAAACTTCCTTAATGAAATAAGTAATTAACATATTATAATTGTGCGGTGGATGATTTTGACAGAGATCATTTTCCATATCTAATGCTATGCTAATTTAATCTGTTCCCCTCCTCTGCCCGACACGACCCTTTCTGTGATTAAGTTTCATGGCATCTCACTTTCGCTTTTCCTCACCTCTCCTTCTTCGTACAACCACCCCCCCGCCCCTCACCCACCCTCTCACTCTCTTTCTCCCTTTACTTCCTTTCTCTGTCTCTTTCTCTCTTTCTCCAGTGATGGATTGACTCCTCGGCGGAGGTTCAGGGCCTTGTTGTTGTGGAATTGCAGGCGGAGGGACGTGCACAGATGGCGGGGGAACTGGAGGCTGGGGGTGGAGGGTGGAGGCCTGGATCTGTATGTGTGGTCTGATCTCTGCCTCCTCTGCATGGAAAAAAGGAGAGCATGGAGCAGGAAGCGTAGGAGGTGGGGGTAACAGCGCTGATTGAAATATAGCCATGGGCTGGTGATCATGTGGACTTGGTGGACATGTTTTTGGCCTTGATTTTGCTAATCTGTGCTTATAGTTGGGAGGAGGGCAACTCATATTTGACCAAAGTGTGATCTTTGTAATCTTGTATTTAATGAAAATGAGTGAACCAGTGTCTTTTAGTAAATCTTTAGGAAGTCTTTGTGATGAACAAGAGGAGAGTGTATACTCACAAAAGGAAGTTTAGAAAAACCATCTCACACATGTCAGTATTCAACATTTAAATGTTCTTCATCTGACAACTGAAGTGATGTACTCAAGTGAAGAAATGCAGTGTTTTTGTTAGGGAGTTTTTCCTTATTTGAATTGAGGGTCTAAGGACAGAGGATGTTGTATTGCTGTACAAGACTGTAAAGCCCCCTGATGCAAATTTATGATTTGTGATATTGGGTTATACAAATAAAATTGACCTGACTTGACTTGACTCTTTATATGTGCAAACTTTCCATTTATAGGAGGCTCTTAACATTCCAGTTCGATGTTTGTTTTTCTGCCACTTCACAAAATCTCATGGTGGTTGTCATTGGATTTTTAAATTTTATCACTTTGTAGCAGCCAACCTGATCATTAGATATACTGAATACTTTCTTTAGAGACAAAGTTACTCTACAGTAGAGTATAAACATATGTCATTAGTTAAGTTAACCCATGATAGACAGATGTTAAAAAGGCAAGTGCTCTTGGTAAAATCCCATGAGGTGAATCTAGATTAGAGGGTTAACCTTGATGGCCTTCAGTCTACCCATCCTAGATTTATAACTAGCAAAGTAAAGGCCCCTTTACACTGTGAGGTTTTGGACTGTTTCCTGGTGAAAGTTGGTAATCGTGAGAGAAACGTGATGAAATCTTTGATTTACCGACTGCTGAATTAGAGCTTTAGCGACCAAAGACAGGCTGGGTTAAAATTCTGGCAGTGTCAGAAATTTACCACCAAAATCCTATTAAGAATACAACATGAAATGATGCAGAATACACTGTCAGACTACCATAACCCTAGTGCTTGAAAAACATTTTTATCTCAAACCCATTTTGCAAAATTTCAAATTCATTGTTGCCCTGTTTTCCCTGAGATTGGCTTCATAATCTCCTCCTTGATGCAAGCCAAAGTTTATTTATTATTTTGCTATTTATTCAAAATGTAAGAGTGTAGAATTTTGTTTTCTATGAACATCTCAGCTCTACAATTCACCAAGCATTCATCGTACCATAAAAATCTATCATATGGAAGATATTGCAAAATTTTATTAGATGCATTATGCACAGTGTGATAGGCAATATGATATGATGGCACAGTCTAGGTAGTAACTTAGCCTGCTGACCAAAAGGTAAATGCTGTGGTTATAAACAAATGAAACAGGGAGACATTGCTGATTATACTTTTATTTCTATTTGTACTAGAGTTACAATACTTTCCATTCAGCTTCTCCAGCTAACCAAGCACTTCAGAAGTCATCCTGTTAGAAGAAAGTGATTAAAAGGGTGTTGTCAAGTCACAGCCAAAGGAACTCATTCATTTCATTTTATACCAAGAAGCTTTACATCAATACAAATGAATTGTATTTGTGCAGGAATTTATAGAAGCAAAAGTCAAATTCATCTCAGTTTTCACTGAGACAAACTGCAAATGATCAACAGGCTGAATACTGAAAACATTATGATCTCTTCTGTTCTGTAGCCTCTCTGAAAGAGGACAGAGAAGTGGAGGGAGGAGGTTCAAGGGGACAGAGGGGTGGATGGGAAGAGTGGGAGGCAAGGGACGAATGAAATCAGCCAGCTGTGGTTTGATCCGTCCCATGTGATGGCAGGAGCCCCCTCTCTCACTCTGTCTCTTTAATTCTCTCTCTCTCTCAGTCCCTAAAGTCTCTCTCCCCTGGCTTCTCTGAGCAGAAGGAGGCACCCACTGGGGGCTCTCCATTTTCTGTCACCCATGAAATGATGCGTACAACGCAGCCAACCCCCACCCCTTCCCTTTCCTCTAAATCCACAATTTCAGTGTATTCCACCACACCACACCCCCAAAACACATAAACTGTACATACATAACTCCCCTCTCTTACATTCAGTGATGTGAACTGGACCACAGAGGACCTTCCAGGAGCCCCAATTCTTCAAGGAAGATCAAGTCCTTCACACAGATCAACCTCTAGGGAACACTGGTTCTGAATACTTTCCTGATGAGATTGGTTTAGTGTCACACAATCACATTTCCAACTGATACTTCCCGGAATCTTCAATGAAAGTTCTGTCTTGTTATTATGTTGTGATTTATTTACAAAGTTTTGATATGAGATTTTAATCATGTTTACACAAGTTGAAAGGATAACTTGGCAGGTTGCATGGGCGTCTTTCAGTTTAGAGACTGTAATGGATGATGTTTGTCTTAATTGATTCAATTGATTTATTTGATCCTTTTTTTAGAACATATAATGTGAAACAGTTTCTCTATGTTCAAAACGTGGTGCTACAAAGGAATGGTGAGCAGAACAAACTAAGGGAAAGAAAGATAAATAATGTATAAGCAGTATTTTGTAAAACAATTTCCCCTATTCTAAGTTGAGCACACAAGAACAACTGAGATGTATAAATATTGTAGTATGCAGAGGCTTTGTCTGCCTGAATACTCAGCGTACTGTATGTTTGTGTGTGTGTGTGTGTGTGTGTGTGTGTGTGTGTGTGTGTGTGTGTGTGTGTGTGTGTGTGTGTGTCAGAGAGAGAGGTCAGGTGGGGCAAACAGAGGATGAGTAATGTGAAAGAGCTCAGATGTGAACGTGGCCAGTAACAATGGATGAGTGACAGGACACATGCCACTGGGTAATGAGAGGTTCACACCTGCATGTTACCCTTTCCTTTGTGATACCAAGAGACCCCCCCTATACACACAAGTGTGCACACACACACATACACAGAGCCCCCCACCCTCCGACCTACCACTGCCTCCAACCCCGGAGCGCCCAATGAAGGTTAAAACCTTCTTCAATGACAACTCCTCCACTGTGCCTGAGCCATGGCAATAATAACAAGGCAACGGTAAACATGTAGTCAAGCACCAGTGATGCAGTCACCCTTTGGGCCAATCAGTAACTTGTTATACAAATGTGAAAAGGTCAACATTTCAAGTGTGTTTTGTTCGCACTAGAAGTACGAGATGAAAATTCTATTTTCTTTTTGATATATGTAGATGGTGCCCTAAACTGGTTGACTGATGCAGCCCCTCCTTTTGGACAAACGATATATATAAGGTAAACACTTGTCTTGCACATCAAGGTATATTTATAAAATAAGAACAGCTGCCTGTGTGAACCAAATTATATGC
Source organism: Thunnus thynnus (assembly GCF_963924715.1). Classification (NCBI taxonomy): domain Eukaryota; kingdom Metazoa; phylum Chordata; class Actinopteri; order Scombriformes; family Scombridae; genus Thunnus; species Thunnus thynnus. The sequence continues at coordinate 25,664,285 of NC_089526.1, forward strand.
CAGTCATCTTTGCAGTGTTTAATTTTATGATCAGTGTTTTAATTGATTTTCATGTGACACGTAGTTTATACAAGAACAAACAAATGACATTCTTCCTTCCACCCACTCCAACCTGTGGCAGCTGAATGGAAGAAACTGTCATCGAGAAAAACAATGTTGCAGTTGAGATATACTGCAGCACCTTTTCAAAAGTAAAATGTTAACACAATATCTGTTGTTCGAGATGTCAACTGTCCTCACAGATGCGGAGAAAAAAAAAGCTTTTAACCTCATTGGTTGATTTCAAATGACTCTGAGCAGCATGAAGCATGTCATAATAAAACATATAAAAATAGAATGGCCCTTCTCAGGACCTGCAACTATGAATGTTTCAAGCTGAGCACATACTGTATTATCCCTTCTTTGAAATTTTCCCGCAACAGAAACAGCCTTTACAGACAACAGGTGCTCAAATTTTTTAAAAAAAGTGGTAAAACTGAATCGATCGTGTCTGTTTCTTCATCTTCCTCCCTCTCTTTTTCCTATGGCAGCGTCCCTCTCTCTGTCTCTGAGAAAGTGGCATCACCGGGACCAAATGCTAATCGAGGCCTGTCACCTCAGTCAAAAGAAAACATTATCCAGCATGTCATTCTGTACACCTCAAGGACATGAAAGAGAAAGCATGTGAGAGAAAATGGACCTCTCTTTCTTTCCGTCTCTCAGTGGAATTCATCTCCAGTCAGTGAGCTTTATTTGCATGAAAAGGTATCAACAATGTGCCAATACATATCAAAACAACCAATGCAAGACCAGAACAATCATGGCTAAACTTGTCATTGTATGATTGTATAATAAAAGTGTTTAAAGGATGTAATAAGTTTTTACATGGTAAGTATGTTAATGTTGCAAATGGCTTGTAAATAATAAGATATTAAACTAACAATTCACTTAAACATCACTGGCATACTTTATATTGCAATAAGATTGCATTACAAACACAAATAAAGTTTTCTTACAATGTGACCATCAAGCAGCAGAATATTACACTCAAGGTAATTGATGTAAAGTTATTAACTCTACAGTAGCCTAAATATTTTGCACATCACATTTAACAGCATGCAACTTCAAATGTTTGCAAACAAATATTTGAGAAAAAATCATAATTTCTGGCTGCACATAAAACCTAAATAGCATTTTATCCAGTCCTTTCCTTTCTTAGCACCCCCTCACTCCACACCCAAAACCCTCTTTCAGTGTGTCTTTCCTCTTTATCTCTGCTGTACTGTTTCTCTCTGGCTCAGCTCTGATGTTCATGGGGAGATCTCAACATCCCTAAATCATCATCAGAATGAGAAAGGAGTCCCAGGGCTAATGCAATGCAGATATGTTGTCTTTTGTGTCGGAATATGAGAAAAGGAATTTATGTGAGGCGCTCGGCGAGTCAGAATTCATTTCTTGCTCGAGCTTTTGCCCTGCAGTCAAACGTAAACTGACTGCAGACTCAGCTGGCTGACTGAGTGAGGACACACACAGACATGTGTGCACGCACAAACACACACACACACACACACCCAGCCGGGCACACACAGGCGTGCAAACTCAATCCACTCAATATACACGCATGGACTCCCTCAACACTCAGCACATCCATACACTCACGCTCACCCCAATGGAGTGTGTATGTTTGCCCAGAGTGGCCTCTCCATCCTTGAGTGACAGGTGTACATGGGTGGCACAATGGCCACCAATATTGTCCGGCGACCATGGTAACAATGACGAGTCTCCAGGGAAATGTGCAGCTTCGCAGTTGCCGGTCATCAGACATGAAAAGGGAAAATTTCAGGTGGCGGTGGTGAAAAAAAGGGAAAAAAAAAAAACATTTTGGGGGTTTGTGCTAATCAACATTGCCGGCGGCAAGCGCTTTGATAGGGAAAATGGATTCTGATCCTTGATTATAATATTGGGCACACAACTGAAACAGCTCCAACACACGTGGAGCCTGAATAAGCAAGCTGAAATCCAAGAAAATGCTCTCTCCTTGACCATTAGCCACATCACTGTGATCATTTTCAACATCTGAGGAATAAACATAAGTACTGGAAGCAATACATCCTCTAGGTATACCTATTCAAACATCTGATTTTTAGAATACACATGTGATGCATAGAGCGATTGCAAAGTGAAAATCATGGGGTGAATGTTAACAATGGAACAGGTCTTGCTTCAAACAATATGGTGCTGTATATGATTGCGCTCAAATCTAGCTTTGATGAACTTCACTGATGATCAAGACTGCTAAAAGGGACAGCTAACAATCTGTGGTGTGTGTGTGTGTGTATGTGTGTGTGTGTGTGTGACAGGGAGTGAGAGAGAGAGAGTGATGTACTCTTATCAGTCTTCCCAGTCCTCAGCAGCAGCAGATAAACAGAAGTGTGAAGGGCAGTTGCGCTGCAGGGGGCTGATTGACATGGCTGGCGCCCAAAGAATTACACACACACACACACACACACACACACATTTGCCTTTTGCTGTCTTCACTTGTGCAAATATCCACAAATGCATCATCTAGTGACTGTGAGTAACACATTCAGTACTGCAGTCCAACAGGAAAATTATAGGACAGAATGTATCATTTACATGAATTAGTTTAATTTCAATCAATCCAGCAATAATATATTATTGGCTCATTACCTGTGATGTATTGCTGTGAATGACATGAACAAAGGAGACTGTGATCTAGACCAGTGGCTCCTAAACATGCTTGTGACTGCAACCCCTAAACACAAGTTATGGACTTAATGAGGATATAGCATATATACACATAATGTATTTTACCTTCTCAGATTGTTTCTTTTTAATGATTTTAAAGGCTTTAAACATGTGAAATTACCTACTACTTACTTTTCAGAAGAAAAGAGCACAATTGCGAAAAGTCAGATGAGTCTGTAAGTCCATGAGACAAACATATATTTTTCGTTCTTATCTCTTAAATCATCTTGTGACCACCACTGATTTAAACAATTGGTAGCAAAACACTGCCAAGATTTTCAATTATTTTTCTGCCCTTTCTTCAACCATCTGCCATTGATCGATTTAAACTCTGAAAGATTTGGTTCATCTTGCTCTGAAAGAATGGAGCCCTCGTTCTGTTTTGTGCTGTAAAGCTTTAGGTTTCCTAAAAAAACAGACTCAGTTGAAAACAATATAAAATGCAGCGTAGAGGCTGGATGATGCCATCATGGTCTTGTTTCTTTTTGGTTGTCCTATAAATATTTTAAAAACAGTGCCATATAATGCTTTATTTATGTTACAGCATGACACATAGCTGTTACTGTAAAATCACTCTTTAATATGTGGTTTATTAAAAATGAAATAAATCACATATATATAAGCTAATTCAAGCTATGTGTGTATGAGTGAAGATAAACACTACCTCAGCAGCTGAAAGCAAATAAGGGATTAAAGCAGAGGGGAAGAAAAAAGGACCGGCCCATGTCTCAGGGAGGACAGGGGAGAATGGAAATGATTGGGAGAGTCTTGATGGACAGGCGGAGTGCACCTTGTGTGTTTATCTGAATATGTGTGTTTGCAGATTTGTTTGTGTATTTGACTGCATGTGCATATACACCTTTGATGTGCCACCTGCGTGTGTTCAGCATGCGTATGCATATTGTCACAGTCTGGCTCTATGTCCCTTCCTTCAGCTGTATTCCCCATTCCACTCCATTCTCCACCATTCCACTTGATGCCCTCAGACTTTTCTCCTTGCTTTCCAGATCCTGCCGCTTCCATCTGCCCTGAAATCCCTGCTATCACCTCATTCCCCTCACCTTAGCTTCCCCGCCCATCTCCCCACCCGCACCTCATTCCCTCATCAGCCACTTACTTCATATACCGGCCCAGATCCTTTGTTCCCTTGTCAGATTGTTGTAGTTGTCATGTTGCTTTTTGACAGTGCTTTTGAGCTCCTGTTTTCTGTATCCTGTTACCTGGACTTGTATTATACCTGTACCTGCTAGCCTGCCTGTCTGGACTTTTCCCTGTCTCATCCCTATATCTCTGTGGATTTAGTACTACTGCTGTTTGGACTGTTTGGACTTGCTACCCATGCCTGTGAGCTTTTGTGTCTTCTCTTTTGACACTAAACTCACTGAACTGTCCCTGCCTACCTCTATAGTCTGCACATGGGTCCATTCCCTGCTGCCTAATACACACCACCCATGACAGAACGACCAAACATGGACCCAGCAGACAAACTTGGTGAGGTGCTTCACACCATTCAGTGTCTTGTGAACTACTGCAGCAGCACCTCCAGTATAGAGCACAAGGAAGCAGCTCTGAAAACAGCACTCCATGTTTCTTCCAGGCTTTGCCTAGCACAACTGTTCTAGCCTCCTTGTCTGTTAGCGTCTGGCCTCCTAGCCTTCAGCCTGAGCACTTCCCAGCCAGCTAACCTGCAGCATGCTAGCCACCAGCATGATAGCCTTCAGCCTGCATCTCAGCCTACACTCTGGCCTGCTAGCCTTCAGCCTGCATCCCAAACTGCTCGCAACCAGTCTGCACTCCAGTCGATTAGGCTCAGGTTTGTGAGCCTGCAGCCTGCCTGTCCTGAGTTGGCTAGCCTGCTACCTGTCCTCTGTGCTGATCCTGCATTCCTTGAACCCCAGGAGCTTGAAGGAACTCTCTCAGCTGCCCAACACAGAGTCTCCGCTGCACAGCACCACTACTGAGGCCCAGCCTGTTTCTGGGCCATCGGCCACCTTTGCTGACATCCAGCCTGTTCCTGAGCCGTCGGCCGCCTCTGCCAATGTCCAGCCAGACGTCCAGTCAGCTGTCTCCGCCGACCCACAGCCAGACCTCCCAGATCATCAGTTGTCTGTCGTCGCTGACACCGAAGTAGATCTCCAGCTGCCCGCCTCCTGCTCTGCACTCCAGCGGTCTGCCTGTCCTGCACCCTGCCCTGACCCTCAGCCATCGATTACTGCTGACGCCAGCACTGTGCTCCAGTTGCTGGTCTTTGGTCCTGTTCTCCAGACACCTGATGCTTATCCAAGAGCCTGCCCTGACCTGCTGACCTCCAAAGCAGCCCAGCCTACATCGTTGACCTCCAGAGCAGTTCTACCCATCTGTCCTACCTTCTGGTTAACCTCCAGAGCAGTTCTGCCTATGTCGATGGTCTCAAGAGCGGTCCTGCCTACGTTGCTGGCCTCCAGGTCATCCTCCAGAGCTGCTCTACCTGTCTGTTTGCCCTCTTGCTCGTCCTCCAGAACTGCTCCACTTGTCTGGTTATCCTCCTGCCTGTCCTCCAGAGCTGCCTACGTTGCCAGCATCCAGGCTGTCGTCTAGCGCTACTCTGCCCTTTAGCCCTGCCTCTTGGTCATTGTCCAGATGTGTTCCGCCCTTCGGTCCTGCATCCTGGTCACCCTCCAGATCTGTTACATCCATTGGCCCCACCCCCTGGTTTCCTGCTCGGCCTCTGCCCTGCCCCCAAACCGTCCACCTGAGGTTTCCTGCTCGGTCCCGTCCAGCTCCCAGGCCGTCCACCTGAGATCCCCAGCTCCATTCTTCAGCTCCCAAGCCACTTACCTCTGAGTCCCTCTTCCAGACCCCCTCCACCCATCTTGCTTGGTGTTCATGGCAGGCCTTGTGGGATGTCTGGAATCTGTCCCTTGAGGGGATGGGGGGTTCCTGTCACAGTCTGGCTCTATGTCCCTTCCTCCAGCTGCATTCCCACTTCCCCTGGTCCCTTAGTTGCCATTCTACACCAGTCCACCAGATGCCCTCAGACTTTTCTCCTTGCTTTCCAGATCCTGCCACTCCCATCTGCCCTGCAATCACTGCTATCACCTCATTCCCCTCACCTGAGCTTCCCTGCCCATCTCCCCACCTGTACCTCATTCCCTTGTCAGCCACTTACTTCATATACCGGCCCAGATCCTTTGTTCCCTTGTCAGATTGTTGTAGTTGTCATGCTGCTTTTTTGACAGTGCTTTCGGGCTTCTGTTTTCTGTATCCTGTTACCTGGACCTGTACCATACCTGTACCTGCTAGCCTGCCTGTCTGGACTTTTCCCTGTCTCATCCCTGCAACTCTGTGGATTTAATACAACTGCTGTTTGGACTGTTTGGACTTGCTACCCATGCCTGTGAGCTTTTGTGTCTTCTCTTTTGACATTAAACTCACTGAACTGTCCCTGTCTGCCTCTATAGCCTGCACTTGGGTCCTTCCCCTGCTGCCTAATACACACCACCCATGACACATATTGGGTTGCATTTATGAAGTTGTGTGTGTGCATGTGACTGTGTTTGTATGTTTTTTTTTTGTTTTTTTTCAGTGTGTTCACAGATTATTGAGCAGGCATGCCCTGTGGCATCATGCTGTTCCACACCAAACAGTGAAACCAATACCTTTTTGTCGCTGATAAAACTGGATGGCCAGAGATAGGCATGCATATTATCACACACGCACACACACCCTCTGCTCAGTCAGAGCTACTATGTGTGTGTGTGTGCACATGCATTGGGCTTTCAGGGGTTTGCTTTGTGCGTGTTATCTGTGCATGTGCGTGAGTAATACACTCCTACAAAGACACCGTACACTCTCCCTCCTACTCTTTCCACTTCCCCAGAGACAAAGTCCCAATTTCTCCATTGCCTGCAGTCACAGAGAAAGACGAGGGGGGGAGGCTGCAAGGGGAAGAAAAGAGGGGGAGAGTAAGAAGAGGTAGTGAAAAGAAAAACCCAGATCCTATCAGCCCTCAGAGAGTCACCAGGGTCATTGTCATGTGTCAGTCAGTGTAACACAACTCTCCCTGATAAGCCGGCCGATTGCAGCGATTGGCCGCAATGGGTGACAGTGCGATACCGTTCTGTGCCGGCGCTCCTGACGAGACACGAAATTAACCCCCAGCGCTTTGCCGATAAACATCTAAAATGGTTTCGGGACCCCAGGGGCTAATGGGAAGAGACGGGAAACTATCAAAATATCAAATGTGCGTGACAAGCGGCACAAGGACCAGGTCTGTCAAACACTCGCCTCTCCGAGTGTGATTTAACTCCGTGTCTTTCTGCAAAGCCTGGCAGCACAGCACTGAGAAATGAACCCCTCGTCGCCTCTGTCTGTACACGGTGAAGTGATATTTTAATGGACATATTTATTTAGGCAAACCAATGTGGGGTTCCGGGTTTTAATTAGGTAAACAGCTCGTTGGGAGGAATCAATGGTGATCCGTTAATGAAGGTCGGCCCAGGCTAATAGCTGAGGCCATTTCTGTCTCAAAGCGTTGAAATTCTCATGAAAAGGAGTGAATGCAGTCATCTTTTTCTGTCTAGTGCCAGTTGGGTAACGGATAGCTCTATCTTGAGTAGAATGTGTGCAGTGTGTACCTGGATGTGTGTGTGTGTTTTTTTAGGTCTATGTCCTTGGTAGAATGTTTGAAGGACAGGAGAGCAAGTGGTAGCGGACAGAGGCCTGTATGTGTGTGTGTACGTGTGTGTATAGGTGTGTATCATGTGTCTAGGCTGGGTGACATGTGAAGGTGATGGGTGTCACTGGTGTCCCTGTCGTCTGAGGGCATGTCTCCGCCTGCTGGCTCTGACATCAGCCTGACTGACTTATTTCAGGATTTATCATCTTGATTTATGATGAGCCTGGTTTGTCCCTCTCACAGCCAGGGAGATGGGGAGGTCTGCCTTATGTGTGTGTGTGTGTGTGTGTGTGTGTGTGTGTGTGTGTGTGTGTGTTTGTGTGTGTGAGAAAGAGAGAGAGAGAAAGAGAGTGCTTTGAGCTGGCTCAGGCGCATGAATGAGTCAGGCTGCCTGCACCACAAAAAATGTACATTTTAACAGGTCATTAATAAGACATTCACCGAGTTCGCTTGTTTCAGAAATCCTAACAATGAAAAAATCTGTGAGTCAGAAAAGTGAATGCATAACACTCCTCTCCCTCAGCAACTAGGAGGCACTGTTTTTTTTTGTTTGAAAAGCCTCCAGTGTGAAATCCTTTCAGAACGAATGTGAATCAAGGTGTTGCAGGAAGTGAAAATGATGCTCCAGTGTTTCCCTAGATAAATAAAGGTTAGAAAATATATTTCAAGACTGAGTTCTAATTGAAATTACTTATTAAAATTTTTGAAAACTGTGAACACAAAGTCGGGGTAGAGCGGAGGATGCATGCAGCATGTCACCATGGTGAGCTGTGAGTCATTTTCCCTTCATATTTTGCTGTAACAGGCAAGCAAGAGTCTTGACTACTAAATGCCAGGCGCAGGGACATGGGGGCTATTTAGTAAACATCTTTCAATTCCATGCCAGCCGGCCGGCCGGGCAGCCAGACAGCCTCTTAGCTTCTCCCTCTATGTTGGGATACAGAGAAACAGGCCGTCTACAGACCCAGGGGATGGAGGGATGAGAGGGGAAAGAAAAGGAGGAGGAGGAGGAGGGAGGGGGGTAGAGACAGAGAAAGAGAGAAGGAGGGCACTGGAACACATCCACAGATTAACCCTCACGGAGGAGATGGAAAATAGAGCGGAACTGAACATACGTGTGTATGTGTGTGAGAGAGAAAGAGGGAGAGAAAGAGAGAAAGGATGAACAGCGACATTCAGAAGCGCCTAGGCACCACAACACAGAGGTGCCCATTTTATGTCTGTGCCATGCAGGGGACATCAACAACAAAAATGGAAAAAAACGGAAAATACACACCTTTAATTCTTCAATGCGACCCTCTTCCCCTCCGTCTTCCCCTCCCTGCATCTAACAGCCACTGCTAATCCTCTCCTTCACACTTCCAAATAAAAGAAGCAGAGATGGGGGGGAAAGGGCAAGACTGGGGGGCAGGGGGTGGGGTGGCTTGTCACTTTGTGCCAAATCTCATCCATAGATATTGTATAGACTTTAACCTCATGGAGAGATATTGTTTGAATGACAGGAACATGTGTGTGTATTCATCACTTTCCAGGTCCAAAAATCTGTTCACACCATCATGTGCAGGGACTTACCTCTGATCTGGTAGACTCAAATCTTGTCGCCATGAGGTTTAACATTTTATTTTAGAGTTTAGAAATGTGAGTTTTACAGTTTAGAAAAGTTGGAGAGGTTAAGGTGAGGGTAAAGCATGTAGTGGCTGTGGTTAGGCCTCCCGGGGATTAATGCAAGTTTATACAATGTCCTCATGTATAAGGAGGACATTGTTCTCACTTATACATTTTACCACAAGTATAGTGGTATAAGTTTGTGTGCCCTCACATTGATAAGGTAAACACACTCTACACACCTTAACTGTAGGATCAAAATGATTCCCACTACCTATTCTTCATTGTTGTTGAGATAAGTGAACTTTATTATTCGTTGGAGTCCATATATGTTGCCTTTTGTACTGTGGCATGCAAAATTATCTGTTTGGTATATTTATGCTTATTACTCAGCATAGTGTATTGTAAACTTAGCATGGACAGAATGTATGTTTAACTTAGCATGGATCACACTGTAAGTCAACACAGTGCAATTGTTAGCACAGAGCACACTTACTGAGCATGGTTTAGCATGTAGCAGAATTACAGCAGGGTTGATCTGTCTTCTTTTGAAAACATATTCCTCATATTTTTTCCGTTGTAAGGAGAAACATATTTAAAGAACATCATAGATTATTGTAGCATGAAAACTTTAAAATTTCAAGTCATTACACTCATAACAACAAAACTGATCAAGTCTCTTTTTTGGTAATACTCTCGCTTAAAAATAGAGATGTGTCTTTCAGTAAAGATATGAAGAATTTTGTCTCCAGTGTAATAAAAGTGATCTTTGTTCACTATGGGACAACATGGTTTGATGTATTTTGTAGTTAGGCCTGTAACCTTAAACCACTGACTGTAGTTTTTCTGATGCCATGTTCATTGCTATTGTGTGAATGAAGTCTCTTGACGAAAGTATGTTATCACAAGAAAACTTAAAACATCTCGAGCATTTTTAGAATCTTGCATCTGAAAAAAAACAAAATGCTGGTGCTGCTCTGCTTCATCTATGCTACACTATAACACCAAACACCAACCATAAAAACATGATGTTACCACCGCAGCGCTAGAATGCTGATCAACCAATGGACATTTGCCTTAACATTTGTGTTACTACATTAGACTTTATCCATGCTTTGTAAAACCAGAATTGCTGTGCTCTTGATATTTTTACATAATATCAGAACCTGTTTTGATTACAGTTTGTTGTTGATAACCACATTAAAATAACAGTGGAAAAACTGGACAGCCCTGGCTAATTCCATTTAATCCAATATTTATATGTATTTATATGTAACGTCTTCAATACCTATTGTATCACCATGTACAACTTAAATATCATATGTGTATATCATAGTCCTCTTGTAACTTGTTTTTTTGCATGTTGGTTTTCTGCAGAACCAGAATGTGATCAACGACTGGATGTCAAACTATAGATGTAATAAAACCAAATATTACTATTCTTTTGATAATAACTATAATAATCTAAAATTCTTTCTATATTCATTAAGAATGTTCACTATGGGACAACATGGTCGCGTTAACTTTCACATATTTTGAAATACTTTCACAAAATGTGCATACTTTCACAAATTTCATTACATTTTCTGACAGTAATCATCTTATAGTAATCAATTATCAGTTGCTAAATTGTTCTGATAAGGTCATTCAATTCCATAAGGGTTTATTCATGGTCATACCACCAGTCTCCAAGCATAATGAATGTTTACTTGACTTTGATATAATGCTATTGCTAGTATAGTACATCACATCTTCCCCCGCTGTGATGAAAGCTGCTGTGTGTGTGTGTGTGTGTGTGTTTGCGTGTATAGTCCCTGTATCTGTAGTTGTGGAAACAGAGAGGGCTGTACAGATCCAGATACACAGTCAGATACACAGGGGAATAGCTGTGAGTGAGTACTGTTGGTTTGTTTGACAGGGACCTCTTACCCCTGTCTCTCACACCTCAGATAGAGAGAGACAAATACACCGGGATGGCAGATAGAGGCAGATAGCAGACGAGTGAAAGGGAGAGCAGAGAGAGAAAAACATAAAGATAGACCACGAGGTGTTGAAGACGGGCCTGGGGAATAGGAGGCGTAGCATAAAGGAGCAAGAGCAAAGCGCCAAAGGAGGGGCGACAATAAAAGGGTTGGGGAGAGAAGGAGAGAATTAAGGGAGGAGAGGGGTTAGAGAGAAAGGGAGGGGGGAAAGCGAGAGATAAGGAGGGAGAGAAAGCTTGGCACTGCACCGGGTAGTGGAGGGTTTATTATTCTCTGTAGCACTCAATCAAACGCCGGCCCTCTGAACAGAGAGCAATGCTGGCGAATCATCCTGGGGGCTTTCTCTCTCTCCTTCCCTTTCTTTCTTTCTCTCTCTCCATCCCTCCCCTCCTCAGCCTCCCCCCCGCTCTCTCTCTGTCTTTTTTTCCTGCGGTGTATGAGTGCTATCCATCTGTCAGCTGTCAGTGCCAGTGAGAGATATACAGAGCTGTCACTTCGCGTCAGCCCGGGTTTGGGAGGCCCTTTTTTGCAGCTGCCGCTCTACACATACTTTCCCTATGGCAGCACAGGAGCGCTGCTATTAAAGCACAAACACAAGCACACACAGAGACACACAAACACTGACGTTAGACCGATATATTGGTTTACCGATATTGGCCTTTGGTTAATAACTTGAATGAGCATTATCCAAGTTGGATGGATAATGACAAATGTGATTTTTACGATCATCATTTTATTGTACAGTGGTTTTATTGTTTCATAACTTTTCCACCCTGAGAAGCATGAATTATTGTAGAAAAATGTTTTTTGCATTTCTTTTCTTTTGCATTAGGAGAGTAAAATTTAAAATTTGCTGTTATCCTGTTAAAATCTGACAAAAAACACAACGCTGTTATTGTTAATTGCCTTTTAAACCTAAAATTAAGTACAGCAAAGTCAGTTCTATGATTCAGCAGAGATAAGCCTTTAAACCCTTTCAAAAACCTTTGAATAACAAAAAACATATTGTGTAAAGCCGTGTGTATATAAAATTTGTGTTTCATTGTGTTATTGCCACTCCATCAAAGTCCTGATCGAAAGCTGTTGGGCTTTGTGTATGTATGTGTCTGTAAGTACTGTAGTGCCAAAGTCAAAGAGGGTTGAATGAGTAGGATGAAGGGGTAGGTGCGGTTGGGATGGATATATGTATATAGAGGGGAGGGGTGGGAGTGTGGGGGGGGGGCAATTACACAAATTAATTGCAGGCCTCTGCTGACACCACTCAGGAAGAAGACGTGAAGGGTATGCATGTGTTCTATCACAACAAGAGAAAAAGGGACGTGTGTAGCTTCCTTCCATTTGTATATGTTGACAAGATTGCCGGGTTTTTGTGCCTATTGTGCCACTCCTGCCATTCCAGCGCCAATTGTGTTGGGTTTTGGGGGCTCGTTATTAGAGGGTGACAGTTTCTGGGCGGAAACAAACACGACTCTGACGATTAACACCATGTCACCATGTCAGCTCATACTGTAATCCTGATATTCTGTCTATCGCACATGTGTGCAGAGAAAAGGAGGGGGAGGTGAGAGGAAGGGACAGTGAGAATATCATAGCAATAGAGAGGGAGAGAGAAAGAGGCATAGCCGAGATCCCAGGAGAGACAGATAAAGCCGTGTCGTTCATCGAGGACATTGTGTACGTGGCGGCGTACTGTAATGCAATGTTAACATTCCTCCCAATCCTGGGCTCTCCACGGGGAAGAGCAAGGCCTGCTGGGGGATCTGTTTAGTTGATCAGACGTGCCAGTGCTCTCGCCAGGCTAGGGAATAGACTAGTGTAGTATACAATAGGAGAGCAGGGCGTGACAGACTAGGATGAGATAAAGGGTACTGCTGAGTAGAATAGCATTGTAAGGCTAAGCATGAATAACATGTGAGAGAGATTTAAATAGTGGTTATCATTTGATTAGCAGGCAGAGGACTAGATAGTGTAGTAGTATGGTATTATGTATGGCATTGAGTAGGGATATGGTAGAATATGATATCATGGGTTAACTTAGAACTAGGCAGTGGTGGAAGAAGAAGTAAAAGAAGTAACAGTGTAAATATACTTCAAGTTAAAGTCCTGCATTCCAAATTTAAAGTAAAATGTATGTTCAGCATCAAAGTAAAAGTATTCACATTAAGCAGAATTGAGTGTTATATTACAAAATACATTTTTCATAATATTATTAGTGATCAGTGCTTGGCAGAAACACATTACTTAGTGACGTGTTACAGTAATGTGATACTTTTTTCAGTAAAGAGTAGTAAGGGAATATAATTTGAAATTCAGTATCACAGTTAGTAATCCCAGTAGCACAACCCCCAACACAATTTGGGCTTGTTTACTCAAAATTTGATGGGGGATCTGGAACATGTTAGCTTGTTTAACTTAGCGCAGGGGATGGAGGTGTGGGCAGGTGTTTGGCTACCAAAACAGAAAGAATGTGACTCCCGCTAACTCCAGAGTTGTCTTATTTAAATGTTGTTCTTAGCTAGTTTGCTAATGTTTGCCACTGGAAACCCACATTCAAGAATCACCTGGTTTTGTCCAGTGGGGGGTGGCCTCGTGGTTATGTACACCAGGTACTGTCAGGTTCTCTGTGTCCCTGCTGGAAAGAGAGGTAGCTCGGTGTTGCTTTTACAGTCACTAGAAGCACCAACATGTTGGTATTGTAGCTTGGCTGGTGGCTGTACTTTGGGAAGTGCCAACACATAGTGATAGCCCATGTTTACCGTGGTTATGTTGACGTTGCTTTTCGTCAGCCCTAAATATCATGTTAAGCTCCACAGTTATCGACGGGCCCATGTGTTGTGTTTACTGCCACAGACGAGGAGTAAATCTTTTTTTTATGCATGTTGTCGTCTCTCTGATGGCGCCTCTGAAGGCCTGCTAATGTTACCAGCAGCTCTGTATGAGAGGCACAAACTGGAGCTATGGTCAACCACTGTACCACTATTTACACTTGGCGTGGCACTTGCTACCACAGTTGGAGTAGTAAACATGCAAAATATACCTCAGTGTTGCCTTTTATGTCAGGGGCCGGAGAAGTGGGCTCAACTGAACTTTCAAATTCAAGCAGATATACAGGCTAATTTTGAGCAGAAACATTCTCAGACACAATATGTGTACTGCTGGATAAATGACCTGTGTTAACAGAATATACCAACATGAATCTATGTGATTACATGTGGAAAACAAGAGTTAAGTGTACTTTAGTTAACTGTTAACTGTTACTCTCCACCACTGGCAGTAGGAGAAGTCAGATTGAATCAACTCTAGATGGCATTCTACACACTTTATTGTTTCTTGTTTTCATCAGATATTGTTACTGTATACTGGGTGTCACACTGATATTGGGTTATATAATCAACCTGACATGACAGGTATGATAGGGTTGAGTAGTATAGTAGAGTAGGATGGAATATGACATACAGTAGTATGGATGGATAAATTGACTGTTAGATAGTCAGATACTGTTTTGTTGTTCCATCTTCAGGCTATGACTGCTGTGACATTACAGTGTTATAGGATGAGGTTGGATAGGAGGTAAAGGGTTATTATTGCATTGGACACAGTAGCTTTGTAAAGGAAGGTGAAGCTAGGCCAGTTTATCTACGGGCATTTTTCTATCAGATTGTAACTCAGCAGCACTCCAACTGCAACTCCAACGCCTCTGCGGGCAGATTGGCTTCACCTTCACACTCTCAATCAGCTTTTCTATCATAGAGGTGTCACATTAACATACATGCATGCACACATGCCATACAAAATAGATGGCAACTTGCAGATGGGCATGTTTGTGTGCGAGTAAACACACATACATACACACACACACACACACACACACACACATGCTCTCTACCCCCTCCTCCAGCACCTCTCAAACCCATTATTGGCAGCAGTTCAGTGACGGCTGTGTGACTGCCAGTACTGCGGATCTGCTCCTGGAGCGAGCTCTCCCCATCAGCGCTGGCTTGATTACCCTGATGTATGCACACCCAGACACTTGACAATCTCTCAGCATTTACATATGCAGCCTCAGCACTCCACACTACTTCTGATCTGAGGTGTATGTGTGTGTGAGAGAGGGTGGTGTTTGCGAGATTTACTGTGTATGTGTGTGTGTGCAAGAGTGTGAGTGTTCATAAGGCGAGTGGGAGAAGATGAGGAGAAAGGAGGAGAGAAATGGCAGCTCTCGCTCGCTAAACGTAAAACAAACAAACTTTAATCCGACGCCGAGCCCCTGCTCTTCAAAGCCGAGACGGAAGTAAGAAAGAGAGAGAGAGAGAGAGAGATGCCTCACCTAAGGGCGTGCAATGCCGTAAACACACAAACAGAGCGTTTACCAGCCGGCCCGTTATTCACTCTCATGTCAAACACATAGCACTCAGAACTAACTAACACACACACTACCGGGGATAGAGCTGTGTTAAAACCCTCACAAAAGCCTGCACTTGACTGATGTTTTTCTTTCTTTTCAAATGAAAAATCATCATACAAACAACCCCCTCACCCCCAAACCTGATTCAAAAAGGCCCTGCCTCTTGTTCTTTCTTTCTTTCCATCTCTGTCAACATGAGGGAAGTGTCGATGAGAGGCAGAAACAGAGAGAGAGGAGGTCTGGGGAGTTGCACTGTGTCGATCCTTTTTGGCTGGCGCTTCACAGGGAAACCGGGCTCGGCTGATCATCATTAAAACGCACACAACTTGACATGTTTATTTAATGGCTGCTCCCGGCAAAGACGGCAAGCTGCTGCTATCTCTCACCGTCACATGTTGATCTACCACCGTGCCATGTGTGTCTGCGAGTGTGTGAGAGAGAGACGGAGTGTGTGTGTTGGCATTAATCTTTACGTATGTGCCTTAAACTTCCTGTATGAAGATTTCTGCATTGCCGTATGTGCAAGGAAACTCTGTTCTGTACAAATAAAGTCAGAGCAAGCCACTTTGCATTTGGATTAAGTGGATTGGAGTGATTGTTTCTCATACCACTGCAATATTTACATTGGATTTTACTGTGACTGAACATGCAATACAGATTTCAAGCCTCCCTTAAATTTTCTAATCTAAACAGTCCATGCCTTCAGTTAACATGCCAAAGCAGCACCACCCTGCTGCTCTCTTGATTTCTGTGGTTACTGACAGCATAAATACCTTTGATGGCTACACATCACATTGGCCAACAATCCAAGAGTGCCACACAACGCAGATCATTCAGTCAGAGAAGAATTTCACTACGTTCTGCAGATAATGCAATAGGAGGCCCAAAGGCTGATTGAATTTGTATCATTGATTTTGTGCTGATACCAATATACTGGGGGACTTTATTACAAAATATTTAACATACATGGCAATATTTGGATTTTACAGTAATTTAAATAAAAATAGTAAAGATGAAAATAGTTTACATTAAACAAGGCTACTTTACATGGAAATTGACTTTGTACGTAACACTATCGCAAAATGAAATCTTGGGTTTGAATATTTGACTATATCAATGTGATGCCAATAAATACTTAATACAAATCAGACATATATGCAGTATATGAGAGTTACGCAGTTATTTTCTCAGTTTAAAGTTACGTAAGGTAACTGTATTGATATATCTTTTTGGCCACTAGAGGGCAGTGCAACAAGCTGTAAACACAACATCTGACATAATATCACCTAATATAGTTGTTGTGATTATGTGGTTATGCAAGCATTTACCTTTTTACACATCCAGCAAACACAGAGAAACATTAGCATTTATTTCAAGTTGTGTTTCTGGCTACCTGGTGAATGTAAGTCCAATTCACTCATCTTTTAGCTCCATCTTGGTCTCCACCAGCTCTTGAGGGAAATATTCAGCTCGTTAGCTGCTAAATACGCCACTATGTTCACCATTCTATTCACTAATTTTTGCTGTACAGCCTTTGGTGCCAGGGAAGCAGCATGTTGTGGGGTTAACAAAACTTTTTTCATAAAAAACAAAGATTAGTGCAGCTTTAAAGGCGATTTAGAGGGGAACAAATGAAAATAACTAATACTAAAGCTAATACAGAATGTATGTATGCATGCTGTGGATCTAAAAATGAATGTCAAATTAAACTAAATGAAATAACTAACTTGTACTGTTTAAGATATTAACCCCAAACATGGTCCTACCTATTTGTTACAGCAGTGTGTGAAACAAAAAGTGAGAGAACAAAATGTGGTGTTGGGCTAGGGCTTGTGGGTGAAACAGTAAAGAGAAAAGAAGAGTGAGTGAAGAGGGATCAGAAGAATAGAACAGAGCAGGTGTGTGCGTGAGTGAGTGAAAGACTGCAGGGCGGATTAAGGCGACACACTTCCTTTTTTGTTTGTTTGCGTGTGTAAACGCAGTTTTGATGAAATATTAATGGTGCCTTCCAAAATGCCTTGTAAAGGATCCTCTGTCTTTGACTTCTCCATCTGTAGCACCTCAGGTAGGCATTTAGTATGCCGTTCTCTCTGTCAGGAGGGAACCGGCAACCCTCCATGTGTCGAGCTGTCAGTGCAAATCCACCGCCACCCCGCCCTCTCCCCCACCCCCGTGACACACCTTTAGTCCCACAGTCTGGGAGCCTGCCGCCCTACCCGTTCTGCTACCTAATCGCCAGCCAACACTCCGGCAATGAAACTTTTCACAACACATTAGTTGTTATACTTTTATGATGACAGCTCCACATCAAACAAAAGATAGAATAGAAGAGCTGTGTGAATGATGGATGCATTTTGACATTTAGTTTGTATTTCCTGATGTAAATTTTCTTTCTCCTCTCTAAATAAACTAAGACGTGCTTTCTTCTGAGGTGGATCGGGTTTACGAGGAGCCTGATGATATTGATTGCACATCAGTGAGCATTCTCGGCTGTTTGATTGGCAGCTGCCAAGGATCTGAGGATCGTATCCACCATGTGCACCCACCCAGCATCATCCAAGAGCCCCCACAGAGGAATCACATTCACTGACAGTCCCTCATCTCCCTCTGCTCCTGCTAATGCTGCCTGACTGAGGAAGAGTAAGTGATAGCGGCTGTCGACAAACATGAGTCTTGTTTGTGGTTTGGCCTCAGGTTGGGGGAAGAAATCGGACTTAGAAGACATCCATTGGCTCCCAGAGTCTTGTGATGATGGTGGATGCTTTGAGTCTACTGTCAATCACTCACCCTGATGTAATTACAAAGGTTAATTATCCCACAGTGTCATCATGAGTGGTCAGACAGTCACCCAGAAGGCTTCCTGTCACATAGAATGGCTAATTATAGTACTTACAATACATGTGGGGGGGGGGGGGGTGGGGTGCTTTGGCATGCCAGGCTTCATAATAGGCTTCATTTATAACATAGATTTGCACATTTCAATCTTGTGACTTGAGGCTGAGAGGCAGCAGTCAAAAAAAAAAATATAAAAAAACAGCATGTTACAAATGGAGACATTGTGCATGTTGCAAAGTTTTTATATTGTTTTTCTACATGTGTGCATGAACTCTTGCTCTTGTTTTTCATGTGTTTTCAAGAGAGACGGTAGACGTATTTCCCTGCCCCCAAGCCTCATACAAAGACGGCATAAAAAAATATATACAAAGAGAGAAAAAAGATGGCGACTGTTGCCCGAGGAGGTATGGTTGTCATAAAAAAGCCGGGTTGGGATTTGTTGGTGTCACTCAATAAATCAGTGGGAGTTTAATTACCAGCCTGGTGTGGAGGAGCCGTGACAAGCAAAATGTGTGTGTGTGCGTGTGTGTGTGTGGGGATGTGTGTGCGTGTGTGTGCATGTGTGTGTTTGAAGGTTCAGAGCGGAGAAACCGTGACAGGCACTAGCTCTGTGAGTTAGCATTCCTCCTGGGCCGGACCCTACCAAAAACCTGACAGGGCAGAGCTACAAACTCACACACACACACACACACATATACAGGACCGTACCATTCTATGCAGAGGGGGTGGGATAGGTGTCGGAGACAGAGGGGTCTGCTTACCGACTTGCAGCTCAGTCTCTCTCAGACTAATCCCCCCCCCCCTCCTCCTCTACCCCCTCCACCTCTGCCCCACACACCACCTCCACCTCCTCCCTTTAAGAACTGTGCTGGGCAGGAACTTTGGAGGCTAATCTCTGCCTCATAGTCCAGCGCACACCGACTCTGACCCTCAGCTCTATAATCCTGTAACCAGAGAAAAGAGTGAAAAGAGACACAGGGAGAGAGAAGGAAAACAAAACACACAGAGAGGGAGACACACAGCGAGAGAAAGACCAGGCAGCAGGGGGTGAAGCATGAGAAAGAAGACATGAAGCAAGCAAAGCTGTAATGTAACATAAACAGAAAATGCAGATTTGCAAGTCACGCATACTCCAAATTGTTGCTATGCCTTTACTGGCATTTAAATGATTTTCCTAACTGCATTAATTTTGCAGTTGCCTTTGTGTTGTTATGGGTAATATTAATGCATGACTTGAAATTAAATTATTAATCATTTCAATATGATTACAGTGTATAAACAGGCCTGTCAGTGTGGGAAAACAGACGTTTTTTGCTTTGGCAATATTGTTCTGAGATTCCAATAAAGCCTCGAATTGAACAAGAGGGTGCACCCATTTGGAAAAAAAAAAAGAGAAAGAAAAAATCAAGGGAAAGTAGCAGGTAGAATAAAAGGGCGGCCGAGAAGCAAACACAGGTTTGACAGAGGTAGGAGAGGTGACGATAAGCAATAGGTAATGTTTTTCTTCTCCAATTCCCTTTGAGGTAACATCCAACAATTTGAAGGTTCAATGGGCAAGATTACAGTTCTGGTAGAGATGAGTTAAAAATACAGGGTGAGTTGTAACACTGTCGGCAGTGAGTGAATGACACACACGTCTACACGGAGGCCATCAGTGTGCTGCAGTGCTGTGCTCCGTGCTCGCTGTTATTGGCTGTTTTCAACTGTAGCACGGATGAAAAGAGTCAGCATTACAGCTGTCAATTCAGATGGAGATCAGGTGGTGGGGATGAATGAGGAGACAGCAGATAGTGGCTCTGGGTTTGTCTCCTCACACTCACACATGCGCACACACACAAGACATTAACGTGTGCATGAATGCATGCACGCAAAGGCATTTTGCAGATGCTAACCCTTAAAAATAAATCCCAATTCAAATCCTCTTTTTCAGCCAAAGGATTCTACTGTCACTCACTGATATTTACTGATCACTGTTGTTCCTCTGACTCTTTCAGAGGACAAAACAATGGCAGCTGCAAGAGGAGCTTTTTCCCAGTGTCTCATCATTCAGCACTGAAAGTGTACTGAATTTTTGCAGTTTTCAGCGAGTGAATATCTGCCAAAATTTTGCGCACGCTTTTCATGTTTTGCAATTGATACAATTCAAAGTGTTCAACGTGCGACTGACAAAAAGAGAAATTTCCCAAAGAGAGTAATTAATTTCCTGGCACCTCAGTTTTGGGAGCTTGTAGGGCAAGTGAAACAATGAGTGTAAAACAACACCGTAGATTTCGATGCTAATAGACAGATGCCAATCCATCTCTCTGTCTCTCTCTCTCTCTCTCCCTGCTAGACATGTGTGCTAGTTGGCTGAGAGACATTAGCATTTGTTTTACCCCCCATCCCATGTGCTAGAGCCTCAGGCACAACAGTCAAAGAGACACCACCACCTCCCAATATCTCATCTCATCTCTCAGTATGTGCGAGTGTGAATGCGAGACAGAGAGAGTGTGTGCTCTCTCTCTCTCTCTCTCATACACATGAAAACACACACTGTGGCTATTGATATGTGCTGAATGATTTGTACAACTGCATGCCCTTATTAAATATTAGCGATTTACATAAAAGACTTCACATTTTGCATTCTGCTTTGCTCTGGCAATACAGTTCTAATGGATTGCCATGCCAATAGGAAGCTCAATTGTGTGTGTGTGTTTGATGTGGTGCATGTCCACAATGTGGTGTGCATGTGCTAGTGCGCCCCCTAGCTCTCAGTTGAGGCCCATCCCTTTTTTTCTTTCCTCCTCCTCCTGCTGTTCCTCTCTTGCCCTACATATCAGTCCCGGAGAGAATAGACCCGTCTAACACCCGGCTTCACAGAGACACTGTTTTGTCATGTTTTATATCATTCTACTAATGGCAAAAAAGCAGGTCCTCCGACTAAAGACTGCGGTATCCCTAAAGATCTCTGGTAACAAATGCTCTGCAAAAACGTGATGACTCGCCTTTAACTGAGCTCTCTCTTCTAACCAGCAGAAAGCTCTTGTTCTGTAAACAGTCTGAGAATGGCTGGATTTTTGATCCGCATTTGTAATAAAGGAGAGAAAAAAAAACAGACAGACGAGAGAGAAGAGAGGGAGAAGAGATAGGAGGAAGGGAGAGAAAGAGAGAGAGAGAGAGAGAGAGATCCAACAGATGGTAGATTTGGCGAGGCCTCTGCCATGCAGTTTATGTAAAAGCCTGTCTGGAAAGAGCACAGACCCCGAAGCATCTCTCACATATTGAGGAGTCACAATCATGGCCAGGCTGCAAAGTGAGACGCCCCTAATGTCGGTCATTACTGAAATACTACTGATTTTTTGTTGTTGTTGTTGTTGTTGTTGTTGTTGTTGTTTTTCAGCTGGGAGTTTTTAATCAAATGAGACTTTCTTGTTTCATATAGAACATAGAGTAAAAGTATTTGTGATTATTTTACTGGGAAATTCCTCAAAGTGAAAAATTATGTGCGACTGTATTAGACTGTTGTTTTAAAACAGTGTAGAGTGCACGCTCATTCACACTCATGAAACAGAACCCAAAATTACCTCTATGTTACCTCTCACTATTACTTTCACATGGGGGTTTTATTCAGATCCGGCTCAGTTTTTTATGAGGTGACACCATTAAAACAGTAACACTGAAAGCAGATGACAAAACGTGAGAATGCACCAGTGTACACACTGTCTGTCCCTACTGTGGTACTTGCGTGACACTTTGCCTGTCAATCATTGCAAATTGATTGCAAAGCTGTTGTTTTCATGTGGGAGTTTCATTCAAATGTTACTCTAAAGAACACTACAAACACACAAAAACTACCCATTTGTGACCATACTGTTTTCAGTGTGATTCAAATGACACTATAGTTTATATGAATATTTAGTGTGACAGTATTGCCGGCCAGTGACAAAATGTTTAGCACTGAGTGGGCGGACACACATCCACCCACTCACACACACACACAAATACACACACACACGCACAGAGCCCCAAAATGACCTATTTGTGAGCATGTGTGACCTGCGACTGTCGATCAGTGCAAATTTGTGAGGCAATGAAGCATGCAGGAGAGTCCCGTCAGAGCAGAGGCTAGACATCACACCCATCCCCTCCATCCAAAGGAAGTGTGTGTCTGTCTGTGGGTGTGTGTGAGTGTGTGCGTGTGGGTGGGTGGGTGGGTGGGTGAGGCGGGGGCCGGGGAGCGGAGCGGGGCAGAAAAGGCACTATGAATGTAAAGAGGCGAGGGGAAGTGAGGATGCAAGAAGGGCAAGTGAGGAAGAGGAACGGTAAAACTCTGCCACAGAGAGTGAAGCTCATCAAACAGTGTTGTGAGTTAATGTCATCTGCTGGCTCGCTAAAGCCCCCCCCCCCCCCCCCCCCCCCCACGCCCCCCCTCTCTTTCTCTATCCCCGAAATGTTGAAAAAAGGACTTCTATTCAAGCCGGCATATTTTTATTCCTCCTCTTCTCTCTCATTTCACATGGGCTGCAGATGCCTTAATTGTGCTCGCTCTTCAAGGCAGCCTTTTCACTTGCTCTTGATAAGTCTTTGATATTCTGTGCTTCACTAATTGTAGTCGCTGCAGTACATCTATCTTTTTTCAATTTCCTGATAATTAGCCTCTAACTCTTTCATCTGTCTTTTCAAGTGCACTAAATCTCCTTCTCTAATGAAAGTTACACTGAACCCAACAAGGTTGACGGCTGGTAAAGAAAAAAGAAAAAAAAAAAAAAAAAAAAAAAAAACACTGACGTCTCTCTGCCTCTATCTCTCTCCCTCCCTCTCTCTCTCTCTCTCTCTCTCTCTCGCCGTGGGCAGGCCCTGTCCTTGGGTTTCTAACGTAAAAATATTCAACCGAAAGAACACAGGAGCCGTTTAATAAGAACATGCTTCAAAATGACTCCGGTTTAATGGATGGGAGATGTGAGGTGAGCGGAAGAGCTAACCTGGAGCAATCTGCTAAAAAGATCAAAAAACTCAGAAATCACTCAAAGCCACTGCTGCACTCCCAAAAGACCACAGTCCTATCAAGAGGCTCGGAGTAATGAGCTAGATTGAAATATTACTGAGAGGGGGGGGGGGGGGGGTTATGTTATGTATATGATAACATATTAGCACAACATCATTTGAGTGTGACAGCCTAGTTTGTACTCTAGAGCCCACCCTCAACTTCTGCTTTGGCAGAATTTATTCTTCCTGCATATATTCCAAGCTAGAAATCAGAGCAGAAAAAATAAAAAGCTGGAAAGGTAGACTGAGATAAAGGCTATTTGAAGTACAAGGAGTGTTGCTCTAATAGTTTTATGTCTTTTGATTTAGTGTTTCCATGGTGGAAATGTGTTATTGAGAGCATTACTAAAAGAAATGCAAACACAGACGGCATGAGAGGAGAGGAGGTGAGGAAGAGAAAAAACAGGCATCAAAATTGATTTTTCAATCATGCTTGCTGTTTCAAGAGGGCGTCACATGTTCTAATGACCTCATCCCTCTTGTAGTGATGTGAGTTATTTCACACAGGGCCATTTTAAACTAAGAGGAGTAAGGTGGCGGGGTGGGCGGGTGGGTGGGTGGGTGTGGGGGTTAGTGCTGCCGCTAAGTAGGGCTCAAAGCGGTGAGGGGTAGTAAAGAGGAGAGGTGGGGTGGGCTAAGGGAATGGTTAACAGGGTCATTTAGATTGGATGGGAGATCGATACTGAGAGGTAGAGAGGAGGTGCATCTCTGTCACTGTGATGTGTGACTTCTGTGTGATTGTTCTGCAGATTACGTACAAGGGAGAGGAAAAAGAAAAGGGAAGTGCTGTCTGTGTGCGTGTGTGCGTGTGCGTATGTGCGTGTGTGCGTGTGCGTATGTGTGTGTGTGTGTGTGTGTGTGTGTGCTGTGAACAATCATGTCACCCTCCTCCAGTGATTTAAAACACATTTCATGTTTTTTTGTTTGATATTCTATCCCCGCAGTGAAGGAAATGAAATGCAATGTGCAGTGAATGTTAAGCTTATCAGTTTTTTTTTCTTTTATTATCTCTTTTTTTTTTTCTTTTTGGAGATGTCAGCAACTCTGAGAGATGATTACAAGTGACCAATCTATTAATTTATCTAAAGGAGACACGATGATAGTATTCAAATTAAATCATGCTTTTTTTGGGGAAAAAATGTTGTCATTACATGTGACGGGTCAGTGGTCGAGCATGTTTGTGGAGGAGAGGCGACAGGTCAAGACAGAATTATCGATATTTTTGCTGCAGCAGAAACTTCTGCAGTGGTGAACAAAACCCTCAACCTGCAAAGCTCTGGTGGAGATGTTTAGTGGCTGACAGAAGACTGTGACAGAAATCTGTGGTTGCACTGGCATCGCACGTGTATAGAGAATAAATAAATGTCAGTTTCCACATGTGAACGTGTAAATGCATGAATATGTAGCAGGGAGAGTTTTAGGAGTCAAGGGTCAGAGTTTGTGATTTTGTGTTTGTTAGTGTGTCAATTTGTGCTTGTGTGTTTTCTTGTTGTATGTGGATGTAAAGGTAAAAATTGCTCACACAACACCAGCAGAGGAGGAAAGAAAAACACGAGAGGATCGTAGCAGAAAGCAAATTCTCACATACGGCACATTATTGCAAAAGAGTAGACGATTCTGCTGTGAATTCAGCCATTACATTAACTGACTTTTGTCACTATACCTGCAAACAAAGCAATAATTAACTGCCAAAATAGCTGTAAATGAGTATATATAGCACCTGAAGCATGTTATGAGACATGCAGCTAATGTTAAGCTATAAAGATGACATTTTCTGAGACTTGTGAGAGTGAAAAATGCATTGTTTTCATATTATTTCTCTGAAATATTAAATCCAGACAACACTATATACTGAACAGATAATGTTCAGGGAAAAAATTTCACCCCACATTCCTAGCCAGCTCATGTCAAAAATCAATTGTGGACAGGGCCATGTGCAATAATTGTCTAAGTGCTAGCTGTCAAATAATAGATAATACAGTACATACACATAGAGCACATAAAAATAATCTTATTGCATGAGTTTATTGCTCACCACCTCACACTGTTTTTCTACTCTTTACTGTTTGACTATATCCAGCTACGCTCATAGCAAATAGAAAGAAAGTCAGATTAGTGATTACATTTAAACTAGTTCACAATAATAATAATAATGATGCACAGTGTTTATCCAACTTAAGCATTCTAACACTAGTTTGAATATTTAAAAAAAATACTCTCAGAGAAAACAAAAGTGAAATGGTGTAATACCTCACTGATCCTGGTGGGAACACACTGTGTGGTTTTGGCTTCACAGAGGTCAGAGGTCAGGGTCAGCAACAGAGTAGCTTGTAAGGAGTCTGCAGGCAGGATGCTTGCTGACACAGCTGCTAAGTTCCAACTGAAGGACGCTCTCTGTAAACACATGAGAAAGAAAAACACATGACTCACTAATTGAAAGTAATATTTCACATTTTTTAATCACTTCTCTGGGCTGCACTTTGCTATAAAAACATTTCAGTTTAAACAACCAATACACAGTTGTCCCTCTGTGTTTAAAAAGCATAATAGAGCAATATACTGTGCGTGCAGTACCATGGAACAGGGATCATTCTCTTAAGTTATTATAAAGTGCAGTGCCCATAATCTTTAGCATTATCAGCTATATTCATTCATTGGATCTTTAGGTCACCAAGCAAAATTTAAACTGACAGTTGTTACACAATGACAGTGGCCGCTCAGGTGCAGGACCATGTAAACTTTTGAAATGTGTTTTACTGGATATGATCATAGAGTATCCTCCCCAATAACAGCCATGTGACTAAAGGCTTAATCTCTTGGTAGGCCTTGTTATTTTCTCTCAGCCCCCCCATATCTCCACTAAAGTGGCTCAGCTCTTAAATCAAAATAGAAAGAGGAGGACGGGGAGGAGAGGGAGTGGGGGTAACAGGAAACACAGCTCTAGTCTTTTACACTCTCTCTCTGTTTTGAGGTCTGGGATGTGACATATTTTGTGTTTTTTTTTTTCTTTTAGTTTTTTTTTCTTTTCATTGTCCTTCTGCCTGGGATGTGGGAGGCGGATCAGATATCACTGCCTTGGGTGCTCGCCAGTGCCGCTCGTTCATCACACTGCCCTCCCTCCTTCCGGGGCTTCTGGGAACGATGGACGGGTGGAGGGAGGGATGGACAGCCAGGGACGACAGGTGTTCCTCCTCCAAAGAACCGCCTATCAGGTGCTCATATTTTCAGCCCCGTCACCACCTAGCCCTCTGTAATTTGATATAGGTTCCTGCAGCTCATTAGTGAATCTGGATCAGAGTGCTCTGTTATCGTTCCCGCTGTTATTTTACAATGAAAGTGTGTTACCACAGCAGGGATAAGTTCCGGCATTAGCTGACCATTTATTTTCAGCATATTGCACAGTGTTTTGTGAGTTGGAAGTCCAGCATGTTACTCAGTACAAAAATCCAACCCTGTCTACTGATATAATGAGGCTTTCTTTGGGACTAAACTTTAAAGGGCTCTGCAGGGAATCGAGCAAATTCTCTACATTTGATATAATTTGCAGCCAAAACTTTGTGACCCGCTCGTATCAATACAATTTTTAGGGACTGACAAGACATTATTATCTGGTGAGCATAATGAAATCAAATCAAATTAGCATCAATTTAAAGGGAATACCGGTCCTAACTGTGGCATACACGTGACCTTTTTCACTCACTAGTACTGCAAAATGAAAAGCAAGCTTAATTATTTCATATTCCTGAATAAGATATCAAGGCATCTGTCTATCCCTCTAGTAAGAGAAATGAATGATTAAAGAGAAACAAACACGTCTTCATAAATCAGGCAGTTGTGACAGCTGTGATTGACAGTTTTCAACAAAGATCCCTTCCTGCATGTGGAGAAAATCTGTGTTTGATGATCACACCACATAAGTCAACATGCCAAAGTGTCTGCAGGAACGTATTTGAGAAACATGATGAAATATATTTAACAAAAGGTTAAACTGTGTTAAACACAGAATCGACAACACCTGGATGACAATGTGCCTGTAAAATGACTGTGACATAATTGTATGACGTGCGCATATGAGTGCATAATGTGTTGAT
This sequence comes from Thunnus thynnus, assembly GCF_963924715.1. Classification (NCBI taxonomy): domain Eukaryota; kingdom Metazoa; phylum Chordata; class Actinopteri; order Scombriformes; family Scombridae; genus Thunnus; species Thunnus thynnus. Next base: position 25,691,633 of record NC_089526.1, read on the forward strand.
GGTGAATGACACTCGCTCCGTTGCTTTCGACTATCGGGTTTAAAAGGAAGTGTGCGTGCAAGGTAGCAGAACATTCTCACCGTCTCTCATTTCTATCGCTTATTTTTAAACACAGAGATCACATCAGTTAAGCATCAGGTAATTGCACTGTAATTAATTCATAGTCCAAGTGATTTCTTAAAAAGTGTGTTGTGAAAAGTACAATGTGAAGTGTTGTGATGGCTGTCACCGTGCAGCAGGCATACGCGACAGCTCAAAGTGATGTGAACACTGAGCAGCAGCTGGAAAGCGAGAAAAAAAGTGAAACAGAGTTGTGTATGTCATGGCTTGATGGATAATTTTGTTATTCATTTCTGTTCTAACTTTGACTTCTCAGGTCTTTTTTTGACAAATACAACAATTTAGACTACCTTAAAACAACTTGGGTGTCAAACTGAACTTTTATGGACAAATAGCTACATTTACTGTATGCCTTTTTTTCCCTACAGTTTTATTTGAGCTAATTTAATTTCTTTCTCAAGGGTGGGAAAACTAGCTGCCTCTTCAAACTTTCAGAGTATGTAATTTGGTGTAAAACAGTAGCACTTTAGGCGTTCTCCAACAGTGAAATTAAATGGGACCCTGCGGGGTTGTGTTGTAGGGTATTAAGTAATGTTTATTGATGTTTATTCTCCGAGGGAGCTGCGTGAAAAAAAAAAAAAAAAATCACTCTTCAGCTTTGATTAATTTCCCCCCTTGCTCCACGTAAACGATGAAGCTAAAGCAAAATCGCTCTTTAGCCATGACTAAGAGAGACTACAAGTGGAGCATCTCTCTTTAAAAACCCTCATGCTGTTTTATGTAAAAAATGGACTGTGACCGTGAGGACTTTTTTGAAAAATGATGGCTGGAAGCCTGCAGCACGATTCATCACCTATGAATTTGAACAGCTGGTATGTCTTCTTTTTACTCTTTTGTGAATGGAGCTCATATTTAACACGAACAAGGCCTCAGTCAAAGCAAGTCAATTTTGTTTTTATCATTATGGACAGCAAACAGACATTGCCAGGAATGTTTTGATGCCATTTAAACAATTTACTTTGAATAAATGATAATAAAAATTTGCACACTGTTAAATTTCCATTTTTGGTGGTAAATCATACCAGATTCAAGTCTAGATACATAAGAAATAAATTCTAGCAAATAAATAGAATTTCCCTTAAAGTTTTATTGTTTTACATCTAGTCTGCCTTTATTCACTTCCTTCAGGTGTAAGGAATATCTAAAGTGGAGCTTCTGTTTGTTTCTTCTCTGTATCACCTTTTCCTAAGTGTTCCTGTGTGTTTCTGCTTGACTGGCTGCAGGACTGACACCTCTCCCCAGATCCGAGCATGTTCAGTCGCCGTCCTGCTTGCCCCCTGTGCCAGCCTGTCATCTTGCCTAACCCATCACTCTCTCACAGCACAAGTCCCCACCCATCACACACACACACATGCACACGCACACACACACACACACACACACACACGCACACACACACACACACACACACACACACACACACAGAGAAAGTAACTTATTCTTTTCACTCGGTGTTAAAATAAAATGAAAGGAATAAAAAAAACAACTATAGAATAGTATAGAAGAAACTTTATTGTACAACCAAGGCAGGAAAATATCACATTAACCAAACAAAGATCTCAGTTGTACAACATCCGTGCATTCATACACATAGTGTACAGCCTACACTCCCATCTTTAAGTGTACTGTAATTTGTTGACCATATTAATTTTATTTGGGATAAAAGAACCCTTGTAGATCTTTTTCTTTACCGGGGTATTCTATAGCATTGCCCTGAGAGGTGATTGACAGGGCTTTCATGTGTACAGTTGTGCTGTAAAGGTCATCCATTGGCTTTTGTTGGTGGCCTTCTATCTTCCCTGCTGTCTTAACAACCCAGGTCAGCTTGTTTATATTTACTTTCTGCCCATGCCAGACAGAGATATAAAAACAAGGATGCTCTCTATTAGACTGACTACACTTTTTTGTTAATATCAAGACTGACCCCAAACCCCTTCAGTTTCCTGATTAACCATGGTCTCTGACTAGCTTTCTTGTATATGAAATCATCATTGTCTGTGCAACTCAGGTTGTCATCTATATGTGTTCCCAGATAGTTAAAACAGTTTAATGATGTTTCAATGACAGTGTTGCTATGGCAACTTTAACCCTCATCCTACCAACATATTTAACATACATGGACACCCCACCGCCTTAGTGCTTCTTAAAAAGCACTAATTAAAACAGAAACAGAAAACAATCATTGGGAACAAATTGATTGACAAAGTCATGAAAAATTGGAATATTAGAATAAAGCACCTGTCAGATATGACAAAAGGTAGACCTCTGGGGTCTGGAGGATTAAGGTTGAACCTAAACCATACCTTTTTATCCTTTCTCAGCTCTCTAACACAAACTTTTTCATAATATAAAGGGAATGCATAGATAGAAGTTGAGGGCCACTTGTGAGACTACTATATGATATCCTTGCTGCCTTTTATATATCCACCACTCCATATTTCTGCTCGTTTGCTATTTGTGGTGAAAGGTCCTTTTTGATGTAAGCTATAAGCGATGAGAGGCAGTGCTTTACAGTGAATTTAGAACAGCTAAGAGGCGATGTTAGGCATGATGCGAAGCGGAGTTAAACCCTCTAAGCTGTTCTAAAATCACTGTGAAGCACTGCATTGAGTGGCTTATTGCTTTTATAAAATGACATTATTCTAATGTTATTCTTCAGTGGTATAGTCCATGACAGGGTTAGCCTGATTCATGAGGATGACTTTGTTGGACTCTTGTTGAAAATCAGATCCGTTCAGGGCCATTTCAGTGTTGTGCACCTCCAATATGACTGATGTAATGTAGTTTGTTGATATAGGTTTTGAAGCTCAATTCTGGACTTGCGTACAGAGACCTAAATTTGAATTCTTTCAAATCAGGCCTTTTATTCCACTTTGCGTGTTTTTCTTTTTTCCCCAATCGTTGATCCTCATTGTTCTTGTTTTAAATTATTTAACTTTACTATCTAGGTTGATTTTGTTTCGTCAAAATAGACAGAGTTAACAACAGTCAATTCGTTCCAGTACGCGATCATCTCTCTATTCTATACTTCAGTTGGAGTTGATACAACAGCCTGCATAAATATTATTATTAGAGGTAGATTTAGATGCACATTGAGGAGCTGCTGAGAAGAAAAATAACTCATGAAATAACTAGTTACAGTTGCTTTGGTTTCATTTAAGTTTCTTTAAACTTTTTAAAATCTTGTATAATTACGTCATAACGTCAATAAATATGCAAATTAGCGTGTGATGTAATTTAGCGACATCTAGTGACTTTTCCTACAGGCTTTAACTACTTCCCACTGAAAATAGTTGGCAACACAGGTGACAAGGCTCAGCTGTGTGAGCGTGGCAGTTAAATGAGTGCTGCAAGTTGAGTCAGCACGAGAGACGCCAGTTTCTGGAAGTGCTTCTCCGGACACACTACAGCTTCACACCTTTACACTTCATGGACTTTTGTGGAAAACCAGCTCTGTTTTATTTCGGGGATCCATCCACTGACAACCTAAACGGAACTGAAATGCCTAGACGGAGCTCGCCGCCTTGCCTGAGGGACCAACTAACCATTAGCCCACTAACAATCCTGTGAAGTCAGTAAGCTAACTCAACTCCCGGCTATTTCTCTAGTCTTGGAAATCAGTCTATCTGCTTCTTTCCTCGTTTTCCCCTTTTCTGCACACTCCAGGTTAGGACTAATATTGGATGATTAGCACTTCACCCCTAGACTTAACTAGTCCCTAACAAGAGTTTGTGAAATTTAAACTAGAGCTGCAACTATTAGTTGATTAAACGATTAATCCATTAGGCAATCGTCAGAAAAGAGACAGTTATTTTGCAAATTAATTAAAAAAAAAATTGTAGTTTTTAAAGAAAAAAATGTGAACAATTCTGTGGTTCCAGCCTCTCTAATAAATACAGTATAATATGAATTAATATTTTATGGTATTGTTGACTGTTGGCTGTGACAAAACAAGACATTTGAGGACATCACCTTGACCATTTTCTGATATTTTATAGACCAAACAAATAATTGCAATGTTATGAAAATAATTGTTAGTTGCCTAATTTAAACATTGCAAACTGTCAAATGTAGAAACCAACATCGATAAAAACCACAAACAATACCTAAATACTACTGGTTGCTAGGTTGAACTTACATAGTTTTTGATTGCTGAGGAGTTGTGGGACTTAAGTTGAGGCAGCTGAGGTTGTAACCCTGCAACAGATACTCCCTTCCAAGCCAGCAGTGGGGTAATGGAAGTCCTTTCATTAAGGGACAGCTGTGGTTGTGAGGGGCCAAATCTGCTAATGACCCCTGTCATATTCATTCGAGAGCCTCATCAGTGTCTGCATGGCTGTAGTGATTGTTGGGCAGTTTACCGCCTGTCGCTAACACCTGACAGACGCTTATACCTGTGCTGTGCTTACAGGTGCATATATGCTGGTATGTATTTTCCTTTATAGGGTTAGGTTTAATATGCTAGATATTATCATTTTCCTCTAATCAATGTCCAGTTTCCAAATAGTGGGAATACTGAAAAAACTGTAGGTGTTTGATATTGATATTGACCTGTTACCTTTACTAAAATCAATTTAAATGTGTGGGTTTTTTTCTTTTTTTTATTGCTTTAATGCATTACCACCCAATAATAAGTTAGTACTAAAACAGAAACTGTGGAAACTGATTTCAAAGAGCCAAAAACAAAAGAACTGATTTCTGCTTTTACAAGTATATTATACCTCTCCCCTTTACAGACCTTGTCCTCATACAACCTGTATCAGTTAAGTAAATAAGTAAAGCTCTACTATATCACACAATTAAGTACACAATGAAATCAGCAGCTGAGCAAGTGTAGTACCAGTCAAACACCAAACACAAACAGAAATACCCACAGCGAGTCAAACTGCACCACATCACACTAAAAGAGAATTTCAACTCCAAACTTTATTCATTTTGTACAGGAAGAGAAAAGTGCTAGTTGATGCATTATTTCTTGCAGAAGAGAGTTGCATCAGTCTTTTCACAAAAGACTGAAGCCAACAAGAGCCATGTTGCCTCATGCTGTCCCTTCCCCCATTCTCCCCTTACCCTCAGCACACTGCATTGTGGGATATCCTGTTGGCTTGTCTTCCTCTGCTGCTTGTCTGTTGGTTGTCTGAGTGTCAGTCTTGTCCATGTTATGTTCTGCTCTTTCTCTCTCTGCTCTAAAAGAATGACGGGGCAGTAAAAGGCCTAGCTGTCACGATCCTTCAATAGCAGCAGGCTAATTGCTGACCCTAACAGGCCCAATTAGCACTTACAAGCTCGGTGCAGGGGCCCATGGGAGCCGTCTGCGCAGACATGGGGACGAGACATGGCCACCACTGCAGCATCTGAAGCACAAAGAGCAGCCACACGGCAGCAGTGTAGCTACTCTTCTTTCTATCTGATTCTCTTGACTTTATTACCCCTGTTGCCTTTCTCTCCATCTCTCTCTATCTCTTTCCATCTTTCACCCATCCTTTAGTCTCTATCTGCCCAGCCAGGCTCTTTGCTGAGGCCCCCAGAGCCCTCCTCAGAGAGATCTCTTGAAGCGCAGGGAATCAGAGGCAGAAGAGCGCTCTGGGAAAGCTGGCTGAGTGAGAAAAAAGGGACTCCAGCGCTGAAGCTGGTATCACGACAGCAACAAGCGTGTAATCAGCCCTCTTTTAAAGTGGCTTCTCAAAGAGCATGAGGGCTAATGTGCACAACTTAGACTGATATTTTCGATAAAGCCCCGCATTTAGTAACTGGCAAATATATCAGGCTGGCTGTTCCCTTTTGAGTGTGAAATGTGATAAAGACATACATCTCCCCACTGATAAGGAAAATGCGGGGAGGAGCTGGAGTGGTTGGCACACAAAAGAGTTCTGTCAAGACATCGGGAATTTTGTGATTTTACAAGCCATAATTCTCCCGCTAAAAACGAAGAAGAATAAAAAAAACTGCAGAGAGGAAGATGATTAACGTGGGCTGGACCGCTCGTCCCTCATCTATTCTGTTATCTTCAAAAGAGGCCAGGGATGGCAGCTCGGGGAGAGGGGCTCAGGAGGTGGGGGAAGTTCTATGTGCTGGGATACTAATTACAGTGTCCACTAATAGCGCCTCAAGTAAACCAGGCCAATGCATCTTGCTTGATGAGAACATGCATCAACCAGCTTAATTGAGAGTAAAATGAGGCAGGCGTGCCACAGGACCTATTAATCAACATTGATGAATGAAAGTGTAATTAGATGTGGAAATACAAAAAAACGGGGAAAGGAAAAGCAATCGGTTAACTTAAAGTTAAGGCTACAGTTGTTAACTAACACATTGCAATATTGTGCACATTAGGCTTTACCTTTCAGACGCTGCTCCACGCCTAACTTTTTTTTTTCGTTCATAGAAAAATGTAAAGGTAAGAGCGTGTTTGCTGAGGCATCATTCTGATTACGTAGATATTGTACTTCCTCCACATTAATAGTCAGCATTGCTGCACCTGCAATACAGGCTGTACCTGCTGCAGAATACGCACTCTAGCCTAATTAGTTTATTCAAAGCACCTCCATCAACTACAGTACTTGATGCATTCATCTCTACTTTCGTCCGCTAACTCGGCCCACTCTCTGTCATACTACTACTGCTACTTCCAGGACTGGATTAACCAGGTATGACACCTGAATTTGCCAAACTATCCATATAAATAACGTCTTGTCTGTGGCAGTGCACTCGAGGCAAACAACCATCATCGTTTTTAACATGATCATGTCAACACTTTCAAGGGTTACTTAATGTCATGAGACTTGGGATCTGCGTATGATGTAGCGTGACATATTCAGCCTTAATCTGTGTTTATTGTTCATCATATTTATCTTGTGTTGCAGCATTTTCGCTCCCTGACATTGACATTCATTGCCGGTCCTGCGCAGCCCCATGAGCTATGTGAATAAACACAGCAAACACAACACCCTTGAAACGCCATAATCCCTTTTGTTTTGGTGGAGGCTCTTTTCGCTGTGTATGCAAGTGGGAAAGCCTCTCTGTCTTTCCACACACACACACACACACAGACACACACACACACACACACACACGTGCATACACAGAGACATACAAACAAATTTGCAGGCACAAATCAACACGCGCACACACGCACACGCTTCCCTCTCTCTGCTCACTTTCCCTTTCAAAAGCTCTTATCTATTTATAGACTTTGATATGTAAACCTATGAAATCTTACCTCAGGCGAGACAATCAGGCCTGTTCTTCTTCAATCCACTGGAATCAAAAGACAGAAAGGGGAACAAAAAAACAGATGAGAAAAGCGAAACACAAAAGAGACACAATGTAAGAAGAGAGAAGCAGAGGCCTGGTTGTAGTGTTGGGTTGATAATTACAGCCAAAGACAAGGCAGATTAGGACAACGTTTTCACCAAATGCTTCCTGAAGAGGAGACTGACAGAGAAGGCAATGTGTTTTATTTTTGAACCAAACGCTCACATTGCCTCCCATCGTTTTGCATTAAAAGAGCAGGAAAGCGCTGCTTTGCTGGTAGAGGAGGAAAGGAGGCCGGCGATCTGTCATGGGATGGTGCACCCGATATCTGAGGCGCGCCGTAATGAAGTGGACATTGGGGGAAATAAACGCGGCAGATTTACCAAATTTGGTGAGCGGCAAGTCTAACGCAGCATAGCAGCATGGGGCATGAGAGGTCAGCTCCATTTTCTCCTGCGCCTACTGACATCATCTAAAATGGCCTGGCTGAAATTAGCCTAACCCCCGGAATGACATATCTCTCCGCATAAGCCATGCGGACGCGACGAGCGGCTGAACGTGAAATCCAAATCAACACATTGTTTTTGCAATGTCAGAAGCAGCCAGGGAATGACCATCACTCTCTGGCTCGGGGATATTTGTTGTCAAAACGGTAGCTCTGCAAACTGTTTGAAATAATCTAATCCAGCAAATCTTGACTCGTTAGGGTCATTATGCAGGCTTGACCTCGTTCTGTAGGGATGGATCTCACCACAGCGAAGGGGGAGCGCAGGCGGACAGGGCTGTCTGCAGAAACACGTGGAACTTCCTCCGTCAATAAGTGTGACGCATGTTGGCTTCATAGACGGGTGGCTGCCTGGTGGAAGTAGCACGACACCCGTTGACTTTAGAGCCCTTTATGCCCCCGGCAGCAAACAAGACAACACAAATACAGTCAATTTTAGCAAGGGAAAAACACACACTGTAGGGCTTTAGAGCATTGAACTATTGTTCTGTGCAAAGAGGAGCCCTGTAATACATCACAGAAAATCCCTTGCTGAGCAATTATAGATAACACCACACATTAACATATAGATACAGTATATAGCATTTTAGTATATACAGTTATTGATCTGCAAGTATGCTTGGCACTGCACTACTGTGTAGCACTGCATTTTCACAAGGCCTTCAAATACATTTTCAAACAAAAAATATTGTATTTTTTTTTAAAATTGCAGGGGTGGAAAGTAAGTACAGTGACTAAAGTGCTCTGCTTAAGTACAATTATTAGGTTTTCCAATTTATGCTACTTTATTCTTCTGCTCCACTAGATTTCTGAGGGAAATACTGTACTATTTCCAACACCACTTTTATTTCACAGGTACTCGTAACTTATATACTTCCAGATTAAGAGTTTACATACAAAACTCAGTGTATAAAATATGCTGCATTGTTATAAATTAAAATAAACACCACAAAAAGCCTTGACCAACAACAACATTGTATTGTTGACATTGTTAATGCAAAATTAATAGTGTAGTAATGAAATAATATACAACCCAGTTTCATGGCAGTTCTTGAAATAGTAACAGAATTTAATCTATAGGATTATGTATATGACAAATTTTCCATTTTTGACTTACATTCATTTCGTGGACTTACCGCAACCCTAACCATAACCACTACCTGCCTAAACCTAACCCTCTCCCTAACCTTAACCACTGATCCAAAAATCATCTTTTTCCCAATTGGGGACACGGTTTTTGTCCCCAACTGCACAAGCCATTCCCATTCAACTGGTCTTAAGTTTGAAATTTGTCCCCAAAAGTAGCCTATGACACACACACACACACACACACACACACACACACGTTGGATGACATGACTCACGGAAGGGCATTGTGTTGTGGGAAGACTTGGCACATTCGACTCCTTTTTTGGCTAAAATATCTGAAATAAATATCTTTATTTTTTCTTAACATAGATCATCTAGATGCAGTGTAGTTACTAGTTTGGCTGTACTAGATATTTGATATATTCAATAGGTATATCTTTTTACGACCCTATTTACAACCGAACTCTGCAAAACTGGAATAACTACAACTGTGGTGTTGATTTGTATCGAGCTGCATGGTGCCACTTTAGGGAATTGTAGTACTGTAGTGAGTACTGAATTGAGAGTACACTGAGGAGTTTAAGGGGATGATAAACACATTTGTGTTCACAGATCAGATTTTAAATATCTAATTGTTAAATGGATGAAAATTAATTTTAACCATATTTTACCCATATATGACAGCGCCCCCAGTTGTTGACTACAGGAACCATGTAGAAACTTCATACTGACAAATGTTACTCTCCAGGTCGAGAGCTTTCCAACAATGCATTCGGTTTAGCTCTAAGACAAAGTTTTCTCTTTTCATGGACACAAGCCATCCCAGGCCTAGTTTCAGTTGAAGGCCCAATGTATGTTTATTGTTTTTTTTTCCTTTGTTAGTATAAATTATGACCAAAATGAGTCACCTTCAGAAATTAACAATACTGCTGAGAATCTAGGGAATTACTACAGGTTTGGATGAAGGCCTGAAGTGCTGGGTTAGGGTTAAGATTAGGGCTGAAAAGACCTACAGTAACCTGATGCGCCAGATGGTTTGTTACACAGAACCATCTGAGAAGTTGTCCTTGGAAACTGTCTGGAAAAGGGCAGGCACTTTCAAAAAATACTTGGCAGGTGACTGGATGAACCATCTGTCTATCACCGTCTATCACTGTCTTGCCTTGCGAGGCCGCTGGATTCTCTATACATGAAAGCCTGACGAGATGTATTTTCGCGTGATCTCATGAATCCAGCTGCCTCGCAAGGTAAGAACCTCTCATTCCCATTCTCATTCCCAGGTTGTCAAATACCAACACAGGCATAGGTTATCCTCTTTTTTTCTTTTTGGGGGATTTTTTGGGGATTTTATGTCAGCATGACTTACCCCATTCAATCAGAATGTGTTTTTAATAGCAAATGCAAGCATGTAAAGGATGTGTCTAGGTGTTTGCTCCAAAAAAACACAACACAGAAAATAAACAAAGACAAAAGTAAGGTAATAATAATAATAATGAAATAAATAATATTAAAATTAAATTGAAATTTTAAAATCTCTTTACACAATGGAATGGTAATAGTTTTGAAATGGGATATAAAACTTGAAATGAAATATTGACTGTACAAAGGAAATGGACAAAGAAATGAAGTGTATGTGATATATGAAGGTGACAAGAGCAAAGATTGTGACATGTGGATAAATAATTTAATTATGTAACAGTGGAGGTTGAATGTAATGCACAATCTAAAGTCCAGTATGATGAAATATATGAAAGAGACAAGTGCAGGGATTAAATGAGAGATGTGAAATGTAAAGTCCAGTTTATAACCCTGTCTTCATCCCGTTTATATGGCCATGGTACAAGATTTGATACTCGCACACACACACACACACACACACACACACACACACACACACACACACACACACACCCACACACACACACAACATCGGAGTGCTTTATTGGATGACGTGGTTCAATATTATTTGAGGAAGACTATGTTTTAAGAAAGATGATTTCATATTAAATATCCTCAGCCATATATTCTTGGAAATATAAAATTAAATGAGCAACTTCACATTTTACAATCACAGGCTATAAAACGCCTTTTCAGAGATAGTGGCATTTGGATTCAGGTTGTGGCCGCCAGCAATATGAAATGGAATGAAGCCCACCGATGGCAGACAACACAAAACAGTAGCCAAGTGCTAAGTCTTCCCACAACACAATGCCCTTCTCTAGCCTGCTGCTATCAAAACGAACAAAAAAATTAAAACTTTACTTCTCAGAATCAAATGGCAGAGAAATAATTCCCAGAGAAATAATCGTATTGTTGTGTTTTCAAGGACACTTTCGTATTTTGTGTTGAGAAATATTGAAGATATCATTAAAAGAAAACCTTAACACAGTGACAGTGAGGAAACTATGTCCGGGTGGCGGGTCCTCCACTCTGCCCACTGGACTTAAGTGGACTAATAAAATAAAATTAAATAAAAAGAAAAAAAAACAAGGATAAAATCTCATGATTAAATGTTAAATGATTACCCTTTTTATAGTGTGATATTGCTACTTTAAATTTCAATAAATTATTGGAATACTTCTGTGAGCCAACACTTTCAGGATAGTACGTAAAGTACTGATTTTGTGTTAAAATGACATTTAAGCATACTAAAATTACACTGATATAATCTAATGACATGTCATCTCTTCTGATATCTCATAATGAGCATTTCATACATAACAAAGCATCTGTTTTTAGTATTTTTTCACATAAACTTCATGACTAAATTTTGATAGAAATGAATTATTATGATGTACAGCGTAACATTCACCCCATCACATGCCAACCAGACAAAATATGAATAAACTCAGATTTTTGTAGGCCTCCCTTCTGCTGCATCTCTGCCCCAGACTGCTGATAAACTGTTGATTTCACCGTCATCTCCATCACTGTATCCTTACGTGGCCAAAGGAAGAGGCAATCCTCTTTGCTGTCTCCTTGTGTCTCAGAAATAATAAATACACTTTTTTTAATGGCTGACTTTATGTTGCTTTTGCAGCAGAGCTGTCGCTTGGGTAGTAACACTAAAGATGCAATCACGGCAGTCGGCGGGTGGAAGATGGACGAGTGAGCGGGACAGGTGGACAGGTGAGATAAGGAGGTTTTGTGAGAGGCAGTCAGGCCTGGATTTGTGTGGCTGTCCACTGCCGGACGCTTAATAGCTGATGGCAAGCTGTGATTGTGATGAACATTTTAAATCTCTGGTCCAGTTTGCCTTGACCTTTTTCCTTCTTCTCTTCTGTTGTGTCATGTTGCTTGTACGGCGTCTGTTGGGGAATATTAGTGTCTTTGTTTCACTGTGCATGTCACTTGAATCTTAACCGTGATATTTATTTAATAGTGGGGCTATTTTTACAGAAATGAAAGTATGACATATTTTACAGTTTGTATTTCTGGTCAGGGGTTCCTTTCACTTACAGGAATTCTGGTTGTCTTCAGTATTAAAGGGGAACGCCTCTGATTTTACACATCAAATTCTGTTTGATGAGGCCAGCGCCTCGAGGCTACATTAACCTGAATCAGACTGTTGGTGATGAGTTGCATTCTGGGTAATGTAGAAGCCATGTTTTGACTAGGCAGAAGAATGCATGGAATAAAAAAAGACAATATCTATAGTTCTGCTGCATCAATTTAGATAATTTTTTTAACTGTGCATCATCCAACAACGTTATAGGAGTACAATGCTAAATCGGTGGAGTTTTCTTTGAAAGGTCGGTTCACCCAAATGACAAAAATGTTCTCACATATCTCTTACAGTATCCAGCCATTGAGCTTTAGTTAGAGTTAGTTTTACAGTGAGATTTATCTTGTGACCCTATGGAGGGTCTCAAGCATTGCTCAGATTAAAGACTATTTCAACAGTAGAAAGCAGTGCCAGTGAATCAGATACAAACTATAATCAGCTGTAATCAGCTATATTTTCATAACAAATAAGTCAGCCTTGCTACTGTCAGTCAATTAATTAATCAATTCATGTCCAATACATGAAAGCTTTTACATTTCCTCTGATAAATACAGCCTGTCACTTAAATCTTTCTTTGGAAAAATAATCCAGCACACAGGGATTTCTGTTTTTCATTTACAGAGGATCGAACAGAAGAAGAACAGGGTAGTAAGCAGCAATAGCAGATGTGGCTGATCAGATAATGAAAAGAGCTCCACCTACAAAAACATAAACTTTATCCACAGAAATTCCCGGAAAGAAGACATCCCAGTATTGGACACGTGCCACAAAGTTTGATTGAAGTGATCTCTTTGAAGTGCGGCGTAATACATCATGTAAATCATGATATAGATGCACAACCAGCAACAACAACACAGATCTTAGAGGTTTACCCCTTTATGGTTACACAATAGTAAGTAGTTTAGCGTAATGTAAAACAACTGCTACAAGTGGTTTAAATTCAATCTAAAACGCACAGGAGGTCTGTACATTTCCATTCCATACCGCTCATTCTCTCACTGTTTAGCCTCTCTGAGAGTGATCGATGCTCTCTGGCCCACTCTGATGAAAGAGTCATCCTTTTGTTTTCTATTGCTGGCGGATTTGAGCGAAGTTTGATGGATGTGGGTGGACTTGTCACACGTGGGTGTGTTATCTCTTTGTTGTGTGAAATGGAGACAAAAGAAGAGGAGTGGATGAGAAGACTGTGATTTTTATCTCTGAAGTGCAAAAATGCTTCTCGGCGCTACACGGGAGGGAGTGGGAGAGAGATTAGAGCTGTTGAGGAACAAAAATAGATTGATCAGATAGCATGATAAGAATAACGGAGGGCTTTGTTTGTTAATTCTCATTGTTTTTTTTCTGTGTTGTGTTTAACATTTCCCTGATCCTCCCCTTTTGTTTTACCTTAGTATCCTGTTATTTCACGAGCGGTAAATATGGAAACGTCTGTATTTACACCTTGTAGTAATTAGGCTCTTTGCCTCCATAGATTAAAAAATAACCTAATTAGGAATATTTTTGTTTTCCTTGGCTCTGCACCTGTGCTACAGTCTGTATGTGTACCTCCGCTTGTGTATATGAGGTTACTGTGTGTGTGTGTGTGTGCTGGCCTCCAGGGTGGAGGTCCGCCTGCCTGGTGTGTGCTCCCGTCTCCGGGGCCTCCGTGACTCACTAAAGGGAGTCAGACGCGGCCTCCCAGGCTGTCGGGACCGGGCAGGGAACACACCCCGGATTAACTTTCACTTAATCCCCATAGAGAGGTCAGGTCTCTATTCCTGCAAAATCTCCTCCCATGTGTGGAAGAAAACACCTGTGATCCATTTACATCTGAGAACCAATGTTCTTAAAGAGGCCCCGTGGGAGCCCAAAAACATGTGTGAGGGGAAACTGTTTGTTTGTGTTTGTGTATATTTATAATAAAAGGGCTGAGCCATATGTGCGTGCACATGCATATTGTGTGAAGACATGACTGTACATTTCAGCGGGAAAGGAAGCGAGACTTGACGTATCGCAGCAGACAGTTCAAATTACTTTTATGACTTTACTCTATCATCCTGAATTTGCCACTGTGAGTCTTCTTTTTTTCCTCTAACCATGTAACCTTTTACTCAAATCTGACAGATGTGGAAGTAATGATGCCTTCTACAAGCGAGGTAGTCTACAGACCTGCGTCTCCAAAGGCGCCAACACTACCTGAGGGCTCTGATAGAGATGATTTCAATTCTCCTCAGCCGTTTAATGATGGATGAACCTGCAGCTGCAGGAACATTTGACAAGCCACTGTCAGCTGTGACAACCGGGACTGAGTGAATGAAGGAAGGAAGGAAGGTAGGGAAGAGCAGATACACACACAACGATGTGTAGACAGACCACAGATGATGGCAGATGGAGTGAAGGGGGGGATTGTAAAAAAGATCGCCGTTCAATCTGCGGCATTGACAATATGGTGTCAGCCCCTCGCTGGGGAGATGTGACAGGCTGGCAGGTGGGCTGCTGCTGTCTGTGTCACTGACTGGGAGATCAGGGCCGACATGCAGGGATTCCTGCAACCCAGACTCCAGGTTCTGTAGCTTATGATTGCAGCTGAGGCCGCGGTGACACATGAACTCACAGTGGCACACACGAGCATGCGCGCTCACACACACACGCATTTGTGCACATACACACTCGGCGGGTGTAAAGTTACATCGCCTATCGCTAATTACCGCCACAGTGCCAGCATTCAGAGTCGGGGCTCCAAATTACACGGCTCAACCACAACAAGGGCGATGTGCCCAGCAGTCATTTGTCAGACTAATTATTTGTCTTGGGCTTGTAATTGCAGTGAGAACAGGTACTCAGGTAATTGTGTGGTAAGCTGCAATGTTAAGTGATGCTTTCCCTCCATTTTCAGGCGAGATGAAAGGAGTAAAGACTGCAATGCTGAAATACGTGGGTCAATCCGGCCTCCCAGTCAGACACTGATTCTAAAAATATATGCCAGGATGAGACTCAGCTTTTTGAGTGGAAGAGAGCAGCACCTTGATGTTAGGATCATCAGCATGGGTAATGGCTCTTTCCATTAGACCGGCGACTTCTTGAATATATGTAAATAATCAAGTCCCTGGTGTATGCTGCATAATAAGTTCATTAATCACAATCCTCAGTCAATGAAGGTAAAATACTATGGTTGCACAAAGCAGAAGAGTTAAAATCAGTCCAAGTCTCATATCTATGAGCAATAGTTACGGTAATTCAAAGGAGCACATTTCCACTCTGTGCAGTATTATGTGGCTATATACAAATATAAACACACAGGCCACTGTCATTTGCAATGATGTTTGGCTCACTAGCACTGTCACCTATCATCATAATTATGACTGTGCTCTCTGTTATTCTTATTTTTAAATGTGTATCCCATGATTCCTCACAGGGGTTACACAGGGCCGACTGGACATGATGTCAGGTTGAATATTATAATGAGCAAAAAATAAATAACTCATCGAGAAGTATAAACAGAGGAATTTTTGTATTTGCCCTGAGTCCAACAGCGGCCCTCCCGCTGTCTGTGAGACTTGTCTGATCTGGACAATGGTCACTGGATTCCTGCGTGTCTCTTCCTGATGAGCAAATCAGTCTCACCACGGAATCGTCTCCGGCCATCTTGCAATGTTGCTCCTGTGCACAATATAGCCCAGGGGCCTCCTCGTTCTTTTGTGTCAGGGAACACGCAAGCTCTTGAAAAGGATCCATAACTATCAGAGACAGCCGGGGCTGAGCGTGGCCGGCCTCATGCAGAAAAGGCCACTTCTACATGAAAAGGTAGAGACATAACAGAGTCCTCTACCTTTCCTTACCTTGCTTTCATACGGTGCGTGGCCTGGTCATGTCTTTTTTATGTGCGCAGGGGCATGAAATGTCGGCTCTATCATTAATATCAACAGGCACGCTGACAGCCCCGTCTGATAAACAAAATGTTCTCTCTCATGAACAGAATGTGTTTGGGTGTCCGTCAGTATTCAGACACCACCTTTAGCTTCCACTCCAGGATTAAGTGTTTTGCTGCTCAACGCAGTCACCGTCTGTGTAATGTGCATGATCAGTGTGTCTGTGGAGGATGAGAATAAGAAGTAGGCGTGTGGGTTTTTTTTTTCTCTTTCTCCCTCTTTTCTCTCTCTCTCCTTCTCTCTTTCTTTCTCTCCTCACGGTGGAGACACCACGGTGCCATCTGCTTTGCATTTGTTTAACAAAGATTTATTGTGCAGCAAGACACTAATCCAAAACACACTCACACACACACACACACACACACACACACACACACACACACATCTCGCCTTCTTCTCGTCACAGGCCGCGAAGAAAAAAAAGTGAGGGATGTGGGATTGGAAACGCTTGGCGCTCTCTTTGTCAACTCTCACTCTGACGAGAGGAGAGAGAGCCGGCTGGCACACAGAGGTAGGAATGCCAATTATGGCCTCCTCTGCCTCCATGTGGCACACACCAACACGCCGATTTGGAGGTACAATTATAAACTTGTCATACACGTGTTTATGGTGAGGTGGAAGCATAAAAGTGCACGACTTTGAGCAAAAAAATATAAAAAATGGAATCAAAGCAGGGAGAATTTGCTCATCTGTAGCTCCGCAATGACAGGATTCATTTGTAATGTGGCGCAGAAGGTGTTACACACTTCAGCATCAAACGTGTTTCAGTAGGCAAGGATTATCTTCTTCTCATAAAGGGAAAACAGGTCAAAGTGGCTCTCAAGAACAGCTCTTATCATGTCAGCTTGGGAAGCAGGGCGATGTAGCCTGGCGTGTTACTCCTCTCTGTCCTGTCCAGGTGAACCCTCGTATCCGCTGACACCTACTGCCCTCTTTGTCACCCACATGCCAGGTAGAGAAGCAGGGTCCCGGGGGCAGGGACTGTATGCCCCTTCAACTGGAAAAGGCCAACCAGAGGGGTTGGTAGGGCCCCTCAGAGACGACAGAGAGGTTAGAGGGCCCCGAGGATGAGGCAGTGTAGAGCCTGTCGAGTCTCTTCTGAAACACTCGTCGGCATGTTACCCCTTTCTAAGAAAGGGCCGAGGGTCCCCATCTGCCAACTGGTACTACCAGGGTGTTCATCATTTAGGGGCTAAACAGCGAAAGGCACAACAACACACACAAGAGAGGCACAGATGAGCATGTGTTCTTATGTATATGCACTTGTACAACCAAACAAACACACCTGCTTACAAAAGCACACGTGCACACACACACACATGCTCAGTCAGGATGTATCCCGGAACCCCGATCCAGTGCCAGTGTTCAGTGCTGAGCCCTCCAACCTTGGGGTGAAGCCCCTGCCAGTTCACCTGCCAGAGCTGGACAAGCAGAGCACTTAGCGCCCCGGAAAGGCCATCCTCACCCCCACCCATCCACACCCACTGTGTTACTCAGGGTCAAGGAGGCTTCACCCGCGTTCCCGTTCCCTCTCTGCCAAGCATCGCCCGGTGTCACCCATGTGCAAGGCTCGACAACCAACGTTCTTCAAGCCACTCACAGTGTAACTGCTACATTTGTAAGAGGTTAGTTTTCATCTCATCTAAAGAGGCATGTTAAAGGGTACTTCTTTCAAAGTGAATTGTTATGTTATACAGTCAGATCTCAAGTAGAAAAATAAAATAAAAATGTGTCGTCAGTACAATAGATCCATTAAAATCTTTGTTATAATCCTGGGAAACACACATTACTCATTTTTACACAGATTTGCCTTTTATGACAACATGCTCATCTTATAAAATTTTAGGGGACCAAGACTCTAAACAAGCACATCAAAAATAATAAATGAATTGTCAAAGGCTTTATGTTTTGACTAATGGCTACTCTGTGTCTGTTTTACAGTTCAAAAAAGGGAGAAATACAGTCATTAAATGACTCCATCTGTGTGGTTTTCTAAGCCAGAATTCATTAACGGAGGTATTTACTGCCTTGAGAAAGAATGCCTCCACTTCTTCCCCAGTGCTAAATTAGCCTGTTGTTGCTGCGTGCTGCATGCTGCACAACATTGCATTGCAGAGAAGAAGGCCTGTGACTGAGAAGGGAGAAGAGACATGAATGAGGAAGAAGACTGAGATGAAAAGAAAGATATGCACCCTGGGAATGCATGCAAACAAGAGGATTTGGCAAGTTTTTCTCATGACCTCTTTGTTAAAAAAAAAAAAAAAGCTGAGAGACACACTAACTTTTTTTCTTCTAGTCGTATTAATGGCGAGAACATATCAGAATTGCAATCAATCACTTTGAACACACAAGATGGTTTCACAAGGTGGTTAACTGATACTGTGCATTATAAAACAGTTACAGAAAACTAAGACTGACATTAAATTAGATTAGATTAGATTAGATTAGATTAGATTAGATTAGATTAAACTTTATTGTCATTGTACATAGTACAAGTACAATGAAATGCAGTTTTGCATCCAACCAGAAAGTTCAAATAGCAGAATAAGGTGCTGATGAGGCAATATTTACATGTGACAGTATATGTGATATATAGTTATATAAACATGAAGTATATAGAGATAATAAAGGCAAGGCAAGGCAATATTTACAGACAAGTTGCAAGGGATAAGGCATATATGAGTTATATACAGATGAAATTAATATATATGAGAATAAGTACAGACAATTGTTTTTGTTGTTAATAAATAACGTGGGATGGGGGTGGGGGTAGGTGGGCAGGGGGTAGTGAGGGCCCGAGGTAGACAGTGAGGTATTGACATTATGTGTCATAACTGCGATAGATACAGTATGTGCAAAAGCAGTGTAAGGTCCATGAGTGTGAGGGGGGAGTGGGCTAGTACTGTGGTTCAGGGATCATGAATGAGAAGGGAGAGAAGGTGGAGTGGGTTAGCGCTGGGTTTGAGAGCTCAGTATTGTTATGGTGTTATGGAAAAAAACGTTCCTGAGCCTGCTGGTGCAGGACCTAAGGCTCCTCTACCCCTCCCTGATGGGAGGAGGGCAAATAGTCCATGGTTGGGGTGTGAGGGATCCCTGGTAATGCTGCGAGCCCACCGCAGACACCGCACATGATGGAAGTCAGCGATGGCAGGGAGTGGGACACAGATGATGTGTTGGGTGGTTTTCACCACCCATTGCAGGGTCTTCCTGTCAGCTACGGAGCAGCAGCCAGACCACACCATGATGCAGTTGGTTTCGATTGTGCAGCTGCAGAAGTTTGCCGGGATCTGAGGAGACAAGGGTTTTCTTTAGCCTCCTCAGAAAGTAAAAGCACTGCTGTCCCTTTTTAACCAGCCAGGAAGTGTTGAGGGACCAAGAGAGATCCTCAGAGATGTGGACACAGAGGAATTTGAAGCTGGAGACATATGAATGGGGGTTTGTCTGCTGCCCTTGGTCTTCTGGTAATCCACAATGAGCTCTTTGGTCTTCTTGGTTTTGAGGGCAAGGTTGTTGTCAGCACACCATGCTGCCAGGTGCTAGACCTCCTCCCTGTGAGCTGATCGTCACAGTCACAGATCAGGCCTACCGCTGTGGTGTCGTCTACAAACGATGGTGTTGGAGCCATGCACAGGAACTCAGTCATGGGTCAAGAGGGAGTAGAGGAGTGGGCTGAGCACACAGCCCTGTGGAATGCCGGTGTTCAGGGTCAGAGTGGAGGAGGTGAGGTTGTTTAACCTAACAGATTGGGGTCTGTTGGTCAGGAAGTCCAGTGTCCAGTTGCAGAGGGAGGTGCTGATCCTAATGTAGGAGTTGTTATTGTCCGGGTGGGTCAGGGTGGAGTGAAGAGCCATGGATATGGCATCCTCAGTTGACCTGTTGAGACAATAGGCAAACTGGTGGGGATCTAGTGTGGGAGGTAGGCTGGACTTGAGGTGAGCCAGAACCAGTCTCTCAAAGTACTTGGTGATGATGGGGGTGCTACTGGGCATAAATCGTTCAGACTCCCTGCAGCAGATTGTTTAGGCATCGGCACAATGGTTGTAGACTTGAGGCACGTGGGGACAAAACCCTGGGCCAATGACAGGTTAAAGATGTTGGTGAAGACGTCGGGCAGTTGTTCAGTACATACCTCGAACACATGCCCGAGGATGCCAATGGGGTCAGCAGCATTTCTGTGCATTCACACTGCTCAATGCTGAAGTGCAGACTGTACAGCAGAGGTGGAGAGTCTGAGGGGCTGATCATCTGGGCGGGGGGACAGCCTTGATGGCTAGTGTTTTAGTGTTTCAGGTTGGCCCTGGATGAGCTGTAAGCCTCTGCATTGCTGGATCTGAGAGCAGTGTCACGTGCCTTCAACAGAAGTCTAACCTCTCTGTTCATCTTAGGCTTCTGGTTAGGGAAGGTCTTAATCTGTTGATGCATGTGTTGATATAGCTATGATATATATATATGTATGTGCCACTGGTGTGTGAAAGTATGTATGAATGATTAGTTCCTACTGATGCACAGGTTGGCAGCTTGCATGGCAGCCCCTGCCATCAGCATATGAATGTGGTGTGATGGATGAATGTGGCTTGTAGTGTAAAAGCGCTTTGAGTGGTCGGAATACTATAAAGGCGCTATATATGTGCAGTCCATTTACCATCTCCTACTCCCCCTCTCCGTCTGTACACATTCATGTACCATTAATGCATGTTACTAGTTTGGCATCTTCCCCGTATTTTCTTGCTTTCTTGTCTCACAGGAGACCTTCAGTTGCAGACTGCCAGCTGTCCCCATAGTCCAGCTTGCTGCTGTTATTATTAGTTATATTTCTATTATTTTTATTGTTGTTACTGTTATTTTTGTTGTTGCTGTGCTTCTTGATGTCCCTCTCTCCCCTCTCCCCCTCCCTCTTTCTCTCTCAACCCAACCGGTCAAGCCAGATGGCTGTCCACCTAGAGCCTGCTCAAGATTTCATCCCGTTAAAGGGGAGTTTCCTTGCCGCTGTCACCAAGTGCTTGCTCATGGGGGAATGTTGGGTCTCTGTAAATTAAAGAGTACAGTCTAGATCTGCTCTATGTGAAAAGTGCCCTGAGATAACTTCTGTTGTGATTTGGCACTATATAAATAAAATTGACTTGACTTGACTCTTGGCAAGAAATTGAATGTTGAAGTATTCCTTTAGGTTTTTCGAGGCATTTGTGTGGTAAGAGAGTCTGTGAATGAATTTCTCTACAATTGCAGGGAGGTTATGCTGGTGCTTTGCAATAATGGGCTGAAAGGGGAAGTGTGGTACTTGTCCACTGTGCAAAATGCATAGTTAGACCCACTACACAAACAAAATACCATTAATATCTAAAAGCCAAAAGATTGTCCAGTGTAGCAAGTTTGGTTGCAGCCTCGACAAAGTCATAGATATACAAAGCATAACTAGGTGGATAAATAACAACAGATGAGAAAATGCATACAAAATAAAGCTCAGCTGTGTAAAAAATGTGAACAGCTTGTATCTTTTACATGTGCAAATCAGAAGGGTTAGTCAGTACGTGTGTACTTGTGGGAGTAGGCTTTAGTATATGACTTGAGGGAATTTTCAGGCTGAGAGGGGAAGATTGAAGATGGTGATTGCCAATGGGAAGAAACTGTTGTTGTGGCAGGTGGTGCTGCACTGATGCACCAGAACTGTCTGTCTTCCAGAGGGTAAGATGTCAAATAGGTGCTTGTCTGGCCAGCAAGAGCCAGCAGCCATCTTTTCTTTGCCCTTTTTTTTGCTCTGCCATTCTACAGGTCTTTGATGGAGGACGGGATGCAGCACACTAATCTCTCAACCCTTCAAATGACATCCTGCAGTCTTGAGAAAAGACAGAGGCATTATGGATGATGTAGTTAGATCATGTACAGCAGTGACATGTTGACATGTTAGACCAAGTAGATGTAGGAAGAACATCCTGTGTTGGGCCTTGTTAATTACATTGGAGATGTTTGCATCATATTTAATGGTGTTGCAGATGGTGGTCCCCCAGGAACTTGAATGACTCCACTGTTTTCACAGTAGCGCCATTTGGGCCTGTGGGTTCTTGTGGACGTCAATCCTCACCTCCACCATCTGGACGGTATTAAGCTAAAGATTGCTGATTGCTCAACAACACAGCATTCTGGCCTCCTCCTTGTGTGTTTAGGCCTACTAATATAGAATCATTACCAAACTTCCGGAGCTTGACTGAGTGCTAGATTATAGGGTTAAGATGATGGTATAAAAGAAGAAGATGAAAGGAACAGCACTGAGTACTTTTGTACAAGATTAGCCTTGTTGGAAAATTAAATAAAGACTAAAAATTCTTGTAATTAAAGATATTGTTTTTTTATGTTTTGTTTTTTTTCTATTCAAATTATGTTACAAATATGAAGTCTCTATTTTCCTTACTGTGTGTCTGCTGTTCCCAGCATACAGGCCTTGGATGGGTCACCAATTGATCAGGTGACATTCTACAAATACCTTGGCCTGTGGGTAAATGATAAACTTTCAAATGACATGTTGAGGAAGTTATAAAAAAAACAAAAGATAAACATTGTGTACAGACACAAAAATAGTTTAGTACAATCTTGCCTGTACTGGACTATGTTATTATCTATATGCACGCGCCACCATACACATACATGTCATTAGATGTTTTGTGTCATAGTACTGAGATTCACACCAGAAGATGGCTTTACAACTCGTCATTATGACTTATACAAAAGTTTAGGATGTTTTTTCTTGTGTATATTCATAAAGCCCTTCCAGGAAAGCTCTATCATAAACATGTATAATGTATCTCTTCTTCCGCTGTATAGGCAAAGTCACTGCTTTACTAAATCTCAGAGTGTCTCATTCTCGAGGTTCTTGAATTCAAAACAGAGCTTGAAAAGAAACTGCAGCAAGAACTGGGGGTTGATCACCTGTAAATGTTAAATGTTAACTAGGCCTTTCTTAAATTCATTACTGTTTTGTAGTTTTGTAAGTTTTGCCTCTTTAAATGTTTGATTTTTGCTTTTGCTTGCATTGTCTCGTGTGCACTGATCTCATTGGACAATTCTGCAAAAATCAAGGTTGATCAAAAATAATGAACTTATCAGGTTGCAGTTCATCTGACTTTTTATTTAAGATCATTAAGAAACCAGATGGTATTAATTTATCCATAAGGAATTGTTCCTCATTATTTCTACAGGATTACACAAGATACAGGGATACAAAACAAGTTGTATAACTAAATGAAACACAAATTAGACTGATCACACTGACAAAAAATATCACGACTTATAAAGACATAAAGAAAAAGAAAGGACATAAAGAAAAATATGAAAATGAAGACAAATGCAAACAGAATGTGCTATTCTTTTTGGTCCAATGTCATAATAGACTTGCTATTTAACTGCTTGAAACTGACCAGCAAAAATATTATCCCTGTGTCTCTCTTTTATGTGCAGTGTTTCAAACACAATCCAAGCCCGAGGGATAACTGAAATTGCACCAACCTCATTTACATGACCTGTATTGGTAAATCCAGTAAAAGAAACTGGAAAAATCTGCCTGTTTTATATTTTTTTCCTCTGTGTTTTTAACACTTAGAGGACATATTGCAGTTTGGGGTGAATGTAAATATTGTAAATGTCTCCTCTTTTCAACGCATTAGGATACCAGGAAACAGGCCTGGCTGCGCGCTAACGTTAGCAGGGTGTTAGAGACACACAGGGGAACTCTCATTACATCTCTCTCCTCATCCATCTCACCTGTAAAAAAATCTTTCATAAATACACACATTGTCATATACAGTACTTTCACGCACAAACACTCCTCACACACCTAATTAAAACAACAGCAATATGGTATAGAGGAGAGAACAGGTCCAAAGGGAGACTGCCTGCAAAACATGCAGTTTCATCCATGTTGTTGTTTATCATATTCACATCCATTGTTCCCCCAATGCTCCTTCCTCTTGTTGTCTGTACCCTCTGGTTCTCCATATTCTGCTCGAGATTAACTTTCCAATCCTTTCTCTCTCCCTTTGGCTCTCCCCTCCACTAATTTACCCTCCAACCTGCTGCTTTTGCCATGTACAATTACAAAGGGGAGTGCTAGTTAATGCGCACTAATAATGTTCAAGCTGAGAAGGTTTGTCGGTAATAATTACTTCCCGCAGAATGAGTTATAGTAGTCACAAGATGTGTATAAATACCTACTGTTGTTCTGCCTATTTTTCAATTTCCAATGCAATGTGATTGTCTCCTGGTGCTAAGTAAATCATTTTGTTTTGAGTGTGAAATTTGTCACAGGTGACAATGAGGAGAAAGGAAAAACAGAAACACAGACGGAGACATGTCATCTTACATTCATGCTAGAAATTAAAATAGTCATTTAATTCTACATTTCAATGATTTTCATATCATTATGATTTTTTTTTGTATTCACACGCAACTTGATTATTGAGTCTCATCACAGGTACACAACAAAAAAATTCCCTTAAAAACCAGGGAAGGGGGATGTGTGTGACGGCACGTCCCTTCAAAGTGGATCAAATTCCAATCTTAGATTGCCTTCTTGGATAATGTGGAAATATTAGAGAAGCCTTGATCTAAAATGGAGCATGGAAATGAAGTGGCAGAGGGAGCCCTGAGGACAGGCAGCAGACACAGCGCTGGGCCAGCCATACATACCTCTGGGAGGCTGCAAGCACAGCCTGCCTCCCCTATGTAAATGTCCCATTCCACACATTAGTCATACTGCCTTCACCGTACACTAAAGTGTGCCTCGCCCATCAAACCCTGCCTGCCTCCATGAAGATCCCTCGAATGTTCCACAGATAAACCCCAGAGGCCCTTCCTACCCCTCTACCACCCCCACCTCCAGGACCACAGAGCGGCTGATTGGTTAGATACCCCAGGTAAATGATGGAAATTCTAATGGGATACTTCAATGCTGATGTCAGGACTTTTCTGATATGGGAAAACTGATAACATCTGTGAACACAATACCTCTAGATAAAGACTACTGTCTATTGACTTTCATCTAAATGCACTTAATTAGATTTTCATTATAAATTTCATCATACAAAAACACTATATAAAACCAGTATATGATGGAGCAGAGGATTGGAAAACCCGGACTCAATATTCACACAATATTGATCACCATAACTATTGACTTTCATGTGAGTGTTGATTTGTTTGGGGTTGTAACACAGTCACCATGCCTGAAATTACATGTTATGAACCAACTGAGCCGGGAGCAACACACCAGTCCCATTAGCCTCCTGAAGAAGCCTTATGAGTTCCACCTTACGGCCCTGCCCTCATGTACAGCCGTGCCCTATCCCACACCATCAGTCCCCTCTTCTCCTTACTCTGTTTCTATTGTTGAGTGGTGAGGTCTAGGCCAAACTGGCTAATTTATTCCACGATTAATTGGTCTCGCACTGTATGGCTGATTAAAACCTGTAATCGCTTACAAGGGAAAAAAAGGAGACGCAGGGTTGGGGTACTGCTGCTAACCAAATTACTCTATTAGCCATCTCACTGTCTAGCCAACTTTACACTCTCTAAGAGGATGCTTTCAAAATTGTGAATATTGCACTTTTGTTGACAATTAAGATATTCATATTTACACAGTTTAAACAACAGTGTTATTGGAAGTTGCATTGTAGGTTCTTGTACTTTCATAGGTTGTTGTATTCTGTTTTCCAAATCATATGAGTATTCATTTCAAGGTCGTCTGACATATTTGTTTGCGTCCGGGAAAACTTTTGAGAGAGAAAAAAAACTTTAAAACGGTCATTTAAAAAGTAGTAGTGATAGTATGTCCATAAAATGTGGCAGACACAAAATATTATTTGTATATGAAGCCAAGAATAAAAGCCCCTGAAACCGATTTAACTTTGTTCCATGACTAAATAAGCAACAGTCAAAGTTAAAGTTTGAAAAAGAGACATTTATAGTTATTATTTGTTAAGAATTTAACATTCAAAAACTCAGCTAATCTGTTCCTTGAGGACTCTGTGAGTGAGGTTTATTTGTGGTTCTGGTAAGATAAACAAACAACTCCATAGCTGTCATCAGATTTTGATTGGTGCACAGGAAATATGTGATGTCACCTTTTTCCAACTAAGCCCTGTCCACCTCAAACCAGTAAGAAAAGCAAAGACACAACCGTGAAAATCTCTCAAGTGAAAAAACCAAAACTGCAGTAGGGCTTGGGAATATTTTTTGACCTGTGGCAGCATTGACTAGGCACAGTAGATGGCACTGTTTTCTGCCCTTCCAGTGACTCACGAGTCACAAAAACTTATACGTGTGTTTTGTGGTCTGTAGGGAATCTGACATGCAGGGGGTGGAGTCACGGTGGGAGTTGAGCAAGAGAAAAAAAAAAAACACTCTTAAAGTGCCAACACACCTACAGTACTTCCAATCCAAAAGTCAGCGTACAGCAAAACAAAAATGAAAATTAATAACTACAAGCCTGTACATACACTCATAAGCTACTCTACACAGAATGAGGATGAAATATATATTTTATGAATAACAGATTATACTTTCTGTCGCAGATGGGCATGGGAAAAAAAGATAAGGTTACCATATCTGAATTCAGACATATATAAAGTTGCTTTTTTCCCAAAAATATCCAGTGTAGTGTCACTGGGTTCAGTGGGATATGGTCTCTGAAAAAGCCACATTCTGACAGCCTAAAAGATGAATATTGTATGTCTAAAACATAATAAATCAAGGCCATTTTTATTACAAATGATACTGATAGAGTACTGGGTTGACCCTCCTCAAGATTTCCTAGCATGCAACAGTAATAACATTCAGTTCAGTGTCTCTGAATGTTATTTAACTGTTTTGTCTCATTTTACTGTTCTAGGACATTGTTAAACATATATGTCATGGGCACATAGTGTTGGTTATGTCCATGATTACTTATGTTTATTCAAGCTAAGAATAACTGTTGTAGCACCATGATCCAAAGTGCTGTCAAGGAAAGACTTACCACCTGGCGTGACTTGGAGCAGTGTGAGGCAAGGATGGAGTCATTATCTTTATGTGGTGTTTTGACATTGTTTTTGTGACTTGTGGGCCAGTTTTTTGTGACTCACTGGAAGGGCAGAAAACAGCGCCATCTACTGTGCCCGGTCTGACCTGCCACAGACCAAAAATATTCTTAGGTCCCTCTTCAAAACTGTTCTAACTTTGGTAGGAACTCTTTAGCTCATGTCGGACTCCATTCTTCATGGTTAAAAAAAAAAGAAAAAAAGATTGAGAAAATAGATTTCATAAGGCCTTTAACTCTATAATTATAACTATTTTTAGCAGTGTATATGTACATAAATATAACCAGTACTATAAAAAGGTACTCTGTAAATGAAAGTAATCTAATTACTGGTTTTGGATAATACAAGTACAATATGGAGGAGATAATTACTCACTGAAATGGACTATTGGACCATATAACTTGCACATTTTGAAGCTGTGAACCAGTCAGCCCTCTGACCGCAGCTTGATCTGGGTCTTTCCAAGAGAAAGGAGAGAAGTCAAGAGTCAGATATCACAGAGATTAATTTGTTAGGGGTGTGATAGAGAGCTTCTTCAGTCATAATCAACTTGTTCACTTTAATCACGCTTTGCTGAGAAATACAGCAGACATTCAAAATTCAGACACCTCAACAGGATGTGACTGGTCTCTGTCATCAGGCAGCAGCTTCTCAGGGTCAATGACAGTAGTTTGCTTTTCTTACAATCTTCTAGTATTTCCTTAATGGCCGGATTGTCCATTCTGTTGGGTAGACAGAGGTAAGGTGATTCAGCCTGATTGCTATTCTAATCAGGCTCTATATATGCTGGACTCTTGGCTCCAAACCTCCCAACCAAGTTAATGTCATTAAATAAATAATGAAAGATATGTATTATCTATCACTCCATCCAACATGGGATCATCTATGTATTATGCATTACCTTCTCTAATTTATTCATTAAGACAAAACGAAAGGCTTGTTAGCCTCATTTCTAAGACATGAGCTCAAGCCATGCTACTCCACGCTGATACACTCCTATTTATACACAGCCACACAGGACTACAAGGCTGCTTACAGCCTGAGCGACAAGTCCACTGGTGATTAATCGAAATATATGACCCCCCCCCCCCCACACACACACACACATACACACACACACACACCACCCCACACCAAAAAATAAAAAAATCAATAAGTATTTTGCGATGCTCTTTTCTTTTAAAGCATGATGTGTTTCTTGTAGTCAGAAAGACAAGAATGAGAAATAAACTGCTTAAGAAATGCATGCCAACTAGTTCAACATGAGGTTTGTTAATGTTTGGAGAAGACAGTATTGAATTTGAGTATGAAAATTATTCTTTGTATTCTTCCTTTTAACTTTACACACTTTGGCCTCATTTATTTACTTATTTAGTTAATTATTTACTTAGTTACTAGTTATCAATTTGTTGTCTATTTTTTAAGTGCCCAAAGCCTGTAACACCTATAATCTTTAATGAAAAACATATTTTTATTATTATTGTTCACAAATACAGACATATATTATTATTATTATTATTATTGATCACAAATTGTGTTTTTATATTCTCTGAGAGGCGCTGTGCAATTAAAAGGTTGAGAAGAGGTATGTACGGTTGGTTTGCAGTGGTAGAAAATGACTAAGCAAATTTACTTAATTACTGTATGCCAGTACAATTTTGACTGTACCTAAGTACAGTATTTCAGTTTTATGCTACTTCATACTTCAACTGCTCTACATTTCAGAAGGAAATATTGTACTTTTTACTTCACTACATTTATTTGACCGCTACAGATTAAGATTTTACAAAAATAGGATCAGTTGTTTGTTTTTTGTTTTTTTTATTGTACATTAAATTACTAATATATACAAGGTAATAAAATCCATCTTGGCCAGCTGTAACATTAAAATGCTGTTTACATGTTAACACATCAGTAATTATAATCCAGTTATATAATATTTATTTAATATGTATCATAACCATTCTGCATGATAAGTACTTTTACTTTTGAAACTGAAAGTACATTTTATTGCTGATACCTCTGTACTTTTACTTAAAATTTTGGATACACGTCTTTTACTTCAGTATTTTTACATTGTGATATTACTACTTTTACTGAAGTAAAGGATCTGGTTATACTTCTTCCACCACTCGCTGTTGGTTTGTTGATGATGGTACTGCTGGAAGAGCAAAGTGTTGCTGATAATTGTGTATGTCTGTACCTATAGTCTGTAAATGTGTTTCTATATTGTAAGTGGGAGTTTGCTGTTGTTTTTTTTTACTTCCCCTGTATTTGAATGAAAGCCCCCGTACCCCACACACTCCCACACTCCTGCTCCACAGTGTACAAATGTCAATAAAATCCATAGCAGGTTAATCTCCCACCAATGGAAACATGAACACTTTATTCAAAGCCGCATATGTTTCACACCCAGGGTCGATTTACTGTATGTCAGGGGCGATATTAGCATTCATATTAGCCGCTCTACCCATGTATGATATTCGTCATTGCCAGCCCTTTAGCACACCAACACAGTTCAGGGATGCTTATCTCATGAGCCATAAATTAGGGGATGAATTTCCTCCGAAACATTGAAGGCGAAGGATGGAGGATGGAGTCATTGTGCCTGTGTGGTGTTTTGACACTGTAATGACACATGTTTTACAATCACCCCCTTCCCCTTTTCATTCGGAGGAGTGGACCTGTCCACTCCTGCTGGAGAGAAATGGGCTTCTCGGACATTACCACCTCCTCCCAGGGGAGACATAAATGAGCGAGTTGCAATAGGGGGAGACTATAGGAAGAAGAAGAAGGTAGAACTGGAGTGTGTCCAAACACAGGGGGAGGGAGTGTGTGTATGTAGGGAGTGTGTGTATGTTATGGGGAGGGGGGGTGGGAGGGTGGTTGATGGGATGATGCAAAAGGGAAAAGAGAGAAAGAAAAGGAGTGTTTGTTTTTAATTGCAACCGGGGCTGCTGCACAAGCACAAAGGTGCATCATTACTTACCTGACAGAGCGCCACAATCACAGGCCCTCCCTAATAAATACTCGTTACTAAAAACTCGAATATAAATAAAGTGAAGGTCACGTCTGAGGGAGGCGCGATCTAGTCCAGAGGTAGGTGTCTTACCCATCAACCCAGCCTCCCTCTCTCTCTCTCTGCTCTCTTTCTCATACTCTGTCTCTCTTTCTTGCTCTTTCTCTCTCGCGCTCATTACAGGAGAAGCCATGCAGTGCTGGTTAGGAGAACGTGTGATGAGCCTTGGGAGATATATCCACTGGGAGGGAGAGAGGTAGAGAGAGACTGAAGGGGAAGGGGAATAGATAAAAAAATGCTGACTTGTCTTCAAAGGAGGCAAAAATAATTGAAATGGTGTGTGTGTGTGTGTGTGTGTATGTGTGTGTGTGTGTGTGTGGGCAGGGTGGGGTGAGGTGGCGGGGGGAGATTGAGTGGCTCCATGTTCGAGTTGGCCATTAATTGAGGAGGAATGTGAAACACTGTGTGGTCCTCCGCCAACACCCTCGCTGACACACAAGGAGAGATTGATAGAGGAAACGGTGTGATAAAGATATGAAAGGAGGAAGAGAGAGGGAGAGGAAGTGAACAGCGAAAACATAATAAAGTGGAGGGAACATTGTTGGAGCGGCTGAAACACGGAGGAGGGAGACAGAGAGAGAGAGAGAGTTCAAAGTGTGCCGAGACTGAGTCCTGTCCTCGCCGTGTCCTTCCTCGAGCCCCGAGTCACGCATCGCTCATCTTGTCACATTGAACTCCAGATGCTCCTACCCTGGAGAACGCTCCGGCCGCGGCCATTTTTCTTCATTCTCGCTAACAATTTGGTAATGAAATATTGATTTTTAGTTAGATTCATATTGATGCCATTAGCTTTGCATTGATAAATCACGTTTGGCTGCTTGTCTAGCGTGGCAGAGCAAGAGCCAGGGCGGAGAGATTACAATCAAAGCCACTGATGTGTTAATTTGATGGATATTTCCCCTCCACTACCCCACACCCCTCCTTCTTTCTTTCTTTATGTTTCACTGCGTTTCATAACATTGTGTTTTTTTTTTTTATTTTTTATTACAAAGCACCCCGTGAGGATATTTATGTCCATGTCCATTTCTCCTGAAATAGCCTTTTAGCCAGCCTGCCTGTGGCAACACTGCACAGTCTTAAAGTCATTTCATCTCTTATAGACAAGACAAGGATATGAGGGACTGTTTCACACCCGTTGAGTCAAATGAGGAAAACAGGAGAGGGCATAGCTATTTCTACGCTTTGACACAAAAAAAAAAAGAAGAAAAAAAGGCGGC
This sequence comes from Thunnus thynnus, assembly GCF_963924715.1. Classification (NCBI taxonomy): domain Eukaryota; kingdom Metazoa; phylum Chordata; class Actinopteri; order Scombriformes; family Scombridae; genus Thunnus; species Thunnus thynnus. The sequence continues at coordinate 25,723,373 of NC_089526.1, forward strand.
AACAGAGGCTCGCAATTTATGAGAGGCCTCTTTGCATGTGATAACCATAATCTCCAAGGGGGAAGAAATATGGATTTTATTCAGCTTTTCAATATTTATTGTCAAAAATATTGGCAATATATTCGAAAGCAGGAAAAGCTGCTCTCAGGGTACATTTTTTAAGGGAGACTCGTTTAAATGCCTCAAAATGTTACAGCTTTCTTAAGCGTTTCACATGCAAGGTTGGGAGGATATAACATTTGAGAAACATTAGAATCATTTTCCAGATTAGGGCGGTTTTTAAATGAGTCTCCTGCCGCAGCTTCGCCTTCCAACTGCAATATGTGTCTGCACACAGTCATCTTAATGAAAGGAAATGATGGCGTTCACTTTAATGACGTGGAGTTCAAGGACTGCTTATTGTTCCAGAGAAAAGCCATCTTTTTTCACGGTAATATGAGTCTTTCTTTTTTTTTTCACTGTGCAATTTCATTTTGAGAAACAGACACCGAAGGTTAAATGTGCTATATAGGTTGTCAAAATATGACAGAGAATTCAGGATGTGAAACAGATATATCGATAACGTCCCCTCTTGCAGTTATCATTGTTTTGATAATACTTCATCTCAATGTTTTTTTTTATCTTTCTGGGCGATTATGCAAAACAGAATATAGTCCTAATTATCACAGACACATGAGCCACTCTATTTCACTCCAGTTATAAAGCAATCTTACTGCAGATGATCAACACAACTTCTCCGTTTAACATCCAGCACACATTTCTCTGCAATTTTTAAAGAAATGAACCAATGGCAATCCGATTTACAGCATGTTTACTGCATGTGTCATAAAACAGCTCCCCGTTTACATTTATTCTCTAATTTAGTGCTCCGCATGGAGTGAATCTCCCACATGCTACTTCTCCAAATATTTTGGTCCAAATGTGATTTTGTTTGATAGAATGACAATAACTGGTATTAAAGGGAGGCAGATGATTCCCAGACGTCTGGGGTGCTCTGACATTTACTCGAAACGCAATTAAACCCCAGAGTTATGGCTTCTTTAGGGTTCCATGCTTTTCCTTTGATCCCATAGTGCCCCCCTCTCCTGTCAAGGATTATAGGGCCAAACGGGCTATTTGGGAAAAGGCCAGTCAGGTCCAAATGGGGCTGGTGGAAGAACACAGGCTCCGCTGGCTGAGGGAAAGCTTCGATATGACTGCAACAAATCTAACAGTTGAACTGGCCGCTGTCCAGTTTGGCTCCAACCTGGTTGATACTAAGCGTCATTCTTTGAAATAATGTTGAAAATAACACAATGAACTAGCTGCAATTGATGTAATGTTGACCTACAAAGAAACATTTTGTTTCAGAACTCCACCTAAAGTTGGAGCTCTGTTTTGGATTTGGACAAGTGTCATCCTCTCCATTATGATAGTTGCTATGATTCGGCAGCTGGCCTGATTCCCATCACTCCAAACTTCCATCAAGTCCAAGATGCTGTCTGTGCTCCTCATTGATTTGGCTTAGAGCCCCCACCTCTCTGGAGAAATACCCCCAGCTCAGGAGGATTTACTATTGATCCCCACTTCCTGCGGGGTGATATACTTTCATCCACACACACATTCAGTCTCAATTTCACCGACAAGGTGTGCAGCGCAGATATACCAAGAATATTATGACAGACCAGATAAACTGCGAGAGAAAAGTTTTTCCCTGAGAGGCTACTCAGGAAGAGCTGGCCCCTCATTCAACTAAGAGTGAAACACCTCAATTTAGATTCTGTATGCGCTGATCGATGAGTCTTTATGTTGCACTGCCCTTTACAGTATTGTACTACCAAGCTCTTTATTACTTTAATGCCTCTCCAGTGATGTCATCCTGAGGTCATCCTCAGAAACAGGGGCTGTCAAGTGGAGTTTTGATTGGCAGAGGCACCGTTGAGGCTCGGCCAATGGCGGCCCAGTGTGGCAGTTGGTTGTCATGAGAGTGGGCAGGCAGGGGAGGGGCTTCGTTAGCACCTCAGCCATGCAACGGAATCGATATCTACCCCTCGAGGCATCGCTGTGTTCCCTCGGCCAGCCGGGGAGAGGAAGACAGCAATGCTCACACTCACTCCACAGCTCCAATACTACAGCTCACAGCCGCTAAATGAGAAGGAGAGAGGGGGGAAAAGAGGAGGGAAGGGGTGCTGAGGTGGAGGGGGGGGGGTCTGAGGAGAGAAGACAGAGCAGTCAAACATTTCAGGGCCCGCCATTCCAGAGTAATGAAGCATAGCAAGAGAATATACCTCTGCAACATTTGATAAAGATGGGCTGACACACCAGTCCAAATAGGTTCCTCTGTACACCAGCACATGTCTATCCATCACCGCTCTGCATTACAGACAGGAAGAAAGGAAGGGAAGGGAGAGGGCAGTGAAGGGGAGGCGTGCAAATAGACAGCAAAAAGAGAGTAGAAATTGACTGACAGTGAGAGAACAGGTGGGGAAGCAAGGGCTGATAGAGAGAGGTAGGGTGAGAGGGAAAGGAGAGAGAGGGAGTCGGTGTGTCTTGGCAGCTGGTGGATCCTATCAAGGCCGATTGGTTGGTGAATGAGGCTCAGGAGGCCCGTGTCCTTGTACCCACCGGTTTGTTTTCCGCTCACTCCCTCACTCCACTCCTGCAGTGAAAGACAATAAAGAAGCGAATGAGTAAACGTTGCACATTTTACGTCCTCATCATCCCTGCACTCTGTCTCTCCATCTGTTACTCCCTCACCAGCGCCATAAAAATGAAGAGAGGACTAGAAAGAAGAAAAAAAAAAAGAGTCTGAAAGACAGCGGTTATGCTGTGCGCCTGGAGTCACCCAGCAATTGGCCATGTTTTTGGTAAAAGTTTTATTCAGGTTAAACTGTTAACATGAACCTTTGAGAGCCTGCCATTAGGTCTCTCAGGGAAAAAAAACTCTTTTTTTGAGCTTCAGCTGACTTCTGATACAGAGGGATGAAATGTCAGTCTTGTTGTTATTACCAAGCACCGTGTGTATTACTGATATGAAGACATGCCTACAGGTACACGTGTAAGGCGGACCTTTTGTAGAAAACAAAACAATATGAAATATCTTTAGGCCTGGCATTTGAAAATTCAATAATATAACTTAACCTGACCTGTCTGTATAGAAAATCTTTATGGTGAATACCTTTATCTGATTATCCTAAACAGATAATCATAGTATGCAGTTAACACACCTTCTGGACATTTATGTTCAGTAATTGGATGTGTTTCTTTTGGTTTAAATCACTAGAGGTCACCATAGTTTTCATTTAATCGCATGATGGTTTCATGCAGTGTGTGACGTGATAGTGAAGAAAACTTTTGTTAAGAAGGTTTGCTGTAACACATAAAGATCAACAAGACTGCAAGTCCATAGTCAGGCTAGTGGCTCTGTGAGGATTATAGGCACAACAGTGGTTTGAGCTTAACGCTAATGTCAACATGCTCACAATGACAATGCTAACATGCACTGCTATCATGCATTTAGCAGGTACAGTGTTTATCGTGTACACTATCTTAGTTTGCTAACATTTGCTAATTAGAATTAAACACACAGTACAGCTGAGGCTGATGTAAATTTCATTAGTTTTGCAGGTACTATGTCATAAACACCAGATTCAAAGTCAGGAGATCACTAAAGTCTATAGGATTTATCCTCTGTGGACCACAGATGTCATGGCAATCCATCTTAGAGTTGTTGATATATTTCAGTCTGGGCCGAAGTGGTGGACCAACAGACATTGTCATCCCTACAGCTACACTGCTAACATGGTTAACAAAATACAAATATAGGCAGAAAAGATGCCACCTGACATGTTTGCATGTGGACAGTAAAGTGGATGCTGGAAAAGCTGGTGCTTACTTTACTCAAGGGGCAGTGACCTATGACCTTTACATGTTGGCAACTGGAAAGAGTTAAAAAATTTGCTAAAACATCGATAGAACCTATGTCCCGCCACAAAAGTCAGTGTTAGAACCATCTCTCCCATTCCCTTGTGTCACTACGGCCCGTAACTGACACAAATGAGAACCCTGTATTTTCACAGTGGAGACAGTCAAGCTGACCATTTGCAGCAGAAATCCAGCTAACCCTTATAAAGAGGATCTTAAAATAATATTGCTTTTTTTGCATCAGAATGAGCCTTTTAAGCTGACATGTGTTTTGGAGCAGTCCTCCATCATCTCACAGTTTTAAATATAGTTTTGAAAGCCAGAAATCTCAAAACCTGTCCAAATAATTGTAGACTCAGTCAATATTGATCAAAAAGCATAACAAGCCCCTGCTGACATATCCTGGTTATTTTGTGCAATTGGACAGTAAAAAACTTTGTTACTGTGTTACTTGTAGGAATCATGTAAACAGTAAGACAGAAAGAGAGGGGAGAGACAAATACAACAAATAAGCCTTGCCATAACATAACACAACATGGCTGCGCGTCATCCCCAGGAGGTTGTATACCGAGGCCTGCTGCCTGCTGGCCGGCCAGGTACGCTGCTTTGCTCTCAAGTCTTGGGGTGATTAATGAAATCTTAACGGCAGGCCAGACACAAATATTCATCACCTGGCTGCCCCTATTGTAATGCATGTGGAGAAGCCGGAGCGTGACAGAGGAGAGGGGAGACGAGAGCCAGCCCAGAGACAAAACACAACATGGGGCACAGGGATTATTACCAGGCCCACGGAAACAACGCTTTTTGTTCTCCTCAACAAAATGGAGGCATGTGATTTATGGACAGCCAGCATCTGTTTGGAGCAAGGGGAGACACAGATTCATGTCTGCTATTATGGGCTGTCCATGTTACCGGAGTGAGAATTTGAAAGGGGGGGGGGGGTAGTTTGTTGGGTCAGTAAAGGAAAGGGGGGTGCAGCCGTTAAGAGCAAGACCTTCTGGGAAAGTACACTGTGTCAATTCCTTGTCGTATTGTGAATTTGTGTCATTGTAGCGTGTGGGTGAGGTGTTGTATTACATTGTATATCACAAACAGATGTAGGCCTACTAGCCACCCGGGGGTGGTTTTGGAAAGAGTGAAGTGTTTGGTGGGTGGGACTGAGAGCGAGACGCATACAAAAAAAAAAAAAAAAAAAAGTTTGATACACCAACTGATAATGTGCTACCGCGCAGAGCACAAGAGAGGATGAAATCTATTGTATCATCATTCCTCGCAATAAATACGGCTTTGTGCGCAAGACTGATATGATCATTTTGATTTATGACATGCATGCGAGACTTCTAGGAATCCCTCAGACTGTGTGTGCACTGCTCGTGTGTGTTGATTTCAGTGTCTTTGAGAGGTGCAGAGGCAGAGGGACAAGGAGACGTACATAAATACAGAGAGGGGGGGAATGAAATAGCCAAGCAGCGGAAGTGAGACAGAGTGCAGTAGACAGTGAGGGAGATTGTGTGTCGGTGTGTGCAGTGTAGCATTGACTCCTGCATGCTCCCAGTGATAGATAGTGTCAGGTTAGGCTGCTCAGTGGCAGGTCTCACACTGTCAATGCTATGGCTGTGGGGAGAGCAGGGGCCTGAAATGTTTTAACACCCATCGCTGATCCCTGTCAACATACACAGTAACACACATGACATCAGGCGGCGCTGACTGATATGCACTGTGTATATGTGCACCTGAGTGTGCATTTCATGTGTACACGACCCCTGCCCGCTTGTGTGTCAGTGCGAATGCGTGTAACGGCGCACACTTCACATTCTTTTGTGCATAGCATCATCTTGTCTCGTCCCTCCTCCCTGAAAAAATAAAAAAATACTTAACATCTCCAAATCACAGCCTTAGAAAACAATTATACCAGCCCAGTTTTTTTTTTTTGTTTTGTAAGGATCTTTTTTTTTTCCTGCAGGCAGCAACAGAGAGAAAAAAGGCCCTCATTGTTCCATTGTTCACATTGTGTCATTCTTTGCCTTGGAACAGCGATTGTTTGCTGCACAGTTAGGAACACAATGGTGTTCACATAAAAATGAGCCACTTAGCTCTCACACTAAATTAGCACTGCAGAGGAGAGTCAGGCTTTCCAAATTCGCTTATTCACATTTTCCGCTCCTTACCAGCCCTATAAAACCAGCCGCTTCTGCTGAGGTGGACAGAAACGGTGACAGCCGGAGCGTACACTGTGTCTGTATCTTGTGTTTTGATAGAGTAAGAAAAGAGATATTCAATTATATGGGGAGAATTGTGTTATCATTTGCCATAATCGCTTGGAATCAAAATCAATAGCCTGTTGCAAATAATATTTAAGAACAACATATTGGTATTAACCGTAAATGCAGACATGTGCAGCACAGTACATAAAGTGTAAAGGGGAAGTGTGCTCAGTTTGACATATATGCTTCCAGTGGGAAATCCTCGCTGTTTCTGTGAGAGTCCTATGCTCACTTTTACTGTAAATCTAACATAGCAAGCGTATGTTTCCACCTCCTTGCATAGCAAAAGATGGCATGTTGCACCACTGCAGCTTTAAATCTGAAAAGTGGCCGTGAGGTGCTCCTGGTGAGGAGTGACTGGAAAGTATTGTGTCATCTGTAAAGAAAAAAAAATGGTGCACAGGAGTGGGTGATTTTTCCAGGCGCTGTTAAAAAATAGTTTTGCATGGGTGCCTTTGCTCTCCTGTTAGTAAAACACGTCTTGGAGCCCTCCTGCTGCCGTGACCAAGAATGAAGTACTCTCTTGGGCCAGACAAAATCAATTCCTCACTCGGGCAAATTTCCTCCTTCCCCTGCTTTTTTCTGTCCGGCTATTTGTTTTTAATGCTGGCATAGACTTATGGGTTGAGGAAGGCAGTTATGCCAAACAGTATAAACTACACCTCCTGACAAACATTCAGAATTGAACTTTCATTCATTTTTGGGGTGTCAGCCTCAACTTTCCAAGGCTTTGTTATGAAGAGGTAGTGTTGTGAATTCCACCGTTCCTCAAATGTGCACGTTTTTTTTTTTTAAAGAATACAATCTATCTATGTCTTACCAGAGCCTGCATTTATCATTGAGATCTGTTTATTTGAATGATCCTCTGGATGAATTACCTAAGCCGCTACATGCACAGCATTTACAATAGATAGAGCTTTATTCCTGTGGGAAATCAGAGTCACTGACTCAGTACCCAACATCCCCATTAAATCAAGTATAATCCTACGTTTACTGCCCAACACTTATCCCTAAGTACAACATTTGTGTCATTAATTGATGTTGTTCACTCAATAGCTGCACTCCTTATGGGATGTACATGTTGTAGAAGGGAATTTTTGACAACAACCAAATTCATACCAGTTTAATTCAAATAATAAATATCCATATGGATTTATGAAGTTTTCCGCTTTTCTCATTCCTCTCTAACTCTGTAGATTGGTTCAGTAACTGGCGCATGATCAGGAAATGATTTAAATGTAATTTTGTCAAGTTGTACGCAAAACATTCATACTCAAAATGGTCGCAAATGTCAATTTATAAGCTATAGATTTGAAATATAGTCTAAAACATTGGGTGAAGAGGGAGGCCATTGTACTCAGCACAATCCCCTTTTTGATAACATGAAAATCCCCTTGTGAGCAATCATCTTTGTGTATTTGGCCAGAGTTGGTTTCACACGGTTTTCAGCTCCTCCTTCTCTCTTTCTGCGTCGACCCGGGGTGATTTCCATGAGAATCAACGTGGCGATTAATCACAGTGTTCCTCCACTCCCAGATGTCATTCAGGGCCTTTTAAAGACATCAGCGCTCTGTGATGTTTATGGGAGGAGAGAGATATGAGCTTGGCAGCCCAGCCCATGATCCTTGTGCAATCTCCCTCTGGGACACTCATACAGTCAGTCAGCTACTACTGTCCTGGATTGTCCCAAACGCAGTCAAATTTCCTCCCTTGAGACAGAGGCAATCAAAACCAGACCTGACCGACAGCTGTACTCAATTTTTGATCGATGATGTCTGTATAAAGTTTTCAAGACTGGTCCCACACACATACTGTCTGGTGTTTATTTGTAACTTTTTTTTAAACCACAATGTGCTAAATTTACTATCAAGTAATCCTTTTTTTAAAAATAGTTTTTTCTCACTAAATAAAAACAATAATTTCTGATGGGATTTTAAAACTTCAAAGGATTATTTAGACAGTAGTTGTTTTTTTTTTTGTTTTTTTTTAATAGATATACTTTTATGTACATTAATATCCATTATTATTATGTTTTTCAATTATAGGAATTTCACTAACTGTACATTTTTGTGAGAAAACCACATACCGGATGTGCTGTATTTATGATACTTTGTTCTATGAATTTCAAACACACACACACACACATACGCACACACACAAAGATACTTTTCACACACTTCAGTCCACATACTCACCAATGCACATCCTAATCATACCTTTATAAGAAGCAGACATGTTCAAACAATATATATAAAACCCTCTTTCACTGAAAGTAGTGCTCATAAGGCATTTTAAGGAAAAATAATCACAATATAAAAACTTTTTAAAAGTCAATTATGGATCATTTGTTCAATTATAACATGATTTAATATATATTTTACACCAAAAACATGAGGTTACATTCTTTATGATTTGACAATGTATTAAATGATAATGTTTACAGTGAAAGAAAAGTTTCAATCTGCTACTAGAGTAAAAAAAAAACACTGGATATTATACAAGTTTTTATTTCCACTTTGTTCAGTGGGCTAAGATATGGCTGTCTCCACGGGAAGTATTGGCACAAACGAGCACAACAAAAGCAAGTGATGAGACATTCCCTAAAAGGTTAAGAATCCTGAGCTCTAACAGGTCCCTGATAATGAAAGGGAAAGCACCGGCTTCAAGTGACGTGTGAGTGAAGGTGGTGGGTGGAGGGGTGAGCTCAGTTTAAAGAATCTAGTGAAGTCAAAGACGTGTTAATAAACAGTTATGGAGAGCCCCCGGGGTGGGGGTGCTGGGGGTCGTGAGGATGGAAAGAAGCAAGAAGGGTGAAGAGGTTGGGGAAAGTAGAGGGGGGATGCTGGATGGGGTGGGATGGGGGATCAGGATCATGGTAGTCAAACCGCTGTTTCCTCCTGTGGAGAAGAAAGGAGTTAATGACACCCTAGAGCTTCCCACCCCCACCCGCCGCTCCTCCCTCTCCTTTATGGAGGGGGAGCGACACATACAGCCCTTACGGAGGTGAGGAGGCCAGGGAGACAGCCATGCCGTCCCACCGCCCCGCTAGCGGGAGGCTATAACAAAAAGGAAGGAGGAGGAGGAGGCGCAATAACTGTGATTATTATTACTAAATATAATATAAAACAGTCAGTGCGGGGGGCACGGGGAAAGGGATCCACCCATCCGCCCACATGCTCACTATTGAAAACTCTGTTGAAGATGCGAGGACAGGTTTAAAGACAGCGCCTTTTCAATGCCAGGGGAAAAGGGAGGGGTTAATGAGGGGCTTGGTGAAGGAGCTTATGGCAGGGTGAAAGGGTGAGGTGGGGGAGCGAGGGGAGAGGGATGGCGGGGAGGGATGCCTGGCTGCCATGGTGTCAGCGGAGGAGACGGCAGAAACAGACATGGAGCGACTCAAGACAAAGCTGAGACAAGGTGACAATGAGCATGTCTCCCCCCTGCTCCCCCTCCACAAATGAGGGACAATCAGTAACAAATATGTCACCATGTTTTGAGCTATAATTGTAGCACCCACTTTTGGCCAGGAAGTGTAATTTTTTGAAAAGGTGAGATGTGTCATTCCTCCAGGTTTTGTCAAGATAGGAGGCAGCGGTGTCTGAGAAATCACATGTGATCGAGAGACTAACAAAGTAGCTTCCCCCGCCGTGCCATTTTGAAAATACCAGAATGTGGTCGATGCGGGATGGTGTTTTTACAGTTTCCTTGTCTGTGATTTATCATGAACTGATCATTCCCCTAAGTTTCGTGGAAACTGGAACAGCGTTGTTTGAGATGCTGACAAACCAGTGAACAAACAAATAAATTGACGCAAAGCCCCCTTTGATACGTGGAAATAAGAGTGAACCAGATTTCTTTTAGTCCCTCCGCGATGGAATGACAAGCCACAGCAACATCCTTACAAGACTACCACGCAGGAGAGGTTTTGACCAGTGGAGAAGTTTAGATGTGGACAACACCAGAGCAAGTCAAGGTCACAGGAAATCAGGGGAAAGACAGCAGTTAAGTGCTGATGTGCTGTGGCAGCAGCCCTGAGCAAAGGGGCACTAAGTATGGGACGGTCCAGGCTGGAGTCCCAGGGCTATAAATCCCTCTTCTCCCTGTCCAAAATTCATTAATGGCCACACAAAGTGGCCAGTGAAACCAGATGGAGGGAGAAATGAGGGAGAATAGGTGTTTTGTGTGTATGTGTGAGTTGGTGTTGGGTGTGGGGGGGGGGGGGGAGGGGATAGGGGATAACTGGTTCTACTCCAGTGTAGTGTGAAATTATAGGCTAAAGCGTTACCTGCTTTAATTTTCCAAATACAAATTAAATCCTCAGTAAGCTGACTTTAAATCAATAGTTTCATTTAAGGGGCTGCGTGATTTAACAAAAATGAAAACTAGCTGGTCTGGTCAATAGAGCCGGGTCATAAATCACAGGGCTTTGGGAGGCAAAAAGCCGATTTGACTTGTATATGGAGCGGCTGGTGGCCAGGGGGGAGCGCAGCAGGGAAATGAACTCACGCTTTATTAGGAGTCATATTGACCTGCCTCTCCTCTACCAGCACCACCTCCACTCTCTGGCATCATAGCGTCATGCTATATACACCCCCTATTGAAAACCAAGTGGTGTTCGAGTGGAAAACATTTATTCCTAAAGTCATATGCGACCCTGCATGATTTTTTACTTTTTTTTCTTTTTTGCTCCTCAATTCTGGCGACTTTCTGGTTCAAAAGGGAAAAAAATAAGAGATAAAACAATCCAAACTTTTAAAAAGGGGGAAAAGGTAAACTTGAATCGAATCTGGAAACAACAGAAACAACAAATATATTGTCAAAATACAAGAAGAAAAAAAAAATCATGTCTCACCGGTGAGGTTTTTATTTGTACATCAGTTGTGCATGCCAACATCAAACATTTAATGTCAGCATTCTTCAGAGACACAGACGAAAGGAAGAGAGATGCAAGGCTCACATTGTCATCAAACAATCAAACAGTCATCCGCTTCTCCAAACAGCTTGCAGCTCAGCTCAGCTGGCACCAGACACTCATATTACAATAAACATCTCTCCTAATGTTGTGCTTACACCATGCCATGCTTACACAGACACAATGCACACAGACATAAAAAAATAATACTCTGTTTAATAGGTCGGGCTGACAGCTGGAAAATGGAAGTCAGAACAAGCACACACACACATGCGCGCGCACACACACCGGCATGCGAACATCAGCACATCACTAGTTGAAGTAGCTCTCCCCATCAATACTTTGCCACAGGATTATGGAGGAAGACGGCCATGAACATTATGCTTGATTGTGAATGAATGGTTCAGAGCGCCACAATAAATCCATTATCAAGTTGTTATGTCATACTTAAATTCTCCCCCAAAGTGTTCCCATATATCTTGTCAGCGGTTCATTAGCCATTTGGACAGGTAAAGCTTTCTGAGTTCGGCCCACAGCTGACCCCACATTCTGCCTCTGTGATCCACTTAAAAATAATGGACATCCCCTGTCCTGCATCCATCAATCACACGCCGCGAATTCCCGGGAAAAATAGTTTAGAGGGTTAGGAATTACAGTTACAACAGCTTTCTGACTGGGAATAGATTAGCAAGGCATTAGCAGTGTTTCATTAACCTTGCGTTAAGTGACATCCTCACATGATTAATGGACATTATTAACAAAAGGGAGATTGTATTTCCGAAAATGAACCTTTTGTGAAATGTCTGCTGCATTGTTAATAGGTTTGTTTATTAATCATTCATAGGAGACGGCCTCCATTTCTGAGGTAGTGATACATAGAATGGCTATGAAGGAGACTGACAGCAGCACTGAGTGAGGTCCGTGCAGAAGGAAAGCATTTGTGTGCAAATGTACTCTGTTTGCACTCTGTTGTACTCTGTTGTCTCTCATCACTACAGTGGTGAAACAATATTTATCTCTTACAAAAAAATTGACATTTGCTGCTCTAAAAACTAAGTGTGCAGCCCACATGAGATGATGCATTTGATATTTGATATTAAATAAATAGAAGTGTGAGTATGAGCACTGATGATCACTGTGGCGAAGCAGACAAAGAAAAGAGCGCCACCTATATGACTTAAACGTCATCAAAAGGAAAAAAAGAGATTCCAAACACACTCTTTGACAGGCAAGAGATCACTGGGAACCGCAAAGCAAAGACATCACAGCGATGTACAGAGACAAAAATCACCAAAACACAAGCATTTTGAGGATTACCACCTTAACTGTGTTTCCTTTTCTGTTGGTTTATGTCACTGTGAGCTGTCTGTCCATGACACCTGCGTGTCTCCAGCCAGAGAGGGCGAGAGTTCACACCAGAGACGGCCTGTCCATCACCTCTCATCCTGCTGGCTCTTCTGAGGGTTGCTGTCCTGCGCGGTGAGAGGCAGTGGGTGAGGCCGGGGAAGGGGGTGGGGGTGAGAGGCGGCGAGGCGAGGGCATGAGGTGCTGCTGTCCGGACCTCCTGTCCTGCTGTCTGGAAACTCTCCAGGCCACAAGGGAACTCACGGCGATGTCGGCGCTGTCGGATGTTCCTGACAAACCAGGCTGCCGTCACATCTTCTGTGTGTATATTGGAAGTATGAAGTGCAGGTTTGTTTGAGTGCACACCTGTGTGTTTGTGTGTGTCCTTGACTGCCATGAGTGTTTGTAGCAGGCTTTTATCTGCATTCCTCCTGGGCTGACATATTGCACCCTCCTGCAGTTTAGGCTAAAAAGTATATAAAGCAGCATAAAAATCAAATAAAAAATGCAAGTCTAGCCATCAGGTCTGACAGTATAAGCAGCTCAATCATCAACTTGCCAGCTGTCAAATCCCCAAGCCGGGAACAAACACACGCTCACACACAAGTGTGGTAGATTAAAGTTCATGCACATGCCAGTTCAATAAATTAAAGTCCAGCCACATGACAGTTCAATACATTTTTGGTATAAATAGTGCAGTTTTAAAATTCTTAGAAACAAATACAGAGAATTTACAAAAATGTGTGTGTGGAATTCATTAGTAGCATTAAACTGACAGGAGTAATACAATAAGAGAAAAGAAGGGAAAATGTCCTGTATAAAAATATAAGCCAATGAAAAACAGTAAAGTAGTCTGTGATCTAAATTGAGGGAAGCCTCTAAATCTGCCGAGCAGATGGCAGAGAAGCTGTCCTCAGTGATTGACTGGTTAGTCTGTAAAAGTCCAGAAGAGGGAGCTCTCACGATGGCTGCGTTGTTCTCCATAAAGATGCTAGAGAGTGAAAATCGTGAGCGCTATCTTTATTGATTCTCTCCCTTTTCAGGGTATACCATTTGGAGGCACTGCCGGGATTGAATGTAACTAGAACCAGTTTCCCAGACAGTAGACATCCCCCACCTCCAGTGCGGGGTTGGCCCAGCAGCAGTGTACAGTGGTCTGTCAGCAACATGCAGAAGTCCATCAACAGTTTGCAATGGTTCAGCAGTGGTCTGCAGTGTTCCAGCAGCAGTGTGCAGTGGTCTGTCAGCAGCATGTAGCAGTCCATCAACAGCTTGCAGCAGTTCAGCAGCGATGTTCCAGCAGTGGCAGTGAGACAACAACAGCAGTGTATGGCGACCAACGGCAGTGCAAGGAACTCTGACACCAGCACGTGGATGTCCAGCATTAGCTTGCAGAGGGCAAGCAAGTAGAGACCTGAAGGTGCTTAAAGCGACAACAGCACAGGATAGAGAAGGTTTCACACCACTTTAAAAAAATGGATACAGAGAGTTAGAGGACTTGAAACTTGAGGTTATAGGAACATTGTACACTTTGACAAAAGATGTCCTCATGGAAATTTGCAATGTTCTTGACATTAAGGGATTGAGGCAGATAGATATATCTGACAAAGGTCACTCCTTTCTCATTGCACCTAACATGAAGCACCTAGACAGTGATGAGTTGACAGAACAAGAAGACGAGGGCATGGTGGAGTTGCTGATGCTGAGGGACAACATAGGTGAATGGCAGGAGTCTGTTCAAACTAGCATACCAGAAGATGCAGGGTCAGATGTAGCACAGACAGCTTAGACCCAGGAGCAAAGGTTGTCAAAGGAACTAGAAGCAGTAATCTTAGCTTTGAAGTTATCACTACAGAAAAGTCCAAATAGAGATCAGGAACCAGTTTGTATTGGTGGGAGCAGCATCAAGCTCTAGCCCAGCAGCAGACTTCACAAGAACACTTCCCATTGCAGCAGAGCAGAGAGTTTAAGATCTCTGGTCAGGTGGTGAACCAGGACAGAGGGATAAACTTAGTTTCTCAAGTCTGGCCCACCATATTGAGCCAGGCATAAGTAAGGGATTTCCTGAGGCAGAGATAGTTGATGCAGCGGTCAGGTCCATTGTACCAGGTTTATAGCTTTGCATCTATCTAGAAGGATTTGATCTTACCCACACCCTCCGCTTCCATGATCAGGAAAAAGGGGTGACAGAGCTGTACAAAGAGTTAACATCAGAGGTACAGAGCAGTAAGGACAACCGACAAAATTTTGTGATTCGAGCCCTCAACTTGAGACAGACGATTCTATTCTCATCCTCTTTGCCTGGTGCTTACCAGCCACTGCTGCTGCTTCTCCTGTTTTTCTCTCGGCCTTGCCAGCCATGATGGCTCGTTCATTGTGTTTCAGGCGTTGTCTTTTTCACTTTTGCTGAGAGCTGAAAGCTCCAGAAAACTAATAACTAATAGGAAAGAATGCAAAGATGTCTAAACCCACAAGCCAAGTATCAGTCTAACTATTGCACATCATTTGCCATTTGAATATCTATTATTTTTTTGTGATCTCATATTTTTATTGTGTAGTTAAACTTTTTTTTACAAGACTTTTCCAAGGACCCTTTTTGTTAGTTAAAACTTCAGCATCGAACTCTACAGACTGAACACATCAAGACCGAAAACACACAACCCTACTGTGCATTTACTACTGTATGTGACCGCAGCTAGTCTGAGCCCATCCAGTACTGGATTCACTCTCCTGGGGAAGCACTGACCCAAAGTGCTTCACTGTCTCTGCCTTACCCAGAAAATCTCTGATTTGGAAGGGAGAATATTCATCCTGTACCAGCTCAAAGATGAAGAAAGGATCCTCGACTCTATGATCACCATGGACCCTGCT
The DNA here is from genome assembly GCF_963924715.1 of Thunnus thynnus. NCBI lineage: Eukaryota > Metazoa > Chordata > Actinopteri > Scombriformes > Scombridae > Thunnus > Thunnus thynnus. The sequence goes on from NC_089526.1 coordinate 25,738,667, forward strand.
GTCACCACCTGCCGGAGACTGTTCCATGTCTGGATGTCACCGCTGCCCAGACTGCAGACCACTGGACCCAGATAGGAGCCAAGCCCAAGGCCCTGGTTAGCTACACCCCCTGCCAAAAGGGTAAACACTGTGGAAAACTCCCTTTTCATCCCCATCCAGCTCAGGCCCTGCAGCAACAAATTTTCCATCTTGCATGACTGTGGTTTCCCCCCAGTGCCAGTCACCACATCCCCCCTTCGTCTCCAGAGTCTGATGGTCCTGTCACTGCCTCTGCTCTCCGCGGCTGTGTCCAAGCAGTCAGTTGCCCCCTCTGACTGTCACTCTCAATGCCCTTTCAATGCCCTCTCTCCGCAACCTGGCTGCATTCAGTTCATCCCTCACCCAGTTTGGGCCTCTGAGCTGGAGAGGGTACACACTCAATGACACATCCACTCCCTAGAGGACAAGGACCCTCCTCCAGGTCTGGCACAGCAGTATACACTGCCAGCTGGAGTTTCGAGCCTGGGTCCAGCTCCCCTTCGCCACCAAAATCTCACTCGGCACTCCAGAGGGCCCCATAGGGCTCCAGAGTCCTGCAAATCCTCCAGTTAGCCCACACCTTAATCTTAGGTGACTTAATAATCAAAAATGTCAGAGTGTGATCAACAACACACTGTTTTCCTGGTTCCACTGTCCATGACATTGCTGATAAAGCTCCTGAGGTTTTATCTAGTTTGCCCAGTGTTGTTATGATTATTGTTTATATTGGTACCAATGACATCCGTAATCAGCAGTCCGAGATACTTAAGTCTGACTTTGTGCACCTATTCAGCACTCTGAAAAAATCCAGGAGTTGCATTCACATATCGGTCCAATCCCCACTCACAGCCATGGTTACGAACATTTCAGCAGGCTACTATCGCTGCAGACTTGGCTCTTCTTGGCCTGCAACTTCCAAGATGTTTCCTACATTGATCATTTGAACCTTTTCTGGGAATGCAAGCAACAGTTCAGAGATGATGGTCTACATCCAAACATTCTGGGGGCTAAAATGCTGTCAGCAAACTTTTTATACAGTACTACCCACCCACATGTAGCTCCATTGGGCAGCCAAAACAGTCCTCCCTACCTCCAAAATCTCTTTTATTTCTGAGTTTTCTGAGCTTTTATCTATTGTTATGCTTAATATTACAGGATGCTTATTCTTAGCGATTTTAATATTCATGTATCTTGTCCTTCTCATTCTCTAACCTCTTATTTTTTAGATCTTATAGACTCTTGTAACCTTATTCACTCTGTTAAAGGGGCCACACATTCTAAAGGTCACACCTCAGATTTGGTTCTCTTATCTGGTCTTTCTCTTGAGTGTCTTAATTTGGTGGATATGCTAGTAACAATCTCCAAATTGTCTTTTTTTATCTAAGGCTCTTGAGAAAGTAATTTCATCCCAATTTATATCTCAGTTTATTACGTTCAAACCTCTGCAGCAGAAGTTTTGGGTAACTCTACTTCCCGATGGCTCAGTTGAGTTTTGGTGTCCCTCAAGGCTCTGTTCTTGGACCCCTTCTGTTCTCAATGTACAGTACATGCTGCCTCTCAGCCATGTTATTCAGAGGCATGGTGTGCTTTACCATTTTTAAGCTGATGACACAGTTATATCTGCCACGGTGGCCAATCACAGCTGGAGATCAGACTGATCAGAGCTGTAAACTCTGCCATGAGGGAGTACAAAGACGTTACTAGTAGGAGGGGAGGACATTTCTCTTTGTTTGATAACATTAAAATTAAAGTTAGGCTTTGCTGTTGACTCATTTTAAAAAAGACGAGAAAAAGAGAGAGAGAGAGCTGAGAGCACCAGCGAGAAGGAGAGAGAAAGCAGCTGTGGTCAAGCGAGCTAAAGAGTGAATGAAGAGAGGGAGCACTGGTAGCGAGAAAGCCCGTGAATCAGATCAATAAAATGTGGTTATGTTCTAGAGCACAAAAACACGCCTACACCCCCCCCACACACCTCCGCTCAACCCTGTGGCTGTACGCTGCACCGCCTGATTTGGTCTGAATACAACTTTTCTCAGGTATCAGCCAGGACTCCCTCCACTGTCTCCAAGTGGTACACCCTGTTGCTCCACTTATGATCATGATCACATTATACCAGATTTTAAAATCTTATTGCTCACTTTTAAGGCCTTAAATGGCCATGCACCCTCATATATCTCTAACACATTGACCTAGTACTGTATGTATCCCATACTAAGGAACTCTCTGCCTACTGAAGACAGGCACACTAATTTGCTAGCTTCTTTTAAAACTCCTCTTAAAATTTTTTTCTTTGTAAAAGCTTGATAAATGTTTATGCTTGATATATGCTTTTATTTTTTTCTTTTATTTTTATTTATATCCTATTTATTTTATTCTCTACTTTCTTTTTATGTGCCTTGTCTGGTTTTATTTTCTTTTTTGTAACATTATTAAGAAAAGTGCTATTATTATTATTATTATTATTATTATTATTATTAATAATAATAATAATAATAATAATAATAATAATAATAATAATAATAATAATATTACTGGGTGTATAGTCAGAGAGACAAAGCCAAAAGGCTGTTTAAACGAGTAAGGGTTACCACCGTGGGACAGGGAGTAACCAGGTGCAGTAAAGAGCAGCAGAACTGTTTGACCTGTTGTGTTACTGCAATGTGCCAGAAACTGAGGGTATGTTCATCCTGCAAGAAGAGCGCCTACTGTTCAGAGATCTGCCAAGTAAAACATTGGTCTAAGCATAGGAAACAATGTACGTCTGAGAACCACCCTTCTTGGAAAATGCTGTGTCATACATCCAAGGTTGCAAATAGAGATGCACCAATACTGATACTGATATCGGATATAGGTCCGATACTGACTCAAATAGCTGGATCAGGCATTGGTGACAACAAGTCCATCTTGTATTGATCTGGTATACCATTATTTTAATAAATAACAATTCAGTAAATTTATATCTTTCTATTTATTTATTTATTTATTTATTTTACAAAGTTAGGAAAGCTTTGTTTAAGTCAAGCCTGATTTTGCCTTACACATAAAAGAATGATCCCAGTCTCCTCCACACAGTGAGGCATACAGTTTATTAATTAAAAACTAATATCGGATTGATACTCGGTATTGGCCAATACCCAAAGCCCAGGTATCAGTATTGGTATCAGGACTAAAAAAGTTGGATTGATGTATCCCTAATTGCAAGATTCAGGCATTTGGGATACTGGCCAAGGCTCCCAAGCCTATTGTGAATGAAAAATGGAAAAAACATATTTGCCAACTGAGAAACTGAGAGATGTCTCAGAATTGATGGGCCTGATGATCTTAAAATAGCAGCTGCTTGTGGACAAAACATGCCTAACATAGGCTGGATTGAAACCACTTTTAAACTAGCTGCACATGGTGCTGTTGCAGAGCAACTGTTGTTCCTATCAGCTTAGCTAGGGTTTTTTTGGCCTGGTTGCTATTGCTAGTGGGCCTCTGAAACAGCTAAACATCAACATGGCTGTGTGTAGACATTGCCAGCCGGCATACTCACTGTTGCAAGACAACATCAGACGGCTGAAAAGGGATCTTAAGAACAAGGATGAGCTAATCCTGGGGTTTTCATCCATTACCTCTCCCCAAGCCAAACATCTCTCCACATTGGGCTCCTACTGCTGCAGCAACAGAGGCGCCAGTCCGTCCACCAAGTGCTCAGCCTCTGTCGCTCACAACAAAGCCACTCTTTCTTGGTCCATCTCTGTCACCACCTGAGGGGAGCAGATCCTTTCAAACGATGTCATGGCTCTGAATGCTGACATGTGGCCCATCCTCGGAACTAAACCCAAGTCCCAAGCCTGCTTCACTCCCTCCACCTCAGAGCAATGGGTCCTGGTCAAGAGCAGCAAGGGTGGTGCTAAATGCTCCCTCCGGCAGCTCTCATCCAACACTCTCCAGCTGAGCAATAAATTCCAAGCCCTGGACAGTGGGGATGGACCGCACTCTCTAGTGAGGCTCCAGCTGGAAGCCCAAAGAGCTGGGCTCAAAGAAGAGTTTGTGTGCCTCATAGACAGTCTGCTGGACACTAGAAAGCAATTAATTATTTTATTTGGATACCCCACCCCATTTTGGTGATGTGAAGTCCAGTTGCCTGTGCCAACTAAAGGGTTACTGCAAGAACAGAGATATTATGTATAGATTGTTCAAAATTTTGCTGCCTATACTTTGACAAGGTAATATAGGTCTCTGGGGTCCCCGAAACATGTATTTGAAGTTTTTTGCTGAAAATTTCACTGAGATTATGCATTCTAGCATGCTGCTATACCCCTCTGTTTCAGTCCTGTTCTCCATGGGCTGTTTCTGTGTCTATGCAAATAAGCTGCAGCAACAGGAGAGACCAAGAGCTGTTGACAGTATTCATATTCATATTGGAACTGCAAGGGAACTCTAGTAGCGTGTACACACACTGCCCAGCAGGCCACTACAGCTTTATGATCTGAGCAAGTTAGCTGCTGGGTGCTAATACAAATTACACAACATTGCCAAGCAAAGGAATTCCTGCAGTTTGACAATTTCTTTTTCACACTTGTATCGTTACCTTCATGGCATGTATATCAAGTAAATTTATATAACATTACAGCAGCAACACACACATACCAGTGAGGATCATGGAACAGAATGGGCTAATGTGTAACAACAAAGTTAGCTAAGCTTACGAGTGTGGTAGCAGCACTGCTTTTTGGCTCCACAAAAAAGCAACATGAAAAAAAGCCACCATCTAACCTACTACTGTTGTTATTTAGTTGGCTTAAAATATGGCTTTACGTTCACACAGTTTCTCTTGACTGTCCCTCAACAACATTAGTCCAACATAGCTAGCCATATTAGCCTCACAACATGCTAACACCATATTCAACAGGCTAACCTGCTAAATAAACAGTAAAACAGCATAAAATGTTGCAAAACTTACAGCTTACAAGTTTGCGGTTGGGTCATGTACAACCTGTATCAATCCATCACACACACATGCAATAGTTTCCAGTTGTTGTGGGGACATTTACATCAAAACATGGTGAGACCAACGGGTCTTGACTTCTTTAGATGATGGGAGGACATAAAAACTGTGTTGGTTCTTCCAGCAAACAACAGAACTTTGATTCAATTCAAAATTTGATTCAGTATGTTTCAGTGGGCGGGGACCGTCACAGCTTGCTGAGGCCTGGGAGAGGTCTATGTTCAAGAGATCCCTTTATGATGTTATAAAGTTAGCCAAATTTAAAGTGTTTTTTCACACACGTTTACTTAAAGATGTAGCAGGAAAAAAAGAGGAGGAGGATCTTTTCTCATTGTTTAGGGCTCTCTAGACACACCAGGGACACATGTTTATGTTGAAATGACATGACTTTTGCATAATATATGACCTTTAAATAGGACTCTGCTTTTTAAACTAAATGACAACCATCCTTCCCAGGAAGGCTTACACTTTTTATCAACCAACATTGGTCTGACTTTGCACCCCTGTAAGGCTTCTACCTCCTGACCTGTAGTTAGTCCATCTTACTGTACCTCCCTGGCCTCATACAGTATTCCTGTTAGAATTATGCCTAGATTTAATATCCACTATCCTATGCATTCTGTGTTTTCAATGGCTAGGTCAAATAATTTGATTACAGTCTGCTGTAGTAATTCCAGTTCAGCTAAGCCCCTTATTCCAGTTGTCTTAGTTCTTTTAAACTGTCCATGTCTAATAAATCTTTCATTCTCAATGATCTAATTACATCCCATAACCTTGATTTCCTATTCCTTACTGAGACCTGGCTTAAACCTGGGGAGTGCTCCCCTCTAGTGGAGCTCTGCCCACCCAGTTATAATATTCTGAATGCACCTAGGTTAACAGGCCGTGGTGGGGGTATTGCAGCTGTTTTTTTTTTTTTGTTTTTTTTTTAAGGATAATCTTACTTGTATTCCATTCAGTTTTGGTTCTTTGAATAGTTTTGAAATCTTAACTTTTAAAATTGTGTGATAACCCAATTTGCTGTGTAATCGCTTATCAACCTCCGAATTCAAATATGGGTTTTCTCAATGGATTCTGAGTTGCTGTCCTCTCTTGTGCTTAAATTTGATTATCATTACAGTTGGTGACTTTAACATTCATGGTGACAATCCTTTTAACTCATTTGCCACAGATTTTTAAAATTTTTTAAAATCTTTTAACCTTGTGCAGCATGTCTCTGGCCCCACACATAACAGCAAGCACACCCTTGATTTAGTTTTTACTGTGGACACGTCTCTTAATTCCCTAAATATGTTCGATTTTGTCTCTGACCATAAATGTATTATCTTTAATGTATCCTTACTACCTACTACAATAATTCAGAAATGTATAATCCACTCTCGCATCTTTAATGAGCAGTCCACAGCCATGTTTTCCAGGTACTTTTCTAGTCTGACCAATTGCCCTCCTCACTGTGCCAATATTAATGACCTAGTTAGTTGGTTCATTGAATTATGTACATCAGCCCTTGACTTTTCTGCTCCATACACTTCAAGGGCTGTCCCAATTATTGGATCAATTACAACATCACGCAGCAAAGAAGGGAATATAGGAAGGCCAAACATAGATGGAAAAAATCTAAACTTGAAATTCACCACCTCCATATGAAGGAGCTATTGTTTAAACTGAATCAAATCATTAAAGAAGCATGAGTTGCCTACTTCCTGGCTTGATTAATAGTAATAAACATAACCCAAGGTTTCTGTTTAGTACTATCAACCAGCTTGTAAATCCCTCTCTCCATACCATTCCCACCTCATCTTCTAATGACTGAAAACTTTTCATCTTTTTTGTTGGCAAGGTCGATGGTCTGAGGTCCAATTTTCCCCCAACCATTTAACCCCCCTCCCCACTCAGCCGTCTAAATTTAATGTCTGAATTTGCTCCTATTTCCCAGCAGTTCCTTTTAAACACTATAGCTCATATGCGTACCACCTCCAGTTCCTGCGATACAGTTCCCACAAAATTTCTAAAATCCATCCTTTCTGTCTTAGGTCCCAGCCTGCTGTTCAATTATGAACTACTCTCTTATATCTGGATCCACACCTGACTGTTTTAAAATTGCCAGTGTTCAGCCACTCCTTAAAAAGCCCTCTCTCGACCCAGCCCAGATACAGAATTACAGACCCATCTCCAAGTTACCATTTTTATCTAAAATCCTTGAAAAAGTTGTTACGGACCAACTCCTGAAGTTGGTTGAATCTTTGATAAATTTCACTTTGTCTTTTGCCACAAGCAGAGTCTGAGACTGCATTACTAAGAGTGTGCAATGACATTTTTATGAATGCAGACAAAGATGAATATTCTGTCCGATTTCACTGTTGCCTTTGATATCACTGATCATGACATTTTGTTGGATAGGTTGCATAACTGGGTTATTTTAATGTTTGTATCAACAATCATGTGTCTTCCTCAGCTCCCCTACTGTGTGGAGTCCCTCAGGGCTCAGTCCTTGGACCTCTTCTCATTATACATGCTTCCTCTGGGTCATTTGTTCAGCCACTTTTAAGATGTGTCATATCACTATTATGCCGATGATACACAGATCTATTTCTCGGCCAATCCCAATTACTTGAATCAACAGAATCAACAGTCCTTTTTTCTTCAAGTAAGAAATATTGCAAAAAATCAGCTATATCTTGTCTTATACAGATCTCAAACTATTAATTCACACTTTAATTTTCTCCCATCTAGATTATTGTAATTCCCTCTACACGTGATTCAGTCAAGCTGTTCTAAATAATCTACAGTTGGTTCAAAATGCAGCTGCCAGGCTATTAATTAGAACTAGCCATAGGTCCCATATTACTCCGGTTCTTGCATGCCTTGATTGGCTTCCCGTGAAATTTAGAATAAACTACAAGATCTTCTTGATTACATATAAGACACTACATGACCTTGCCCCCAGTTACATTTCTGATCTCCTCGTTTCGCATTCCACTTCTCGACCTCTCCATTCCTCAAATCTCTGCCTTTTATCCATCCCCCACTCCAACTGCAATACAATAGATGGCCTCGCCTTCACAGTTTTAGCCCAAACCCTATGGAATCATCTTCCTCAATCTATCAGATTTGCTGAATCTTTGGACTGTTTTAAGCGGCTTCTAAAAACCCATCTTTATAGGCAAGTGTTTTTATAGATCTCTATCCCGGTCATAGGTTTTTGTTCATTTTAGTTTGGTCTGATTCTGATTGTGCTGGGTTTTATATTGTAATTCATTTTATTTCATTTGTTTATTCATTTATATTTGTGTGTGTGTGTGTGTGTGTGAAACACTTTGTAACAGTATGTTTTAAAAAGTGCTACATAAATAAAGCTTTACTTACTTACTATGCTAGTTATGAATGGTTGACGTCTTTCTCAGCCCGTAATAGGCTATAATGTCATAGAACAAATAGTGACAATTGCTGTTGACCATCCAGATGAGACAAACAGAGAACAGCTACATGCAATTCTTAAAACTACTTTTCCCAGGTTACAGAAGAGTATCATTGTTCTAGTGAGCACTGAACCATCATGCAAATATGTTGTAAAGCAAAAGAAAGAGTCAACATTCCAAAGCACACTTCTGTGCAGGTTGAATGCCAAGCAAAAACACAGCCCCTAAAAAGAGATGTCACACTTCTCTTTGAGCCAGATGTGAACCCTCAATGGGCTGAAGGGCTTGAAGTTTGTGAGTCACTTGTAACCTTGAGAACCCCACCTTACATTGTGCTTGATGTCCAGAATCCCACGGATCATGATATCACACTGTCAGAAAAAAACTGTGGTAGACACCTTAAATCAAGTGCAAGCTGTGTATCCAGCTAGTGTTTTCGAAAAATGTACTCCTTCTCCTACAGTGTTGGTGAATGAGATCAAGGTAGGCAGTGAGAGACTTAATGATCTCAATGTGTGGGACCAACCTGTTGACCTAAGCCACCTTAGTCAAACAGAAAAGACAGAGGTGCAGAAAATGCTGTGTGAGGAGTGTGCCTCATTCTCCAAAGCTGATGATGATATGAGAAATATCCCACCACTGAAATTGAGCATATCTCTGAAGGATATGGGTCCAGTAGCATGCACTTACCATCTTTTTAGTGTCCCATTGCTCTGAGTAGCATGCACGTTGGTGCCAAAGCTGCTATACAAGGAGATAAAAAACTACCATAACCTCATCGCCCAGGGGTGGATACAGAAGTCAGGCTCACTCTATGCCTCACTGGTTGTCTGTATGAGGAAAGAGGATGGTAGCCTACATCTTTGTATAGACTACAGGGAATTAAACAGAAAAAAACACCCTGATTGACCGCCAATCCCAAGGGTGGGAAGGACAGTCTCGCTGGCCTGGGGGGCAACAGGTTCTCAGTACTAGATCAGGGCAAGGCCTACCATCAGACTCTTATGGATGAAGCCAACAGGCCCTTGACTTCATTTGTGATTTTGTGGGGCCTCTGTGAATGGATAGGAATTCCATTTGGGTTGATGAATGCCCCAGCAGCTTTTCAACGCTGTATGGAAGAGTGTCTGGAGGAACTACGGGACAATATCTATGTTCCATACCTGGATGACACATTGGTATACAACCAGTCTTTTGAGAACCATGTGGACCATGTAAGGCAGGTACTCCAACAGCTGAGGAAATATGGGATAAAGCTGATACCAAGCAAATTCCAGATATTCAGGTGCGAGGTTTGCTATCTAGGTATATCTACCTAACTCGTCTACGCTGAAGGGAGCAAAATTGACCCCGCTGAATCAGTAGCTGTGAGGGCATTGAAGGATAAGAAACCATGTACTATGGGGCAACTGAGAGCAATAATGGGTCTATAATACTACTACTATAAGTAGTAGTACTATTATATTACTACTATAGACAATACATAAAAATTTCTCTGGGATCACAGGACCACTTTACAGCCTGTTGAAAAGAACGCCAGACAATGACAAAGAGAGACAGAACAGTGCAAACACAAACACAAGACATGTAAAAGCGAAAAACAAAGGTGTGCCTTCACATACACAGATTGTATGGACTGATAAGCATCAAGCTGTACTTCAGCGGTTAATAGACTGGTTGAGCCACCAGTACTAGGGTTCCCAGACTTCTCACAGCCATTTGTCTTATATATCGATGCCTTGAATCAGGGGCTTGGGGCCATCTTGTACCAACAGCGAGAGGGGAAACTCTGTGTGAAAGCCTATGGATCAAGGACACTGACTGAATCAGAACAAAATTAGAACATTTACTCTCTGGTAAATTAGAGTTTCTAGCATTAAAGTGGGCAGTCACAGAAAAATTTAGGGATTGTGTGTATTATGCCCCTAAATTCACTGTGTTTAGCAATATTAATCCCCTAAAGTATGTATGTCCTCTCAAGCGCCAAGCTCAACACCACCAGATTCAGTTGGGTGGCAGAACTTGCAGACTTTCATTTTACCATTTGATACCGTCCAGGCAAAGAATATGTAGATGCGGATCGTCTGTCCAATATGCCTCTCGACATAGAAACAATGATGAGTCAAAAGAGCTCTCATCTGACTGTATGGTGGCAACAACCCAAGCCATTCAGACCCAAGATTCCTCACCCTGGGTCTGCACAATGTTTACTTCACCCTTGTTGTGTGCCATAGACTGTAAAGACAGCTTAAAGCCACTCGTGTCGATGGACTTTCTCCATCTGGACAAGTGCCCGGGTGGGCATGAATATATATTGGTCATCGTTGATCATTTTACCCGCTTCACCCAGGCCTATCCAACCACTTCAAAGTCTACCAAAGGTGTTGTGGCACACCTCCACAGGTTTGTGTGGAGGTGTGGGGTGGAGGTGTGGGCATGATTATTTGTAACTGCTATGAAGCAATCAGAAAATAACATTTTGCTCCTCTCATTTACCATCTTTCTCGCTACCACTGCTCTCTCCTCATCCACTCTCTAGCTCACTTGACCACTGCTTCTCTCTCTCTCTGTCATCTTTTTTAAAATTAGTTGGGAAGCCGTCAGCAAAGCCTAACTTTACTTTTAATGTTATCGAATGATGAGAAATGTCCTCCCCTTTTCCTAGTAATGTTTTTGTCTTCCCTCATGGCAGGATTGTACAGCGTTACGGGTCGCATTTCTCCAAAAGTTGATTCTGGTTCAACTTTTTCGCTGCGGCACCCCTGCGGCCCCCACCCCCGCAGCCTAAACGCACAACCCGTCTGCTGCGGGCTGGGAGCCTGGTGCTGCGTGCATGTTGAAATCATGACAGGAAAAAGAAAAGGAAAAAGTCATTTTCTCTCAATGAAAAACATAGTCTCCCCGAAGCTTATGACAAACTGCCAAAAACAAGCCAATGAGATGCAGCAGCGAAACAACAAACGTTTGAAACAGCTGTTCTATATTTTGAAACAGTCAATAAAATTCAGTAAATAGCGAAGCTATCCGTTTCATTACTTTATATTCATGTTATAAATGTACAAATGTCAATTGAATGGTAATCTACATGAGAAATAAAGAAAAAGAAAAAAATCGGTTATAATAATCATCCGCTTATAGTGATCAATTTGACTATCGCCATAAGCGGTTTCCACTGTATTAGGATTAAGGACAATACCCTGGGAAATGGGCAGGTGGAACATTTCAATCGTACACTCCTCCAAATGTTCAAGACACTTACTGAAAAAGAGAAAACAAACTGGAAGGGATCACTGAATAACTTCATACATGCATACAACTGCATCGGATCTGAAGTAACAGGTTGTTCGCCTTTCTACTTACTGTTTCGGAGGTCTCCACAGCTACCAGTTGATCTCATGTTTGGTCATACCTCTGAGAGTGGGAACACAGATCACAGACAAATGTGGAAAAATTGAAACAGGAAATGCAACAAGCCTATGACATAGTAGAAGAAAATACAAGAAAAGCGTCAGAGAGGAGCAAGTGATGTCGAGCGCAGAGCCGAACCAGTTGTGTTGCAAAACAAAAAAAACAATAAAAGTAAAAACAGTCCCTATACAGTAGATACAAAACAGCTGAGACACAACAGCTGATGCAGAAATATATAAAAAAAAGTAGAAACAGCTGATGTAGTTATGTAAAGACAGAACAGCAGTTGCACAGGGAGTAGGGGGCGGGGGTTTGAAAAGGGCCACCCACCGTAGTGCACAACCTGGCTTAAAAAATAACTGCAAAGTGCGCAAAACACCAAAATTACCAACTGAGAACTACAGCTGAATTAAAAGTAATGCAAACTCACGTATACATACCAAAGAGAGTGAAGGTGCACCTTCCTAGCTGCGGGAGGGGGAGAGCAGCAAAGCCTCAGCTCAATCACTATTACAGCAGACCAGAGACCAGAGAGAAAAATTTACGTTTAACTGGAGACCAGATAAAAACAGCCTAAAATTAGCGAAATAAAATTAAGCCAGCCTACCTTAACACATAAAGGAAAGTGCGTTAAGCAAGGGCTCGAAGCAGAGCAACTTTACTCTGGGTCTCCAGCCAGAAGATGAGCAGACCACACTGCAAAGCAAAAGAGCAGCAGCAGATATAAGGACAATAGCACACATGCAGCACAGGAAGACTGTAAAAAATACGCAACTTACAATTGCTGAGCGACAAGATCGCAAGGAAACATGGCAGACACGCTAGCATGCCAAACTGTGCACACACTAGCCTCACGGAAATCAGACTCCAGAAAGAGGCAGAAACGTCCATCCGAAGAACAGTCACCTGCCTAGATACCGCGCTGAACACACCACCCAGTAATCAGAGCACAGTTGATTCATTGAATCCAGCCTGGTGACAATTTAGTGGGCCGGAAGAAAGGAGAAAACCTAATCTGCAACACAGGCACAGACTGAGAGGAAAAGGATGAACAAGAGGAATATGGATTCTTCCTTGAGCCCACAACACATATGAGACCAACTGGTGTATTTGGTGGAGGGAGAGACACTGTGCATGCTGATCCACCAGAAAACCTTGAATCTGAAACACAGGTGACCAACACAGAGTCAGAACCTGAGGGAGCACATGAGATGAATAAGCACCAAAATAAGGAAAATACTGAGCTACAAGACAATGATAATCATCAGGAATGACCAGGTGAGGTCTCTGAGGAGGAGGAGATGCCCCCCTCCACACTAGCGATGGCAAAAATGAACAAACAAATCTTTTCAGTGTCCGGTATGTACCGAGTCAGCCTGTCGAACGTACCGAGTGCTCCTGAATCCCGGACTTTTCCCACTCATACCGCCCACACCCGCTCACTGTTATCATAGGGTACTGCTCATACTGCCCGCCCGCCTGCCTGCTACAGTGGTGCAGTCGCTCAAAACATGAATGAGCACCAATGAAAGAGCGGGAATCATTGTCTCGAACGAGAATGTCACTGAGTGACTTGAGTCGAGACAGCCTGGCAGCTACTCACTGAACAAGATCAAATGAACCATTCTCTTAAACTAGGACGTATGAGTGAATAAGAAGTGATTTAATCGGACTCGAGTTGAGACAGACGGCAGGTTAAATTGAACGAGACTCAACGAACTGCTGCTCTCTTGAACTAGGAGGTCTGCTACTTGCCCCTCAATAGACTCGCAGATCTTTGGTCAGTGTCACATCACATTTCTGTAACATCATATTGAGCTTATATAGCTTACCTACATACAAGTGGGATGCTGAATCAATGCATTTAAATTAATATTTTATCTTTATTGATGTAAACTTACATGATGACTGGTAATGCACTGAAGAGAAATATTGTGGGGCAGGCAGCACTAGCTGTTGAGTGTGCATGTACTATAACTGAGTGTCACAGAGAAACTGACGGTATAAGTATCAGAAAAAGTATCAAAACTCGAAAGGTTCGATACATTTACATGTATCAACTCGAAGGAACCGATACTGTGAAACTGTCCGCCCATTACTACTCCACACACTCAACATCCAGTGACGGTGTTGATGAGGAGGAGCCAAGGTACCAGCAGCCAAGGAGAGGAAGACGAGCATTGAAACTCTTTACATATGACCGACTAGGGACTCCAGTTTGCTGTCGTACAGGCTATGCTCCTGTGATACCCTACCAGTACCAGCCAATAGCAAGCCAAGATTTTAGGCCAGTAACTAGGTGGGGAGACCCAGTTCAAGCTTACCAACCTGTGTTCATGTATAGTTGGTAGAGGAACATGTAGGAAACCTCACTGAAATGCAGGGCAGAATTAGGTTCAGGTGATTCTGATGTCAGGACGACATCTAATTTTGTAGGGGAGAGTGTGGTGGATTTAAGTTCACGCACATGCCAGTTCAACAGATTAAAGTTCATGCACATATCAGTTCAATACATTAGAGTTAAAAAGTATTGTTAATCTTTGTAATCAATAGTGGAATTTTAAAATTGTTAGAAACAAATACAGAGAAGTGACAGAAATTCATGTCCATTAGTCGAATTAAACCTACAGGAGTAATGCAATAACAGAAAAGAAGGGAAAATGTCCTGTATAAAAATATAAGCCAGTGAAACAGTAAAATAGTCTGTGATATAAACCGAGGGAAGCCTTTAAATCTGCCGAGTAGATGGCGGAGAAGCTGTCCTCGGGGATTGGCTACTTGTGTCTGTAAAAATCCAGAAGAGGGAGCTCTCACCACGGCTGCATCATTCTTAATAAAGGTGCCAGAGAGTGAACATTATGAGCACTATCTTTATTGATTGTCTCCCTTTTCAGGTATGAAAAACACATTAAAGTTGTCAACACGTGTCAAATAAGTTGGTAAATGCTTTAGGTTCAGTTGTTAGCAACTGTCTTTAGTAATCGTTGTGCTGAAATAGGCCGGGTTACTCTGGTGAAATAGACTAAGGAAAATACAGCTACAGATAGTTAGTGATGGCCGCACAACATGTTTTCAAAGTAATTACAGTAAGTGGAAACACTGCGTGAGCTACAGGTTTTGGGTGAAAGTTCATATGTTGCAACATGTAGGTGAAAACCTCTCTGCATAAAGAGAGAAAGTTATCAAGGCACAGAGACATTTTATATTGCGTTATATTCATATTTGCTGGGACAAATAATTTTGACTATCCAGAGGTATAAGGGTAATCTTGGTGTGGGGGTTCAGGCTATAACCAGCAATAGACATGTACTGTATGCTTGTTGTGAATGTATATGTGAACAGCGTTATAGGAATGTTTATTGAAATTTACTGCTGTAATCTACTGGTTGCTGCCAAAATAGCTGCTCGAAAGCGACACTTATTGTATGTATTTTAGATTACGTTTGTTATACAACAGTGTTATTTAAGACTTATGGGCTGGAGTTGAAGTTGCAGCCATGTCTGCCAGACTCAAGGGGAAGTTACAGATTAACAGAATAATTTAGCTGTGAGTGTTCATTGGACATCCTGTATATTCTCATCTATATATTGTTTGTTTACTGGTGAAGGCATGATGAGATTTGTTGGACTGTTCACAAATGCTCATTTTGTGTATAAAGGACCTTGAAGGAAGCTTTTTGGACTGAGATGATTTATGTTGGATTGCAACTGAAATGGAATATAATGGCAATAGACAATTATTGTGAAAATGATTATTGCTGTATTGTTAATATGTTTTCTTCTTTGTCAACAAAGGTTTGAAGTATTCTCCATAAAGATGCCAGAAAGTGAACATTGTGAGCACTATCTTTATCGATTCTCTCCCTTTTCAGGGTATAACACAAGTATAATGCAATAGGTTAGAGAGCCAGAAGGTCGCTTCAAATCTTTAGACCAGCTGAAAAAATATGAAGGCTATCAACCTCCCTTTCTTAGCAAGTGTGCCTGTGTGGCCGTATCATGTGAAGCATAGTGTTACTGAAAAGAAAACTGAGCTTCTATACGCAAAAAAATTAAATCAAATGCAGCAAGCATGTAAATGTGTTTGCACATTCTGATGCAAAATCAAAGATTCCTGTCTCTTTTTTTTTTTGTAAATGCGGGACTGTACTCCCTTCCTTACTACCTCCCAGTCAGCCTGTGTTGGAGGTCTATTTTCCCCATCTTCCTCCTCCTCCTCCTCTTCCTCTTCTCCATCCCACAGCCTGCTGCTGGGCTGGAGGATGACTGACGCTGTCATAACGTCTGGCAGTCAAACAGACCCGCTTCTGACGGGTGGCAGCAAACGCAATGTGACACAGCCAGCAGTATCTGGTTTCTCCTGCACCGACTACATTTCATATGGCTCAGAGGGGCTTAGGGCGGCCACGGGGAGGGCGTCTATGTGTGTGTGTGTGTGTGTGTGTGTGTGTGTGTGTGGCTGTAGGAGGTAATCGAGCAGATGTCAGGAGAGAGTCTGAGAGGGGATGTGTACACTGAGGGACGACTGAAACCTGTCACATTGATTTTCAGTGGTCTTGTAGCATGGGCGTGTGTGTGTATGTGTGTGTGTGTGTGTGTGTGTCTTTGAGGAGTGTGTAGAGTATAGGAGCATGTCCATGTTCAAAGCGGGGATGTTGAGTGTTTGTGTGGTAACACAGCAAATGTAATCACACTGTAGGAACAGACACTTACACTCCTTATACCCAATTGCATGTAGAAAGTACATAAAAGAGATACAGTATATTAATATATAACAATGAAAAAACAAATAAATAAGATAACATAAAATGTATTCCATATTTGAAGGCATCTATATCAGCTTCACTCCTAATGTGTGTGAATTTCAGTATTGGCATGAATCATAATCCATTCTACGAGAAACAAATTTCACATTTTCAGATGTTGTATTTTTGTGATAATGATAATGTAATGATTCCCAATTAACCCACCAAAAAAAGAGACATTCCAATCATTAATGTCGGGCAAAAAAAGAAATTGTTTAGTACTGATATAAAACTGCCTCTGCAGCAGGCGTGAGGAAAGAATGATTAAATGAAATTAGCAACACTCATAAAAAGACAATTTTGGCAGGATTAATGAGGATGCTTCATGACAAATTTGTATAAAACAAGATGTATGAAATGATCTATTTCTTTCTCCTCTCATTTTTTTTTTAGAGACCGGAAATATGAACCCATACAATATGTCCTACCTGTTTAGTTACCACATTTATTTTATGTATGAGACATTAAAAACACATATCATCAGAACATCCATTATTTTTGGCTATATTCTCAGATTGCACTTTAACTCATGTTGTGCAGACAAAATGAACCAGGGGCTCTCAGATAAAATGTCACAGCTATATATCCTCAGGCTCATTTTGGTGTAAAAGCGGCCACAGTACAGCTTGTTGAGCAACATGAGCAGAAGCATGACATCCCTTCACCTACCTAGCTCCTTCTTCTCCCTCCTCCTCTTCCTCCTCTATGAATCCTGGAAGCAGAAGATTCCCAGCAGAGGAAACACAGACGCTCTCCAGGTTCTAGGTTAAATACAGACACCACAACCGCCACAACGTTCCCAACTACCTCGGCCTCTCTTCGCGCCATACATAGTGTGCCATCTTTTGGCCGTTAACAGAACTGCCTCCTCTCTTTTTTCTTTTTTCCTTGCAGGAAAAGATCATAAAATCAGTGAAATAAAGTGAAATGGTTGTCTGGGGATGGATATGTCCCTTGCAACGTGAAGTGGAACTTGAGGAAATCGACGGATCTCCTGCAGCTTTGCAGAGGCATATTGCTGCAGGGCTCTTTTTCAAACCCTTACAATTTATGCAGGCTCTCCAGCCGTAAAAACACACATTTCTGCCTTCTGATGTCTCACATGCTCACTCCTGATGAGAGGATTGGATGAATGAATGAGCCAAGAGCTGAAAGTAATTATGGCAGTTAAAAACAATTAGACATAAATATTACAACTTTGTATAAAATCAGCGGGACTGGTGTGTATGAGTGTGAGCGTGCGTGCGTGTGTGTGTGTGTGAGAGAGGGGGAGACATGCATGCATACACTTTCACACAGCAAAATACAGAGAGAGATAGAGATATTCACCTTCGAAGGGTCACTCTCCTCTTCCTGGCTCATTAAAAACAGCCCCATTAGCAGTGTTCCTTCAGAGCCTGACTGCAGACAGATATGTGAGTGTGTGTGCGCATGCATGTGTCTGTGTGTGAGTGTGTGTGTGTGTGTGTACAGTGGATGGTAAAGACATGCAGTGTTTTGGAGGCCTCTGGGCTGCCGAAGAATACATTAAACAGCAAAGAGCCCCTCTCCTCTTCCTGACTGACTCCTGCTGGGACTACTTAGCATTTCTGGGGTGAAAACTTCTCCAGCAAGGTTGTCAAACACTATATACAAATTACAGTGGAGCTAAATTGCTCCTGTATATAGTTATTTAACTTTTGTAGTGGCTCATGTGTGTTTTTGTGCGCGTGTTTGTCTTGGCCTGACGACGTGTTGTATTCCCTCGATACACTACGGGCAATGTCGCTGGAAGGGAGAGAGCAGAGAGGGAGATTTGTAAAATTGTGAACGAGACGTTCAAAGCTACAAATCCCACAAGAGTCCAAAACAAGTTTGCAATCGTTAGCTCATGAAAATTCTAGCAGTTTTAATGTGTTTTTAGGTCACAGATGGTAAGGGAAAGTAAAAATGTCTCATTTTTTGCACTCGTTATATCATGATCCAGGGAGAATTAAGCTGAAAAATTAAAACTTAAATTAAATGCTAATCACAATCAGTCCACATGCAGGTTTGTCCTTGTTGCCCTATAAAGCTAATGAGTGAGGTTTGATTGGCAAAGGCCTGATCTCAGATCAGCACCAATGTCTAGAAACCGTTCTACTTTAGATTTATCCTGGTGGTGTAATGAGAGGTGTTCAGGTGTGTGTCAGAGATGCTTTTTGCTTACTATATTTGTGTTTTAGATGTGTAGGGTGCAAAGATTCCTTCAATTTTTGTTTGTTTTTCTTCTTTGAAAAGTGATTAATGATGAGGACTTGAGTTTAAAGTTAGGTTGTAGATTTTAGGTAGAGAATTAAATGGTCCTTTTTGTAAGAATTTGAAATTTCCTATACTTATATACAAGCACGTAATGAAAATGATTTTAACTTGTGCATTCATTTGAAAAACATGAGCATCGTATAATTTGAAAATAAAATCCTTATTACTGTAAAAAACTGGACTTTTAATTAAATTCAGGATTGAGACCTAAGTTTGGGGTTCAGGTTAGAGGGTTAGGTTAGTGTAAACCATGTGGCAGTGAGGATTAGACAAAGGGGAGCGAATTGTGTTGATTGAGGTCCTGATAAGGACAGCAACACCAATGTATGTGTGTGTGTGTGTGTGTGAGTGTGTATATTTGTGCTTGTTGGACATGTCTTGTAAGAGTGATAACAAAGCACCCTGCTACTCACCACCACCAGTCATCCATTAAAACTGAACCAGGATTCAAATACTCAACCCATCAGAGGTGCCAATAACAAGGAGCGCCATAGAAAATTACAGGGGAATTTAAGTCTGCTGGCTAATGGCATTGGCACCGACACTTTGCCAATACACATTTAGTGGTGTGGTGGTGCGGCTGGCCTGGGGTGCTGGTGGAGACTGACACATCTCTCTTGAGTCTGTCCAGGCGGGAGATTGGCCTGTCTGTCAGCGGCCAGGGTCCTGCCATTACCCATGATCACCTCCAGCTCTTCTTACCCTTTTAACCCCCCACCCCTGCACTGAAATACCCTCTCTTCTTCCTTTGTCCACAACATACATTCAACCGTGTTTTCCTCGTTTACTGCCACCTCTCTGCATCCTTGTATTACAACAGTTTTGTAGTGGTAAACAAAAAAAGTGTTTAAACTCTGCCCTCCAGTCGATGATCCTAACGAGACAAAACAGCCAACTTAATAAAAATCAGTTTAACGTGCAGAAAAATGGTAATTATTGGATGTTTTTCCTTTTTGAAGATTCATTCTTATTCCTTTCTTATTAAACTTAAATAGCTGTGACATCATTTGGTATTGTTTCTTTTGGTTTACATGTAACATTCAAATTATTCTGGAGAATTACAATATTGTCAGTAATGTTACAGTACTGTAAAGAAATTAATGTTCTTGCAACTCAAAAGCTTACTTTTTTCTTTTAAATTTTACTCAATTTAATCAAGTCCGGTGTGGTTCATATGCTGACTTTTTCAATGTTGGTTAAACTCAATTTATTGTAAATATGCAGAAGTTCGCCCGATGTATGTAGGTATTGGAAAATATTGGAAAATGTTGCCTAAAGCTTTATCAAATTAACAGTTTTTACATTTACATAATAAAGCTTATAATGGTTTACCTCCAATAAATCCCTGCATTCCTCATTGTTCCACCCCCCCCCCCCCCCCCCCCCCCCCTTCTAAATTACCATCACCTTAAAATGTTTACATTTTTGTAACTGCTTATGCTGTTATTGAACCACCTTTGTCACATGCTTGCCAGGATCGGGTGACCTCCCTATAGAAACACATGGGAAAAGCTCACTGCCCTTGGACAAGGTTGGGGACCATCACTAATTACCGGAAAGGAGGGCGGAGGGCTGGTAGAGACTGTCGTCTGATAGAAACACAATGCTCAGTTTTCACACAATAATCTCCTCCGTGTACAGATCAAGCAAGAAAATTCCACTGAAAAAGCCGCTGAAGGAGAAGACAGAGAGATGAAGAGTATCGGACAGCATTTGTTTCAACAAGAAGGGCGGAGGGTGATAGAACAGGCGTTGAGCCAGAAAAGAGATGACCCCCCTTATTCTTAATCTGCTGCGATGCTCATGTCAATTGGTAAAGAGAGTGTGACCGATAGAATAGATTCCCAACTTAAAGGCTTTATAACACCCCCCTCCCCTCTTTAATTCTCCTTCCTTGTTGTCTTCTTCCAAAGGAGCAGAAAAAAGTAAAGTGTAAAAAAGGGCGACTGAAAGATTTCTGCCAAAAGTGTAACGTGAAATTTAAGCTGTAAGAAGCAGCCACCAGCATTAGCTGGTTAAGTATCAGCAGCGAGGGGTAATGAATGTAGAAGGGGAGACATATGAAATGTCATTAATGTTAATTCTAATCACTTTTTGGCTATTAAGCACAAATTAGTAAAGGCGATGTTAAATGTCATGGTCTGTCCTGGGATTCATAGTAGAGAGGGTGGGGGCCACAGAATAGGTTCTCATTTACATACTTAAGATCCAACTTAATTCTCATAAGGGGTGATGGAAAATGAAGCCGAGCCGTAAACCGATGACGATGACACGCCGGCTCGGGAAAACACAAACGTTTTCTGGCGGCTGATTTTTCATTGTTCATGCTCAAGGTTATTTTCTTGAGCTTGTCGTTGAACGTCATTCCCTTGAATAATTCCACTCAGGCTTTTCCTCCCTCTGGCTTTAAGGTTTGCGCTATTTAAGACCAATCATGTCAATGTAGAGAAGAATTAATCCTGCTTAAAAATATATTACATGACTAGAATGTATGTTAACATCCCCCTGATTCTGTCTCTGGATATAGACTTTAGTTTGGTAGAGCAGGAGATAGTTGAAGTAAATAATCATGTGGGCTAGATATCAGGAGGAGTTCATTGTCAAGTTCACTTATATACTTACAAGCGCTTGTTTTCATGTAGGTACTCTGTATCTGTCAAGCACTCAAATCCAGGAAAAAAAATAAAGGCAGTGAACAATGCAGCATTTTAAAAGAGAGTCAAGCTAAAGCCCTACAAAACCATGTCATGTAATTCATTGCGATAGATAGATTAACCTCAGTGCACCGCAGAGGCCTCTGCATTCTTGTCCACATTGTTCTAATGGCAGCCCACGGTCTTTGGGAATATCCTGTTTTTTGCTCCTCTCTCTTTCTTTCCTCTGTGGCTACAGTTGACTGTGGGAGAGTAAATAACATTTGATATGCATAAACAGCCCCTTCCTATTCATTACTGTCAGAGCGTTGGAGTGCAGGAGGCGGAGGTCAGCATGTGAAGGTCCTCCTCAGGCAGGAGAAACGCCTGTGGTAGCTGTCACTCCTCTGCTCCCCCCACCACCACAACTGAACCCCCAGCCCTCCCTCCACCACCTCCTCTTTCTCCCCCTCCCTCACTCCCCTATTAGCACAGGCTCCGGGTCATAACCTTTCCGTGGCATTTTGCGATTCCACAACCCTTTGATTAGTGCAATATTTACATATTTCACAGTGGAGAGGGCGTTCTTGTGTCGCAGACACTTGAAGTGTTGTAAATGCGTTTGGCCTTTTGCCTGGGAAATGCGGAGGAGTCGGACTCTCTGGTGGTAACTGTAGTCAAGGCTGCCGCACTGATATATGCCGTAGTGTATTTTAAGTATATTTACCCCTCCACCGCCCACGCTGCCACAGCCATTGTACATATACAAGTGCTATTTTGTCTGTGATGTGGCCCTTGTCCTCCTGAGGAAGGCCGTTTAGCAGCCATTAGAGAGGGATAGTGCTCCCTGGTGGCAGATATAGATCATGCCCTCTGACTTGGACGGTACAAAGCAGAGCTACAGAGGGTTACATTCAAAGAAGAAGAGAGGTAGGTGCTCCAGAGGGATGACAACAGTTCATTCTTGCATGCAGCAAGAAGAGATACCAGAAATGTATATCAAATGCAACGCTCAGAAACATGGTAAAGTGTATTGTAACAAGTTTTAGATGAAAGAATCCTGGTGCAGTGCACATGTGCAGTCTACAGTATGTGCCGGATCTCTTGGTGGAGGTGTAATGGTATACACCGCTATCCTATCTGCCACAGTGTCATTCTTGATACTGTCAAAGGATGGCACCAAAGTAAGGCATTTTCAAATGTTAAACATATTGTACACATACCAACTTTAAACTGTTGTATAATCGGAATAAGTTTTACCAAACCATTAGTATTTATTTGTTGATTAAAATATAAGAGAAACAAATTATTCCATTGTAATATGTATTGATTTTTTTACTGTAAATATGGTGAAACCTTGCCCTGTCTTGAAAAACCACTGAACTTCTTTAATCCCACCCATGGGTTAAAGTCTCAAAGCAAGTTAGACAATTGGGAAATTTCCTTTTTGCTTTCTTACCGAGAGTTGATGTGAAGTCAGTTAGCTTAGCTTAGCATAAAAAAAAACTAAGGACAAGACTTCTGGAATTCAGTGCTTCCTGCCAAGAAATAGTCTGGTACATAACCCCTGTGAAACTGAAACTTGTTAACTTAGTTTTTACAACTCGGTTATAACAATTAAACAAACAATATATAAGGTGTTGATTATTGATCTTTGGAGGTGCTGGTGAATAAGAGCAAGGCTAGCTGTTCCCTGTCTTTATACTAAGCTGAGGTAGCTGACTGCCTTATAGATAAGAGTACGGTATCGATCTTCTCATCTGACTCTCTGCAAAAACGTGCATTTCCCAAAATGTCTAATTTTCTTTAGGGCCGAAGCATGCTTGAAACAAAATACATTGTGTAAAAGGTAGGGTGACCATATTTTCAAACCCCCAAACTGGGACCCTTACGTGTACCGAAAGTTCTGCATGCACACATGTATGTGATTATGCATGCACCAGACATTTTCATCAGGATGGGGAACAATTATTTCAGCGCTTACCACACCTACCTAGCACACCTTTCAACACCATCGACAGCGCCTCAGCAGCGGCGAAAAAAAATGTTTTGCCTCCCAAAATCCACCAAGGTATTTGTCAGTGTGCACAAGTGCAGTCTGCTGGTTAAATGGCCGACTGTGACACATTCTCTGCCAGAACAAAACAAGGCACAAATCTCTTTGTGGCCAATAAATAACTTTATAGGGTATAACATAACATAACGTAAAAACTAAATCACAATTGAACCTTGTTAGCAACAAAAGAGACTTAAAAGAAAGTTACCTTTAAGAAGATTGCTGGGTGCTTTTCAACTTTCAGTCTTTCTTCTTAGAGTTTCTTTTCTGGAGCTCTCAGCTCTCTGGGAAACCACCACTTATGTATGGCTGTCTTAATATGATCTTTTATATTGGCATTTCCACCCTGCGCAACCAAAAATGTACTCTTGCAGTGTGTGTAGAACAACTCTCCCGTTGAGCATACTGATAGGTTCTGTCAGAAAGAGCTGCAAGCTAGGCTGCAAGGCTAGTATCAGCCTTGACAACGACACATTGATTGATTAACATACATACAGACAAATCAGTGTTGAATTCAGACACATGGTGTATTGTTTGTGCTTTTATATTGGGTTAGGTAATAATGAGTCAGACAGAACATGATAAATGTTTGTGTAAGCCCTGAAAACATTATATTATAATTATTATTTTAATTTTAGTGACAACCAGGACATTTCAGTGCTTTACAGTTATTTGTCAAGACGCAGGACACCCAGCTTGAAACCAGGACAATCTCAGACAAACCAGGACATCTGGTCACTGTAGTAAAGTGTCATCCGAACACATGAACAGTGACGGAACGCCTACAAAAAATTAGAAAGAGAGCTTGACAAAGTTCAAATCCTGCCAACTTCCTCACCTCTCTGTGCTTGTTGGATTGTCTTTTTTAGAAAGTTATGAGATTTCCTCTGACTTCCCTATTGGAAAAGTATGGGGGGAGGGCATTTCAGACAATGCTCTATCCAACAAGCACTTTGTTTGACTGACGCCTTTAGTGACCCATGGATGTCTAAATGGCTTTCCAGCCTTGATCAGAATATGATTCTGAGTGAAACACCTTATCCATGTAATGTAAATCAAAATTGTCACATAATATGAGCTACCATGAGTGTCAATCAAAAATCATGGAAACATTATAAACACTTTGAAAAGGTAGCTAAAAAAGACCTTATGCATTCTCTGTGCAATGGGAAAGAGTAATGTGTAGATACCCCTGTGGTTACATTTCTGTAAAAGCAAAGAGAACAGCATCTTTCCTTTACAACACATAAAGAAGTGAAATAAAAAAAAAGCACGATACTGTGTTTTCCAACACACCTACCCATCAAATCTGAGTCAGACTGACGTTTGGCACATTTTCCGCCTCAGTCAGTCATTCAGTCAGTCAGTCAGTTTCCCTCTGCTGTGTGACAGAAAGAAGAGATGTCAGGGAACAGGTTTTTCAGGGAGCTCAGGGCCGTCATGTCTGCCTTCGCGGTGACTGATGAGGTTGGGAAGAGTGACGGGCAGCTGCAGTCTTTTCTCAGCCCGCGGGCCTGCCTGGCATTAACGTTATGTGCCATGTTCTCAGAGGGAACCTGTCATTCAGCCGTCACTCAAACCGACAGACAGATGGTGCACATAGACACTGAACATGAAAGAGACTGGCAAAGTAGCAACGAATCCCTAGGTGGTCCCTCGTAGTTGAAGGGTGAGGATTTCTCATCACTGTTGCTTGGCAGCTTGACTTCAACCACATGGCCACACATGGACATCAAGGTGCCAATAGGCCCGGACGAACATCAAAGTCCCTATCCATCAAACGTGTCATATGCTATGAAAGGGAACAGCATGCAGTATGGCTTAGGTCTGATCTGTTTTCACCTCATCTCCATTAATCATGACTATTTTTACTTTCTTGTGCAGGTAATGTAGATTATATGTGGAGCTAAATCCGAGTTGGAAGGCCTCAGAAAACCAACATTATTAGAAACAGCTGACTCTTGACAAGAAGCAGGTCAGTATTGTAGAGTTTTGTCAGGCAAGTGCATGTGTGGGTCTTAAGGTGATAGACAATTTACAGTAAATCTGCCAAACAGTGAATAGTATTCAGCTGGTTGTTTTGGAATTGAGGCTGCAGACCTGACTACTTTTATGGCATGAAAAGGCAAGAAATCAGCATTTCTCCAAATTGTTAGTAGAGTTGAATCACTTCTTCTACTTTAAGAGTTAACAGCTCCATAAGATAAAAGTGACCCTTCTAACACAGCCTTTCCAGTAGGCTGGAACAATTGGCAATGGCTTGAGGCTGAAGCCAATGCAGAAGTACCTTAAAGTGCAATGCCACCAGTGGTTGCTAGATGCTGCCTCCAAAAAATCCAAATAATTTTTTCAAGAGGTCATTATGGTCTCAATTGCTAAATTCAGTCCCTCTAATAAGGGGGCTTGTGGTCATTTTGTAAATGATTGCTCCATTAGTAAGATCTGAAGACTAATAGTAGGTTTAATGTCTGCCATCTGGGCATTGATTGACACTTGTGATTGACAGTTGGCTAACCTGTTGCTCTCCCCGGCTCCGGGACTCGCTGAGTCGGACTATTGTCGGAATATTTTGGTAAGTTTAATTTCACGTGTATATGATACCTGACCTGTTAGAACAATTGAACTAAAGTAGTTAAGGTTAGCCCAAGTGCGCACCGCTCTGTGTTTCCCAGTAAGCTAGTGCTCACTTCGGTCCGAGGTAGGCGGCGTGTTTCAAGAGTGTGAAAAGAAACACCCCCCACCTCTTATTTGGAAGGTCCTGGCTCCAAACAGAAAAGATGGCGCTGACCATAAGCTGCAACTCAAAGTTACAAACCAATACGCACCCAGAGAGAACCCCAGCAAACACGGGCAGATCATGAAAACACCACAAACAAAAAAGCCCATTTGGTTTGGGAAAAAAAAGGACCTCTCTATTCCAAGGTGAGAACGCCAACTGTAAGACAACTTCAGGGTCTTAAATTATCTCTTCAAATCACATTGATAGTTTAAATGATGAAAGTTTAATTGTGAGAGAATAAAATTTCATTGTCGGTTTTACAGGCTTTTCATGTACTGTAGTTGTTTCCAGGCTGGCCCATCCAATATTGAGGATCCAGTGTTTCAAACCATATGGCAGAGGATAAAAGTTCTTCACAGGCTGCATGACCTGACATTTACTATGTTAGGACCAAGGTATGGATCACCAGTATTTCTGTTAAGGGAGTGAAGATCGATACCAAAAATAAGTCTGTCTCATGATCACATTGTGGGAATATGAACTGTCTTCTGCTTCTTTGCTGCTGTTGTGAGCAGCTGTGTGTTGATAACACCTTTTGTTCAGAGTGTTCTCACATTAAATAACATTTGTTATATACCATAAAGACTGTCTTGTGTTTTAACTTGCATGCAATTAAGGAATTAACAGAAGTTAAGTGAAATAAAAAGAAATGTTTGGCAAGTCATTCACTGGTAAGGAAAATATATTCAGGTACAAAAAACACTCCATTATTTATCTTGTCAATATTGCATTGCACTGCATTGTTCTTTGTAAAGTTCACATTAGCAGTGTGAGTAACAAAGAAAAACAAAATCCGAAACCTGTAAATCTGTGAAGCTTTTTCATCTAAATGTGGACGTGTTCAGTCACAGCGGCTACGGTAAATTTAAAACAAACAAGCAAAACCAGATGAAACAGCGCCAACAGGTGCCATTTTGTGTGTCTTTATTGTGGACATGACATTACATCCTTTTGAAATGATGTACAAAAGTGTAACAGAACTGAGAATGGCTCAGACGAGGTAGAGCTTTCACATCGGCTTGCTGGCTTGAAAACTACACTGTATAAAAACAACCGAACAAAAACAACCCAGAAAAATCAAATTAAACAAACGCTCCTGTCTGCCTCGGTCCTCTTATCCTTTTTGAAGTGATAATAAATACAGATATCAACCAAATACATTTGGAATAATAATGTCTTCTAAGGTAAATTAATCATGAAGTTCATAACAAATAAAAAAACAATACGGACACAAATAATACAACTTAAGAGGCATGATGAAAACCCAACCAAAGAGAAGAGAACAACACCTGCCAGCCCCTCTGGGAGGGCAGCCATGACTAGCTACGGAACAAATCCTACAGTTTAGCAAAAAGAAAGACTAAAAACACACTCTTACATCTTTATGAAAAAATAAGCACTGCTGCACCTAGCATTATCAAACTTTCCATGAGGAAACATAGCTAAAAAGCTGTGCCACACAGCTGTCACAGAACAAATCATTTGTCATCAAAATCTAGGGAATCATCCTAACAAAAAAGCATCTAAACCAGAAATGACATTGAAGTGTATTAGCCGGCACCATTAAAAAGACATTCTCAAAGAAACCTTAGCTAGAATTGGACAAAATGAGAACAGTTAAAGCAGTAACCTAGTCTAAGTGCACTAGTAATGCCATTTGGTTTCTACTGCTGTATATAAAGGGTTTGGTAAGAGTGGATTACAGATATACAGTTTATATTACATACACTCACTCCTGCTTCATAGTTTTTCTAAGTCACACTTCGGAGTACAAATTCATAACTGAGGAGTTAATCTTAAAGGGAATTCTGTACAACATTGGTATTAGTACTACACTACCTCGAAGGCTAGAGTATCCATTTCAAGTATTTTCACTACCCACACCTTCAATATACACATTTGTGTATTATTAGGCATATTCAAGCACACGATATTGTATGCATAACTCAACCACCATCTGGTATAACAACCATTTCATCATGTGTTCATGTAAAAACCACTGAGGTCTCAAAATAGACGAGAAGTACAGTACTCTCTGTTATCTTTAACTGGTTTGAATTTTGATTTTACATGTACAAAAATGTCTTCGCAAATTGTACTCTTGCTTGAATAAGTTTGAGCTGCTTCGAACGGCCTTTCTTTTCTTTTATTCTTTTTTTCCCCAATGTGTGGAGGCATGGCTTTTTCAATCTTGGAGGCCGTTGAGGAGAGAAAACTAAGCACAGGACACAAAGAAAACCTCTCCTAGCAAAGAACAGTCCCCGCTTCATACCAACATTGCAAAGGAGGTAGGCTAGTATACAAAGCATCTAGTGGGAGGCTGGAGTACAAAGAAGTTAGTCCACATCTCATACAGTATGCAGAGGTTTGAAAAGAATGCACAAACACACATAAATGCGCACACACACACACACACGCACACACACCTGTGTTAAGGCTGTGACGGCTCAACCATTCAAAAGGCTTCAAACCATCTCTGTCTCGTGTGTTTATCCCTGAACTCTCTGGAAGCCTGACCTCCCGACCTCTGGCTGCTCTCTCTCGCTCTCTCACCTCCTAGAATGCAAATCTTCACATCACCACTCAAAGTTTAGAATGACGTTCTGGGAGTTTGGTTCATTAATCTGCTTATGTGGTAAAATGTTTAGGTAACAAAATCACCTCTGCATCTCTGTTTGATTGTTTTGTCCAATGTGCATGCTTATATATAGTAGACTCGGTGAATTATAAATGCCAGTTGATCCTAGTCATTTAGCATACTGTATGCTAAGGCAGTGGATCTCAAACTTTTGGGCTTATGTTCACCTTAAATTGACCCTTTGTCATGGTTAATATGTCTATGTCGTGAGAAGTTCAACCAAAGTGGTTTTCCCTTCTCAAACTGTTTCATTTGAATAAGTTTTACAGGCCTGAAGGGGAAAAACTATCCTCTGTTTTACCAGGAAAACAAAGATATGATTGGAAAAGTCAGAAAAAATGAAAAGAATTTTGTGTAAAAGAAATATGTTTTTGATTTTCTCTTATCCCATTAATCATCTCTTGAACCTTCTGATTTCTATTGCAACCCCTTTGGCCATTTCTTGTGCTAAGGTATCGTGTGCTGCTGTCTACCAGAGAGGCTGAGATGATTTTGGCACAAAAGCTTTCATTACATATTAGATAAGAAGATCGACAAGCCAAAAACTCAATGTTGCCTAAAGGGAAATTAGGATGCATCTTTGCTGGCTAACATTAGCAGTACCATATTCTCCTTTGCAAGTACACATGTTGGGAGTTTAATTTGTGCAATCCACAGCTGAGCTAGCATCCTCCTGCCACTCCCACTGTTTTGGAGTCAGTCTAATTCAAAGTCAGAAGTGTCGGTGTCGGAAACACTCCCTAATATTAAGGAGTTATGGAGGAAAACTGCCTCCGCTCAGTCCCTTCCTCTTAAATGGACAATAATTGAATGACCATAAAAATGGTATGCTCATTTATATTGGCTATTAAAAATGCACACTCTTTTTAATGAGCACTAAAGCAGACACCCCCATTAGCGTTCTCTCTCTCTCTCTCTCTTTCTCTGATTCCTACCTCTCTCTCTCCCTCTCCTAATCATCAGCTACACAGCCTCTGAGTGGTCATTGCACTCCTAACATTACACTTCGGAGTGGAGGGAGTTTAAGTTTAACACACTTGTGCACACAGACACACACACGCACACACACACACACACATAGAGACAGATGCAAGTCTTCATCTTCATAAACCCCGAGGAGACAAACTTG
The DNA here is from genome assembly GCF_963924715.1 of Thunnus thynnus. NCBI lineage: Eukaryota > Metazoa > Chordata > Actinopteri > Scombriformes > Scombridae > Thunnus > Thunnus thynnus. The sequence goes on from NC_089526.1 coordinate 25,768,822, forward strand.
CAATGTGTCAGTTGACTGTTGATGAATTGCAGAGTATCTCCTCTCTCATCTCAGTGCTGTGGATTGGATGATTGGTGTCCTGAGGAATGCACAAGCTTTTATACAATGAAGCAAAAAAAAAAAAAAAAAAAAAAAAAAAAAGAGGGAGAGGGAGGCATCTACAGCAGCCATGCAATGCCACAGTCCTTGATTTAAATGCTAGCAGTTGCATTCAGTTTTTCCACTTCTTTTCATAAAATCTTTGCTTGTAAAGATGCAGCAGGCAACTTCACTTTGGTACCTCCACTTTGTTGGTACCTCCAAAAAATGGCAGCAAGAGGTAAGTCTTTGAATTCATGGGCTTCTATATTCAGAAATCCTTTAAGGTGACGTAAACTACACACAACCTGCTCATTTCTGCCAACCTTCATACTAAAGAAGACTAAGAGAAGCAAAAGATTGAAAGTCGGTGAGTCCAGCTTTCCTGCTTTATATTTCACTCTTCATTTCTTCTGCATGGAGAAAAAAAATCCCACCTGTGTGCACACCTGACACCTGAATTTCAAACAGCAGAACTTCACCACAGAAATTCTTTCCATTAAGACATAAGACACTCTTCTCTGCTGCAGAACCATTTTGTGATTTTGAAATCTTTTAGAACAGCTTTATCTAGTTTTTCTTTTAAAAAATAAAACAACTTCCATAAACTACAAGAACCTTCATGGTAGAAAAAGCTTTGAAGTTCACTGGTCATTAAAGGATGTCCGGAGAGGAGAGGAAAAGGTGCGCAGGCTCGTCACCAAAAAAGTCAATCATGACTCTTGGGTCCTAGTTGCAGTCCAGTTTTTAGAAATGATGACGGTGTTTTCAGGTTGTATAATTCCCTGACTAGTCTGGTCCCAAGTCCAGATCCCAGTCTAAAAGAGGGTCTACTGCTGCTGTTGTTGTTGTGATGTTGGTGGGTGTTTGGCAGCCAGTGCTCCTTGCTCCTCCTGGCTCAGTAACAAGGTCCTTGTGTCTGGGTACTGGCTGTTGTCAAAAGGCATGTGGTGGACACTCTGGACGTGTGTCTTTAGGTTCCCTTTCTGAGAGGCTCGGTATGGGCAGAGCTGGCAGCAGAATGGCCTCTCCCCTGAGGAATACATACACACACACACAAAGTTGAAAGGTCAGATGGAGGCCACAGGTGATGTCATACATAGGATTTGGAGAGGAAAGGAATTTTGAATATAGCGGGGATTTAACAAGACAACAACAACAACGTGAACCACGGATGAGACTCGCTGCAGTGGAAACAAAAAAAAGGGGGGAGAAACAAGCAAACATACAGACAAACATAAACAGAGACACATGATGGCATTGAACTAGAAGTAGGAAAACATTACGCAGGTCAAGAGTAGCATTCACATTTCGTTTTTTTTATACCTAATTTCGCTTAAAAAGTTAACTGCTTTTCTTTCCTGACCCAGTTGGAGCGTTTCTTCTTTTATCTTTCCTGCCATCTGGAGAAGAGCTCCACACATCCCTGTCTGAACAGTCCTACTTTTGTCTCCACGTATTTCTCTCAATCAGCCGGGCTACCCTATGCCCCCCGCACACACTTCCCTATTCTCTCTACTCTCTTCTAATTAGAATGACCTACAATGGCACAGACACCTCGGCAAAAAAGTAAAAAAAAAATATAAATAATTTTTTTTAAAAAGCAACACACACCTGAACAAAACAAATGAGATTGCCATTTAATTGCACCTAATTATCATTTTGATAAATGGAAGAATATCAAAGCGGGAAAACAAATGACTCCCCGTGCCCCTCCCGCACCCTTCTCCCTGAAGAAGAAACAGGGAAATATAGCTGTTATCATACATCATCAGAAATACAACGGAGAGAAAGAGAGAGAGAGAAGGGGAGGGAGAGGGGGGTGAGAAAGAGAGAGCGAGAGATAAAAACAAAAAAAAAGGTATAATTAATCAAACAAAAATCTAAAAAAAAAAAAAAAAAAAAAAAACAGCTGGAAAGACGAGGCGAGGTTGAGACGTGAGAGGAAAGCGAGAACCTCCACGACATCGTCCTGCGAGGAAGCATCGCTGACGGGACCGGTGCACTACATTATACTAAAGGTTATCGTCACCGTAAAGCAGCGTCAACACTACATCTAATTGGACCCCTCTGCTGCGCCTGCTCCCATCATTCATAGTGTGCGGTAAATCTGAGTCCATGTGGGGGTGTGTGTGTGTTATGTGTGTGATTAATTAAGATGGAGCCGCAGCATGTAGAACCCAGTTCTTTCCGAATGTCAAAGCAGAACAGATTTACTCCTCTGTCCCCTCTGACTCAATCCTTGTCTCTATGACTGACTCTGAAGACTATGAAAAAACAATAGATGTTCCTGTAGTTGCCGTTCTCTTTTTAGCCCTGCATCTATTACCCTATATGCAGACATTTCTAATAAAGGTGGAAATAACTAATCATTTTGCAGATTTGAATTGTTTCGTTCAGTTCAGTTCTAAGATTCTAAGCTAAACAATCGCATCAGTAAGCGCTGATTCTGTCAGTTCAGGACAAAACTAGGCCTATATACAAGTGCTGTTGATAAGTTTAATAGTTAAGCAGCCACTTATTTGCAACAAAGTCATGACATTATGTTTTTGTAGCTTTAGCAGCCTTTCAATGAGACTTTAACAAAGAGGTAACTTGTATATTATAGCTGAATTGACAACAGTCAGCACTGAGTCAGTTCATTTTTAAAATTCGGTGTCAAAGATTTGTTCATACTGAACACCTCTAATTTACAGCTGTCATTTGCAATTTCTGAAAACAAACACACTTAACATGCACTTTTTTTCATCTTCGTTGCATTGCAGCAATGTGGCTAGCCAACTTATCTCCATACAAAACGGGACGTCATTTCTGAAATCTAAATGTAATTCACTGACAGTTGAATGCTATGACTTGAGGTTTGCGGTTTCAGCTGCACATGTCTGTATGTCGGATGAGTCTGCAGTTCTTCTGATGTACAGCATGTTTAAAATAAGCCAGTAACAGAAAAAAAAACATCATATCTTGTGGAGGTACTGGAGGATATTTCCTAACAAAAAATCCTATCAGACTCCTGGTATTTTGAATGTCTTTTATTTAGTTTTCACGAACTGGCTGTAGGCTGTTATATCAGGTTGTAGGAAGAAACCATTTTAACGGCTAAATGTACCCAAGATTCACTGAAACGCCAGTCTTCCCAAATTACCTTTGGACATGGTTACAGATTTGATCGCATATATTTAAAAGTACAAACAGAATCTGTAATTAATCGAGGCAAAAGGCAATCTGATTTCAGTACAGTCGACGTTAGGTGCTTACAACTAAAGACATACAAGTCACTGATTCACTATGTGTATTTGACTTTATCCAATAAGGGATTCACAAGCCCCATGTTTCTTTTTTCCCAATCAATAAAATAATCATTCATTCTTCAGGTGTATTTAAAACATTTAAATCACCAACATTAATGTTTGCAAAGCAAAACTGAAGCGTTTCAAATGACAGCACTGATGTGTATACAAGATACACATGCTAATGTCAGGTGTGATCCTGCAAAAAAAAAAAAAAAATCTGATGTGAGAATGCCAGGTGTTAATGCCAGGTGCAGAGTGTGCCACATGTGACTGTTACACATAAAATTAAATTAAAAAAAACACACATTCGACAGGATGGAGGGGGGGGGGGGATGCGGGACTGACACTGACACACATGCGGAGGTGAGACAATAATAAGAAGAAACATGCAAAAGCGATGAGGGAGCCCAGTGATTAGCCATCGTGCCACATACTTGTTTGGGAGCTTCAGAAGCGGTGGTGTGAGCGTCAGTACCTCTGTGGAGTCCGTTAAAATCAAACCCAACTGTGGGGGGAGAAGGAAGAGGAGGAAGAGGAGGAGGAGGAGGAGGAGGAGGAGGGGAGGAGGAAGGGGAGGAGGGCATTCGGTTAAAAGCTCTACCAGATCCACACAAGCATATTGTTTTTCCTCCACCACCACCCGCACACAGTAGCGTTTGCCACCAGCACCCTTGCTAATAGAGGGGAGCTGGCAGTGATGATGATGGTGATGATGATGGTGATGATGGTGGTGATGATTGTGATGGAACCTGGTGGAGGCAAGTCAGTGATTTAATATGACGCATGTTAATAGAGGCCTCGGGGTGGCTGGCCTTTTCTGCGTGTGCACGTCCATGCTGAAGACAACCGCTGGTGACAACATTAATTACAGCCTCGCCGAGTGTTTACAGAGAGTGTGTGTGTTAATGCAGGGTGTGTGTGCGTGTGTGTGTGTTTACAATAGGGCTTGGGGGGAAGCTGAACGCTGCATCACTTACCATTTGGCCTCTGTCACTTAGAATCACTGGCTGTGCCACATATCATTCACACTCTCCATAAAGAAGCTACTTATCTCACTGTCTACTGTGATCACTGCCGACTAGGCTGATGGACATGACAGGACAGGAGAGGGAAAGAGGAGGAGGAAAGGGAGAAATGAGGAGGAGGGAGGAAGAGGAAAGGAGGAAAGTGCACAAACAAGGGGGGGAAAGGAGAGGAGAGAGAAAGTGGAAGAGGAGAGGGAAAAGGTGAGAGGAAACAAGAGAGGAAAGGAAAGAGAGGGAAGAGGAGAGAGGAGAAAAGCTGACACGAGAGGAAGAGAGAGAGGAAAGGAAAGCAAAGGGGACTAAGGAAAAGTAGAGAGAAAAAGCAGAAAGTAGAGGAGAAGGAAGGATGTCTAAATAAGCTGTTTAGTGAATGGCATCGGGACGCATGCAAATGGATTCATAAGGCTGGCGTGGACAAATGCTGTTCTGCTTCATTAGAATGCGCAATTCCATCTCTCTAATTGACAAGTGATTAATAATGTATACAATTTGTCACAGGTCAGTATCTGGAGCAAATCATGTTTCAGTTTAAAAAATAGAGACAGCTGCCCAGCCCAGGGCGGGGAAGGACTCACAAACTGGCTGTCACACTCAACTGAACAAAAAGATCTGTTTTGATTTATTTTGGAAAACGCTGGGAAGTAGCGGACGTACAGAGAGTCAGACAATGAAATATTGTTGAGAATGTGTATCCCCGTGCATATATTCTCTATATCTCACCCGAGTGTCTCTGGGTGGATGAATAGCTGCGAGGGCAATGATGTGTGTGCACACAGGTGGCACGTGAATGAGTGACTGTTGAAGGAGTGGCCAAAAAATGGGAATATCCAGTAATACATGAACAACATGTAGCTAATCAGATTGCTCCGCAGCCTCAAGCTGGATGCTGAACTTTTCGTATATACAGTACTAAATTGCCATTGTTGTTCTTTCCTTATGTAGTTTTTCTTTTAAAGTGAAACCATTTAGCCTGCAAAAGCTGTGTCAGTTCCCACATGAGACGTTGAAAATACATATTGAATGATCGCTTCTCTGGCCTCTTTAAATCTCTGATACACTGTAATATTAGAGTGATTTAGTTACTTATATGTCCTTTTTTATGCAGTGTTTCCATTATGTTGTCTGTGTGTATGTGCACAATCAGTGTGCTTTTGTGTGTCAGTGTATAAAGGCTGTATTTACCTGTATGGGATCTCATATGAGTGCGCAGGTGGCTGGGCTGACTGAAACTCTTTCCACACTCATGACAGAAATACTGTCCCTGCCGCATGAGAGACCTCAGCATCCCTGATAATGCAAATGACACACACACACACACACACATAACCACACAGGAGAGAAAAAAACACAATTAACCAACATACAAAAGAGCAAAATCTTCAAAACAACACTGGTTCTAATAGGTTCTTCACATCACAGCGGTCAAAACAGTTTTAAGACATGAATCTAATGTATCGGATGTAAGCAGATCCAGCTGTGTTGAAGATACAGTGGTTCTAAGTTTAAATATACAAGTCTTTATTCAAAGGAAGCCCAAAAATTGTCTGGATTTTAATTTCTCCACATTCTTATAAGACAGGTAACTTTTGATTATCAATCCGTAATGCAAAATTCAAACTACAATTGGCCTTTCTTGCTGTGATAAAGTTGTTCAAAGATCAGTTTTAATCTTTGAACACTACAAATCTCCCAGAGAAAGGTAAATTCAAAACATATCCACTTTTTGGGAACATGTATTTTTACTTTGATTTGAAATGAAAAAAACGTTTTCCTTTGTTTGTATGGGACTCACATGAAATCTGAATTTACTTACCATGAAACAATTCAAAGGTTTAAATATTTTAAATACCAAAATGAAAAAATGAACATGTTCACATATGAAGGCCAATGTGTCCTAAAAAGCACATATGCTATAAATTCACATGTGTGACTTCACATGTGACTTTTTCTGTGAAGAGTAGGGGAGAGGTAGACATCAGCATCACTTTATTCCGAAGCAGAAGACATTTTTCATGTCGTGGCGTTTGCGTTGTTTGAGATTGAATGAAGTTGTAAAGGTCAGTAGTGGTTCAGAAAGCGAGTGGGTGTACAAGCACAGAGCCTGGCTGGAGCGGTGGAGGTAGGTAGCGTCAGTAGTGGACTAGCGCAGGCATCATTAGTATGTCTAATGTGTCATTATGAGCGGCTAGCTCCAGGGGCTGGACTGCAGCTGTCACACAGCATCATCTCAGAAGCTGACAGCCAGACACACACAGCACACACACACACCGCATAAATTACAGGCAATTAAAACGCCCCGGCTGTGATGTGCCCGCTCCGCTGCCCGTGTGTCACATGTCAGGTGTGTGAGTCTGCATGTGTATGTGTTCCAAGAGTTGTATATATGTGTGTTTGGTCCAAGGGAGGAAAGTGAGGCACAGGCTGTGGCATACACACACACACACACACACACACACACATGCACAGTGATGCAACAAACTCCAATTACATGCACCTTTGCATGTTAATGGCCCTAAATGGCAAAAAGAAGTAACTTGTTGAATTTCGATGACTTCAAAACTGATACATTCTGTCACGTGACATCACTGAGTGTAAAATTGCTCTCTTAGTAGAGGTGGTGAGGAGGTCACGCCATTGTTGATCAATCCAACTTTCTTGCCCGACTGCAAATATTTATGACAAACTTTGAAAACTGCTGAGGAATGCTCTCCAGTGTTCATACCTGACACCGAACTGAATTTGGGCAAACAGGATGAATTGACAGCACCTCATTTTTTGACATTTCCCTGAGGTTAATCTCTCTAAAAAGAATTTAACCTAAATCATGACTAACACAGTCATGTGATTTTGAAACCTCCTTGAATTACCTGCTTTATTTACAACATAACACGCCTTGTACTTGTTCTGATGCTATTATACAGTACATATCTAAGAAGTGCATTACTTCCAAAACTAAACTAATTAAATTCAAAACTTTTGAAATGTTTACAACGCTACATGGATTTTTGTTTAAGACCGATTTAAAAACCAAAAGAAACCCTGGAAAAACCAGCCAATTTTTAACTGAGCACAGCTAATGAGAGTCCTGAAACTATAATAAGGCACTTTAAGAAAATTTTCCACTAGGAAATTAATTGTTAAAGGACATGAAGCCCAACTGTATTTGGTAAAGTAGACAGAATGCATAGTGAGTGCCTAAAAGAGCAGCTTTTTAGTATGAAGAAACCTTTTGTTGTATGGTGAAGACGACTGGGATGACTGCATTTAAAGCATTCAATTGTTATAATTTAGATAGATATTCAATAAAGACATGTCACTCACATTATCATCATGATTTTGTGTGTGTATGTTAACGTCAGCGACAGCATCAGGATGAAAAGACATTTAAAGATGGTTGGATCCATTTGATGATATTGTGAATACTACCACACACACACACACACACACACACGTACACAAACACATACACATGCGCTCCTGACCTCTCTTGCTGACAGATAACAGGCCTGGGGGTTTGGGGGTGCTTTTGGTGAGGGGGTCGCTTACTGCACAAACCCCCACCAGACACATCAACACCCCAAGCATTAGGGCTGGCATATACCTGGGCAGTGCCCACTGGTTGTGTGTATATTTTTGTATGTGTGTGTGTGTGTGTGTGTGTGTGTGTATGTGTGTGGAAACGGGGGGTTGGAAGGACACAGCGGGACAAGGAGGACAGGGAGGCGGAGGAGGTGACAGAGAGTGTCTCTGGCAGCCCGACTGCTGGCCTCTGGATACTCTACTTCTACTCCGGGCCGCCAGCCCTTCTCACTGATGCACTAATGAAAGACAAGACAGAGCTGGACGGAAAACACAAGCAGACATACACACACTCATACACATATTACAGAGAGAAAGGGAGAAAGATTCAGTTGCTCAAAAAAGGTCACTTTATAGCATGTGACTCAAAGGGCTAAGGCGTATCGTGACGATATGCGCCTGGACGGGTGACAGCGATGTCATGCGTCTGCTCTGGGGCTGTTGTCTTTGACCCCTGGCTCCATACAGCCCCACTTGACCTTAGAGACACAACTGAAAATGGGTAAATAATATGGATGTTCGGTAATGACCATTTCCAAAGCAGCTGGTGGGGTAATTATTCTGTCTCATCTCTCTCTTTGCCTCTTATGTTCCCTCTCTCTGTGTTTTGCCTCCCTCCATTCGCATCTGTGCGAGTCTCTCATCAGGCAGAGCCGTGACCTAAACAGTTTGTGACAGCTTTCTGGGAGAGTGGAGCTGGAGACTAGGCATGCCTCGCAGACCTGAGAGCAGCAAAGGTTCTCTCACGTCTTTTACAGAAAAATAAATAAAAAATACACACACACACACACACACACACACACTTCTTTTGCATCTAAAAAAACAAGCACATATGGACACACATGCTGCCCCAGATACAGCCTTTTATCATACCTCACAAACATGCAAGCGCACGTGTGCACGCATTTAATGGACCCCTTCATTATTCAAAACCTTGTCAGAATGCAGCAGTATGTGTGTCTGTCAATCACTTTCTGCCAGATGGTGAGTTAGTGTAAGAGAGAGTCAGTGTGTGTTACAGAAGGTGAATACAGTATGTGGACCTGATTGAAGACCGTTCACACATTCAGTGTGGCTGTATGTGTCATTCATGATTTAGCATGTAAAGTCCAGTCAATTTTACTCATAAGCTCAAAACAAATGCTCAGTCACTGGAAAACATTTCTCTATAACTCCTGACATTTGGCATTTTCTCCAAAGTCATGACCCTCCAGGCATTTTGAATGTAAGCTGCTGATGAGGGATTTCACAGGCCTTTTGGATTTGGAAGAAAGCCTCTTCCAAATTATGGTATTATAGTGACTTTAACTAACAAAAAACACAATTTAACGTATATTACATTTTTTCTATTTCCCATTTTTGGAGTTTGTCACTGCAAATTGTCATGAGTACATAAGTAAATCAATCAAAAAACTGAACAAAAATTGCTCCCTACCAGTGGGATCCAACAGGGCATTGGCTGCACCCCAGCGGTGGTAGAAGGCAGCCAGTTCATGGGGGCTTTTGAGGAAGCTGAGGATGTCACTTGGCACCTCCGGTGTTTCTGCGATTGGTTCCTGCTTCACATCTCCACGAGCTTCTGAAGGCAAAGAAGAGGAGGAGGAGGAATTCTGCAGAGTTCCTCCATGTGCCTGGGAAGCTCCGTAGTTGTTTCCTGCTATGGAGCTATGGATGATGGTGCTAGGCCTTGTAGCATTAGCCCGGCCCTGGCTTTGGGAGTTGGGAAGTGGCTGATGAGGGGGACCCCTGGCTCGGCTGTACTCTGCTAGGCCATGTTTGCTAGACAACATGAAACCCAGGCCCTCCTGAGGCATTAAGTAGCGGTCTGCCATCCTGGAAGCTGGAGCGGAGCTGGGGCTTGGGGCTGAGGAACGTGAGAGGGTGCCAGTGCTCTTCTCCAAGGAGCTGGAAGATGACAATGAGCTTCCCCGAGGGTATATATCTACTTTGGGTCTGAAGCGAGAAGGATGACTTTGGTTCTCCATGTGTCTGACATTGCTGCTGCTGCTGCTGCTGCTGCTGCTGCTGCCTGGTCGTACAGGAACTCTCCCAGCTTGGGTGCCTGGGGTGGATGAGGAGCCCCTGGAGAGCGAGGAGGAGGGGGAACAGGATGATGACGGCGTAGCTGCTTGACTGCCTGACCTGTTCTTCTTTAGTGCCTCGTTGGAGGAGGTCGGGGGGCGCGTACGTTGGGCACGCATCAGTGGTGGCAGTGGTGGACACTCCTTCCCCTCCAGGACTGGTGGGGGACCAGTGCGTCTCTTGGAGGATAACAAGCTGTCCCTGGAGCCCTTGGAGCTGTTTTTCAGGGCCCATTTAGGAGCCAGATTGGAGCTACTGCTGTTGATGCGGTGAGCCACAGTCTGGTGCATCCACAGCACCTCGGGGTAGCGAGTGGAGTGGGAGCAAAAGGAGCACTTATGGTTAGGTAGGATCTTCCTGTCCAGGTTTGACGAGGCTGTGCCCCTGTGGCCTTCAGCCCTCACACATAGATCCACTGGGGTCATGCTGGGATCAAGTGGTGAGGATCGAGCGGAAAGGTAAGCAGAAGAAGATGTGGAGTTGTTCAGCCCATGAAGAAGGGCTTTCTTCAACTTGGGGTAACCACTGGGGGTGCCTCTGTCAGAGCTGGAGCTAGGGCTGGGAATGGGGCTGGGTCTGTCTCCAGGGGCAGCCGGGTGTTGGACACGAACATGAGTCAAATAGGCTTGTGACTCGGTTGTAACAAAGTCACACAAGCTGCAGATGTAAGGCTTCTCATCTATAGAGAAGAGAAATGAAAACATAAAGGTCAATGACTGCAAAGGAAATAATGTAGCTTATACTCTTTTCAGAGCTCATTCAGTTCACTGTACCAGATTCATGTTAGTTCAACCAAATGTACTTTTGGTGAACAGCCACCAGGCTGCAGTATTGACCCGTACTCCCATAGTCTATATGGTGCAGCATAATCACAAACTATCACTATCAAACATAAACATAGAGTTTAATATCCTCTTTGATACTATAACTTCAAAAATGTAATATTATGAGCTTACAAGTTGATATTTATTGTAAGAATCTTGTACTGGATTGCATTACACAATACACGTGTTCACTCCATTGAGTCAACATTGAGGATTCCTGAAGTGCAGCTTTATTAATTCCCCACAAGGTGGCGTATATGTCCCATTTTTCTCAAGTGAATTCTACTGTTGTCACTGGAAAACTTTATGTATGAATCTGAGAATCAGAATAAGGATTTAAATATGAATCATTTTTATAGTGATAGTAGCAGTTGTATTCAGTAGTTGTCAAAAGGTTATAAAACTTAAAGCAATGTAAAACATGAAAATAGTGAAACTGGATTTCAGAGGTTTTGATTTAAAAAACAAACAAACTCTGAAATCAGACAAAAGCTCATTTAATAGAGCATTATATTATCCTACGCACACACGAAGGCTCCCTTGATCTAATGCATCAGATACTGTAAGTAGCATATTATTGTACTCTCCACTACCCCTCCCCTGTTTTACAACAACACCAGTAACCTGCCATCTGTTTTTCATTTGGCTTCCTGTTGGCAACACTGGCCAACACACACACAGCTCAGACTCTGCCAAGGTGAAGCCCCACAGCTGCCTGGGCAGTTTAGCAAGCGGGGTGGTTAGACTGATGTGTACTGTTTATCAGGCCAATGTGGGTTATCTTTAACCAAAGTTAGTCAGTTTTCTATAAACAATATTTTAAGACATTTAATTATTAGACCAAATATTCTTCACACCCAAAATATAAGTAAGTATCACTGCAATCACTCTCACTTATTCACATATTAAATTAAAGCAAAACATTCCATATATATTCAGACTGTCACTACAGGAACATTTTGTCTTGTAAAAGGTGGAGTAAACAGAATCCCGGAAATATACACCACAAAAATCTAAGATATCCATGAGCCCATGTCACTGAAACCTACAAAAGTAACCCCAATTTCTCTCTTGTATAGAGCTGTTCAAAAGAATGCACAGATGTCAGCTCTCATCATGAGCAAAACTGAATGGAAAAATTCCCACAGTTGTAGAGGTGTATCAGGCAAAGTTTCAATATCCGCAGCCTGTAAATATATTTTATTTCATGACAATCACCACAGAGTAAAATGTCATTAATCCATAATCACTATAACTGATTTGTCTAAGAGCCTATCATTTTGGTTTATGCATGTGTATGCTGTCATTTCTCATTGGCATTCACAAAAAGTAGCTAAATGGCTGTAAGGGACATCAACGTATTTGGGACGAGTGTGTCCTCTGAGTGTCTCTTTCCCCATTGCCTGCATCCATTGGGAGGTGACTCTATAAATAACCAATCCCTCAGACATCAGGTTGCATGGTTGGCTCAATGGTAAGAGGAGTGGATGAGTGACAGTGGAAGTGTCACAGGAGGTAACTTTAGAGACTGGGGAAGAGTCAGATGGGACAGGGAAGAAAAGTAAAGAGGAAAAGGATGGACGGATGGACAGAGGTCTTCACATCTCAACAGGAATATTCTTCAGGTAAACTCTGAATTCATGGAATCTTTTTGTGTAAGTTGGTTCTGTCTCCCAAAACCCCCACAAAATCTCATTAAAAAACAGATAAAAACAATCTATATATTCATTCCAATTTTACTATATTTCCTGATGTCACAGGTTTTGGTAAACACCAAAACAAACCTGAATTTAATAAAGATTTTGTTTCTCAATAAATAATTACTGTGCCACAGTGTATATATTCAGATAAAAAAGATCTCAGACCCCAAATATGATTGCTGAAACCAGACACCAGGGTATCAATTTCTTCTAAATTTCCCATGGTTTTGGAGAGTGAATACTCTAGTCTACAGTGCACTTATTACTATAGATGAAGCTATCCACAACTTTAACTGCTGACTTAAGGGTTGTCTTTCCACTCATGCTAATAACTGGATGTTATACAATAAGCAAAATCAGTAGCATTGTTGATTATGGAAGAAAACAAAAACAGATTTTCATAGCAAAGGCATAAAAAGGAGAGCAAAAAACATATTCTCACGCAGATAAGGGGGGTGAGGGGAGTTTCCTGAGACAGGAAGACCTGAAATAGCACACAGCTCGATCAGGCCTGAAGAAATGTTGCTGCTATTTTTGAATGTCTGTACTAACAGGGAAGAATGGAAACAATCACTACACTTCTCAGCACACTATCATAACCTGTACAGTGTTTTGAATAGACTTGGAAGTTAAAATACAAAGCTAGAGAGCTTCTAAACACTCCATATACAGGAACCCTTCCTTATTTTTTCAGCCATGATTATAGGTGTCTGCCCTTGCATGGGTAGGTTTTCTTTTTTTGCTCTGCAGTGTTTATTGGTTGTGGAGGTGAAAAAATGATAGGCATTCCAAAAATGCCCTCTACTGACATGCCACTAACAGGCACAAAGTTTCATTTAACTGTTAACTTCATTGCTGTGTGATACAAAATAATTGAACTCTTGTAAACAGAATTTCCAGTGGCAGTTAAAGTTTATTGACTATATTTGATGTTATTTGTGTGCAGCACTCTATAAAAAAAACTGAAGTCAGATGTAGTTTTGATATTAGGCCACATGGTGGCTCCAGTTCCCATTCCAAGGAGACTGATGAGTTGAGGAACTGCACTTTAACAAAGCACATTTCATCAACAGATGTTTACTACAGGGTGACAGAGTCAGAGGCCTGGAGTGGGAGGCTTGTAAAGGGCTACAGTCATTTCTGCCACTAAAAAGTCCTGCAGCCTGTGTTTCTTAGTGTATGCTTTCAGCTTTCATTTACTTTATGACATTTACACTTTATGCTTAAAATGCTTTATACTTATGCTAGAAAATTAAGTCACAATCTTAAAAGAAAAGAGGAGTAAAGGTTTAGATAGTATTGGTGCACATGAGCAACAAATGAAACAGCGACAATCTTCAGTGCTATAACATCTCCCTTTGTTTTTTAGCTTAAAAAAATGGTTTAATAAAAAAAATAAAATTTTAACTAATAACTAACCTGCAAGCTCTCCTGAGTTTGCGGTGCCCATCTCGGATGCCTGGTCTCCAAGGTTGGAGGCTGGTGGAGAATCTCCATACCCCGGGGTGCTGGGCCGGCTTGGCGAGCCTGACTCTGGATCACTGGTGGAGCCCCATCTGTCGTTTCTTGCGTTTCTTTCTTTCTCTCCGACAGATGCCCTGCCTCCATCCTTCCTGTGGACCCGCTGGTGGACAATCATCTGATGACGACTGCGGAAGACCTTCCCGCACTCAAAGCACTCATTGGATTTGGAAGAGGCTTGAGACTGGGATGATCGTCTTCGGTCCTGGCGAGACGAAGGTCTGTACTCAGAGTCGCTGAGGCTCTCTGGTGTCCTGTCCCCTGAAGAAGCGTGGCTTCCCAAACCAGAGCTGCTGCGTCGTCCCGAACTGCGTTTCTCTTGGCCTTGCAGAACATAACGGCTGCTCTCTTTCTCAAAAACTACAGCAGCTCCAGCAAGGGCCTCCTCCCCCAGACTTCCTCCCCCATAGGAGGCCTTGTAACTAGGCTCCACTGGCTCCACAACTCTTCCTTTAGTGGCTAATTGCCAGGCCTGGTAGCTGCAAACTGGATCAAGCTCCGGGATTCTTTGACCCAGCATCTTCTTCTCCCTCTCCTCCTCTTCATCTAGAGTCTTTTCCTCAACACACTGGAGGTTTAAGTAGTCAAGGAAACGTCTTTTAGCAGCTGGTGAGTCCTCATCATCACTTGGTCTGCACTGGTTCTGGGATTTCCTGTCAGAGCTGAGACTGTGGACTTTATCATGGGCCCTCAGGCTTTCTCTGTTGTGAAACAGGTTCCCACATTTGGAACACATTTGATAGATGGATGTAACAGTGCCTGTAACAATATCAGGATCCTGGGCTACATCATTGATGGTGGCTGGATGTTCAGCAGAATCTAATTTTGGCCGTGACCTGGATTTGGTGTTGTGTGTTTTCATGTGAGATTTGAGAAACCAAGCTTCGCGGAACCGTCGTCCACAAATACGGCAGCAGTGGTCCAGGATCCCTGCATGTTTCTTCATGTGTGACTTCAGAAACCAGGCTTGAGTGAAGACCTGGCCACAGGTCTCACAAGGAAAGGTCCCATCATTCTGGGGTTGGATGACATCAGGTTCGGCCACAGCCTCTTCCTTAACATTGGTCTCCTCCTCTGTGTCTACAGTGATGTGGACCTTCTCGATGTGGCTGAGGAGCTGGTCTTCCCGATGGGCCTCATAGCCACATAGACGGCAACAGTAAGGCCGCTGGTCAGTAACAGACTTCTCTCTTTTCATGCTCCTCACAGGCACTTTCCTCCGACTATCCTCTGCACTATCCCCATTGATCATCCGGTTACAGGCTGAGCTGCTCTTGGTTGGACTTGTGCCTCCATCAAGACCCTCTGAAACACTCATCTCCTCCTCCTCGGCTCCTCCCTCTTCATCGTCATTGGAGTGGTGGCTGGAGAGCGTGCCTAGTTTGTGGCTGCGGATGTGGACTTTGAGGTTGCCCTTCTGAGAGGCCCTGTGGTCACAGTAGGGGCATTTGTAAGGGCGTGCACCCGTGTGGCGTCTCATATGCTGCGACAAAGAGCTGAGGAACGGGAAGCTGCGTCCACAAATGTTGCAGTCGTATGCCCCAGGTATTTTGTCATCCTCACCCTCAACGTTGTTTCCAGGCTTGGCTTTGTCTCCAGCTAGCTTCTCTTTCTGACCTACTGCCTGGGTCTCCATCATCTCCACACTGTCTCTAGGATTCATTGTACGAACTAATCTACCCTAATTACCTGGCCTTCCACACGCTCAATAAAATTTCAAACTATTGCTATCTGCAGTTGCACATCTAGAAATGTCTAGTGTGCATCTGTTGGTCAGTTAAAATGCTATCTGCCTTCAGTCATCCAGAGATCAAGCTGCTAACACAACAGCTCATTTAGCACTGTCCAATTACTGGACGCAATACCATCTCTCCATCTTCATCTAGCACTGTCAGTGAATCAGTGACTCAAACTATCTGGTTGCCACTGACACCATATGAAGCAACTTCTGTAGCTTTATCACTTATTTAGACACATGTAGTAAAATGTAATCAGTCTAAATAGGTGGTAGCATGAAATGAGATTTCTGAGATTTAACTATCTTAGAATAAAGTGAAAGTTTGTTCTCAGTTTCAGGGCATCATTGTGTCAGTGGTGAGGACTTTTGAGAGGTCTCTGCATCAGGGTAGCTTATCTGCCACACTTCTTTTATTCATTTCTTTGGCTTCTCTTTTCCATCTTCAGTTTTTACATGTATCAGCAGCTTACAGGTCATGTATATCATCCACCTGCAAATGAAAAAGAAATAGAAAGAGGGAGGGTGACAGACATTGGGGAAGAGGGTGAGAAAAGAAACAAAGAAAATGTTAGTAAAGCATACCTATTTCAAAGACATTTTTTTTTCAGAAACAGCAGTTACAATTTACATACACAGCTTAGCGAGCCAATTCACAGTATGATCTACATGTGTTTGTAGTGTAGCTGTGAATTAAAAGGAAAAACAAAGACCTTACATTAGTGATCATCAATTCAGCAATACAAATAAAATTGAAGATTATGTTTTTAGAAATGTGTGAATTTGTGCTATTTGGGTAGGACAACGAAACTCAACACATAATTTATCTCCTTCTATAAACAGATTGTTCACCCCTTCCTAAACCCCCAAATCCATTGTAGATTGAAACACCTAAGCCATCTTGTAATGTGTATCAGTTTAATTTACCTCAACAGGATTTACATTGGTATAAATTGAGTGTAGGTGGGTTAATCCTCTTTAAATTTGTGTATGCACGTGCATGTGTGTGATTGTGCATGAGCTGTGCAGGGCTTGGGGGCTCTGACGCCACACTGGCTGAGTCGACACTTTACACAATCAGGATGGCGGGGGGGTGGGGTGGGGTGGGGTGGGGGGGTTGGGAGGTGGGGTGGGGGTGGGGGGGGGGCATGTTCACATCAGCAAGATCAGCAGTGCCACCATATTCCCTCCCAATACTGGCCTCATGCACCCACCTCAACTGACACTATCACATGACAGGGATCTTAAGTACACAACAGGAAGTGGCTCTTCAGACAGTTTGCTTTGCTCTGTTTCTCAAACTGGAGTTGAATGGGGTCAGGGAGAGAGTCAGATAGAAAGAGAAAGCGAGAGAATGATAAGACAGGGACTTTAACAGTGTTGACTAATTTGGTATTGCACATAAATTCTTTACTGGGTGGAATATTTCCATGATTTTTTTTTTTGCCAGTTTGTTCAACTGCTGTTGTTTTTAAATCTTACATTACAATTCTGCTTTAATTTAAATGCATACATTTCTTGCATTATGAAATTGTCAGTTGTTTTGACCACATTATCTATTATTTGTTGCTGCAAAGTCCCAATCAAAAAAGGTTAATTACATCTTCATTCTTTTCTCCTCATATCCAACTCATTAAAATTCATCAAATAAGGCACCTTTCTGTAACAGTTTGGCTGACTTAAACTGACACGTTTTAAGTATAAACTGAGATAACAACTTCTAAATTATCAACTCATCAAGAGCAAAACTGTGAAACATGAGAAGAACTTTCCATGGGAAACTAGAGTATTAATTTCAGCTGACGCTAGAGTCTGAAAGTGTGGACTATATGAAATAAGACTGACAGCATTATTACAGGCTATTATATAAAGTGCCACAGCCCATATGCGGAGTTACTGCAAGGCTCTAATTATAAGTGGATAATTGATCATAATCATAAGAGGATAAGGTGGTGGAGGAGGGAAGTTAGCGCAAGAACAATCATATGTCTTAAACTCTTGCACTGAAAATGACTACCCTGTGTCAGAGCCACCTATCTATCTAGCATGATTTATGCTATTGAAATCAGTGCAGCCTCAATGGTTCACCATGCTTCCTCCTGGAGTGCTTAGTAAGCTAGGGCTTTCCAGCTAACAAGTACTGTTCCAGCCAGAAGTGCACCTGTGGCTGACATTACTTTGAAGCAAAGTGTATTATCAGATACAAACCTTTTACTGTCTAAATATAATATACAAGGCTTTACTAACGCTGATCTAAAAAAGGAAAAAAGAGGCACACTATTGGTGCTCACATTTGAAAATACTGTTGCAACTTTTTTTCCATTAAAAAAATACAGCATTAAAATAAGTATGTTAGGGGCATTAATGGGTGTAACTTTGTAATCTGTGTACGTTGTTGTATGTTGTTTGTTGACGTTGTTTGTTATGTACAGTACAGTGTTCAATATATCCGCACAAGTCCAGTGTTTGATAGGAGAATAGACTCATGTATTTGCCTCAGTTGCAAAAAATATAAGACTTAACAGCCATACTAGCTCTATCACGCACAACAGTGCTGTGAGCTAAATGCTGATTTCACCATGCTAACATGCTCAAAATGACAATGATATTTTTTGAAAAACAATGTATTGGACAAATTAAAATTTTGACCCAAGTGACGGATCTGTCATCCAGAAGATGTTGAAATATTTAACAGGGTAAGTGAAATCTTTGAGTTACTAGTGGTGCTGGAGGTGAGTTCAGGAGGTCACTGAAGTCATTAGAATTCACTGTTTAGCGACCATGACCGAGAAACCCCAAATCTGAGAAGAGTCTGTTCATGAAATGAATAGTGTGAGTGTTACTAGGAAATAAGAGAAAGACTAAATTTAAAAGGAAAGAGCAATAAATGTGACACAGACCTTTTAAAATGAGGAACAAAGAAGCTGATTATCACATCCACCCCATGACATGACAGAGAATCAGGTGATGATGGACATATAACAGCAAAATAAGGAAGAAAAAAAAAAGCCTCTCATCCTCTAGTTTTCCCCTCCATCTGTCCCATCTGCTTTCTGTCTCGACATCCTAATGTTTCTCATTAATACTTTGTCTCATTAATACTTTGTTTCCAGTTCTGTCGCTAAAAACAGAGGATAATGATCGTATTCCCTATTAAATGGCGTTGTTGATTGGGGGTCAGGAGGGCTGGGGGGGTTGAGACTATTCAACAGTAAGCCTGTCATCCACCAGACAGTCACATGTGCAAATTGAAATGTAATGAGATTAACCACCAGAAGGGAAACAATGCAGGCTCCTCCACATACAGGCCGAGGAAAAAAAATGACAAATTGGCTTAAGGAGGAAGAAACTGTCCAGGAGAGACGGACAAGATTACTAACCACAGAAGTAATCATACAAGAGGAGGCATCAAAGCTGTATTAAAGGCCAACATGGTGAAGGATAAATGGATACAGTGTCTTCCTGGAGCTACCAAGAACAGTCCACTTTGTAGACCTTGACTGTCATTGACATCCTCCAGCTAATTAACCTAACACATAGACACACACACACAGGAGGATTCAGAAGATTAGAAACAGAGTGTAGCTGAAATTGGGACTGAATTTGTACAACTAATATTTAATTTCTAACTTAGACTTGGGAACGCCACTGGTCTGTTATGAGACACATCATTAATGGACACTTATGCTGCCCTAACATGAGTCACTGGGAGTGAATGGAGGCCTATACTCAGCTGATAATGAATGCTATGTCAAACAAAAACAAACAGTTCTTTTTTTCTTTTCTCCTCATCCTTACATGCTCAACCTCTGCCGTTCTGCTTTCTGAACACTGAACCGTAGCAGCTGAGGTCCGACAAGAGGAGGAAATCCGCTCTTATTTTTCCCATCCGTAAGCAACATCTCGGAGCAGCCTGGCTATTTCTGTTTCTAAAGACTCCTGACATACACATCTGGAGTGAATCTTGAAACAAACGGTGTCAAACTGTCTAAGCAGGCCAGCAGAGGAGCAGTGAAGCTATAGGGTTTTCTGTTTCACATCTATTTTCACACATCAGCGTGGTCACAAAGCCAGAGTTTTGACTTAAATACAAAAACAGATTCATGCTTAAATATTCAGCAGCACCACGACACACAAAAACTATCAGGCAGCAGCCCAGTCTGTAGAAACATTTGATGTTTCTTAGAGGTTTGTCTTTGCTCTCTGAGTGAAACAACTTAATCCCTGTCAACAAGTTTAAGTGGACTACAATCCAATTCAAAACTAGGTGGTTTGTTTGACTTTTCTATGCCAGTAATTATTGAAATCTGCTCAAATGCCCCCTCTAGAGGAGACAAATTCAGCATGCACACATTTGTTGCAATAATAAGAAAAGTCTGTTCAAATTTGGTTAGGAAAAAGAGCCACTTCATGGATGTACTTAATCTATTATTTAAAGAGTGATACAAAGAGCCATAAAAGGGTTCAGAAGAAGCCGCTAAACCTCACTGTTTTGCTGTTCTGTGATAGAAAACCACTGTCATCCAGCCAGGAAGCACCTTCATCATTGCAATCATCTCAGAGGCAGCCATGACACAAATCTCCTGCACCCAAGGGTGTGGAGATTGGCTTTCATAACGCACTGACTCACTCACACTGTCACCTTATCACTGATAATGACTGTGGGTCGTTCTCGTGTGGGACATCCTTCACCGGTGATGGGATCTGTGTCCCTCCCACACAGCAGCAGCACAGAGACGAGCATTTGAGGTTAAGAAAAAAATACACAGTGGGGGAAAAAAGAGTGGACCTTCTGTTTAAATACACACACACACACACACACACACACACACACACACACATACATGCAGGGAAACTGAGGAATCAAGAAGCAAAACAGAGGGCGCTTTTAATGTTGTCCACACACATCTTTTGAAAGTCTATATGCGCACACTGTGGGCTTTTAACACTGTCTCATACAGGCAGCATTGAAAGCTTAACGGCCCATACAGAGGGCTGCTCACACACACACACACACACACACACACACACACACACACAGACACACATACACTACTTCATGGAGCATAACATACAGAGAGCACTTTACAAAAAACTTTGCTATCGTCTTTACAGTTGCTGGAGTGGAGACATTCAGAGTGGGACAGAGGGAATGGTATGGAGTCTTAAACACACACAAACACACACATTGCAGAGCCAGTGTATTCTCAGACCAATCAATAATCCATTATGAACAAACTGCTCTTCACCTCCCACCCTGCTCTAAACCAGCAGACAAAGAGGTCTGCTGTAAGCTCCACAATGAAGAGGGAGAGGGGTAAAGCACAGCTGGACACACACACACACACACACACACACATACACACACACACACACACCTACAGGCTGTTTGCAAAACACACTCACTAGAGATTTAGGACAGTTTTAGGGTGACAAACGTGTCAGCTGTGGAACAAAACAAAAAAAAACTTTTTGCAAACTTTGTGGTTGACAGACAAGGTTCTGTTTCAACTGCTGTTAAGTACTGCTGATTCAGTCACATCCCATAGATCAAGAATTCTGTCTGCAGTTGGAAAAAACAAATATAAAAGTTCCATCTTTTTACTCTGTAGGAACATACACTATAAACAATAAATCAAACATTTATGTACATGGAATATTTCCAAATATTTTAACCTGTATTTTCCAAGAATCTGCAGGATACATTCTTCTTATATTGTTAACACTATGTACGCCCTCACCCCAGGATTTACTTACATTGCTCACATACTTGCACATAATTACATCTGGCCATGTGTGTGTCTGTGTATGTTTGCAAGCTAGATAAGACAATCTTTTAGAGTCTAAATGCAGCTGTGTCTCTTAAGTTAGTTTTGGCCCAGTTTTGTATTGAATGCTCCCTGACTTAGATCTACTCTGACTCTAGTTTGTGTCCAAAAGTGACTTTAGCTTGGCAGCTCATTTGACTACTGTTTGGCTCCTCTTTAATTCTATTTTAACTCAGATGGCTCTGAGTGTAAGAAAATCTGGCATGTACGTTGATAGTTTGGCTCTAGTGTGATTGACCTGTGTACCAGTGAAGCTCTGGACTGCAGGCTGGCTCTAATCTATAAAAACCAGCTTTGGTTTAATCTAACAGAACTTCGGGTCCAGTTTGGAGTTATGTTATAGTTTTGGTCTAGTTTCCCTTCAGTCGGAGTTTGTCCCTGGACTGTCAGAGCAGGTCATGCTCATAAGCAGGAAGAGCAGTGGGGGGCTTTGTGGCATTGTTGGGGTCTCCAATTCCCATCCTATCCCTGGTTCCATCCCTGCCCCCCCATCCCTTAAACCCAGCCAGAACAATAGAGGGGGTCCACGCTGTCTGTCCCTTCTCAAACTCCCCCCCCCCCCCCCCCCCCTCTGATAAATAGGCTGAGAGGGGATCCTGCCTGCCTACTCTATTTGCGTGAGAAGGGCCATTGGATAGAAAAGAGTCCACTGGGTCTGTGTGTATGTGTGTGTGTAGGAAGTAGCAGGTGTTTGGGTCAATACTGTCATGTTACATTTTGGTGACCGGTCCATGCTAGTGGGATTACTGGACGGGTCAGAAGAAAAAGGGGATGGTTCTCAGCCCTATAGACTATGACTACTATACACCAACAAAACACCATGTAGTCAGTGATACAAATCGGATAAAAACAACTATCTATTCAGACTTACTGGTTTTCATTATAACTGGTGGTTTGTACCTGTATGCTGCTGCATGCCTGTTGCATCACGTAAATACCATTGTGTTTTTTTCTTGTCTTTTTTCTTTTCTTTTCTCTTTGGATTTTTACGCTGTCAGGTCTCCAATGGAAAGAGAACAATGATCAAAATAAATAATAATATATATATATAAAAAAAACATTTCCAGGGTCACAACAGCTTGAGTCTAATATCTCAATTGTCCATTTATGTGCTAGTACCAAATTATGATTCCATGCATTTTCTGCTTGTGAATTGTTTTCTCTTCATTATCGTACTAAACTTATCAGCATGGAGGAGTACCTGCTTCTATAATTTAGCTCAGTTTAAAGCCAACAAGAGCTGCCTTCTCTCAAGGGTCCGACCATCTCCAGCTTCCTCTGGGACTGTGTGGGTTTGCGTGTGTGTGTTTGCATGTGTGTCTGTGTGTACGTGCATGCATGCTTCCCTCCCCCCTCTTCTTCTAAAACTCTGCCTGTTTTTCTCACACCGCTCGTTAACCCCTGGGTGCTCCTGCCCATAGAGCCCCTCCTCCCTCTGCAGCACAGCAGCATTCCTCACACACACACACACACACACACACACACACACACACACACACACACACACACTGAGATCTACTGTCACTGTGCAACACAGACTAAACTCATTACAATCATGATCTAAATGAGAACTCAGAGTTCACAAACAATAGATATGCTTACTGCAGAAATGCTTCTTGTGCAGGGTCATCGGTTTTCCTCATTCACCACCAAACTCCTAAACCCAGCTTTAACCCTGACCAAGACCTTAATCTAACCCCAAACCTAAATCCAAATCTTAATCCTTAAGCATTAGAATAGGTGTAGGGATGATCAGAATATCCTTACATAACAGGATCTTTCTTATTTTCCTTACAAGGATAGACATTTAAGAAAGCTTAAACATTCATGCTCTGTACACAAATACAGGTCATTTAGAAAGTTACAACCATGCATGATCAAAGATAAGATTTCACTGTTTACTGTTCTGATCCATGCAAATGCCCGCATAACCAGTTCCCATCTATGCTTTCCCTCCTGTTGAAAGTGAAGGCATACATAGGCAATAGGGGCCAACGCAGGACTGAGCAGAAAGAGAGCAGGAGCAGAGGTAAAGCGAGCGCTACTGCAACTTGTTGGCGTAAAAAGCGATGAAAGCAGAAGAGGCACTCCGGGTAATAGTGTTCGATTTAAATCTAAATTGAAACTCCATCTCTTTTCACTCCATGCCCGACTGTCCACTCTTCTCAGAACTCTCCCAGTCTTCTCCCTCCTCTTCCTCGCTCTCCTCTGCGCTCCTCCATCCGTCTGCGGCCCTGAACAACCTCCGCAACTGAACCTAAATCAGTCTCTCTGAAGTGTAATTAGACCGGTGACCTCAAAGCTGGCCACCAGTCTTTCACACTGTCACACTTTCTGATGCAACCGTTTTATTTTGCTGCTCGCTGCGGCGAGATGTCCCAGCGGTTAGTGGGTTTTACACGCACACACATCCCTCACACACACACACAAACAACAATAGGGGAAGGATTTGTTCCGGTGTTGCAGAATTACCTGCCAAAGTGCCCTTTAGCAAGACAGAGCATACACCCTAGTGTACTCATTTTCAAATTAATCAAATGGAGAAGACCAAAAAGTCAGCTGCTGCCTGCAAGTGTTTATCTTTGGTCAGGCATAAAAGGTAAATACAGCAGCATGAAGACAACAAATCAACAAGACAACAACCAAGAGTTTCAATTTGGAATTTGGTCGACTCATTAATGATAACCTGAGGCTGATAAAATCTACCGCACACGTCATTGTCATTTCACACAGCAAAATTGATGTAAGAAGCTTATGTCATACTGTCATTGCACCAGGTGAGAAGGAAAAAAATGAATTTTAACTTCTACGGACTAATGAAGGGCATCATATCAGAAACACAAAACATCTAAAGCAGAAAACAGATCTGTTTACAAGAAAATAAACTTGTAAAATGTAAGCATACTGATGTCAGGCAAACACACGGAGGATTTTAATATCTGTCGTCTCACAATAACTGAACTAATCATCAACGCGTACTTCTAAAAACAAGA